>NC_083581.1:60214199-61414199 GCF_027579695.1 Neoarius graeffei
TGAGTGGTTTATTAACTACAACCAAACTGTGTCAAGGGTGAGGGGTATCTATACTGCCCCATCTGGCCTGGAGTCTACATGCCTGGTGAGCATCTTTATCTTCACCAATGTGACTGGATTTAATTATATCCATGAAATAATCACGTTTTTTTTCTTGCTCACTTGAAATGAGGTTTCATTAACTTCATCTTTCATGTGCTTTAGTCATCATGGTTATGTTATACAGTAGAGTGCAAAAGTCTGTGCACCTTCATGACAAATATTCATTTATACCAACGTGATGTTTAATTAATGTTTCACAAATATTCCTTCATTATAGCAAGTAACAATAATGGTCATGTACTAACGTGGGAAAACCAGAATTTTCACTGCAAAAGTTTGCATCCCCATTTCTGACTGCGAAAACAGCCTATAATAGCTTGTACACTCATCCTTTGCATTTATAACTGCCTCCAACTTCTTTAGTATCCTTGAAGTTTTTGAAACTTCCAAGATGTGATATTTTCCCAAGAGACCTTTTAAATTTAAGTTATTCCACAAAATCGAGTCGTACACGAGCTGATGAGGCGTGTACAGTAAGCGCCAAGTTAACTATAAGCCTTGTATGATGAGACTGAGTGGAAGAACTGTTTTGTTATAGCCACATTCACTGGCTTTTGAGAGAGCGCTTTTTTGCAAATTCGATAAATAAAAACTTTGTACAAAATGGCCGACAAAATCATTTCCGCTTAGAATGTAAACAAATCAGCAAAATGCCAGTGGCAATTTGTGAAAAATGTGATAATTCTTTTTTTTAAAAAAAAGTTCTTACCATGAACTACTTTCATTCCATATTTTTGTTGTCCTTTGTTTTCAAGGAGAGTTTTTTTTATTTTGTCCTCGGTTGGTTCCGCAACACGCTCCGCCATCATAATCTTTCGGGTTTTTTGGCGTTTGGCAAACCAACTTAAAGGTGCATTATTGCCACCAACTGGGATGGAGTGTTAGCCTGGCAAGCCAGACTAAATGTGAATATTTAGTCTGGTCTCGGTCGTAGACATTTCCGAAGGGTGTGGGAGGAACAACCCGCTGTCTTTCAAACTGTCTCTGTGCGTATAGGCCAACGCTCTGACCAATCAGCGCAACAGTGACTGTGACGTAGTCAGAGCGACAGAAAGCAGTGGGGGAGACCTTGAAATAAATAATTTTTCAAAATGCGTATTAATTAATAAACAGGTTCTAGATATTAAGAAGTTTGGAGATAATGACCACAAGTTTGGAGTCTGTACCACATACTTAACATACACTCGTTTTTTTTTTTGTTGTTTTTTTTTTTTTTCCAAGGGTTTGCTTAAACTGTTTTTGAGAGTTTTTATTTAGTGGTGTTTGGTGAAATAATTTCCCTTAAATTTAAAATAACGGGAAAATAAGAAACAATCAAAAAGTAATGTTTCAAAGCTGTTTATTAATTCTTCGTACTGCACAAACTAGCCCATCCTTTTGGCTACGAGCGGAGCCAGCTGGTAGATCAGACTTTTGCCATAGCCGGTTGGCAAAACAGCGAAAACGTCCTTCTTGAAAAGGAATGAGCGGAGAGCCTCTTCCTGCTCATGTTTCAACGAAAACTCCAAGTCTAATTCTTCTAAAACTGATTCCAAAGCGGAGTCAAACGCGCGCTGTTCACTAGTCGTAGCCATCTTTCCTGCTGTGCTTTCTCCAGCGTCGCGCAGCCTTGTCGTCACTCCTGCAAAAGCCCGCCCAAAGAATCCAAACAAAAACCTTGCGTTGTGATTGGCGGGCACGATTTGATGCCCGGGGTGTTTTGTTGATATGGTGCGAGGCTCGACCCACTCGTAGGCAAAAATATTTTTGGCCACTAGGCGGGTGGGTCTAGTTTACTAGGCTAATGGAGTGTGGGAACGGGAACTAATATTCTTTTAGCTATTTCTTTTTCTTTTAAATACTTGATAACAAAGTGATGTATCTGACTTTGTGCGCTGCCATTTTGTTTTCTCTACTCATGGTATGAGCTGATATCCTAGTAGTAGAGTAGCCAATCAGTGTGCGATTGCTCATATCCAGTGAATGTAGATAGAATCATTTGGATTACATCCACACCTTGTGTTTTCAACATCAAGGAATACATTGTTTTATTTGGGAGAGCATTTCTATTTTACAATGAATTGAAACTGTCGGGATGCAGACTTTTGTTTCGGGAATGCGTCTTCTGGTTATTTCCATTTAATTCTGTGCCATTAGATTGCACAACTTTTTGTAAACGTTTTCTTCTTTTCCTCCTGTAGGTTGTTGCATATGGCCTTGATATCTACCAGACCAGAGTTTACCCTTCCAAACAATTTGATGTCCTTAAGGATGATTATGATTATGTACTGATCAGCAGTGTACTTCTTGGTCTATTCTTCGCTACTATGATCAGCAAGCGGCTGGCAGAAGTAAAATTACTTAATCGTGCATGGCGATAAATGCAACTATTTGGCCTGACCGCTGCACTCTTCCCATTTAAGCCATGTGATTGACACATTGATGACAGTAGACCACCTGATGCCCACATTAGACTGCAAGATTACAGTGAGCGTTGTGAAAGACACCAGTTTGGGCTGATGGCATATATGTATATTTAATTTTTTTTTTAAAGAAAGGCTTACTGTCTTTAATGCAAGAAAGGTATAAATAGTGTTTCCCCACTCCATTAAGCAGTTCATTCTTAAATTATTTGCTATAAATTTAGACCTACTATCTATGTTTTAGGAATGAAGTCTGTACGGATGTTCACATTTTCACGGAGATTAAATTAATATAAATTAATTTATTTTGTTTGCTAACCCTGGTCAATTTACATGAAATGTACCTCTTAACAAATAAGTTAGTTTTAAAGGTAGAAACTTTAACCAGTAGCCTACATTTTTTTTGATGCTGAACTACGCACTAATCAAGGTTTTTAATTCTAGGTCCTGGGTCTACCTTTAAACTGATGGTCAAGTACTGTAAATTTTTATTAATAAAAGTATAAATGCAGAGGGATTGTCAATCCTTTGTATGAGAATGTGAAAATTAATTACATTTTGGGATTTTGAGGTAGTTAATAAAGTTCAAATGTTTTGCTGGAGGAATGGGAGTATGTTGTGTGGGCTGATTTTTAAAGAAAGGGGGGGGAAAAAAAACACCAACCATCTGTACTAGGTGCTTAAAGGAACAGTCCACCGTACTTCCATAATGAAATATGCTCTTATCTGAATTGAGACGAGCTGCTCCGTACCTCTCCGAGCTTTGCGCGACCTCCCAGTCAGTCAGACGCGCTGTCACTCCTGTTAGCAATGTAGCTAGGCTCAGTATGGCCAATGGTATTTTTTGGGGCTGTAGTTAGATGCGACCAAACTCTTCGGCGTTTTTCCTGTTTACATAGGTTTATATGACCAGTGATATGAAACAAGTTCAGTTACACAAATTGAAACGTAGCGATTTTCTATGCTATGGAAAGTCCGCACTATAATGACAGGCGTACTAACACCTTCTGCACGCTTCGGCAGCGCATTGATATCTGAGCTCCGTATCAATGCGCTGTCGAAGCACGCAGGTGTTAGTAAACAGGAAAACTAAGTAAACAGGAAAACTATGTAAACAGGAAAAACGCGGAAGAGTTTGGTCGCATCTAACTACAGCCCCAAAAAATACCATTGGCCATGCTGAGCCTAGCTACATTGCTAACAGGAGTGACAGCGCGTCTGACTGACTGGGAGGTCGCGCAAAGCTCGGAGAGGTACAGAGCAGCTCGTCCCAATTCAGATAAGAGCATATTTCATTATGGAAGTACAGTGGACTGTTCCTTTAAGGGCTGAAGTTCCTTTTTCTGAGGGTTTTTTTTTTTTTTAAACCTGGTTTTATGTTGACATGGTGATTGCTATGGTTAGCATTGCTACCAAATAGCTCCAGGGTCCTCGTTTCGATCTGGAGTTCAGGTATCTGTCTATAATGTGAAGCTTTGCATGCTGTCCACATATTCGCATCGGTTTCTTCCAGATACGCTGATTTACATCCACCTCCTCAAATCATGCTGACAGATTGGGTTCACTAACTTTAGCCCTAGGTGTGAATGTGTGTGCATGGTGCACTAATGAACTGGTGTTCATCAAGAGTGTATTCCTGCATGAAAATCCCGTTTTACTGTTAACTGCCTCTAGTAACTGAACCACTATGTCAAATCAAATCAAGTTTATTTGTACAGCGCTTTTAACAATAAACATTTAGGGTGTTCACACGGCACATATTTGCATCGATGCTGCACCGATGTATTTTGTTGCGATATATCTTACACCGGTGTAAATTTTGCGCAGCGTTCACACGTCACAACCCTGCTTACTAGAGAGAAGCGTGTTAGCACCGGTGCAGCCCCACTTGCGTTCACATGGCAGTTTCTGCGACCGTATAGTAGCAAAAACTTTATTACTATCATTTCCTTTGATAGTAATAAAGTTTTGATATTTCCTTTTATTACTATCATTTCCTATCACTTCCGATAGTAATAATGCGGAAATGAAATATGCGCATGCGTGAAAATGTACTTCTTTTTCCCGGTTGTCATGGCATCACCAAGCGCCGGGAAAACAACGTGGATGAAGACACCAGTGTTGCCAGATACTGCTGACGTTTTCCAGCCCAAAATATGTTCAAATCCGCCAAAATGCACTTAAAACTGCCAAATCTGGCAACACTGGAAGACACGCAGTTCTGTTGTTGTTGATATTCGCCATTTTGGAAGCGCAAAATACCAGGATGCAAATTATGCAATACCCTTATGTAATCAACTCTCCTCACGCGTAGCGAGTCTACCCCTGTAGCGTTCAGACGGCCCATTTTATATCGGTGCTGCCCCGCAAACTAGCATTTACTCCGGAGTAAGTTTCTTAAACCACCTCCCGAGCAGGGTTAGATTTGCACCGGTTTAAGCAGCTTTCAGGGGCGACACCGGTATAACTTTGTACCGTGTGAACGCTCTACGGGGCAGCCCCGGTGCTACACCGGAGTAAAAGTTGCCGTGTGAACACCCGTCTTGTCGCAAAGCAGCTTTACAGAATTTGAACGACTTAAAAGATGAGCTAATTTTATCCCTAATCTATCCCCAATGAGCAAGCCTGTGGCGACGGTGGCAAGGAAAAACTCCCTCAGACGACATGAGGAAGAAACCTCGAGAGGAACCAGACTCAAAAGGGAACCCATCCTCATTTGGGCAACAACAGACAGCCTGACTATAATATTAACAGTTTTAACAGGTATAACCCTCAACTGTCCTCATGGGGCCGTCCTTCACAGGAGCGGTGCGATAAAACTCCGACCAGACACAGGGCACCAGGATGGATCAAGCAGGTCCGAGGGGCAGAAGAGGCCAGCATCTCAATCCCAGGATCAACATGTAACTCAGAGGGACAGATTGGGGGGGGGAAGAAAACATGTTGTTAGGTATGCCCTAAAAATGACAAGTATTAAATCTGTGTGGTAGGCTCGCAGAGACAAGAGTCTTTACATCAGGCATGACACACAATGGCATGTTAATATGGTAAAAAAATATATCATGACCTGCTCTGGCTGGATGCTTGATTGGGTGATGGGAGCACACTCCTCAGCAATGATGAGATGCAGATGGGACCCTTAGGCCTGGCCAAGACAATTCACTTACATTTCACCGGGTCTGGGACATGCGACAGAATGTCATGGCTTTCTATCACAGTTAGGTTATATGTAGAACTAATTAATAATAAAAAGCCTGGGCTTGATATGATGTAAAACCTGCAATTGCAGTGAGGAAGAAGACGCAGCCTTTGTCACATGCACGCTGAAATTCATCCTCTGCATTTAACCTATTTGAAGCAATGAACACACACACGCGCACCTAGAACAGTGGGCAGCTATACTACAGCACCCAGGGAGCAGTTGGGGGTCAGGTGCCTTGCTCTGCCCCATGTTAACCACATCTCTTTGGGGGGGAACCCATGTACACTACTGTTCAAAAGTTTGGGGTCACTTTGAAATTCTTATTTTTGAAAGAAAAGCACTGTTCTTTTCAATGAAGATCACTTTCAACTAATCAGAAATACACTCTATACATTGCTAATGTGGGCGGCACGGTGGCGTAGTGGTTAGCGCTGTCGCCTCACAGCAAGAAGGTCCGGGTTCGAGCCCCGTGGCCGGCGAGGGCCTTTCTGTGCGGAGTTTGCATGTTCTCCCCGTGTCCGTGTGGGTTTCCTCCGGGTGCTCCGGTTTCCCCCACAGTCCAAAGACATGCAGGTTAGGTTAACTGGTGACTCTAAATTAACCGTAGGTGTGAATGGTTGTCTGTGTCTATGTGTCGGCCCTGTGATGACCTGGCGACTTGTCCAGGGTGTACCCCGCCTTTCGCCCGTAGTCAGCTGGGATAGGCTCCAGCTTGCCTGCGACCCTGTAGAACAGGATAAAGCGGCTAGAGATAATGAGATGAGACATTGCTAATGTGGTAAATGACTCTTCTAGCTGCAAATGTCTGGTTTTTGGTGCAATATCTCCATAGGTGTATAGAGGCCCATTTCCAGCAACTCTCACTCCAGTGTTCTAATGGTACAATGTGTTTGCTCATTGCCTCAGAAGGCTAATGGATGATTAGAAAACCCTTGTACAATCATGTTAGCACAGCTGAAAACAGTTTAGTTCTTTAGAGAAGCTCTAAAACTGACCTTCCTTTGAGCAGATTGAGCTTCTGGAGCATCACATTTGTGGGGTCGATTAAATGCTCAAAATGGCCAGAAAAATGTCTTGACTATATTTTCTATTCATTTTACAACTTATGGTGGTAAATAAAAGTGTGACTTTTCATGGAAAACACAAAATTGTCTGGGTGACCCCAAACTTTTGAATGATAGTGTAGACACGGGGAGAGCATGCAAACTCCACACAGCAAGGCCCCTATCAGCTGCTGGGCTCGAACCCAGAACCTTCTTGCTGTGAGGCAACAGTGCTAACCACTACACCACCATGCCACCCACCAGTGGTGGATCCCAGGCACTGCTTGTGGGGGAAACACTGATTGATTTCTTTTAGGTGAGATGCGCTAATCTGATTGATTAATTGCACATCCAAATTTTTATTTTAATTTTTTAATAAGCATGAGCTGTGTCTTGCGTTTTATTGATTTTGTTTGGTTATCCTCAGCACAGCTGTGTAATTCCTCAGCGCCCCCACCCAAACCACCACCAACCAATAGATCTTGAGTACCAAGTGTACATGTGTGATTTTATTGCTGGATTGGATAAATTTATTATGATTATTTTAAATGAAGTATACAGTATCAGTCAAAAGTTTGGACACCTAAATCTGTTTTGTTTTTTCTTTATTTTTATTAATTAAAAGACACTTCATGTCTGAAAGTTGTTTCTCTTTACTTAGTTGAGCGGTTCTTGACATAATATGGATTACTACAGTTGTGGAATAGGGCTGTTTACTGTATTTTTATCGTTTACTGTTTGAGCTCATGCATCAAGAAGGCAAGAAATTGGACGAATTAACTTTTCATGAGACACACCTCTTAATTGAAAAGCATTCCAGGTGACTCCCTCATGAAGCTGGTTAAGATAATGCCAGTAGTGTGCAAAGCATCATCAAGGTAAACTGGCTACTTTAAAGAATCTAAAATATGAAGCATATCTTAACGCTTTTTTTTTTACCACATAACTCCATGTTTCATGTTATTTCATAGTTTTGATGTCTTCAGTATTGTTCTACAATGTAGAAAATAGTCAAAATACAGAAAAACCTATGAATGAGTAGGCGTGTCCAAACTGTTCACTGGTACCGGATGTAATTTCCAAAACACAAAAGCATTTCATCAAATAAAATCTATCCCTAACACTTGATGATGATGATATAAAAAAAAAAAGAGATCTCAAACACCACCTGACCATTTACTCTTGTGTATTACATACAGTTGCAGTCAGAAGTTTACTTACATGGACATGAAAGCCATGGCAATATTTGGCTTTCGGTGATTTCTTTGAACTGTTCTTTTTCCGAGGTAGAATGATTGTACAACAAACATCTTTAATAGGGGAAAAAATGGTGCACAAGTTTTAATTTATTTCAGATTTTCTGAAATCGGGGCGGCACGGTGGTGTAGTGGTTAGCGCTGTCGCCGCACAGCAAGAAGGTCCTGGGTTCGAACCCCGGGTCCGGCGAGGGCCTTTCTGTGTGGAGTTTGCATGTTCTCCCCGTGTCCGCGTGGGTTTCCTCCGGGTGCTCCGGTTTCCCCCACAGTCCAAAGACATGCAGGTTAGGTTAACTGGTGACTCTAAATTGACCGTAGGTGTGAATGTGAGTGTGAATGGTTGTCTGTGTCTATGTGTCAGCCCTGTGATGACCTGGCGACTTGTCCAGGGTGTACCCCGCCTTTCGCCCGTAGTCAGCTGGGATAGGCTCCAGCTTGCCTGCGACCCTGTAGAAGGATAAAGCGGCTAGAGATAATGAGATGAGATGAGATGAGATTTTCTGAAATCAACACAGGCTCAAAAACATACATACCCAACACCTAATATTTGGTTAGACGTCCCTTAAGTTTCACTATGGCCAGATGTTTCTGGTAGCCATCATCAAGCTGAATTCTATTTGATATTTGACCACTTTTCTTGGCAGATTTGGTAGCGCTCAATTAAATTGGTGTGTTTCCTGGCACTGACCTGACTTACAGTGGGGCAAAAAAGTATTTAGTCAGCCACCAATTGTGCAAGTTCTCCCACTTAAAAAGATGAGAGAGGCCTGTAATTTTCATCATAGGTACACTTCAACTATGACAGACAGAACAGGGGGAAAGAATCCAGGAAATCACATTGTAGGATTTTTAATGAATTAATTGGTAAATTCCTCGGTAAAATAAGTATTTGGTCACCTACAAACAAGCAAGATTTCTGGCTCTCACAGACCTGAAACTCCTTCTTTAAGAGGCTCCTCTGTCCTCCACTCGTTACCTGTATTAATGGCACCTGTTTGAACTCATTATCAGTATAAAAGACACCTGTACACAACCTCAAACAGTCACACTCCAAACTCCACTATGGCCAAGACCAAAGAGCTGTCAAAGGACACCAGAAACAAAATTGTAGACCTGCACCAGGCTGGGAAGACTGAATCTGCAATAGGTAAGCAGCTTGGTGTGAAGAAATCAACTGTGGGAGCAATTATTAGAAAATGGAAGACATACAAGACCACTGATAATCTCCCTCGATCTGGGGCTCCACGCAAGATCTCACCCCGTGGGGTCAAAATTATCACAAGAACAATGAGCAAAAATCCCAGAACCACATGGGGGGACCTAGTGAATGACCTGCAGAGAGCTGGGCCCAAAGTAACAAAGGCTACCATCGGTAACACACTACGCCGCCAGGGACTCAAATCCTGCAGTGCCAGACGTGTCCCCCTGCTTAAGCCAGTACATGTCCAGGCCCGTCTGAAGTTTGCTAGAGAGCATTTGGATGATCCAGAAGAGGACTGGGAGAATGTCATATGGTCAGATGAAACCAAAATAGAACTTTTTGGTAAAAACTCAACTTGTCGTGTTTGGAGGAGAAAGAATGCTGAGTTGCATCCAAAGAACACCATACCTACTGTGAAGCATGGGGGTGGAAACATCATGCTTTGGGGCTGTTTTTCTGCAAAGGGACCAGGATGACTGATCCGTGTAAAGGAAAGAATGAATGGGGCTATATATTGTGAGATTTTGAGTGAAAACTTCCTTCCATCAGCAAGGGCATTGAAGATGAAACGTGGCTGGGTCTTTCAGCATTAACATGATCCCAAACACACCGCCTGGGCAACGAAGGAGTGGCTTCGTAAGAAGCATTTCAAGGTCCTGGAGTGGCCTAGCCAGTCTCCAGATCTCAACCCCATAGAAAATCTTTGGAGGGAGTTGAAAGTCCATGTTGCCCAGCGACAGCCCCAAAACATCACTGCTCTAGAGGAGATCTGCATGGAGGAATGGGCCAAAATACCAGCAACAGTGTGTGAAAACCTTGTGAAGACTTACAGAAAACGTTTGACCTCTGTCATTGCCAACAAAGGGTATATAACAAAGTATTGAGACGAACTTTTGTTATTGACCAAATACTTATTTTCCACCATAATTTGCAAATAAACTCTTTAAAAATCAGACAATGTGATTTTCTGGATTTTTTTTTTCTTCTTCTCATTTTGTCTCTCATAGTTGAGGTATACCTATGATGAAAATTACAGGCCTCACTCATCTTTTTAAGTGGGAGAACTTGCACAATTGGTGACTGACTAAATACTTTTTTGCCCCACTGTAAACACAATCTACAGTATATATTTTTGATAGGGTTTTTGTTTTAAACTTAATGCTAGCCTGCTTTTTGCTTTATCTTTTCCACAACCAGCTTTGATGCCTGTTTGGGGTCATTGTCTTGCTGGAACACCCGATTGTGTCTACGTTTCTGGAGGTTTGAAGTTATACTGAAGAATTCTGAGGTAGTCCTCCTTCTTCATGATTCCATCCTCTTTGTGCAATGCATCATTTCCACTGGCAGCAAAACAGTCCCAGGGCATGATGCTACCACTACCATGCTTAACAGCTGGTACAGTGTTTCTCTGTACCTCTGGTCATTGTGGCCAAACAACTCAATCTTTGTCTCATCTGACCGTAACATTTTCCTCCAGGGTGTTTTTTTTTTGTTGTCCGTGCGGTCAGCTACAACCTTAAGTCAAGCTTGAAAGTGTTAATTTTGGAGCAGGGACTCTCAGGCCATGGTGATGTAAAACTCACTTGACTGTAGACAATGTTCTAGCAGCTTCCAGTTCATGGCTGCCCTGTGTATTGGTGATTCCTGGGTTGTTCCTAACCATATGAACCAATTTCCTCTCAGCTGAGGATGATAGTTTGGGTCTTCTTCCAGCAAAGGGCGGCACGGTGGTGTAGTGGTTAGCACGGTTGCCTCACAGCAAGAAAGTTCCAGGTTCGAACCCAGTGGGCCTTTCTGCGTGGAGTTTGCATGTTCTCCCCACGTCTGCGTGGGTTTCCTCCGGGTGCTCCGGTTTCTCCCACAATCCAAAGACATGCAGTTAGGTTGACGTGGGGCGGCCTTGGGCTGAGGTGGCCTTGGGCTGAGGTGCCCTTGAGCAAGGTACCTAACCCCTGACTGCTCCCCAGGTGCTCTGGTGTGGCTGCCCACTGCTCTGAGTGTGTGCGTGTGTTCACTGCTTCAGATGGGTTAAATGTAAAGGATGAATTTCACTGTGCTTGAAGCATGCATGTGACAAAGGTTTCTCTTTTCTTCTCACTGTACTTACATACAGTTGTTTAGAAATGGCTCCAAAAGACATTGAGTTGTGTAAATCTATGATCCTCTTTCTGTCCTTCTCTGCACTGAGCTCCTTAGACTTTTTCATTGTACGGTGTGTTAACTAATCCAATGAGTGCTGTCAAACAAGCCCTTTTATCAATATAAGGATGGGCGTGTATAAATTTTTGACCCTGTATGTATAATTTTGACCATGTGGATTTCAGAAAACCCAAAATAAATTAAAACTTGTGCACTAAATTGTGCTTTTTTTCTATTAAATATATGTTGTACAATCACTCTGCCACAGCAAAAGAACAGTTCAAAGAAATTACTGAAAGCCCAATATTGTCATGACACTGATGTCCATGATGACATTCATGATGCTATATGCAAACTTCTGACTTCTGCCACTGTAGGCTACATCTACCATATGCTTACATTTTTCCCCTTTTACAATTAGTGATTCTAGCATATCAGTTGCTAAGCACAGTTTGTCAGATCACCTCTACCTTGCCCTTTAAAGAAAAGGAACCACCATAGAACCACTAATGAGCAGGTATTACTTGGATGGTAGAACTGTAACAACTGTGTCATTGGGGTGTTTTTACATTTTAGCAATGCTGTGCATCTGATCCTCTCATAAGTAGCATGTTGCTACTATTTTAGTGTGACTGAAAAGTTTCCAATACCCAAATAAGATCAGGTCACCTGTGATTCTATAGTGGGGAAGCCATGGCTTAAAGGTTAGAGACACAGTGATGGGATTAGGAGGTTGCTGGTTTGATTCCCGGGACCATCAGGAATGGCTGAAGTACCCTTGACCAAGGCACCTCACACCCAACTGCTTCCTAGGCTTCTCTGGGTATGTTGTACATTGCTCTGGATGAGAGTGTCTGCTAAATGCCAGTAATGTAATGGTCCTTTTCTGATGATAGATTAGAGGGGTACTGACAAATTATTATTGTGCCACTGGGATGTTTTTACATCCTAGCAATGCTGCTGCACCTGATCCTCTCATAAGAAGCGCGTCACTACCATTTTACTATGACTGAAAAGTTTCCAATACCCAAATAATATCAGCTCAGCTGTGATTCTGTAGTGAGGAAGCCATGGCTTAAAGGTTAGCACTGCAGCTTGGGGATCAGAAGGTTGCTGGTTTGATTCCCTGGATCAGCAGGAATGGCTGAAGTGCCCTTATGCAAGGCACCTCACACCCAACTGCTCCATAGCCCCCTCTGGAATAGAACCACTAATGAGCAGATATCAGTTGGATGGTAAAGCTTTCACAACAGTGCTATTGGAGTGTTTTTAAATTTTAGCAATGCTGTGCATCTGATCCTCTCATAATAAGTAGCACATCACTACAATTTTACTATTTTAGTGTGACTGAAAAGTTTCCAGTAACCAAATAATATCAGCTCAGCTGTGATTCTGTAGTGGGGAAGCCATGGCCTAAAAGTTAGCGATGCAGCGTTGGGATCAGAAGGTTGCTGATTCAATTCCCTGGACCAGTAGGAATGGCTGAAGTGCCCTTGAGCAAGGCACCCCACACCCAACTGCTCCCTGGGCTTCTCTGGGTATGTTGTAAGTCACTCTGGATAAGAGTGTCTGCTAAATGTCAGTAATGTAATGGTCCCTTTCTGATGGTAGATGGATTAGAGGGCTACTGACAAATTATCATTATTGTGCCACTGGGGTGTTTTAACATCCTAACAATGCTACTGCACCTGATCCTCTCATAAGAAGCACGTCATTACCATTTTACTATGACTGAAAAGTTTCCAATACCCAAATAATATCAGCTCAGCTGTGATTCTGTAGTGAGAAAGCCATGGCTTAAATGTTAGCTATGGGCTCCGAAGATTGTTGGTTCAATTCTCTGGACCAGCAGGAATGGCTGAAGTGCCCTTGAGCAAGGCACCTCACACCCAACTGCTCCATGGACCCCTCTGGAATAGAACCACTAATGAGCAGATATCAGTTGGATGGTAAAGCTTTCACAACAGTGCTACTGGAGTGTTTTTAAATTTTAGCAATGCTGTGCATCTGATCCTCTCATAATAAGTAGCATGTCACTACAATTTTACTAAAAAGTTTCCAATAGCCAAATAATATCAGGCCAGCTGTGATTCTGTAGTGGGGAAGCCATGGCTTAAAGGTTAGCAACACAGCTATGTGTGCAGAAGGTCGCTGGTTCAATTCCCTGGACTAGCAGGAATGGCAAAAGTGCCCTTGAGCAAGGTACCCCACATACTGCTTCTCTGGGTATGTTGTAAGTCACTCTGGATGAGTGTCTGCTAAATGTCAGTAATGTAATGGTCCCTTTCTGATGGTAGATGGATTAGAGGGCTACTGACAAATTATCATTATTGTGCCACTGGGGTGTTTTTACATCCTAACAATGCTGCTGCACCTGATCCTCTCATAAGAAGCATGTCACTACGACTGAAAAGTTTCCAATACCTAAATAATATCAGCTCAGCTGTGATTCTGTAGCGAAGAAGCCATGGCTTAAAGGTTAGAGATGTAGCTTTGGGCTCAGAAAGTTGCTGGTTCAATTCCCTGGACCAGCAGGAATGGCTGAAGTGCCCTTGAGCAAGGCACCTCACACCCAACTGCTCCATGGACCCCTTTGGAATAGAACCACTAATGAGCAGATATCAGTTGGATGGTAAAGCTTTCACAACAGTGCTAGTGGAGTGTTTTTAAATTTTAGCAATGCTGTGCATCTGATCTTCTCATAAGTAGCACGTCACTTCAATTTTACTATTTTAGTGTGACTGAAAAGTTTCCAATAGCCAAATAATATCAGCTCAGCTGTGATTCTGTAGTGGGGAAGCCATGGCCTAAAAGTTAGAGATGCAGCATTGGGATCAGAAGGTCTCATCTCATTATCTCTAGCCGCTTTATCCTGTTCTACAGGGTCGCAGGCAAGCTGGAGCCTATCCCAGCTGACTACGGGCGAAAGGCGGGGTACACCCTGGACAAGTCGCCAGGTCATCACAGGGCTGACATATAGACACAGACAACCATTCACCGGAGCACCCAGAGGAAACCCACGCGGACAACACACAAACTCCACACAGAAAGGCCCTCGCCGGCCACAGGGCTCGAACCCGGACCTTCTTGCTGTGAGGCGACAGCGCTAACCACTACACCACCGTACCACCCAGAAGGTTGCTGGTTCAATTCCCTGGACCAGCAGTAATGGCTGAAGTGCCCTTGAGCAAGGTACCCCACATCCAACTGCTTCTCTGGGTATGTTATAAGCCGCTCTGGATAAGAGTGTCAGTAATGTAATGGTCCCTTCCTGATGGTAGATGGATTAGAGGGGAACTGACAAATTATTATTATTATTATTGCTTCTATGCCATTGGGGTGTTTTTACATCCTAGCAATGCTGCTGCACCTGATATACTCATAGCAGTGCTACTAGCATGTCACTACCATCTCAATACTTTTGCTGTACTGAGAACTCTCATAATAATAATAATAATAATATCTGGGGTGGCACGGTGGTGTAGTGGTTAGCGCTGTCGCCTCACAGCAAGAAGGTCCGGGTTTGAGCCCCGTGGCCGGCAAGGGCCTTTCTGTGTAGAGTTTGCATGTTCTCCCCGTGTCCGCGTGGGTTTCCTCCGGGTGCGCCGGTTTCCCCCACAGTCCAAAGACATGCAGGTTAGGTTAACTGGTGACTCTAAATTGACCATAGGTGTGAATGTGAGTGTGAATGGTTGTCTGTGTCTGTGTCAGCCCTGTGATGACCTGGCGACTTGTCCAGGGTGTACCCCGCCTTTCGCCCGTAGTCAGCTGGGATAGGCCCCAGCTTGCCTGCGACCCTGTAGAACAGGATAAAGCGGCTAGAGATAATGAGATGAGATGATAATAATATCTGATGGGCAGGGTAGGGGTGCCAAAAGATTTGTCATTATACCTACCATTGCAACTTATCAAGGTTTTCATGGTGTGCAAAAATAATAATAAATTATTACATTAAATTACACCGGTACTGGCAAAAAATATATACAGTACATTGTTGAAATATAAATTTTTATGTTTACCTGTGACGACACATCCTGTTGTCTTGCGTCTGGTGATTAACCTCATTTCCTCCGCCAGCTTCTAATAGTGAAGTCGCAAGATGGCGTCGAGCGGAGGAGATGGAGAACCGGAGTGGACCGCGGCTGTGCGACCGCTTTTATCCGCGTCTTACACGGCTTTTGAAACAAAAGAGCTACCTCAGCTTGTAGGATCCATCGTAAACAGGTCAGCGCGGTGGTTATTTCGGCAGTTTGGTGCGTGCCGTCCTGCAAAAACAAATCGGTCGAGCCTGGCTCGGTGTCTGCGCTAAGCTAGCTGCTTAGCTTGCTAAGCTAGCGTAGTAGTAGTAGGTGTTGGTACTAGCGATAGCACTTGTTGCTAATGCTAGTGTTAGCATAGCTTGCTATCGAGATTCTGCTTCATCATCAGGCCGAATAGCAGATCGCTGCTTGGGCTGTAGCTTAGAAAACATACCGGTGGCTATGCAGCGGCTTTCACCTTGTCGTTTGAGCTTGGTTTTTATAATAAGCGTTGAATCTTTGCACTAATGTTTTATTTTGTCAGTTCGTTCGTGTCGTTTAAATAGCCACCGAGTTGTTAGCTGTCTAACTTGCTAACGGCTAGCTGTTTAGCTTGCTAAGGCAAAGGGAATTAACACTGTTCGATCCGCCACATCATCCGAGCGTTTTTGGAAGAAACGTCTCGAAAGTGGTGGTGTATGATCACGACGGGAAAACAGGACAGTGAAGGTTGTAATTAGCTAAATAACTAGCCAGCTAGCAAGCATGTCAAGCTAACCTAGCTAGCAGTTGGGTAGTTTAATTGTTCAGTAGCGATTGTTTATAAGCTCGAACGTGAAGCTTGAAGAGTTTTTATTTTAAAAACAGAAATCACCCGGTTATGACCAAATGTCAGTCTGGTTGCAGTCATTGTGGTGTTTAAACAGAGCTGTCTGTTCTGCTGTCAGCTCGGCTAAGTTTAGCCTTTTGCGTGAAAAACCATTTACCTGGCAATGCTTCAGTCAGTCAATAAATATCCTTTTATTTAACCAGGTAAAAGACTCGAGATTAAAATCCCTTTTCCAAGAGTGACCTGGTCAAGAGGGTAGCATAAACAATATTACAATTAAAAAAAACCACCACACAACCAGACAAAATACACCTGGTGCAACATTACAGATACGTGTTGAGTTAAAATGCTGTAAAAGGTTAAAATATCAATAGAACTTTAAAAGCAAGTGCATTGTACAAGAGGTGTTTTGTCGCTCTTTTAAAATGGATTTAAATTCATCCAAAGTCATCAGCTCTGACGGTTTCAAGTCCCTTTGTAAATTGTTCCAGGATGAAGGAGCAACATATATTTAAAATCCCTTTTTTTTTTTAATTAAATTTTTTATTCAGTCGGTTCTCACTCCAGGGACCAACATCTGTATTGTGTTATTATAGTGTAGGGTGTGTCAATTTGATCTGCTTTGCTTCAGTGCTTGAAGTGAGCCAGGGAGCGCCATATTATGGCCCTTTTCCACTACCCTTTTTCAGCTCACTTCAGCCCGACATGGCTCGCGTTTCGACTACGTTAGAACAGCACGACTCAGCTCGCTTCAGCCCTACTCAGCACCCAAAACTCGCACGGTTTTGGAGTAGGGCTGAAGCGAGCCAAACCGAGCCGAGTGAGGCTGGGGGCGTGAGCAGACACTCCCCTGTGCACTGATTGGTGAGGAGGAGTGTCCTCACATGCCCACACACGCCCCGCGAGCACGCTGGGATCTGTAAACACCGTAAACCCGGAAGAATAATAATTACGAGAATTTCTGAAGCCTTACGCGCCTCGCCTCATCTATACGCTCTTGCCAGTATCTGTTGGCGTTGTCTGTGACAACAAGCCACAGCACCAAGACCAGCAACACTAACGACTCCATGTCCTCCATGTTTATTGTTTACTATCCGGGTCGTGAGACTACCGCTTAAAAGGTCACTGATGTCACTGTTTGCGCCGCCTAACGACATCACGTGATGTCCACCCACTTTCTCTGACTCCACCCAGTGTGTCCACCCACTTCCAGCCAGCGCGGTTGTAGTCGAAATGCAACTCCAACAGCCCCACTCAGCTCGACTCAGCCCAACTCAGCACGGCTCAGCCCAACTCAGCCGCGTTGGTAGTGGAAAAGCGGCATTAGTGACTTGGATGTAAAATAATCCTCATTTTTTTTTCACAGTCTGGTTTCCATCAAATCCTGCGCTCTGATTGGCTGGCAAGTGGGTCCGTATCCTACAATACGGACCCCGGTTACGGACCTCTGGCAACTCGCTCATTCACAACAACAAACATAGTAGCATTTTTTTTTTTTGTCAACATTTATCTTTTTTTTAAATATAAGATTTATTTATAAGATTATCAAAAATCGTAAATTTTTGCCAGCATTTCTCAGGAGAATAGCATTAATTTTACAGCATGGATAGCGATAACGAGTCTTCACAGCGAAAGCTGAGGAAGAAGAAATAAAAGAGAGCACTTCAGGAGAAAGCTAAAAACCTGTAACTGTTGCTAACGCCAAGCAAAAACGTGGCTGAATCCTGAATGACTCAATTTTGTATAAATAGGGGATGACATAGATGGCAAAATGTAGGTGTTTTTTTTTTTTTCCCTACCATGGAAGTGCACTTGTATACCGAGGAGGAAACCATTTGCAATACAGCTGTGAATGAGGATTCAAAATGGCGGCTCGGCTCGGTTTTCCCTTTCAGGCGTTCTCGTTTTCTGTTAGAATTTGGTAAAGAAAAAATATATTATTTACCAGCATAAGGTCGGTCCGTATGGTGAAATACCATGACCTCGGCCTTGAATACTGAGACCTTGGTCACGGTATTTCATGATACGGACCTCCCAGCTGGTAAATAATATATGCTTTATTTGTCATATCCATTCAAGAGGAGCATTGAGAGTTCAGTGTTATTGGTGACACTCTTAATATAAAACTGTAATTCTTATAGATGATGGTGTAAGAGCCAAATAGTATATTTATATAATTTCTTATTCATTTGGTTTGTAATTTGATCAACCACAGCTAAAATGATTTTAATGTGTTTTCAGATTAAAAATATTTCGTCATGCTTATGATGGGATCAAACTACAGGTTTTTTTTTTGCGCCTTTCATGACAGTCATCATGTCAGATCAGGCAGTCGTAGTGAAAAATGTGTGTGTCTTGGTCAGCAAACTGGCAACATGGTGACGAGTTTGACCGATGATCGGTCATGTCTTCAGGGAGGAGGGTCAAGAAATTCAGTCGTGGCTATCGAGGGACACATTGTAGGAGGTGTCACTAAGTGAGAAAATACAAAAATAATTGACATGCTAGGCTTTTCATTGGTGTCGTGAAGCGTCCCGAACACCGCATTGCTGTTGTCACACAAGGCCTGTTTATCGTTCCCAGCGTACATATTTGGGCCCAGTGCTTGAAGTTTGTTGGCCATAATAAAATCAGGCTGAATTTGTGTAGTCTGATCCTTGTCTTGCGTCCACATGGTCTCCAACACTCTTGCATTAAGCATTATGAACTTTAGATCGTGTTTGCATCTCTCTATACCACAGTGCTGTTGAATGCTCAAATCTGATTTGTCAGATGATGATTAAGTGAGGAATAAAACAGCTCTTGTAGGAAAATGATCCATGACAGGGTGGTGATGCAGTCTTGCATGAGTTACTGTCACCACCCTGAAGTTGATTATTTTCCAGTAAACGGCATGTCCAGAATTATGCTAATACCACAGTGATTTGCCAACAGTGACCTCTTTAAATTTTATGATTGTCATGGTTTTAAACTGTAAATAGTGCAATTTAAAGTTGTGGGACTTCCATGAAACAAGATGGTTCTCTGTGTGTGTGTGTAACAAAAAAAATTATGGACAAACCAGAAAGCACTTGTGTCCTGCAGTGAAAAACTTGCAGACTTTTATGAAACGCTGATGCTGAAGACTGCGTCCACAAATAACAGAGAAAGAAAGCATAATCATATCAATAATTTATATTATTATGCCCTATTCGCACAGGATGAGTATTACCTATGGACCTCTGGTAATTCGCAATTACCCCCGCACCTCTGTGTTATTGTGTGGCGCATTCAGACGGGATAAGCAAAAGCCTGTAATTCACTGAATTTACAGACATTGTGACCGGATGTGTCACACAAGCCATCCAGTTGAAGATTCTTCGTGCTTTCTTCTTGGAGGTGTTTCTGCTTATCTGGTTCAAATACGGGATAGGCCTACTACCACTTGCCCCTGAAATGCTGTTTATCAAAATTTCACCCGTATCCTCCATTATTCACTCCAGAAAAGTACAAGAGACGCGCGTTTAATAATTACAAACACAGACATGCGCATTCACACGGGACTTGTATTACCACTGGATGTCTGTGTTTTGCCAAAACACAGTAGGTAATTCACGGCGGAATTATTACTTGGCAAATTACGGACATGGCGCATTCGCACGGGACTAAAGGCCTCTGCATGCTCGTGCAACAAGGCTTTCGCAGATAGCTTTTCGCAGACTGTTGTAATTTATTGTTGAGTGGGGAGTAATAGGCGTGCGCAATGCTATTCACCGCCACAACGCAAGGGGGCGCGAAGTCGCTAGGAGTAGTTGGTGGGTGTGGTTAGTGGAGTGTTTATCCTCCGGTTACTTATAATGACTAGAACTTTTTTTTTTTATAATGACTAGAACTGGAGTCGTATAGATGTACGTACTTCCTCAATCAACTGCTCTTCATGCTGCTCCATCTTCGCTCGTGTTTTTAAAAATGCCGGTCGTGAAAACAAACCAAACCAGGAAAGTAGGGAAGCGGAAGTGCGTGTACAGCGGATGTAGAGTGGACTAATCAGAGCCCTCTTGTCTGCGGCGCTGTCTGCGAGGCTTCTGCGGTGGTCACAATTTTTGGGAGGTGCGCGCAGAGCGTCTGCGAAGGTGGGGGGGCTACGCAGACACTCTCTGCGACGCTATCTGCGAGGACTGGGTTGTCAGCATAAATTGGCCTTAAGAACTCAGACATTCTCTGTAACTATTCCGAATTACCAGAGGTCCACAGGTAATACTTATCCCGTGCGAATAGGGCTTTAGTCTTAGATTATACATATCGTCCCCTGGACGGGCTGACGCTGTAAGATACTGTAATATATATTGATAAGTATCAATATATAAACCATTAGCTCCTCTTCAGTAATCATTTCACCTGAGTCAGGGTTGAACGCTAGCACGAGATGGGAATTCGCTCTGGATGGGACACCTGTCCATCACAGAGCCCCATGCACATGTTTACACACACATTCATATCTACAGATATACCTACCATGTGCATGTTTTTAGGAGGTTTGAGAGAACCTGGAAGAACCCCACATGGAGAAAGTGGGCACAGAAACTGTGGCACAGACAGAGTAACCCGAGCTCAGTGATCCTGGAGCTGAGAGACTGCAATGTGCTGCCTGCATTAATATAACCCATTTGAATTACTGCCAGTTGTAGAAAATGAATCAACACCACCTGACTAATCAGATTTTATAAATCGGCAGCTCTGACAGTAGTTCCGGCTTCGAAGGTTCTATAAATGCACCTTCTGGAAGTAGACGTTTATTGAAGGAGCCTCAGCTGTCAGGGTTTTGTCAAGAGTCAGTAAGATTTTTGCCATGCGAGAGTCTTCAGGAGGGATGACTTTGCGATTTCCTGTTTGAGCCCCTTTCACATACAAAATGTTATTGTATGAGGTAAAAGCATGGAATTGATGAGTTTTCCTTCCCATTCTGTCTTCCATAATGGAAAAGTTATGGATATTGTGCATTCCTATGGAACGCTGCGGAGCGTGAACCCTGTGCGACCGGCCATAACGTATAATTCATGAGGCAGCAAGTCCATTGTTGTGAAAAGCCGAAGCTGAGACATTCACGGGTTAGTCACCTGATACGAGTCGAGCTGCATCATGTCTCTGAGAGAGTTGCCTTCCTGTTTCTGAACATTTGTGTTGTTCAAACAAAGGCTGCCTATAACGTTTCTTGCTTATACAGCGGGAATGCCGTATTCGCTGACTCGCACAAGCATAGAAGCATGACTTTCGAGCTACAAGTCCCACACACCCTGCTTATAGACGGCATTAATCACGCACATCTGCTTTCACTTTGGCCACTTATTACTCGCCTTATTCAGGGTTTTTTCTAGAAAAATTTAGTATGAGGGCGCTCACCATGGCGAGGGAGCGAAACGGGGGGGATGGTGCCGGTTGTCCGTCCCCCCCGTCATGTGAAGCCTTTGAAAAATTGAGGCTACAGTGGGACATTCTGAGGCTATCTGAGAGGGAAATTGTAACAAATTGTCTGTCAACATTGAAAAAGAAAAGTAATCATCTGGCCCGGACAGTCTTATTTGGCTTTCTTCCGTCTCGTGCCGCGGGATGACATCTTTAAATGCCCAAGTGTCAACAAAAACAACTCGCGAACTACTTCTGTCAAAAGCTCCCGCGCCGGTGGGCGAAAGGTCATTCAGGCCCACTTTACACGGGGACGGTCTGAAACAAAAACGCAAAAGTCCGTTTTCGTTCTCACTTTTTTCCGCGTCTACACGACCGTTTTCAAGGAGGAAATCTGCGTCTATACGGTGACGCATAAATGCGTGGAATTCAATTGGATGTGCATGCCAGGCGGCTAGGTGGTGCTGTGAAAGACCTCCACTATGTCTGCACGCATGCGCAACGTCTTCCGTCTTGTCTGATCTGCACCGCGAAAACTTTGACTACTTTGGCTATGGTAAGTAAGAAAGTAAGTAAAAAAGTAAGAGCATACTATACCCGCCTCTGTTCATTAACGGTATATGTGCAGATTCGGTATAGATGTTCAAAGGACTCCTGGACGTTTATTAAAGCTGCCAGAGCAGCTTGAAGGTCCGTTGGATCGATGTAATCAGACATGCTCTTACTTTTTTACTTACTTTCTTACTTCCCGGGCTGGCATGTACAGTATATTACATATGTATGACATAAACGCGTACCCGACGTGAGCAGATCCGAGCAGAGTTTCGCGTATTGGGTAGTTTAGACGGATATGCAACGGGGGCCGTTTTTAACTTATCCACTCTGGAAGGCATCTTCAATTTTTTCCATTTTTCAGCCTCGGAAACGCCGTCCCCGTGTAGACGAAAGGCACTTCCGATAAAATATTTAGTCGTTTTTACCCGACAGCGTCCTCGTGTAAACGGGCCCTCAGTCTCGAGAAATCTCGCTGTACAAGTCAGCTGACCTTGTATGTAACCCATGTCAAATCTCGCGAGAGCAGCCGCGACAAGTAAACAACTAAACAACATGGCGCCTCAGTCTGGAAAACGCCAATTCGGATTGTTTTTGCACCGTCTGGCAGTGTATCTATTATGATTGGAATATTTTTGGAGTAATTATAACGCATTTGATGATCAGACACATTGTCACGTGGTGTTGCTGGGATGTTTTCACGGAGAAACGATCGTTTTGAGAAAGATTGCATGTTGTGCAGTAGCATATAAGTGCATGGCCTAAGTGTGACTTGGGGTTCAATCGGCATTTCGGTAAGGGGGTGCGCTCCGAGAGTAAGAGGGCGCAGCACCCCTGTTCCCCGGTTTAGACGAAAGCCTGTTATTTAAAGCCTGGCTTCTGTTGGTTTATCCTGCATTTGTGTCTTTTTCCATGCCAGTGCTGGAAAATATTGTGAAAGAATTGTTAATCATTTCTACTGTCATGTTTTCATGCCTGGGTGTGGGGCTTTTTTTTTTTCCCCCCCAATAAATAAATAATTGCTTTGAATATCCTGTGTAAATAAGGTTTCTGCACTTGCATCTGTCTTCGAAAAATGTGCAGAAATTTCAGAATCCCATTTGTTTGAGAGAGACCACATTTACGTAATCTTGATTGCAATATATTGTGTAAATTGTTTATTGTTCATGTTATAGACCCCTTCGCATGCTTGTAAACAAACCGACCGTTGCCAGGATCCGCGCGCAGCCTGGACTCAGAAACAATGGCGCTGCCCATAGACCGGCATTATGAGCTGTCAGATTATGCAAAACAATTGTCGTTACAAGATCGAGAATGCTACATAAATAAGTTAACTCTAACAAGTGGACATCGCCTACCGGATCCGCATTTAATTAAAGAGTGGACGGACGATGTTAGTAAGTTCCCTGGTATACAATGGCCAGATATATGCTCGTACCTTATTGACGACTTCAGTGTCCATCCACGAAAAACTTCATGCCTACAAGTCTTTAGACGCATATGATTGTGTGGGCATGTACAACTTGATTAACAATGGGACATTCATATTCATTTTGTTTTAATCAAATTATGCCAGTGATGTGATGGCAATGTGGCTTTAGCTACAACAGCAAATACCAACACTAAACAGCAATTTGCAGGAGGGAATGGCATGAAAGGAATGATGGTGTAAAGAGTGCAGCTAAGAGAAATCAGAGCTGCGTAAAAAGCGAGAGGCAGAGAGCAGAAATGAAACTGAATGGGGCGGGAGCGAGGTTAGAGCAGTCAGCGTAATTTGGCATTTCGAGTGAGGGCACACAATTTTACCTTTCCATCCTTGCTTTAAAATTGTGATTTTCGGCACAATTTACACAAATAATGATGGCACAAAATCTGGACTGCTTGAGTCAAGCGAGACCTCTCCTACAAACAAAATTGCATGCAAAGCTAAGTTAACATGCTAACAATATTCATTACATTGTGTAACTATGACCCAGCTAATCAGACAAACGTTACCAAAGTATTTTGCTACATCAATAAACGAAGACTAGAAAGAATAAAAAAGAAAGGATTTAATAAATAGCCTGATCTTACCTGTGACGAAGTGGGCGCTGCAAACCCGTGCATTTTTGATAGTGCTTTCATCCCAGTCTACACGTTTGATGGCTTGTAGCCATAGACGTCGGCGATTTTATTTTTATTTTTTTGGAATGGGTGAGATCCTGCTGGAATTCTGTACATTTTAACCCCATCACTGCTACGATTCTGACACCCGACAACACAACAGCTAGGCATTTCTGAGTCTTTTTTGAGTCCAGGCTGCGTGCGCAATTTCCTCTTGCGTATGAATGACGTTTACTGCGAAGGGGTCTATATTGTGCATAGTTTATAAATGAAACATCATAGGTATGTATGTACCGACATGAAAAACATGCTTTGTATATGGCTTGCTCCGATCCACGGTTTCGGCTATTCGTGTCGGATCTTTGAACCATGGATATGGTGCTCCCGTTTGGCACCAGTTGCTTCACGTTGAGGCAGTATGAGTCGTGCCATCGCAATATTACCGCGTCATTTACGTCACAGCCGGTCACAATGCACAAATCTGATGGCTCCGGTTTCCACTGGGAGCCGTGATAAAAGATTTCCGTAAACATTACTAGGTCACCGGGGGTAGATTAACATTTTGACACTGCTATTTTGCTCCCGTTCCCACAGGACACCATTACAGCATAATAACGGAAATATCTGGTTTTCACTGTGAGCGGAAATGCCAAATTGGTAACGTGCCAACCTGTAATTTATTGTTTCAAAAGAAAGTAAAGGCTGGAGAGGGAACAGGTCTTGTAATGTAAGTGATATTTACATCGGCAGTTTGCTGTGGTATAAGAGGAAGAAAACACTATTGGAACATGATCAAGTTCACCTGGGGTTGCATCACACTATTGAATCATTTGATTAGTTTCCTATAACAGCACATCCTGATGTGCTTTATTCCTTATATAGACCCTTCCCGCATGACGTCACCGCGCTGCGAGATTTCGGTAGTCGCCATATTGGAAGACCAAGTACACATCTATGCAAGTACATGCATACATAAAACAAACTACACCTGAAATGTAGCCAGGGCCGGTTCTGCCCTAATCTGGACCCGGGTGCAACATCGCGCAACACCCCCACCCCCCCCCCACCCCCCAAAAAACCACCAGTCTAAATCAGGACAACCAGTGTTTGAACTACGGGGGTACTCGGGGGATCCGAGATCCCCTGAAACAGACATGAGATCCCTTGAAAACATGATTTGGGAAATGTTGGGGGGTCTCTAAAATATTGGCAAATTGATGTTTATTGACATAGCAATCGTGTGTAACGGGAAGCATTTGCATATCCAAAGTGTTGTGTTTATATCAAAGATAAAATAAACCGATATGATAACGACTGCTGCTGCCAGGTTGGTTGTTAAGTAGCCTGACTTTTTTTTTTTTTTTTCTTGCGTGTGGTATCATTGTTGACGCGAGGTTGTTTTTTGAACATTCCAATGCGGACACGATTTCCCCTGATGAGTTATGACTTCAGACGTGATGTGTGTGTGGAGTCCGCGTGATATGTGCATAAGATAGGCTTCTCATGTGTTTGGAGATCCGCGCTCCGAGACAAGCGCAAGCACCCCCCCAGGGAAAAAAAGGGACCCTCCGAAAATATCGGCATAGTTCGAACACTGAGGACAACCATCACATAACTATAACTATAAACATTTTAGATCAACTATTTTAACTAAATGGGCTATAATAAATCAGCCTGCAGGCAGCCACGGCGGGCTGCCTCAGAAAACTAACCATTCAATGACACAACTGAAAGCCTGCAGCCACGGCGGGCTGCCTCAGAAAACTAACCATTTGTCCTACCTTAACTCGTTTTGCTTTTTCTGCCTCCTTTTTTGTATTTTCGACCCTGCGTTTATTTTCTTTCCTTTTCTGAAAACCCGATTTGGTCTTCCAATATGGCGCAGGGTTTGTGTACTTCCGGTTTCGGTGACGTCAGTGGGAAGGGTCTATAAGCACTGAAAAGATTCTTTTCTGGAATGGTTTAGAAAGTGGTGTCACTTATGTAGTTAGGCCACCCATTTTTTATCTTTAGGTTCACGGATTTTTAACCCCGCCGACAGTAGTTGGAGGGGTTATTATTTTCACCTGCGTCTGTGTGTGTGTGTCTGTCTGTCTGTCTGTCTGTCTGTCTGCAAGATATCTCAAGAACCAATGGATCGATTTGGACCAAATTTTGTATGTGTTGCCAATCACCCAGGAAGGAAACCATTACATTTTGGAGGTCAAAGGGCAAGGTCATGGCAGAACTTCGAAATTTTCGCCCAATGTATTTTAATAGGGAAAAGGCGGGGTTTGCACTCGTTAGAGTGTCCCTGTCTAGTTTTCAACATATTTTTGATGTCGGTCGAAATAAAAATGTGTCCTTGTCCAGTATTTTTTTTTTTTTTTGCATGGCAAAATTTCAATGTCGGATTAAGATTTACATACATACACACACATACATACGTGTGTGTGTGTGTGTGTTCTTGTGTACAAGTTTATAACACGGACTAGCATTCCAGTACTTACTTCTCTGAAGGTATATGTGGTCATATGACCGTTGAGCTCTCATGAGCACATCGAAGGCTGATACGTTCGTGCTACTTGATTCGATAGGACTCTCTGCGGCACCATCCTCTTCTAATTCCACAGTCAGATTAGCCTGGGAAATCCCATGCTGCTTTGCACAATCGTTCCGATCTGAAAAGACAGCATGGAAACTATGGTCTAAAGGCTCGCCTGAGTTAGGGAGCCAATCAGAGAGTGGGGAGGGGTGGAAAGACGGTGACGCGTACTACTCGACAAACGGAAGCTTGTAGTTTATTTGGGACTGTTTACGGATCACATTTAACATGGCGGCGAGCGATACGAACCAAACTTTCGATCAAGCTTTGTCTTGCACAAACGGCAGTAATCGTTCGGTGCCATTGTTTTCCTATTTTTGTTTTGCCTTCTCTTTCCTTCTCCTCTTCGCCTCTTCGTCGCTCTAACTACGTCACCGGGTACAACTGCCATGATTGGCCATGGGCTACGTATACGCCAAATGATAGACGTTCGCAACGTCCAATAAACGGCCGTTGACAATTGTAAACCACACCTCCCCTACGAGAAATTCAATAGGCGGATTCCAGACCATATTTCACTTGTGATATGGTCTGGTGTTAACCAGACTACAGTCAGATACTTGCAGCCAAAATCGCGAACTAACGTTATGGCAGGCATATTCGGCATCGCGCTCGTTACATCACCACCTTCTTTCTGAGAACCAAAGATCGTTTTGATCTTTTCATTGTTTACTTTCAACGCTTGAGAGACAAAATCGCCCACGTTTTGGTTAGTGAGACAGCGAAAAGACTTTTCTTTACCACACTTTATGCTTGCGTACAGTTGAGGCGATAGCTCGGAATCCATGCTGTCAGCGTCAGCCATGGTCAGCACGAGGTTGACACTGTCGTAAAGCGGTCGTAAATACCATAACATTCAAGTGAATACTCAGTGTCGTAAATAGTTTTGTTTTCGGACTCAGCTGAAGTGGATATATACAACACACATTGTCGTTTGTATTTGCAATTCTAATACTTTTTACTTAAAGAAATATGACCTAGTACCAGGGATACAGTGCTGTTACAAGGAAAATGTGATTTTTTTTTTTACATTTTTTTGTACGTTTCGGCGGTTAAAATAAAAATACGCACAGACTTTTTTATTTTTCTAGCGGTAGTATTTAACTGCCGTCGGCGGATCCGTGATCCGAAAAATCTAAAATGAGTCACCTTATATATGCACCATTTTTTGTGACCTATGTTTGATTTGAATCCTGTTCATTTTGTGTACACATGCAGTATATTTTTGAGTGTGTATTAGGATATTTTTTCTCACTTTTTTTTTTTTTAACCGAACAATTGCAAACTAATGGAAAGCATATGATATTCAAGCTTTGTACGGTGTTCATTAAATCTTTAAAATTGTAAACTGACGACTAATTTTTCCTCCTTTTCACTGTTGGATAAATATTTACAGAAATAAATGATTAAATTCAGTTAGTGCATGTGGGTGTGTGTAATATGTTATAAATTTAAAAAAGTGTGCACGCACACATGGATCACACATGCCTGAGAAACATGTGAGGATACCGTGTTGGAGGGCATTCGTTATCCTCCGCTGCGCTGGTGTTAAAAAATGCATTTGTGCTTTTTGAAACGTCGCTGTTGTGAAACTGAAAGTTTGCAGTCCTGAGGTCTGATCAGTGAATGTGGTTTTTCCAGCCTGCTACTCTGATGTGAATTGCTCTTGACAGTGGAGTTTGTCCTCTGGCTCAGTTAAGGCAGAGTGGCATTGTTTCTCAGGGTCTCTCTCTTAGGGCCTCTGCATGCTCTTGCGACAAGGCTTTCGCAGATAGCTTTTCGCAGACAGTTGTAATTTATCGTTGAGCGGGGAGTAATAGGCGTGCGCGATGTTATTCACCGCCACAACGCAAGGGGGTGCGAAGTCGCGAAATCGCTAGGAGTAGTTGGTGGGTGTGGTTAGTGGAGTGTTTATCCTCCGGTTACTTATAATGACTAGAACTGGAGTCGTATAGATGTCCGTACTTCCTCACTTCCTCGATTAACCGCTCTTCGTGCTGCTCCATCTTCGCTCGTGTTTTAAAAATGGCGGTAGTGAAAACAAACCAAACCGGGAAAGTAGGGAAGCGGAAGTGCGTGTACAGCGGATGTAGAGTGGACCAATCGGAGCCCTCTTGTCTGCGACGCTGTCTGCGAGGCTTCTGCGGTGGTTACAATTTTTGGGAGGTGCGCGCAGAGCGTCTGCGAAGGGGGGGGGGCTACGCAGACACCATCTGCGAGGACTGGGTTGTCAGCATAAATTGGCCTTTAAGCTGTGTTCACATATATACCGGTACGATAGTGGTATAACTGTATCGATACAAAGTATACCGGTACAGTTTAGTGCATCTGTCCACACTAGCGAGAAATGTTTGCGGTTTTCTTTCACGGTAGTTGAAATGCGCGTGCGCGAAATGTTTCCGTGGTTACCAAGTAACTTCCTTCCGAGAATATGGCGGATGAAACAACGTGTGTGTGCTTTTTGTTGTCAATGTACAGTCTGTATTTCTGGTGGTCATTTATTCAGTCGAATCGTATAAAACGCGCGAGGCAGTTGAGAAAGAAACAGAAAACGAATCTCCGTTCACTATTTTATTCAGCGAAGACATCGATTGAGGTGTGTGACTTTGCGCATGCGCATTGTATCGATACAGAACCGCTTCATCTGTCCACACTAGAGCGAAGCGCTACAGTACCGATACTGTACCGGTACGAAACCCATACATTTGTGGGTTTTGTACCGATACAGTTATACCGCTACAGTACCGGTATAGTTGCTAGTGTGGACAGGTGTTGCGGTACGAAAGTAGTATCGTATCGGTACAAAATCCCTAGCGTGGACAGGGTATTAGTCCCTGTTCTCTGGATATAAGGCCTTCGTCCTTTGACTGTTTAAGACCCCGTCCACACGTAGCCGGGTATCTGCTAAATCGAAGATATTTTTCTACGTTTTGGCCTGCCATCCACATGAAAACACATCAAAAACGAATATTTAAAAAAACTCCGGGCAAAGTGAAGATTTTTGAAAACTCCGTGTATGCCTTTTCGTGTAGACAGAGATAACCGAAGTTTTGCGTTTTAGAACGTCACAATCTGCGCCAAAAAAATGACAACAAATCTGCCCTGACGTCAAACGTGCGACCTTTGTTTACTGCAGAAGCCAGATTAAGCATGGACAAAGAGTAATGGATCGGAGTAGTGCCTTGAAAGCGTTAATTATTGTGCAGGTGCTATTTACATGTTTAATTTTAGAAGCCCAACTACTGCTCCAAAAACAGGGTCAATATGTCCACATATTTGCTTTGACAAGATTCCCAATCAACGTTTTCTTGCGTCTTTTGAAGTTTATACTCCAAAATCGTGTTTAGAAGCAATTCTGTCTCCGAGTCTGTCCAGGCGAACGAGCTTGGCGCCATGTTTTATGTTTAGGCGGAAGTGACGCCAACAGAGGGCTATTCTGATGTGATTAGGGGGTAGGATTTGGGGAAATAATGCCATCTACAGGTTTGGAATGCTTATGAATGTGATTGAAAACGCAGATGTTCGGTTATGTCTGGAAGGGATTTTTTTCGAAGATGAGGTGGTGCGGATAAAACATTTTTATAAACGGAGGGGGGGGAAATGTTCGGTTTTAAAAATACCCGGCTACGTGTGTACATGGCTTAAGTTATACGGGGCTCCATATCACCAGTCATCTATCTAATTTGACATTTTTGTGCTCATTTTTATCCCCCCCCCAAAAAAAACCCCAAAAACATAATAATATAGTGATGTCGGTTCTGTGAGTCTTCATTACTCGGCTCAGGTTTGTTGAGCAGCGTTCGCATGGGATTTTCCCTCACATACTTCTGATTTACAGGAAACCGGTTTCGTGATGGTAAGCCAGTAAAATGAAAGTATTCAGCTTGGGCTGGGTGGTAGGACCAAAATATCTCAATACTAGGAAGACTTCTTAAAAAAATTTTTTTTTTTTTAAATCATACATAATGCGTGTCATGATGTATAGTTTTGCAAACAAACTACAAGCAAAACAGTTGTGCTGCATTACAGAAGTTAAAAACTGAGTTTTGTGATTAATATACGTAATCTAGAAATTGACACTGAAAAGGAGGAAACATTAAAAACTGCTCACATAAACACTGTGTGAGAAATATTGTTCAATACGAGAAGATAAGTTTTGAACTGGTTTACCATTTTGACAATGTGCATCAAGTCAGTGGGAAAACATTGGGAGTGACCTCATCAATATCCTTACGAGTGAACATATTGGAAAATGTTTACTCAATGTCCCAGATGTAATTTGATTTGAAAAATGAGTGGCATATTTCCCAGTAAAACACTTGTCTATATAATAAACGTGTGTACACACACAATATGTTAACAGATTTTTAATAATTAACAGTGAAAAGGAGTAAAGATATTAGTGTTCGGTTTACAATTTTAAAGATTTAATGCAAACAGTACAAAGCTTGAACATCAACTCGGCGGATTCCAATTAGTTAAAAAAAGATATCATGATCTACACATGCAATATCTCAAAGTATATTGTGAGAGAATTCATGAATAAATTGATCTTTTTGTCATGTTGCCCAACCCCACATTCAGCCGTGGCTGTGTTCGAGGAAAGGAGAGAGGACAAAATCCGTTTTAGTGAGGCAGTGAGTTAGATACGTGTCCAGGATTGGGAAGGTTGGGAGTGTTTTTCTGAAAGTAGGGAGTGTAACTTGGCCGTGACCGGGGGGATTTTGAAAATTTCATCTTATTTGGTGCAATCTGGTGACTTCTGAGGCTGCAATTGAGCCTTAAAAAAAAAAAAAGAAAGCATTAATTTTAAGTGTGAATTATATTTTATTAGGCATTTAACACATTTTATTTACTAAATAATGTTATAACAAAGTTTTAAATTTAGTTTCTTATTCGTTAACCAGAACTTTACAAATCACTGTAATTATCAATAAAATCTTCTATAAATTCCTGCAGCTTAAATTATAATTTCTAGTTCACTTAAGACAAAAAACAAAATACAAATTGCTGCAATCAAGTCCTGTTGCACAGAATACGTCTTGGTTATATACAGCATACATAAATGAGAGTCAGCCAACTCTGAAGAGATGTATGGCGGCACGGTGGTGTAGTGGTTAGCGCTGTTGCCTCACAGCAAGAGGGTCCGGGTTCGAGCCCCGGGGCCGGCGAGGGCCTTTCTGTGCGGAGTTTGCATGTTCTCCCCGTGTCCGCTTGGGTTTCCTCCGGGTGCTCCGGTTTCCCCCACAGTCCAAAGACATGCAGGTTAGGTTAACTGGTGACTCTAAATTGACCGTAGGTGTGAATGTGAGTGTGAATGGTTGTCTGTGTCTATGGCCCTGTCCACATGGCAACGGATTCAGGTGAATCTGATAAAATTGTTTATCGTTTCAGCCTGGCATCCACACGGCACCGGCGTTTTGGGTGCCCCAAAACGAAATCCTTTGAGAACGGGTTCCAGAGTGAAAAAATCTGGCAACGGTACCGTTGCGAAGTCGTCTGGATGAGTAGAACGGATTTGTTTACGATGACGTCACAACCACATGACTGTCAGTGCTTCACGCCGGGTAGAAGTGTAACGAACTCTATGCAAGTTGTCAACAAATCCTATAACTTGGTTCATGAAACACGCTTACAAAATATTTTCACTGTGAATATTTGTGTAATGGTGCAAAGTGAGAGAGAGAGAGTGTGTGAGTGAGAGAATAGCCCTTAGGGCAGAGTCTTTAGTCCAAACACTGCGGAAGCAGTATAACCAAAACCGTGCACCGCCCATGCGCTTTCCAAAAACAATTCCGCCAGCAAACATAGGGAAAAAAAAGGAGCGATGTCACCTCTTCAGATGTTGGTTTAAGTCCGACAATACATTCCTCAAAAAGGGCGTAGAAGAGCAAAGTAATCCATCAACGTGTAGCATTCAATTTATTCCGGACCATTAAAGAATTCTGGAGGATATCAGAATGTTGGCGTACCGGCTTCCATCTACCCCCATTCATTCCTCTTTCCGCGTCTTTCGTTTTACGCTACTGATTAATAATCAAAACTTTGTGGCTGATGCTACAGAAGAAGGGGTTTATGCGCATGCGTCTACTTCTTCTATTGTTCTGGTGTCTCCGATGGGACCGTCTTACAGCGCACGTAGAGGTGTGGCATGTGTATTGCATCGTTTTCAGCAAGCGTTGCGTTGCCATATGTACCTGATATTTTACTGATCCGTTGCCCATGTGGATGCGATATTTAAAAAAAAAAAAAAATCTCGTTGTCGTGTGGATGTAGCCTGAATGCACACCAAAACCCAGCTGTTTTCAGTGACTCACAAGAGGACAGAGAGAACCAACTATCCATTGATCACCTCCAACTTGCCTGCGACCCTGTAGAACAGGATAAAGTGGCTACAGATAATGAGATGATATATTACACAAATTATATACAACTGAAAATAATAGATTCTACGAAATTATACATAATGCAAATGTTACATCACAATGTTGGGAATCATTTTGATTCTGTTAAGTGCAATAAACAGGAGTTAAGTGAAATTAATTTATAAACGAAAGGAAAATTTTCCGTAGTTGGTGGTTACTTGAAATGTAAATACTGTAAACAATACAAAAAATTAAATAATGGTAGTTTTATGAAAGTACTATTTAAGATGATGTAAATCTTGGTGAATGAGAAACCGAAAGGATGAAAGTGATCATGCTGTTACCATGGGAACAATCTTTTATGAACGTGGAAGTGGGCTCTCGGCATGCTGGGTCTGGTGTGACTTAAGGAAGGTCACAAGTTTGTTTTATCTAATTTAGGTCATTTAAAAACTATATTATTTGGCAGTGGGAACATAGGAAAGTGTAAAGTATAAAGTTTGCCAATATGTTTATCAGGCTTGTATGATTTAAAAAAAAAAAAAACTCATGAAGATATATTTATCTAAATCCATGACCTACTCATTCTAAACCTGCTGAGCTTCGCTGGTGAAGCTCTCAAAAATCGTAGTATTTTGCTTCCATTCAGGCCTTGTTTTGAAGTCTGACCAATAGGCGCTATGTTTTTGGCTGTAAATTTGATTTTCTCGATTTAATTTCCATATACGGAAAGCACGCGTGCTGGGCACACCCCGGGAAACCGCTGACCGTTGACAAATGTCCACAGAAATGCACAAAACTACTTCACAAAACAACAATTTTGGTTGGCACAGGTTAGTATAAAATTTATAGGCCGTGTCTGGGGATTTATGGCCATGGTGTTGTGGGTTTTTTTTTTTTTTTTTGGGAGAATGGCCGTGTAAAGCACGGCTTGCTAGCATACACACGTACAGTATGCTAACTGAGTTTAACGGTAGCTAAATATTTAGAGATTAACAGTGAAAAGGAGTAAAGATTAGTGTTCAGCTTACAATTTTAGTTAATGAAAACAGTACAGAGCTTGAACAACTCTGCTGATTCCAGTTAGTTTAAAAAAAAAAAAATTTTGAAAAAGATATCATGATATACACACGCAATATCTCAAAGTATATTGTGAGAATTCATGAAGACATTGATTTTTCTTTTTTTTTTTTGTCATATTGTCCAACCCTACATTCAGCCGTGGCTGTTTGAGGAAGGAAGAGAGAGGACAAGATCTGTTTTAGTGATGCAGTGAGTTAGATACATGTGTCCAAGGTTGCTTCAAATAAAGATGTTATTTTACATAAATCGCTGCACGTTGAGGTTTATGATGGTGTCATTAATCAAATGCTGATTTATTCATCCACCACTCTGTACACTAAAATCAGCAATTCTTTTTATGCAACTTTGATGAACATGAGCTATTATGTTGAGTGAGGAGCAGAAAAAAAAAACTCCAACTTGTCTGTCAACCACATACTGCTAAGGTCAGCAGGTTCAGAACAAGTTAAACTCTTCGCAAAGGAAGTAGATGCGTAATTACCCGCTACCAGAAGCAAATCCCTTTCCCTCTTCCATTCATGTGAAGAGGGTTTTTTTTTTCCCCTCCAGGTGGACTTGATTCGTGTCCAATGTGACAGTTCGTGTCCAATTCATGTTCCAGCTTTCGAGGCTGGAATAAAGCAGACATGCCCCTGGCTTTGTAAGGACTGCTTTCTGAAAATCTTACTTGGGAGCTTTCTTTACTTCCTGTTTTATTTCTTAAATAAACTGTGGGTGGTAAAAGAGAGCAACTGGACTTGCTTGAAGATTCTTGAAGACATTTCACCTCTCATCCGAAAGGCTTCTTCAGTTCTGTCTGACTAATGCCGCTTTTCCACGACCAACGCGGCTGAGTTGGGCTGAGCCGTGCGGTGCTGAGTTGGGCTGAGTCGAGCTGAGCGGGGCTGTTGGAGTTGCATTTCGACTACAACCGTGCTGAACCGTGCTGGCTGGAAGTGGGTGGACACATTGGGTGGAGTTAGCGAAAGTGGGTGGACGTCACGTGATGTCGTTAGGCGGTGCAAACAGTGACATCAGTGAGCTTTTAAGCGGTAGTCTCACGACCCGGATAGTAAACAATAAACATGGAGGACATGGAGTCGTTAGTGTTGCTGGTCTTGGTGCTGTGGCTTGTTGTCACCGACAACGCCAACAGATACTGGCAGGAGCGTATAGATGAGGCGAGGCGCATAAGGCTTCATAATTCTCGTAATTCGTAATTCTTCTTCCGGGTTTACGGTGTTTACAGATGGTGGTTCCCAGCGTGCTCGCGGGGTGTGTGGGGGCATGTGAGGACACTCCTCCTCACCAATCAGTGCACAGGGGAGTGTCTCCTCACGCCCCTAGCCCCACTCGGCTTGGTTTGGCTCGCTTCAGCCCCACTCCAAAACCGTGCGAGTTTTGGGTGCTAAGTAAGGCTGAAGCGAGCTGAGTCGTGCTGCTCTGAGGTAGTTGAAACGCGAGCCATGTCGGGCTGAAGTGAGCTAAAAAAGGGTAGTGGAAAAGGGCCATAATAGGGAGTATCAGGTATTTATCCTCTCATGGATGAAAAGCAATCCTAAGGTGTCGTTGAGTCATCCTGTTGGTGTGGGTCACTGGGGGCCGGGTGTGAACGGCCTAGAGAGTCGTTGGGGTGATCAATGGATAGTTGGTTCTCTCTGTCCTCTTGTGAGTCACTGAAAACAGCTGGGTTTTGGTGTGCATTCAGGCTACATCCACATGACAACAGCAACGAGTTTTTTTTTTTTAAAATATCGTGTCCACATGGGCAACGGATCAGTAAAATATCAGGTACATATGGCAACGCAACGCTTGCTGAAAACGATGTAATACACATGCCACACCTCTACGTCCGCTGTAAGACGGTCCCATCGGAGACACCAGAACAATAGAAGTAGACGCATGCGCATAAACCCCTTCTTCCGTAGCATCAGCCACATAAAGTTTTGATCATTAATCAGTAGCGTAAAAATAGTATCTATTGTCTAAGACACTTATTTATATTTCATATTAAAACGTCTATGTAAATTAATACATAGAAAGCCTGGCCAGGCGCTGAACGTTCTTCTGCCTTCACTTTAAGAGAAATTCAGGGCGAGCATGAGCCTAGGCTCTTCCCTGTCACTGTCACACGCACACACCTTCTCACTCCCTATCCTATGGATATATAGTCCCTTTAAATCACGTGCTTGTTTTTTGAATGGAGACGCGGAAAGAGGAATGAATGGGGGTAGATGGAGAAAGAGAGGAATGAACGGGGGTAGATGGAAGCCAGTACGCCAACATTCTGAGATCCTCCAGAATTCTTTAATGGTCCGGAATAAATTGAATGCTACACGTTGGTGGATTACTTTGTTCTTCTACGCCCTTTTTGAGGAATGTATTGTCGGACTTAAACCAACATCTGAAGAGGTGAGATCGCTCCTTTTTTTCCCTATTTTTGCTGGCGGGATTGTCATGTGGTTGTGACGTCATCGTAAACAAATCCGTTCTACACATCCAGACGACTTCGCAATGGCGCCGTTGCCAGATTTTTCCACTCTGGAACCCGTTCTCAAAAGATTTCGTTTTGGGGCACCCAAAACGCCGGTGCCGTGTGGACGCCAGGCCGAAACAATAAACAATTTTATCATATTCACCTGAATCCGTTGCCGTGTGGACAGGGCCTCAGTTGTCTGGGAAGTGTGCTAAGGACTGCATTGTAGGTGGCTGATAAATGGTGTCTTAGACCGCCACCTCTGTTCAGTGATGGCCATTCCAGGTTGACAAAAATGGCCTCTTTAACTCCTCGCTCATACCGACAATCCTCTCTGGCTAAAATGCGTACGTTGCAATCCTGAAATGAGTGTCCTTTGTTGTTGAGGTGAAGATGGACAGCAGAGTCCTGGCCTGAGGAACTGGCTCTCCTGTGTTGAGCCATACGCCTGTGAAGCAGTTGTTTTTGTTTCCCCAATATAGACCCCTTTCACATGACGTCACCGCGCCGCGAGATTTTGTTAGGCGCCATATTGGAAGACCGAGTACATGCACTCACAATATAAAACAAAGTACGAGCGAGAGTAAAGTGACACGATGGATGATAATTCTGGTTATGTGAGTACATTACCAGCTGCAGAAAGGGCACGGTATGTGGAGAAACTGGCTGTGATTGATGGGTTTGACCCATATGATAAGACTCGGGGCAAGGGAGAATGGAAACATAAGGAGGACCAGACACCAATTCTGCCATCTGTTTGCTACCCAGACATTGTAAACTATTTGTTGTTTACACCCAGTGCCTACACTCAGTGTTCGAACTATGCCGATATTTTCGGGGGGTCCCTTTTTTCCCCTTGGGGGGGCGGGGCTTGCGCTTGTCTCGGAGCGCGGATCTCCAAACACATGAGAAGCCTATCTTACGCACATATCACGCGGACTCCACACACGCATCGCGTCTGAAGTCATAACTCGTCAGGGGAAATCGTGTCCGCATTGGCATGTTCAAAAAACAACCTCGCGTCAACAATGATACCACACGCAAGAAAAAAAAAACAGTCAGGCTACTCAACAACCAACCTGGCAGCAGCGAGCAAGCCCCAAACCATCCTAAATTCATCTCATCTCATTATCTCTAGCCGCTTTATCCTTCTACAGGGTCGCAGGCAAGCTGGAGCCTATCCCAGCTGACTACGGGCGAAAGGCGGGGTACACCCTGGACAAGTCGCCAGGTCATCACAGGGCTGACACATAGACACAGACAACCATTCACACTCACATTCACACCTACGGTCAATTTAGAGTCACCAGTTAACCTAACCTGCATGTCTTTGGACTGTGGGGGAAACCGGAGCACCCGGAGGAAACCCACGCGGACACGGGGAGAACATGCAAACTCCGCACAGAAAGGCCCTCGCCGGCCACGGGGCTCGAACCCGGACCTTCTTGCTGTGAGGCGACAGCGCTAACCACTACACCACCGTGCCGCCCCCATCCTAAATTATTATTATTAAATTGTAGAAGTCTGGGAGGCTTGCTCCTCATACAGTTATCAACTTGAGGCCAATTTAGCATGTTTTAAATCTGAATTTCTTGCGTTTGCTTACCTCAAAGTGTCCGCAGATCATGCACAGACTTATCCATTATATCCACAGTTTTTTGCCAAGTCTCACACAGGTTTCTTTCAAGTCTACTGTTGGGCCAATAAATCATAAATAAAACAGCTCAGATTTGTTTAAGTCGTTTGCCACTCCACTTTATTCTCGTGGGTTCACATGCCGCTGCCGTTATTTCCCCCTAATCACGAGTTTGTTGGTCTTCCAAAATGGCGCAGGGTCTGTTTACTTCCGGTTTCGGGTGACGTCAGTGAAAGGGGTCTATACGAGGCCGTGCATTCCTCGCTGCACTGAACTGCATACACTACGTTGTCCTGTTTGTGTCTGGCTCTTCTGTCCTTAGGGTGGACCAGTTTCTGCTTCAGGGGGTTACTGTGTCTGAAATGTACCGGAATGTTGTGTTTGTAGAAGATCCTCCTGAGTTTCTCAGATGGACCAGAAATGTAGGGAATGACAATGTTCTTGTTTGTTCCTGTTATCATCCTTGTCCGTTATGTTCCTATTTCTGCTTATGAAAAAAGCCCAGCTGGGATACCTGCAGTTCTGAAGTGCTTTCTTGATGTGATTCTGCTCCTTCTCCTATATATATATTTCTTAAATAGTTTTAGCTTGTGAATCATTTTCGTCTGTTTTTCATGCTGCTTTGAAAATATAATGCTCACTTTTTTTTAAAATCAAAATCACGGGACAAAAAAGATGTAGCCATCGTGGTCAGAATTGGAGGATAAATTTGAAACCTTTTAATTGGTACATGAACCCACAAGGAAGCAGGGTTGGTTTTTGGTAAAGTGTTTGGTTGTGTGTGTTATTTTTTATTTTTTTTTTTTTAATAAAAATTTTTCTAATCTGTATGTAATCTTCCTTTCCAGTGAATCTGAGATACTTCATCACGATAAACAGTATGAGCCGTTCTACTCGTCTTTCGTGGCACTCTCTGCACATTACATCACCACAGTTTGTGGACAAAGTAAGTGTGTTTTGTGGAAGGGTGTTGCTGTTGGGTGTTTTAAAATGAATCTACTTACTTTTGGCAAAATAATTTTATTTATATACAGTATGCTATTCCTAGAAGCATTAGAAAGCTCCCTTATGCACCAGTTAATCTGTTATATCCCCCCCTTTACTTTTTTGTGACTAGTCCCCAGAAATCAGTTGCTGTCCGTAGCCGCAGCATGTAAAGTATTGATTGAATTCTCATTGCTGCGGCTCGAGAACCCTGATGAAGCATGTGCAGTTTCACAGGTGAGATTTGTTCGTTTTTGTCGTGTGTACGGCTGTTTCTGTTTCTCACTTCTGTTGCGCCTCATTTAATGTTGGTTTATTCCTTTTGTTCTTTTTCAGAAACACCTAATTCTCTTAATAAAAGGTCTTTGCACTGGTTGCAGTCGATTAGATCGAACAGAGATCATTACCTTCACTGCAATGATGAAGTCTGCAAAACTTCCACAGACTGTTAAGACCCTTTCTGATGGTAAGGGGTGTGTGTGTGTGTGTGTGTGTGTGTGAGAGAGAGAGAGATGTATGATGCGTCCCTGTCTGTTTAATAACTTACAAAACTAGTTAGCCGTTCTTGTTGGTTTTTGTGTCCTGTCTGTTTTTCACTTGGCATTCTGGCCAAAGTCCCTGCTAAGAAAAGAGCGACACGCACACAGTATCTTGTTTATAAAATTGTTAATGTTTTTTTTAGGACATTTAGTTACCCTTTTGTTCTAAGGTTACATGGTTTACAGTTGCAGGTGGTGCCATCATGCTTGAGTGAATTAAGGATGGATATCAACATGCTTGGTCCACTGGGTTTCACTGCTTTTTTTTTTTTTTTCCCTGAATCTTTTGGATTGTGAAAGTAAAAGAATGTGTTATTCGGAGTAGGGTATCGCGAATATTTAAGAATATGATTTGAGCAGGCTGCAAAAAAGGTTTTTATCCCCCGCTGGCCGAGGGGATTGTCGCGGCGAAGTCCGTCCTTCCCAGAAAGGGTTCTCACCTTCTGAAATCAACTCTTCTCACAATTTTTGGAGGACCTTCATGAAGTTTGGTAAAAGGCTTGGTTACAGGACAGTCATACGCATGTTGCAATTGCGTTTGCAGTATATTGTAGCGGGGGATATTGTGCTTTCAAAGCACTCTTAAGTAATAAATAGGACAGTTTATCGTTGCATCATGCGTCTCAGAGAAACTAGCAGTACAAAAAGCCAAATGTTCATGTAAATAACGACTTTTGGCTACACCTAGCCTCATCTCAAATCTACTTACCTGTCTTAAAGTGCATATTCTGGACTAATTTCGTTTTGTTTTTGATATGAAAGAATGTCCCTTTACACACTCATCCAGAAGGGTAATTTTGCACAAGGCCATCTGTCTACAGCAGAAAAAAATAAAACAAAACGCGTCTGGAAAAATCCCAAGGGAGTCTGGAGCCAGATTCGTGACGTTACCTGCGGAAGCGCCAGCAGGCTGCGTGAGCTTTGCACAGTTTCAGTGCACAGCCTGTGTAGACCAAGCGCTCCCATTTCTCTCTCATTGTCCGGTCTTTTGGGAAACGATGAGTACTAATCCCATCAAGATTGGCGTTGCTACACCCTCCTACGATACATCTGTTACCCATTTTAATAATTACGCGATAACGTGGAAGAAATTTGCAGAAAACCACCAGGTCGTTTTCTCATAAACAAACCAGCGCCGACGTAGGATTGAGAGGGAGGCGTCCCGCGGATGACGTCACGAAAATCAGTGTTTGCGGGGAAATCCAAATGCCATGTTTTTTCAGAGGCGGACCAATTCGCCTCAAATGGCTTGATTTCAACTGAATTTTTCTGGTATTGCACAAGGTAAAAAAAATTGTGCAAAATGTGACAGATATTTGACCAAAGTTTAATATAAAATAGGAGAATTACATTGATCTTGCTCCTGAATTTACCCGTGATATGCACTTTAATGTTAAGATTAAAATGAACCATTTTGACACTTTTTATTATTTGGAACGTGAAGGCAGAATCTTTTGCTTTCGTTTAAGATGAAGCTTCATCACTGGTGTCGACTGTTACTACTTTATGGTGCACATGATCATGTTTAACCTCAACGTTGTTCTGACATTACGTAAAATGGATGGTGTGTTTGTTACTTATCCGTATGGACAGTCGAAAGATGCACTCTGGACACGGAGTTTTTCTACGATGGCTTAGGACTACAATTGCCATGATGACTCAAGGACTGCAGTTGTCATGAACAGTTTTGCAGTCAAGTCTCCATCAATGAGCAGTTGATGGCTTCATGTTAAAACTATAATGCATTTCCTGGTTACACAGCTGTATTTTGGGACTATATAGGACACAGGTGTAGAAGCAAGTTATTGATAATCGCGCAATCCGTTGTTATCCAAACGAGGATGGGTTCCCTCAAGGTTTCTTCATGTCGTGTCGGAGTTTTTCCTATCCAAGGTTGCCTCAGGCTTGCTCATTAGGGATAAATAAATTTATTAGGGATAAAATTAGTGCGTATATTTCAAGTCTTTTTTTTTTTTTTCTGTAAAGCTGCTGCAATTCATGATGCGAATAAACTGAATTGACGTGCTAGTTAACGTGAGTAAAAATAAAATTAACTTGGAGTCTAGATTCTCTTAGTACCTTGTGGACAGTCTCTTGAGCATCATAGTACGTTCTCAGATGAACAGCTGTCTAGACAATGTCTTGGGTCCTCGGAGTGTGTAATTCTCTTTCCTCCACCCCTCCGAGTGCCAGACTGACTGAGAAACCAAGCTTTGTTTCCTCCCCCTTTGTCCGTTGGGCTTTGCAGCCTACCGTTTCCAGAGGAGTTATCATCAGAGCTGGGTTTCTCCGTACTTATCTTGTATTCTCTTGTCGTCCAGTGGAAGACCAGAAGGAGCTGCCCTCCCCAGTCAACCCTGAGCTACGGCACAAAGAAGTACAAATGAACTTCTTCAATCAGCTGACCTCAGTGTTTAACCCCGACATTACCGTCCTGTCCTCGCCCTCAGCCCACATACAGGTCAGCAAACTGCATACACAGAAGGACCAAGTATGCATCAGTATATGAATTCTGTTTGCAAAAATTTTGTATATATTCCTTGAAAAATGTCTGCCATTTTGTATCATAGGCCGAGGGTGAAATTGATGACCAAGCGACGACAGATCAGGCTGCACAGGCCAAAATGAAGAATGCCTTCATCTCTCAAAATGTGTCCAGTTTACAAGAATTGGGTTTGTTTTTTCTAAAGCATAATGTTTTAGGGTGTTTCCACACATTCGGAGTTTAGTCCTTTTTTTTTTTTTTTTTTTTAAATCAAACCCTGGTCTGATTTTCCCCCCTCAGTGTGGTTCGTTTTTGCAGGTGAGAACATCGCAATTGTACTCGGTTACAGAGCAAAACTAGAAAAGCACTCGGAGAGCGCAGACCTCCACCAAGAATCCTTTAACCCTTTGGTGACTGACCCCTTGAAAATGGTTCCTCCAGGAACGATGACGTTTCAGTTGTCAAGACAACGGAAAAACTAAAATACAAAAACAGAAAGATACGTCACAATGCTCTTGTGCACAAAACAAAATGCTCTTGTATTTGTATTTTAGTTTTTCTGTTGTCTTGACAACTGAAACGTCATGGTTCCTGGAGGAACCATTTTCAAGGGGTCAGTCACCAAAGGGTTAAAAAAAATCCGGGATCCAGAAGGTGATCCGGATCACCGCCAAAACTTGATGGATTGTTACTTGTGCCCAGTCACACCTCTGGAAAAAATGTCAGAGCAATCCATTCATTACTTTTTCCGTAATGTTGCTAAAGGCCAATTTATGCTGACAACACAGTCCTCGCAGACGGTGTCTGCGTAGCCCCCCCCCCCTTCGCAGACGCTCTGCGCGCACCTCCCAAAAATTGTAACCACCGCAGAAGCCTCGCAGACAGCGTCGCAGACAAGAGGGCTCTGATTGGTCCACTCTACATCCGCTGTACACGCACTTCCGCTTCCCTACTTTCCTGGTTTGGTTTGTTTTCACGACCGCCATTTTTAAAAACACGAGCGAAGATGGAGCAGCACGAAGAGCGGTTGATCGAGGAAGTGAGGAAGTACGTACATCTATACGACTCCAGTTCTAGTCATTATAAGTAACCGGAGGATAAACACTCCTCTAACCACACCCACCAACTACTCCTAGCGATTTCGTGCCCCCTTGCGTTGTGGTGGTGAATAACATCGCGCACGCCTATTACTCCCCGCTCAACGATAAATTACAACTGTCTGCGAAAAGCTATCTGCGAAAGCCTTGTCGCGAGAGCATGCAGAGGCCCTAACAGACAAACCAACGCAACCGAAAACGTAACCTCCTTGGCGGAGGTAACAACTGGTCTGAGATGGTGATCTTGGTTCCGTTGCAAGTAAACTGTAGCACGGTTTGATTACATTGAGAAAGTAATGACAGTGAATCAACTCACCTGCAGGAAGCGAACCAAACATTTCTTTGAGAGCTGGGAGACACGAACTCCCACTTCAAGCTATTAAGTAGAGTGAAACTAAACTGCGCCTTGGTTCATAGCAAACGAAATAGTATCGATTTCACTCTGATTCGGTCTTGAAAAACAGGCTAAAGTGTGAAAGCAGCCTTATAGGGTAGTCACACTAGAGGCGGAATGAGCCGGAATGCCGTCGGAATGAAAATCCTTCGTATGTTCTGGGATATTCGGAGTGCATTCCAAACATTCGAGCCTATTCTTGTGGCCGGCCTGAATGTTTTGCTCATGCTCAAAACATTCAAGGTGCATTCAAAGAGGAGAAATATCGAACGGCATTTGAAGTGTATTCTGACTGCATTCTAAATATTCTTATGGCATTCCAACCGCGTTCTGATCGCGGTCGAGGGGGAAAAATCGAAATGGCAAGCCACTTCAAATCCTGCCAGAATGTGCCGGAATGCCGTCGGAATGAAAATGCTTCGTATATTCCGGGATATTCGAAGTACGTACATTCTAAGTATTCGAGCTGCATTCTCTTTGAATTCTTAGACGTTCGAAACGTATTCGGAATGGAATCAATTTTGTGCCAAAATGTTCATACAATGCTTTTGAAATATCAAACAAAAACGACAAATCAAAATACAAAAAAACAAAAAAAAGTAAATTTTTTTAGACTGGCAAACAAATTATTCGTGTAATCGTGCAAAATATCAGTCTGTTACTCTTCAGAAACCTTTTATTTTTGTTCCGCGTCTTTCTCAGTTTTGTTTGACGTAATTTATTTTGGTTGCGATTCCAGCTCTCTCGTTTGCGCTCCCTGACTTTTTGCTTGCAGTTTTGGCACAAACTTCACGCGTGGGTGGGCTGTCCAGGAATGCATTCCCATTGGCTAACTTGTGTTTGACTGACAGCTACGCTCAGCCATATCATAGTCCACTCGATCCTTGTTTACCGTCAATGGATCGGTCACTCGTCAAACAGTCCGCCAGAATCCGAGTAGGGAATGGCTGAGCGTAGCTGTCAGTCAAACACAAGTTAGCCAATGGGAATGCATTCCTGGACAGCCCACCCACGCGTGAAGTTTGTGCCAAAACTGCAAGCAAAAAGTCAGGGAGCGCAAACGAGAAAGCTGGAATCGCAACCAAAATAAATTACGTCAAACAAAACTGAGAAAGACGCGGAACAAAAATAAAAGGTTTCTGAAGAGTAATAGACTGATATTTTGCACGATTACACGAATAATTTGTTTGCCAGTCTAAAAAAATTAACTTTTTTTTGTATTTTGATTTGTCGTTTTTGTTTGATATTTCAAAAGTATTGTATGAACATTTTGGCACAAAATTGATTCCATACTTCGGCGGCAATTCCGGGAGCGTTCTGACTGCATTTGAGGTGAATTCGTACAGCGTTCGAGGCACCTTCTGACCAGACTTGGGGTGGTATTCGGGCAGCAATCGAACTGCACTCGTACAGCGTTCGAAGTGCATTCTTAATATTCTTACCGCATTCTAGGTATTCCGACTGTGTTCCAACTGCATTCGAAAGCTAATACACTCAGAACGTGCAAGACTCATTCGAGGTGGGTTTGAAGCGCATTCTAAGTGTTCAAACGGCATTCTTACAAAGCTGTAAGAATGTTGGTCAGTTTGAAATTCCCGCCCGAACGTGGCACGAATTTTGAAAAAAATTTCATTCCAGCCGGTTCTGCTTGATTCCTGCTAATTCTGAATAAGTGTGATGGGGCCTTTAACACTTTTGACTCTGTAGTATTATGTATGTGCGATTAAACCTTATTCTAAATGCATATCTATTATTTCACCTTGTTACAGGAGGCTCAGAAAAATTGTTGCGCGTGTGCCTCAACCTGCCCTACTTCTTGCGCTACATCAACCGCTTTCAGGATGCTGTATCAGCTAACTCTTTCTTCATCATGCCAGCTACTGTTGCAGATGCCACCGCAGTCCGAAATGGGTGAGGATGAAGCATGGTTTTAGTAGCTGATGGATTTTTATATTGGTTGTGAGTCATGGTTTTTTTTTTTTTAAACATCTTTGGTGTATGTACCTGTCAGATTCCACTCCCTTGTGATTGATGTAACAATGGCCTTGGATACTCTGTCCTTACCTGTGCTTGAGCCTTTAACTCCTGGGCGGCTTCTAGATGTGACCGTGCTAGCCCTGAGCTGCCTTTATGCAGGTTGGGTAACTAATAACACCTGAGATTATTATTATTATTATTATTATTATTTTTTTTTTTTAATTATTTTGGGTATACATAGTTTTCACTGACGTCATGGCATTCCGGGGAAAGCCCTCCAGCCGCCATCTTGTGGGTCAAACAAAACGGACCATCGCCATTACCGGCTACGTTATCTCGGACGAATTTATGAAGTTATATAGTCAGTTTTCTAAAATAAAGATCAATGTCGGCAAAATCAAGCAAACAGAAGTATATAGATACATTAGACGACCTCTCACGACAACGGTATGCAGCCAAACTGGCCTTGATTGGGGGAATTGACCCCTACGAAGTGGACAAAGATGCATTTTCAAGTGACTATGCAGGGCTGCCAAAGCCTGAAACTGACCATCAAACTTTAAAGCCTGTCTGATATATACAACTTTATATATTCACAGTGCGCCTTTTGGCGGATGCCGCCTTTTTCACGGCTGAATCGCGCAGATCCGATTTTTTTTTGGGGGGGGGGGGCGTTGGAGTGTCTGATTATAATTTCAAAGTAAATTCTGTATTAAAATTACTAAATAAGCAAATCCGTTACAGTCCATGAAACATAGGAAGTATAAGGATGAGAAAAAAACAGTTTTATACTTCCTATGTTCCTATGTATATACCTTCCTATGTTTCATGGACTGTAACGGATTTGCTTATTTAGTAATTTTAATACAGAATTTACTTTGAAATTATAATCAGACACTCCAACGCCCCCCCTTAAAAAAAAAATCGGATCTGCGCGATTCAGCCGTGAAAAAGGCGGCATCCGCCAAAAGGCGCGCTGTTTGCATCCCTGGTTGATTAAACACAAATCAAATCATACAGAATAGACCTAAAATGTTTTTCAAAAATGATCCTTGCGTGAGTGAAGTGACAAGTGTCAAATAGAAACGTGACAAACGAGCCATATTAAGTGTACATTACAATGTAAACGTACACTCAGTGGTTCCAGTTAGGCATTCTCCAGAGATTGTTCACATGATGTTTTGGTTTCCAAAAACAAACTTAAACACAATTGATTGTTTATTTAAACAACTTACCACTTATAAAATGATCGGAGCAGACTTTGCTGTGTTTGGAAGGCTGATAATCCTTGCGGTTGAGTCTCGCAAGCCATAGAGTTCTCCTTTGTATGCTGAGTTTCTTTGTTTGCTCGCCTTCGTGCTCCCATACAGTTGGAATTCCATAAAAGCTCTGCTTGACGTCATCATCTGACCTATTACGACAGGTGTGCACCATTGCTAGCTTTAAATAGCCTGCTTGGGTTCTTTTGAAGACTTTGTACTCGCGCGTTACAATGTGTGCTCAGTCACCCGTACGGTAAGCTTGACCCGCAAGATGGCCGCCACTAGGGAATCCCCGACTCTGTGACGTCATGTGCAAACTATGTATATGGAAAGATATTTGGTCTTTGTTTGCAGGCGTGAGTGTGGCAACGTGCATGGCAATTCTGCAGGTGGGCAGTGGCCTGCAGCTTCGCACCTCATCGACAGGCTCTAAGGAGGAAGACTACGAGAATGATGCTGCAACCATTGTGCAGAAATGTGTATGTTAAGACTTCTCGTCATTTAACTACTTGTATCGTGTTTAATGATGTGTGTAGTGATTTAGATTCTGCTCTCTGTTTCTCAGCTAGAGATATATGACATGATTGGACAGGCAATCAGTAACTCTCGACGCGCTGGAGGGGAGGTAAATAAGAACCTCATGTTAATGCATCTCCAACAGCACTGGAAAATCCAGATGTGATGTGGTATTCTACATCGTTTTTAATTTTTATTTTTATTTTCTCCTCCGTTCTCTCCCACAGCATTATCAGAACTTCCAACTGCTGGGTGCCTGGTGCTTATTGAATAGCCTGTATTTGATACTGAACCTAAGCCCCACTGCCCTGGCAGATAAGGGAAAGGAGAAGGACCCTCTGGCAGCACTGCGGGTTCGGGACATCGCTACACGCACCAAAGACGGGGCAGGATCCCCTAAACTGGGCCCGGGGAAAGGGTAAGCTTCCGTTATAAAATATCTATACTTTTTTAAATATTTTGCAGCATCCTAACATTTTACATTTTTGTTTTTGTGAAGGCACCAAGGTTTTGGGGTTTTGTCAGTCATTCTGGCAAACCACTCGATCAAGCTGCTCACTTCACTATTCCAGGACCTACAAGTGGAGGCACTGCACAGGGTAAAAAAAAAATCTGCCAAAAATATTGTCATCTTATACATTGAATTTTTTAAAAATGTTGCCTGAACAGGTGGTTTAGTCAGACCCTCCAGGATTTCGCGATGTTGCGATTTGCAACATCAACGCAAATTCAACCAATCCCTGCGAATTCAGGGCGGTGTTGCAATTATATCCAATCACCGCAACTTTCCCGCAAATTTGACCAATCGTTGGCGTCGTCTTGAGGTGATGTCGACAAACTACCTTCCGCCTTACTTCCGTGTATACGTTCAAGAGAAGCAGCATGTGCGCAGTGTTGCCAGATAGGGCGGTTTCCCGCCTAATTGGGCGGTTTTACGTGCATTTTGGCGGGTTTTTAACACATTTTGGGATGGAAAACGTCAGCAGTATCTGGCAACATTGCATGATGTGCGAGTCAGTGTTTTATATAGGCTTAAATTCTGTTACTGAAAGTGTGTTATGTTTACAGTGAAGGACTGTGTGCACTTTACATTATTTTTTTTACTTAATACAAGAAATTAATGGATGCCAACATTTTTGCCAAAATGGTATTTTATTTTCCATTGTTTAGGCAGCTTCAGCATCATACTGCGAGATTATTTTTTTCTTCTATGAAGCCTGAGCCATTTATTTTATTAGTTTATAATTATTGTTTAATTTGGTCTTCAGGAGAGACTGCCTGCACACAGTACTAGTATTTTTTTTTTCTTATATGAAAGCTGAGGCATTTATATTATATTTTAAGGTAACTTCATGTTGTGCTGTGAGGTTCCATGCACTTTAACTTCTGAACCAACAGGTGCATTTGGATAAGTAAAGCCTATTTTTTGCATTTTTGTAGTCCTGGTAATCTTTTATATTGGTAAAGTTGTTTATAGGACCATTTCTCAGTGTCTGTTTTTTAATCAATAGTTTTTCAGTAATAACTTGTCACTCAATTTTAATCACAAAAAGAGAAAATCGCAACAATTTCTCGCAACTTTCACTTCCTCCCCCAATGTAATCGCAACAAAAACCTAAAAAACACCGCAACTTTCATCGCAATTTTTTGGAAAAACCCCCGCAACATCAGACGTTTTAGCCCACAACGATCACAAAAAAGGCCCGCAAAATCCTGGGGGGACTGATTAGTGTATTTAATTTTCTTCTGCCTTAGGGATGGGCTAGTGATGGACCACCAGCAGAGTTAAACATCATGGCACAGAGTACATCAATTCAGAGAGTTCAGCGACTTATCGACTCCGTGCCTCTAACCAATCTGCTCTTTACACTGCTGTCCACCGCCTATAAGAAGGTAAGTAACTCTGCCCCATTAACGGAACATACCAGCTTGTTTTCCCTAAAATCTACCATGCCACATCACACCTGTAATGCTTGTGCTAATTATATAGACAGGGATGAGGACTCGAAACTCTTACAGCCGGTGCCATAGGAACAGTTGTTGAATTCCATCAGTAGATGCTTAAAATATGTGAGCATATAACACAAATGCAAACCAATTATTATGCTCCAACAATAAAATTATTAGGAAGAGAGACATTACAGAAATTATCTTAGCTTGTTAAGATGCTGTTCATGTGTGGTTTTATTCCACTTTGTAATCCTAGAGAAATAGAGTAAAAATAGTTCTGGGGTGAAAAAGACATTCTCATGTTTACGTTAAACTACGGCGCTGTTTACACATACCTGGGTATTTTTAAAAACGCATATTTTCTAAACTCCGTTTTCCAAAATAACTTCGTGCACACAGCTGCGTTTTTTTTTTTTTTTTAAATTACATTTATATTGATCCGCATAAATACGCTGTCTAGCTGTTAAACTACGCCAGAGTGTGCAGGCAACTTTTTTGACGACATCGACAGAAGCGCACATGTGAGTACACTCACCCTGTATGTACAGACGTACCAACTCTGCGAGTGACAGGAGTGAGGATCGCGACATTCTGAAATTTTCCTGCCGTTCCTCCGGGACGACAACGCCATTCTCGAAATTCTCCCACCAGATAGCAGTCCGTCCAGGTCGAACCCAAAATCGCCGACGCTGGCGGTGGTACGGTCGGGCTCTTTTGGTCACCAGAAGCTCCGCAATTGCTGCCCTCCGAGTCCTAATGCGTCTCTGCTGGTCAATGAGCTTTATTCTCAAAAGCAAACAGGCGAATATAGCTCTTAATAACAGAAATGCTGCTACTCTGAGTGTTTCCATGCTTGTCATATGTACAATGGTTGCTCTTTTGTGGCGCAAAGATTGCCTAAAACTCCGTTTTGGTCTCTTTACACACAAATGCAAAACGGAGTTTTCAAAAAATCTCCACTTTTGCCGGGGTTTTTAGAAAGAATCGTTTTCAGAGGAAAAAACTCCGTTTGTGTATAAACGAAAGGCACAAACGAAGGCAAAGGTCTGCGTTTTTAAAAATACCCGGGTATGTGTAAACGGCGCCTACGTTGACTGTGTTGGGAATGCAGTCCCGCCTCTGAAAGGATGAATTATGTAGATTTAGAGCCTCTTAAAATACCTTCTTGGACTGAAATATTCATAAAATTCTACAAAATGAGTAAATGGGCTGTCCATGTCGTGGTAATTGCACAGTCCCATGGACACTGTAAATAAGCTTAAAGTGCCATTCCACCATTGGATGTATTTTTTTGGCATGAAATACAATCTATTTTATGACAACATGACTAGATAGAGAAATCTTTTAGCTTCAGAATGATATATCAAACATAATTTTTTGACAACGACAAGTATATTCATTTTGCGACCAAAGTCACCTACCCTTTTAATTTCCGCGCGGTAGTGAAACGTGATGTCATCGGCAGGTTCCCCTTCTTGTGTACCACGTCACATGTGACATGGCGGATAGAACGCGATTGTCAGCTTCGGAAAAGAAGCGAAGGAAAATAGCAAGTGATGCCCAAAGGAGACGGTCGATGGTGAATATCGGCACAGCAATCGACAAGTGGAAATCGCGTTCTATCCGCCATTGCTGATAATCTGTGCCACGTCACACGTGACGTGGTACACAAGAAGGGGAACCTGCCGATGACATCACGTTTCACTACCGCGCGGAAATTAAAAGGGTAGGTGACTTTGGTCGCAAAATTTAATATACTTGTCGTTGTCAAATTGTTTGATATATCATTTTGAAGCTAAAAGATTTCTCTGTCTAGTCACGTTGTCATAAAATATATTGCATTTTATGCCAAAGAATACATCCAGTGGTGGAATGGCACTTCAAGTATTTTAATCTTCACCCTTGAAGGACTACTTTGCATGGCTTTAAATGTATTTCCTCTGATTTTTGTATGGCTCAGGCCTGCGTGCTGCAGAGACAGAGGAAAGGCTCAGTGAGCAGCGACGCCAGCGCCTCCACGGACTCGAACACTTACTACGAAGATGACTTCAGCAGCACGGAGGAGGACAGTAGTCAAGGTAACCGACGCTGCCGAATTGTCCTTGAATCAGATAGGCTTAGGAAGGTCAGTCAGTCAGTCTCTGTGAAATGAACAGAAAATAGAAAAGACAAATCTATTCATAGACCAGTTTTGGGGTGTTTTTTTTTTTAAACTTCAGATTACTATTTACAGTAAATTTAACACTGAATTTTCTAGCTTAGACCTATCTGTCATTGTAAAAATCTGGGCTGTTCTTTCATTGGCTGAGATAGATTCAGGGTTCAGGCAAGTGTGGAATATTTTTGATGTAGTTGCTGAAAGCTGCTTCAGTCGTAGGCGGACCAGAGCACTTAGAGACAGGTCAGTTTAATTCCAGAGATGCCTACTAGTACGGATTGGCCGTATTTTGTACGGAAAAGTTACGTAAATAGGATGTTAGGGCAAACAGTGTTATTCTGTACGGAATTATTATAAAGTCTTAAATTCCAGTGAGTTGTTTTTAAATGTCCAAGCGACTTTTTCAATCCATGCGCGATTCACGGCTAGGCTATTTATTTTTACGACAACCACACATGCTGTGTGTGACATGCGCAGATTCCGCACATTTGTTCACGCTATTTTTGATACGGTAGAATGGCCGTGCATTACACCCAGTCAAAAGGGCAATGGATACGCGCACTGCAAACTGTGTAGAACTGACATTAACATCACTCATGGTGGTCGCGATGACTGCACGCGGCATGTCAACTACAAAAAAAACCATATGGAGTATGCTGAAATGGCGAGTCAGGCGGAAAGGAAATCTGGGGGTATCCAGCAGTTTTTTACGAAATCTGTGGATGAAAAGACACGGAACGTGACACGTGCTGAAGCGGTGATGGTTGACCTGTGCTTGGAGTTGAACTTGCCGATTAGTGCCATGAAATGTGAGTTAAACTTATTCAGTTTCTTTTTACATGTCTGATTTTTATTCACTGAAATATCAAACACTGGCTGTACTTCTTTAATTCAAAGTCTTTTCAGTGTTGCAAGTGCAAATGTACATGTAGTATGATCAAAAACAGAATTTTATGATTAGTGCTGTTGGGATTGTGACAAAAAATTGATCATTCCACTGTTTTAAATACAATTATAAATGTCATTTTATTCAGTGTCTCTTCTGAAGCATTATGCTGAAGTATTTATATATTGGGACATTAAGATAACAATGTCGGACTCTCTTTGGCATGAAATAAGAGATTTTTTAAAAATTTTATTAGAATCCGTTAACAGGTAGAACATTTTGCCAGGCAATGTAATATAATACTTTTGAGGAGTTGCATTCAATACCAATGATTGGTAGTCAACCGTAATGTCTGCAAACAGGGAACACTATTGTATTTATAAAAATGTGATCTATTGTATGCTGTGGAAATTCAGTTGAGATGGCTGCTCGCGATTTGTTTATTCAATTCACACACCAGTTCTTTTTAATAATTTAAATGTTAAACATATTGGTATATATACCTCTTTTATAATGGAAATGCGCATAAATTAATGTTACTGAAAGTCATTCCAAAATACTGAAAAATGTTTTCAAGAATACTGAAATTCAAAATTTGGGGTAGGCATCTCTGGTTTAATTCTGCTGCAGAGTGCTGTTGCACACCAAGCATGCTCTGCTTAACTGCACCGCCATGGTAGCCTGCACACCTAGTGACAGTGTCCGTTATTTCAGCAGAGAGAAGACAGGAGAGGACAAGAGCAACTTGTGTCTCAGGTCAGCAGATTTCTGCATTAGCTCAGCCTTGTAGTGTCTCAATGTGCAACTTTTTTTTTTTTTTTTTTAATTTATTTAATTTTTTTCCAACAATAAAGGCTTCAAGTAGTCTTGTACACGGTTTGTGGAAACAGAAGCTCTGTTTGTCTGCATACACTGCCATAAGTGAATTTGGAGATGAACTTGTCTGTCTGCATATTCACAGATGATGACAGTGAGCCCATTTTAGGCCTTTGGTTTGAGGAGACCATCTCTCCCAGTAAAGAGAAGGTGGCACCTCCCCCTCCTCCTCCACCACCTCCTCTGGAGACCTCGCCAAGGCTCAAGAGCCCTAGCAAACAGAACGCGGGAGAGAATGGCAACATCCTGGCTAGCCGGAAGGACCCTGAGCTGGTGAGGACGGACTGCTGTGTATTCGAGCTGATCTGTGAAATCTAGGGATGCAAAATTTAAGGAACATCCCGGATTGATTTTTTTTTCTTATTTTAAATTGATTTATCATGAACAAATGTAGAACCTATAAAGCTAGCCGCACACTACGCCGATTTTCAGCGTACCGAGCCAACTGAAGTCGCGAGTCAGGCGTAAAGACTAGTTTTCGATGGTACCGACTCGTCTCACAGCCGATTCGAAAAACTAATCGGGAGCCAGACTGATAGGCGAGAGTCGCTAGCAATAGCCAATCATATCTTTCGCATATAACACGTGATATTTCGTGATCATGTGACTTCTATCTTTTCGAAAAATGAACGGACTGACAATGTCAAACTGAACCGTTGATCAAGGGAGATCCGCGCCCCGACATGCGGTGTGCGCGCGCACTGGGCGCATGCTCAGTTGCGTGAATGTGTCATGCACCGAAAATAAGAGATTTACAAGCCAGGAACGCCTCATGATGCAATACACAAGAAAAGAAAGATGATTTACTTCCATTTTATGTTGTATTTGAGTAAAGTGAATAAATAAATGGTCTGTGGAAAATACACTTAACCCTGGGAACTGCGTGCACAGGAGTTTATTTTGTGTTTACTCCCCCCGGCTGGCTACTTATTTGTCATGGCTGGCTAGTATGAGCCTTAGTGGAAAGCCCTGGGAATGCGTAAATGTCAAGTTCGATTTTAGATTTACGAACCCGAAAAAAATGTCGAAAAACCGGCATTAAAAAAATTTCACCCACACAAACGGCACTCACCCGGCCGGTGGACCGGAAACAGAACATTTTTTAATAATGGCCCAAGATATTAACCTCTGCTTTCTTTCAGTCGTGAATTAGTCGGGGATATGTGCGTGCCCTGTCGGGAGTCGGCTCTGAAATGGGTCAGTTCGGTACCGCGTGGATTGGCGTAGTGTTCGGCTAGCTTAATAGATAATACCAAACAGATTTTCTTCCTGCATCATAATGTATTGAGAACTGACTTTCAAGAAGAATGAAGATGAAATCTGCAGCTTAAGGATAACTACGCTACGCTTATTTGGACTCGCCATCTTGTAGCTTTAGTTTACTGATAAAGTGCAACTGGAACGTCGGCAAAGCCTCGTGATGAAAAGTCTCAAGGAGCAAATCCATAGATCGTCATCTGAAGGTTATTTATAAAATAAGCATGTTGGCGTACTGATGGGGGAGTCGTACGTGTTAACTGTTCTGCAGGGACCGGTATTGGCCCATTGCCAGCCTTATTCTTGGTCTTATATTTTGAACAGTCACTTGTAGTTTAAAAGGATCCTTTGCAGAATTTAACCCTATGAGCCCGTGCTGTTTTCATGGTAATTTCACTACCTTTACTTTTAAGCTCTCATCTTGGTCATTATAAAGACTAACTATACATGCTGCTTCTTGGTTGTGTGTGTCTCCCCACCTCCCCCAAACGAATAGTCTAGGGCAGCCTTTCTCAACCGGGGTGCCGTCAAAAAATTATATATTCTAACGTTGAAATAAATAAAATGAATTAAAATTCCAAAAAACGATAGTTACACGAATGCAGATCATCGCCGCCTCATGCATCAAAATTTGTCTCACGGCCCCCTTTCCCATGTCACAACGTCACTGCCGGGGTCAGCGTGACTGCGTGTATTTTATATGGGGATGCTTTGAGAGTTTGCATACTTCTGAAGGGTGCCGTGACTGAAAAAGGGTTGAGAAACGCTGGTTTAGGGTATCCAGCTCTTCCGTCATTTTTTATGATGATACTTGCACATCTCATCTCATTATCTCTAGCCGCTTTATCCTTCTACAGGGTCGCAGGCGAGCTGGAGCCTATCCCAGCTGACTACGGGCGAAAGGCGGGGTACACCCTGGACAAGTCGCCAGGTCATCACAGGGCTGACACATAGACACAGACAACCATTCACACTCACATTCACACCTACGGTCAATTTAGAGTCACCAGTTAACCTAACCTGCATGTCTTTGGACTGTGGGGGAAACCGGAGCACCCGGAGGAAACCCACGCGGACACGGGGAGAACATGCAAACTCAACACAGAAAGGCCCTCGCCGGCCACAGGGCTTGAACCCGGACCTTTTTGCTGTGAGGCGACAGCACTAACCACTACACCACCATGCCGCCATACTTGCACATTTTATATTAATTCGTAACTTGTATTCAATTTTATATCGGGGGGGGGGGGATTACATCTAATGAAATTGTTTACACATGTATCTCACCATAAAATGCTAACAGTGCATGATGATTCTATGACTCAGCAATTTGTGAAAACGTGGGCCACGTTATTTTTATTTGCTGTGAATTCAAAACCGGATTACTCAACAATGCTATGTTGCACAGAGAAACAACTAGAATTGTCAAACGGTAAGTACTGCTCTTTGATATGTGGAGCATTGTGAAACAGTAGGGGCTTTGACTTATTCAACCGAGAGCTGGAGTGTGAAAATGGGTGAAGAAATTCCGGATATTACTTTGCAAAAGTTTGATTTGTTTCATAATGTGATTTGGTTTGTCCAAATGTAACTAGCATCGTTGCAAAGATCCAGTTCTTTCTTGTGATGTGTTCCATATCTATGCAGTGACGTTCATGAATAATCCAAGCAAGAGTAATGCGTGTCGAGATGGACGCAGAGCTGTATGCAGATTGTAATGAAGATTCTAATGATTTAAATTTTGATTTTAAAGTCAAGAATTTTCTCAGTAGCACTTCATTGCCTCGATAAGCAACTAGCATCATTGGACCACCTTGCATCAGTGAAAACTTTGTGAGCAGTTCAACCAAGAAGCAGGGCTGTGAAAAATCCGCGGAATTCCGCGAATTTGGCCGCCAAAAATATAATTTTAGTAAATCATCTAATTTTGCAATAACAAATTGGGGGGGGGGGGTAGGGGTTGTTGTCTACCGACCGCTAGTAGTCTCGTACAGCGAGTGTCACCGAGCCGGCGAGTCTGGGAAAGAGCCTATCGCAAATTGTTCTTTCTGTAACGACATCGTAATTTTTTTTGGTATCTTTTTTTTCTTTTGCGACAATGACAGACCAGTTTACGGCATTTGTGCCATGCTTACAAACCATGGCGCGAATCTTGTGTTCTTTTCGTTTTACCATTGTGCTCTTTAAACACGCTTTCGATATCAACGGTTTTGAAAAGGAGAATTTTGCGGTATGTCCACGTCACGGAGGGACATCGTTCAGAGGGAGGACGGTGAGACCGACGATGTCAAAAACATTGACAAGGAAAACGGCGTCAAAAATCCATGGAATTGGCGATGGCTGGAGTTTAAAGCCGGTAGTGAATATCTCCATGAGCACATACGGGAGATAAAAGAACCGGGGAAAGCTTACTGCATCTTGTGCCATCAGGATGTGAAGTACGGTTCTGGTGGAAGAACACGTTTGGTTGACCATGTTAAAGGAAAAAAACATGCGGAATTGGTGAAATTGAAGCTGTCGAACTATAGATTACCAGGTAGACCATCTTGTTCACATTTATTCTTTATGTAGTTTTAACTTGTTATTGTTCATAATGTTCATTGTCATCATGAATATGTAATGAAAGAGAGACCAAAAGAGCAAGGAAAAGCCATATAGAAAGTCAGAAAGAAAAGAGTAGGATTTCTAAGCTGAAGAAACTGCTAACAAAGGAAATAAGTGATTCCACGCTTATGGGTACTGAAATGGGGACATGAACTTATTTTTAAAAATTCACCTAAAACCATTTCTTTTTTTTCATCAGGTCACAAAACATGTAATCTTTAATGAATGATATGTTAAAAGATAACTTTAATTTTCTGAGATGTAATAAAAACATATTTATATGCCAAAGTCAGAACGTAACAGAAGTTTTGTGGACATATATATTCTCAATTTTAACAATGTAGAATTACTTTTTGAAACATAGGAAGGTGATGTTTTAGCAAATATAATTAATAAACATGTGTAGTAGAATAAACATACACATTCTTTCAATAAGATTAACATGGTATATAGCTAGATTGTAATTAATTTGTAACAGACGCGAGATGGACAATCGTAACAGAAGTAATGTAACAGACATCATTTTGGAACTCATAGGCTTGACTTTGGCATATAAATATGTTTTTATTACATCTCAGAAAATTAAAGTTATCTTTTAACATATTCATTAAAGATTACATGTTTTGTGACCTGATGGTAAAAAAAAGAAATGGTTTTAGGCAGGACTTTGAACCGGTTCAAGGAACGAAAACCGGGAACTTTTTCTATTTCACATGGAACAGAAACGAAACCAGAAACTTTATTATTTTTTATGTTCCGGAACAGAAACGCTTATTAAAAATAATGGTAACCGGTTAATACCGGTTTTTATTTCGTTCCTCAAAGTTTCTGTAGCCTACAAATAGTCATTCTTCTCCTGCGCAAGTTTCTATGACCCGCTGGGGTTCACTTCCTGTGTGACGTTCGCTGACTGAATGGAGAGAGCGGGAAGGTGGACTACTAGTGAGTAAGTGCATTACTGAGTGTCTGAGCAAAGAAGAGCCTGAACGATGCAACCTCCCTATTGGCTGTTTGTAAAAATGCATCAGTTGTTGCCCTTCCCACGGGAATCATCGCGGGCTCGAGAGACGAGACCTGACGAGTTAGTTCGTTGGTAGCAGAACAAAATGTCTGGACACAAATCGGGTTTTCAGAAAAGGAAAGAAAATAAACGGAGGGTCGAAAATACAAAAAAGGAGGCAGAAAATGCAAAACGAGTTTTAAGGTAGGACAAATGGTTACTTTTCTGAGGCAGCCCGCCGTGGCTGCCTGCAGGCTTATTTATTATAGCCCATTTAGTTAAAATAGTTGATATAAAATGTTTATAGTTATAGTTATGTGATGGTTGTCCTGATTTAGACTGTTTTTTTTTTGGGGGGGGGGGGTTGCGCGATGTTGCACCCGGGTCCAGATTAGGGCAGAACCGGCCCTGGCTACATTTCAGCTGTAGTTTATGAATGTATGTACTTGCATAGATGTGTACTTCCAATATGGCGCCTAACAAAATCTCGCGGCGCGGTGACGTCATGCGGTAGCCCTCTATAGGGCCTGACTAGCCTTTGGTAACACACTAAACGAATTATCTTGCATTTTTGGCACTTTTTCTGTTTGTGTAGATGGGAAGACGTACTGAGAATCCAAATCGCCAACATTTGAAATAATTGTTTTGAATTATTTCTTGTCTTATTTAGTGAAGGTTGTAATAGAATTAGCCTACATTTGGCTTAAGCTGGATGAGACAGAGACATAATTTTATAGCCATTTGTTAAACAGCTGACAGGGAACGTAATTAACCGTTCCGGGAAGGAAATTTTTTTGTTCTAACCGGTTCGGGAACGTCTATTTAATGGTGGAACCCAAAACCGGAAACGTTAAAATTCCGTTTCTGTTCGGAACGAACCAATAGGAAAAAAATTCCGGTTCAAAGCCCTGGTTTTAGGTGAATTTTTAAAAATAAGTTCATGTCCCCATTTCAGTACCCATAAGTGTGGAATCACTCATATAAAAATTGACTTGTAAATAGTTGTATATAGTTTTTGACTAGAATCTGTCTAACAAGAAAGACATTTTGGTATTGAATCAGTTCAAAAACAAGAACATTAGTGACTATTATTTAATAGTCAGTCTAGAATTTCCCCCCTGGAAAAGACATTATGGTACCCAATGAATTGATACAAATCGACACAAGAATATAAGTGAATTTACAATATGAGGTATGTTATTGATATATTTTCATTCTTCAAGTGAACCCTTATCAGTTAAAAGGTAAATCAGTTCAAATTGTATTATTTCAACATAATAATAACAGTTCAAATTAAATGGCATGGTTGAGAAAATATTTGCTTTCAGGCGATGCTTCAAATCTATCAATATACACAAAATCTGTTCAGCTTCTGCGGCCCTGCGGCCCACGGCTCCTGGGGAGCTGCGCCCCCCCAGACCCCCTGCTAAAATTGTTTCCTTGGATTTTGTCATTTCTATTTCACAGTCCTGAAGAAGTGATGTGAATTTGCGTCAGTTGGGTTCTAAGGGTTAACCATATGGACGTATAAGCTTACTAAATTGAGCTAGGCCTTCGACCTGTACATGTTTTGGTCTTAATCACTGCAGTAATTTAAAAAAAAAAAACAAGCTCTGTCTGGGTCATTTTATTGAGCTGCGTGTATATTTTCCTTTTTCAGTTCCTAGGTCTGGCCTCTAGCATTCTGAATTTCATCACCACATCCATGCTGAAGTCCAGGAACAACTTCATTCGCAACTATTTGAGTGTGTCCCTCGCTGAGCAGCACATGGCCACTCTGGCCAGCATCATCAAGGATGTCGACAAAGATGTTAAGGGTATGAGTGGCTTTTTTTGTTTATATGTACATATGGATCTAAAAGTGACTGGTAATTAATTTGAATGTGGCTTTGCACAGACCAGGACCTTCATGTGTGTCGGTTTGTGCTCGGTTTTTCTTTAGCATCCTCTGATGAAGAATTTGCCTCTGCTTTGTACCATTTTAACCACTCTTTGGTAACATCAGACTTGCCCTCTCCAGCCCTTCAGGTATAATGTGTGTCGCTATTGATTTAGTTTACAAATTTGCTGACTGTTTAGCTGTTTGGCCAACACTCTGAACACTCTGTTTGCAATCAGAATACATTGCTGCAGCAGCTAGGTGTGGCTCCATTCTCTGAAGGTCCCTGGCCCATGTACATCCACCCACAGTCCCTGTCTGTGCTCTCGAGACTGCTGCTCATTTGGCAGCACAAAGCCAGCCTTCAGGGTGACCCTGATGTCCCCGAGTGCATGAAGGTCTGGGAAAGGTGAGCCTCATCATCGCATTACTCAGCATTTCTAGAACAACTTCCATTATTCATCTGGCATTCTTTCAGTTTTGCTAATTTTATTTTGTTAACATCATCGGAATGCGGAATCCCCTCTGGCAATTCAGTGATAATCGGCCTGATCGCGTGTGCTGCAAGAGCCAGTAATACAGCATGCATAGTGTACGAGGTGTTATCCGAGGTGGCCTATAAAATGGATCTAAGTAGCACACGCACCCAAAATAAAACAATATAAGAATATTTCTGTTTGAGAGTATTACACTTTGAAGTGTTGATTTAAAGGCTGTTGTAAAACAGGTACAACCAAGTCGTAAATGGTTCTATGGACCCTTTTCACGTGACGTCACGACAAACGCGGCCGCCATTTTGGACGTGTACTACCAGTAGTTTACCACAGCCAACATTGAGGAACGGCAGCAAAGAAAGTTTTTACTTTCAGTAAGACTTCCATCATGCCACTATATTGTTGTGCACCTGGATGTAGTAACCATCAACAAACAAGGCAAGGTTTATCATTTTATCGGATCCCGACGGAGAAGATGGATAGCAGCCATTAACAGGAAAGATTGGCAGCCCTCGGCATACCAACGCTTGTGTAGTGACCACTTTGTTGGAGGTAAGACGAATAAAATTAGCCAGAAAAGGCATTACATTGCTGTTAACATTCTGTGGCGGTGAGTGTGTAATCAAACAGGTTAAAATAACCCATTGTAACCTCTTTGTTCTTCTGTAGTAGCTATTGTTGACTAGCTAATGTCAACAACATAGTAGCTAGTATGTTACTGTAGCAATGTTTACGTTCAGTCATTTGGATGACTGTTAAAACCTTTCAGTCTCAAGTTTTTCCTTTACTGTATCTCCGCTCCGGCTTGCTCCCCCTCAAATTAAGCAGCGCGCTCCGGCTTGCTCCCCCTCAAATTGAGCAGCGCGCTCCGGCTTGCTCCCCCTCAAATTGAGCAGCGCGCTCCGGCTTGCTCCCCCTCAAATTGAGCAGCGCGCTCCGGCTTGCTCCCCCTCAAATTGAGCAGCGCGCTCCGGCTTGCTCCCCCTCAAATTGAGCAGCGCGCTCCGGCTTGCTCCCCCTCAAATTGAGCAGCGCGCTCCGGCTTGCTCCCCCTCAAATTGAGCAGCGCGCTCCGGCCTGCTCCCCCTCAAATTGAGCAGCGCGCTCCGGCCTGCTCCCCCTCAAATTGAGCAGCGCGCTCCGGCCGAGGTTCCGGAGCACGCTCCGGCTTGCTCCCCCTCAAATTAAGCAGCGCGCTCCGGCTTGCTCTGGAGCAAGCCGGAGTGCGCTGCTTAATTTGAGGGGGAGCAAGCCGGAGCGCGCTCCAGAACCTCGGCTGGAGCACTCCTGGAGCAAGCCGGAGCACGCTCCGGAACCTCGGACGTTGGCGTGTATGTGTATGGCAATGGGTTTTTAATGACATAGGTATACAGATCATGTGGGCCGAAGTCAGGTAAAGACGAGGGCTTCGTGTACTTCCGTACGTCAGTGAACAATCCTGGTGGAAGCAGGTAAACGTCGTTCTCTAAGCCTGCCAACCTCAATTTTTGCAAATACCTCTCCCTCTGCTCGCCCTGTAAATGCCCTACGTCGCTGGATAGTGAAGGTTTTTTCTGCATCTCGCTCCTTTTTCTTTTATGTTTTTTGTTTGTCGCCTTCTTCGCATTCAAACTGATTCGAGCCGAAGTCCACTACATGTCCAAAATGGCGGTCACGTTTACGAAGGTCACATGACTGAAAAGGGTCTAGAGTCTCTGAGCAGTTATTGCAAAGACAGGGTCACTGAGCTTTACTCGAGATTGTTGGATGTTCAGAGGTAGCTGAGGAGAAGATCTACGAAAGTAACTGAGTTGCTATGTTACTGGTATAAGGCAGAACCTCCTGAAATTTTCCCTCTGCTTGATCCAGGTTTGTTGGCACGTTGAAGCAGCACACTTTGCAGGGAGCAATGCCCACTGAGGAAGACCTTAATGTCGAGCACCTCCAGCTGCTGCTGCTCATCTTCCACAACCTGTCAGAAAAGGGCCGTCGCACTGTCCTCACTCTCTGCACGCAGGCCATTGCCGAGGTGGCCGCACACATAGACTCCCAGCTCCAGGCTGTGCCCCTTAACCTGGCTCGCATTCTGTTGGTCTTTGACTACCTCCTGCACCAATACTCTAAAGCCCCTGTGTATCTGTTTGAGCAAGTAGGAAAATAATTTTTTTGCATAATTGTCATGCTTATTAAAATGTTTGCTCTCGGCTACGGTGGCTAGATATTGTTTATTTGATCAGGTGCAGTACAATCTTCTGACTCCTCCTGCATCTGGAGCCAGCTCTGCCCAAGAAGGCACAAAGAGAGGCTCCGTCCCACTCTACTATGGTTTTAAGGAAGTGGAGGAAAACTGGGCCAAGCACTGTTCAGCAGACCGGAGTAAGTCCTATCGCTTATGCTCCTCCCATTATTGTCCACATTATTGTCTAGTTGGTCAGTTTTGGCAGGAAGAGCTAAAAGTTATGTTGTCGACTGCATGTGTTCTTGTTTAGATTCTAATTTACAGCCCAAGTTCTACTGCGTCCTTTCCCCTGAAGCTTCAGAAGATGATCGGAGTCGACTTGACAGCAAAGTAAAGCCAAACGCCATGCTTGCCCAGTTTGCGGCACAAAAATAGTTTATTGCAATGCATTTTATTTTATTGGTGGTTTACGTTTTTGACTAAATTCTGGTTTTCCTTGTAGGTCTTCCAAGTGTTGTTCAGTGGAACTGTTAAATATGACCACTTGTATTACTCTCTCATCTCCCTACTGGCTGCGGGGTCTTGCGTCGACACAGCCAGGAGACAGGAAAGCAAACCTCTTACCCCGCTTGTGAGTAACATTCAGAAAAATCGCAATCAGACAAACTCTTTCTTCTTTAGTGTGCGACCTTTCCATATTTATGATCCTGGATTTTGTCTAATTAGATGTTAATTGGGGTGTGTGTGTGTGTGTGTTTTTTATATGCTTTATATTTTACTTAACTGATTGGGACTTGAATGAAAATACACTTGTGTTGCTGGTACTCATTCCATGCAGGAGGCCTGCTCTCTCCAGTACTATTTTCTGATTCTCTGGAGGATCCTAGGAGTGCTTCCCCCCTCGAAAGCCTATATCGAGCAGCTGAAGACGGGTAACAGCGACCCCAGTGAGAGCGACATCCTACACACACTTAGGTGGTCATCTCGATTAGGTGTCAGCACATACGTTAATTGGATTAAGGTGAGTTCTTGAACATCATAATCATGTGAACAAATCTTTTACCCTGTCCACACTAGGGATTTTGTACCGATATGAAACTACTTTTGTACCGCAACACCTGTCCACACTAGCAACTATAGACCCTTTTCACTCATGTGACCTTCGTAAACGCGACCGCCATTTTGGACATGAAGAAATAACGGTTTATGGCACAGACCCTTTCGGTTCTTGCTCATCTAGCTGCTACAGTGACTGCAACAATAATACCTAACACACATTTAAGTATCCGTCGTAAAGACGTGAAACTCGTCGAGTGACGAGTGTGTTCATTGATAAGCTAACACAATCTAAAAGTAGACATGCCATCAAGCTGCCCTGGCGCTGTGTACAGTTTACCTTCTATGGTTTGTGCACTCACTACTTGCCATTACTTTCTCCAACCCAGTGTTCGAACTATGCCAATATTTTCGGGGGGGGGGTCCCTTTTTTTCCCTTGGGGGGGGCGGGGGGGCGCTTGCGCTTGTCTCAGAGCACGGATCTCCAAACACATGAGAAGCCTATCTTACGCACATATCACGCGGACTCCACACACGCATTGCATCTGAAGTCATAACTCATCAGGGGAAATCGTGTCCGCATTGGCATGTTCAAAAAACAACCTCGCGTCAACAATGATACCACACGCAAGAAAAAAAAAAAAACAGTCAGGCTACTCAACACATCTGATCCACAGCAGCACCAAAGCATCACTGGAAATCCTGTCAACAACCAATCTTCCATTTCAACACGCGTCAACAAACAAATGGCACCACAAACATGAACGCATCGGTCAGGCTACCGATTCCAAACCCACAGCAGACGAATAATTAAATGCATCTTACCTTAAAGCAGAATCGACCACAAAGGAAGTGTGTTGGCACTGTTGGCACACTTCCTTTCTACTAGTTTGTGTCCCCAACCTGGCAGCAGCAGTCGTTGTTATATCGGTTTATTTTATCTTTGATGTGTAAACAACACTTCGGATATGCAAATGCTTCCCGTTACACACGATTGCTATGTCAATAAACATCATTTTGCCAATATTTTAGAGACCATCCATCTTCTCCGTCGGTCAGCATCTGTCGGGATCCGATAAAATGATAAATCTTGCCTTGTGTGTTGATGGTTACTACATCCAGGTGCACAACAATATAATGGCATGATGGAAGTCTTGCTGAAAGTAAAAACTTTCTTTGATGGCTATATTCCTTTCGATGCTTCGCCGTCGTTCCTCGTTGTTGGCTGTAGGGATCGACCGATATGTTTTTTTCAGGGCCGATACCGATTATTATGGAATTGGGATGCCAATAACCGATAAATGTAAACATTATAATTCACATGAAATTAAACGTAGCACACACTGACACAGACCTTCATATCCATGAAGTGTATGTTTAATTGTAAAATTGAACATGAAATTTTGTGCAGGGAGATGCCAGCAGCATTTGTACAATAAAGTCAAACATTAGTTAAAATAATAATAATAAATATTCACCAATAAAAAAAATAAATCACTCCCTACTATATTACAGCTCACCATTTTCAGTGGAAAATAAATGAAAATACACTCTGGATTATTTTACACTAAGAACTAAGTAAAACTTACCAACTTCAAGTAGTTTTTAAATAACAAATCAAGTGTAGGGAGCTGCCTGCAGCATTTTTTAAAAAGTAAAATCAAATGTAAAGTAGGCTATCACTCCCTATTATGTAACAACTTAACAAGTAACCGTCTACATTCTAATGCTTTTAATGCCCAAGCCTAATATTCCCAATTTAGGAGGATTATATTGTAGTGAAGGAAGCACAGTTGCTCTGCATGTTAAAAGCTCTGGTTAAAAGGAGCGGCTGCATCTTTGAGTATATCGCTTTCCGAATCAGAAGCGCTAGCGAGGAGAATCACTTGCACGAGAATTATAAATACTAGTGGAGTACATTACAGCGCAATGTGAAGTAGCGTAAGAACATTTAAGTCAAGAGTTTAATTGATGTATTTCGTTCATTCGCGTTTATCCAAGCAAGTGTGCATCCACGACACAATTCATTACTGAGCCCACAACAAGCGTCCTGACAAACTCCCTACAGTATTACACAGCCTACTAGCACCATATCACACCTGGCTTGTTTAAATGTTCAAATAGCGCTTTATAAAGTTACCTAACATGTACAAGTGCAATGCACTTTTTGAGCACGAGTCACGTCATGAAGTTTACTCATCACCATAACAAATAGCCAGTAGGCTTGCGCTAGCCTACAGAACACAAACACTACGTTTTATTTGGTCTTCCCTTGACCACCTCTCTGTACGGCTGTCATTCTGCTGTTCGAGTAGAACTACTGACACATTCACAACGTTTCCAGACGGGGATTTAAAAATGACTGCAGCCTACATTATGCTGGGGACTGCTTACTATGGACAACATTACATGGAGTTTCAGCGAGACTAGTTGGTTGTAGGCTAATTCAAGTGCTTCCTTCCGTAAGCTAAGTTTGCCTGGCTACACAGATGCAAGTGGACAATTTTAACGAGTAGTAGAAGAATGTAAACATATAATGAATGTTGTGCTTTTGCAGCTTGTGTGTTTGTGACTTATTGCAGCAAAAGCAGCGTGTCCTTACCTTGAAGTGGGACCTGCTTCTGCCCAAGTGCCCGTACGGCCGCCTTGAAACAGTTCACAGCGGTTAGCTACACGTGTTGATTGGCTACATCTCTTGTGCCAAACAAATCAGATGTTGTGGTGGGCCGGACCGTGTTCTTGAACTCAGAGAGGCGAGTGCAGGAAAGGACGTGCAGTGACAGTCGCGTTAGGAACGGAATGGCTGCAAAAAGGCATGTTATCGGCATATCAGTGGAAATTATGGCCGATACCGATAACCCTAAAAATGCAGAATATCGGCCAGGCCGATTATCGGTCGACCCCTAGTTGGCTGTGGTAGACTACTGGTAGTTCATGTCCAAAATGGCGGCCGCGTTTGTCGTGACGTCACGTGGGAAGGGTCTATACCGGTACTGTAGCGGTATAACTGTATCGGTACGAAACCCATACATTTGTGGGTTTCGTACTGTAGCGCTTCGCTGTAGTGTGGACAGATGAAGCGGCTCTGTATCGATACAAATATAATGCGCAACCGCAATGAACCATTCCTACGTCTTCCGGGTTATTCATACAATGCAATACGCCCGTGCTTTCCAGCTGTAAAATGGCTCAAAACGACCGTGGAGCTACATGGGGGGGGACAGGGAGGAAGAAAGGAGGAAGAGGGAGAAAGTGAGGGGGGAGAAAGGGAGATTCGTTTTCTTTGTTTCTTTCTCAACTGCCTCGTACGTTTTATACGATTCGACTGAATAAATGACCACCAGAAATACAGACTGTACATTGACAACAAAAAGCACGCACACGTTGTTTCATCCGCCATATTCTCGGAAGGAAGTTACTCAGTAACCACGGAAACATTTCGCACACGCACATTTCAACTACCGTGAAAGAAAACCGCAAACATTTCTCGCTAGTGTGGACAGATGCACTAAACTGTACCGGTATACTTTGTATCGATACAGTTATACCACTATCGTACCAGTATAAGTGTGAACACAGCATGTGTTTTCCTTAAGTTCCCTCACGTTTCTCATTTCTGTTGTTCATTCTTCACCCCAATCAGGAAAACTTGGTGAAGCAGGGAGTGAAAGCAGATCATGCCACTTCTTTGGTTGAAGTGGTCTCTTCTAAATGCAGTGCAGTGAAATATGATGTCGAGATTGCAGAGGAGTACATTGCCAGACAGGTAATGGCCAGATGTTTTGAAATAAAAATTATCTTCTATTACTCAGGATAAATACAATACTGAAGAACAACTTCTCTGTGTCTGGGTCTTTTTTTTTTTTTTTAGATCTCATCATTCTGTTGTGTGGATCCCAACAGCATCGTGTCTCTTCACCAGATTCCTTCCCTTCAGATCATTTACACACTGGACGCCGTAATCTCCAAAGTGCAAGTCTCCCGTAATGAGCATTTCTCCAAGGTGGCAGCAGAGACGGACCTGCACAAATCTTTGGAAATCACCAAAAATCTGCTGCCTGCCACACTGCAGCTTATTGACATCTACACAGCCTTCACAAGGTCCATACTATATTTGTGGCTTACAATGAGGAATAGGTTTTTTTTTTTTTTTTCCCTATTACATAATCAGGATTCACCTGTGTGAGTTGACGCACTACCTCATTTTTTTTTGTTTATCTGAGTGAAACAAATGTATTTTCTTGTCTGTTTTACCTGGATAGATCCTACTTGTTAATGAGCCTCCCTGAGGATGGAGAGAACAAGCCGACAGAAGCCAAACTGCAAGGCTATGCTGCTGTGTTGTCTATTGGTTCCACGCGCTGCAAAGCCAATCAGCTTGGTAAGGGTACTGTGCATTTGCACAGGACGACCCCTAACACCCCCCGTGAAATAGACCTGTTTGAAAAAGAGGCTGTTTGAAAATAAAAGGGAGACTTTCCCCTTAAACAAAACTGATCAGCTTTTGATGTTTTGGCCTTTTTTTTTTATTAATGCACTGGATCTGTTAGGCTGTGTAGCTAGCAAATAACAGATGACAGACTTGTGGCTTGCCTTTTTATGCCTCCGCCACCTTAAGGTGCAGGAGGCATTATGCTTTTGGGTTGTCCGTGCGTCCGTCCCAAAACCTTGTGAACACGATATCTCAAAGGCTAATGAAAGGAATTTCACCACACTTGCACCATTTGTGCGCTTTGGGACAAACATAAACTGATTAGATTTTAAGATCAAAAGGTCAAGGTCACTGTGAGGTCAAATGTCTGTCCAAAAACCTTGTGAACACAATATCTCCAAGGCAAATGAAAGGAATTTCACCAAACTTTCACCATTTGGGGACAAACATAAACTGATTAGATTTTGAGGTTTAAAGGTCACAGGTCAAGATTACTGTGAGGTCAAATGTCCATCCCCAAATCACAACTTAAAGGAACAGTCCACCGTACTTCCATAATGAAATATGTTCTTCTCTGAATTGAGACGAGCTGCTCCGTACCTCTCCGAGTAGGGTTGGGCGGTATCCAAATTTTGATACCTTTAAACTGTCTCTGTGTTTTCCCGGGGTATACGGTATTACCGAGAAAAAAATATTTTTGTTTCGGCCTACTGTGTAACGTGCGCCTATACCGGCGGACCTTGTCCAGACCTGCGCCTATGCCTCAAATGTACTATTTAAAAGCAGCATAGCGAATTATGTGCATTGTGGTATAGATTAAGCAGCAAAGTGAATTTTGTGCATTGATGAATGGATTAAGAGAGATTTCAAAGCATCACGCAACTCTTCCTTCATCTTGAAAATAGCATTCAACTGTCGTTTACACGTGTGCGTTGAAACGCCATTTGCAGCACTATTTCACCTACTCCATCAAAAAAAGTACACGATGAGCAGGATCATACCCTTTCAAGCATGGGAAATAAAAAAAGAAAAGAAAAAGAATCAACCAACACCCAAGTCCGTTTAGACTGCGCGATAAACCATATTCTTCAGCGCAAATGAGGCGAACCTAATTCAAATGCGTGATAGCTGCACAAGGCAAAATCATATGGGCCCACGTCATGCCATGGCGGGGAAATTAATAATCAAATGGCCTTACCTTGCTTAAAACGTTGTCTTGATCACATAACTCCTTACAATTATTCCACTTAAATCCATACGGTTTAACACACCCAACAAAGATAGCAAGCGCATTGCTAATTCCCACCAGAAACCTAACAGTTTACGCTACGATGTTTTCTTCCGTTTCTTCAGTAGATGACATTTCAAACGTTTATTACCCACATCCCAAATGTCATACGTTATATTATTTTACCTTGTTGTTACTCATGTAACCTACTCAAAACACAACTCATTGGAGAGATCTCGTGGAAGTGGAGTACCCCAGGCTATGGTGTGCCTTAGGGGACATATTAGATTTTTTCGATTTTGCGCGGTCATTTACATTATTGCTGGCTCTTCCTTTTCGTTTGGTTTGAAACCAAAATACTGCCACACTGCCGATGTTGTATTTTTTTTTTTTTTTTTTTGCCACTAACTCGTTATCTTGACTTGCCATCTTTCAACCGCGGTCTCAGTCTCTTGCGAAGCTTTCTGTCAGACTCCAAATGTCACGCAGGGTTGCCATGGTAACGACATAAACAACCCTGCACGCGATGAGAACTTCTTTAGGAAATTGATAGAATTAGTGAAAATACGATCACACAGTTATTCGGGATGATCTTCAATTTATTATTTTATATTATGACCTCATGTACTCCATATTTATTTAGATATTATATATTTTTTTAAAATGACGGTAATGAGACCGATACCGTTGGTACTTTTGGATACCTCGGGATACCTTCTTACCGTAATACCGCCCAACCCTATCTCCGAGCTTTGTGCGACCTCCCAGTCAGTCAGACGCGCTGTTACTCCTGTTAGCAATGTAGCTAGGCTCAGTATGGCCAATGGTATTTTTTGGGGCTGTAGTTAGACGCGACCAAACTCTTCCACGTTTTTCCTGTTTACATAGGTTTATATGACCAGTGACATGAAACAAAGTTCAGTTACACAAATTGAAACGTAGCGATTTTCTATGCTATGGAAAGTCCGCACTATAATGACAGACGTACTAACACCTTCTGTGCGCTTCGACAGCGCATTGATACCTTCACTCCTGTTTTTTTTTTTTTTCCCTCTCCCCCGCCCCCCCCAACTTCCGTCAATACAACCAACGTGACCACCAAGACAAGTAGCAGGAGTGAAGGTATCAATGCGCTGTCAAAGCGCGCAGAAGGTGTTAGTACGCCTGTTATTATAGTGCGGACTTTCCATAGCATAGAAAATCGCCACGTTTCAATTTGTGTAACTGAACTTGTTTCATGTCACTGGTCATATAAACCTATGTAAACAGGAAAAACGTGGAAGAGTTTGGTCGCATCTAACTACAGCCCCAAAAAATACCATTGGCCATGCTGAGCCTAGCTACATTGCTAACAGGAGTGACACCGCGTCTGACTGACTGGGAGGTCGCACAATGCTCGGAGAGGTACGGATCAGCTCGTCTCAATTCAGAAAAGAACATATTTCATTATGGAAGTACGGTGGACTGTTCCTTTAAGGCGTGTAGTCTACCGGGCGGAGGCATCCCCATCGACGCCGTTGGCGTCGAGTTCTATCTAGTTTTTAATATAAGGTTTGTGTAAATTTAATTTTTGGCCAAACCTTTACTTTAAGTGTTGCATATGTGATCAAAACGTATGATGAGTAGATTAACGCTGCCCAGCCTGAATAGGTTACTTGAATTGATAAGTCAGGTAAACATCACCTTCATAACCAGAATTTGTGTATTTATTATCCATAAAATCTTACTCCGACAAAATACTTAAGTGTCTCTCTATATGTTTATCATCCAAGGAAAAATGGCTTAATTGCTTGCTGTGGTTATTTCGTTATATTTCTCTAGTGGGAGTGGAATTCTAGGTTTGGGCTAAATTATAATTTGCAGTTTTTGTATACTATTTACATTACTAATTGCAGCTAATATATTTTTGTCATTTCAGGTCCATCAGTTATGCAGAATCTGCCATCTGCACTTCAGACTCTGTGTGAGACATGGAACAACATTCACACTAATGAGTTTCCCAACATTGGCTCCTGGGTAAGTGTCCTCCTACAAGTCCAGTTTATGACTGAATAGAATGTTTGCTTGTTTTTCCATCAGCAACAAGCTTATTGTAAGTACTTTCCCCCCTGCAGCGAAATGCTTTTGCCAATGATACCATTCCCTCAGAGAGCTACATCAGTGCTATCCAGGCAGCCCACCTTGGTACGCTCAGCAACCAGTCTCTACCATTAGCTTCCTCACTCAAACACATCCTGCTCACACTGGTGCGCCTCACTGGAGATCTCATTGTGTAAGTTGCATTTTAAACCCCCAGTAAATAAATAAATAAAAATGAATCCAATAACATGAAATGCACTGTGTAAATTAAAGAAGTCTAGGCATGGTTTTTTTTGAGCCCACTTGCACATAAACGTGACTTCCTATAGGACAGAGGAGCTGAACCCTCCCCAGGTGATCCGGACACTGCTGCCATTGTTATTGGAGAGCAGCACAGAGAGTGTTGCAGAGATCTGCAGTACCTCATTAGAGAGGATCCTGGGCCCTGCCGAGTCCGATTCCTTTCTGGCCCGTGTATATGAGCGTCTAATCACTGGCTGCTACAACATCATTGCCAACCACTCTGACCCCAGCAGGTGAGACGGGAGATGTTTAATGTCATCGAAGATCTAAAGGATGATGTTAATTAGGATGCAGTGCTGCTGCACTGCAACCTATTGTTCTACGTGTTTCTTCTTCCGCTTTCATCTTCCGTACAAATTTCGGCACTTAACTCAATAACCGTACGTGGCACACAGACAAGCAATATATCAAAACGTGCGGCTCGATCGGACTCGGTATGCTATTACTTTGTTCATCAAAATGTGATTTTTTTTTTCCGCGACATAGTCGCGAAAAAATCACCCAAAATTTCCCATTCATTTCTATGGAATTATTTGAAAAACTACACACTTTTATAGCTACCCCTAGAACGGTCTGGCGCAAAGTTGTGAAATTTTGCACACTGATTCTTGACAACCTCAAGGTTCTTCTCAGCAAGTTTCAAGTCACCACCTTAAACTCACTAGCGCCACCAACAGCTCAAATTCGCAGGTACATTTCTGCTTGTAACTTTTGAACCGTTGGTCCGATTTTCAAAAACTTGGTATCCCTGGAATCCTTGGGCCAAGACGAATACAGCGCACCCTCTGACAAAATTGTCAACCTCGGAAAGTTTTCCTGCAATTTTGAATTTTTTGAAAATCAATTAAAATGCTTCTCCTCCCTCAATTTTTGACCAATTTCTCCCAAACTTGGTACATGCCAACTTTAGACTAAGCTGCAAAAAAGACATTCCCGGTTTTTTCGAATTTCATAAGCGTTTGGCCGTGGCAGCCAATCAAAATTGGCTGCGCAGACGTGAAACAGGAAGTGTGCTCATATCTCGGCCGCGCTTTGGCATATCTTAACAGAACATGGTGGCGTTATGCCCCACCCCTCCACGAAGGCCCACAAAAAAAGTGGAACAAGTTGGCCGCTAGGGGGCGCTACAACTGGGAAAAGTGTCCTTTGGCTCATATCTTGACGTCATATTCTGGAAAAGTTCTGCAATTTTGCACACTGCTTCTTGACAAACTCAAGGTTCTTCTCAGCAAGTTTCGAGTCACCACCTTAAACTCTCTAGCGCCACCAACAGCTCAAAATCGCAGGTCCAAAAAACCCCATCTTCCGTACAAATTTTGATTCGTAATAACTCAATAACCGTACGTCGCACACAGACAACAATATATCAAAACGTGCGGCTCGATCGGACTCGGTGTGCTGTTACTTTGTTCATTATTCTATGATTTTTTCGCGACTACGTCGCGAAAAAATCGTCCAAAATTTCCCGTTCATTTCTGTGTAATTAATTGAAAAACAACGCACTTTTTCAAACCTCCGCTGCTCTGGCATGCATTGACCTAGAGACATGATTCAAACGTAAAAACGTAGAGAAACTTCTCCTGTGTGGATCTGGCATTCAACTTTTTTGCTAGGTTCTATACTTTTGGATCAGTCCCGGCTCAAACACCATGAGCAAAAATGGAGAAATTCAGAGTTTATAATGGGTGTCTATTGCGTTACACACGAGTGGAGCTCGTTAAGTTAGAGTGTAGAGGGCCTGAAAAAAACCCCTCAAACTTTCTCCTTTAAACTGGTGTTTTCAGCCACAATTTTCACTCTACAGACATAATTTTCTCAAAAGTAGTAGTCACACATGTCCTGATTCACACAATGTGTCTACCTAACCGATAGGATTTACAGTTTTTGAATGAGGAGCCTCAAACTGAGGAGAGCGCAGGCGAGCGGCCTCATTGACTGCCATTATAAACGTGGCTGAAAAGTCACTCGTTTTTAAGTCACTCGTTTTTAACTCGCTCTAGTGTCCTCAGTTTTTACACTAGGGACAAAAAAATTGTATCACAGTCTTCAGGAGACCCTTGTGGCACTCACTGTGAAAGAATTTTGTGAATAGCTGCTTTCGTTTTCGAGTTATTCGTCGTTGTTCGAGCCCTGGTCCTGAGCAAAAATCAGCCAAAAACTGACATTTTGTGTGACTCAGCGCCTTCTCAGGACCGTCGCCATGCCAACTGGGAGCAGGGGGGGGGCTGCTGTCTCAAACACGCACATAATCATTGCATTGAAGCATCATAGCAAGTGACACATTCACAGCTAGCGAACATGCGTGACCACATTGCTTTGCGCACTGCATCCCTCTCACAATTTCCAGCAGGGGAATTGTCGACTCTAGTTTTGAATGTTATTGTGATCATTCTCTCTGGTTGTCTTTCAGTGGTTTAGATGAGTCTGTGTTGGAGGAGTGTTTGCAGTACCTGGAGAAACAGCTGGAGAGCAGCCAGGTCCGCAAAGCCATGGAGGAATTCTTTTCCTTCAGGTACCACACATCTTAATATCTCTCTCTCTCTCTCTCTCTCTCTGTATCCCCAGAGAAATGGCTTGTTTTAAAATGAGCATCGCCTTTATTTGTTTCTGCAGTGGTGAACTGGTACAAATCATGATGGCAACCGCAAATGAAAATTTATCTGCCAAGTTTTGCAACAGGGTTCTGAAGTTCTTTACCAAGCTTTTCCAGCTCAGTAAGTTATGGAAAACAGTGGAAGAATGATTTTTAGGCCACACACTGTCCAGTATATCTAATTTATTCCTTTCTATTTGTTCTATGTAGCTGAGAAGAGCCCCAACCCAAGCTTGTTGAGTCTGTGTGGTTCTCTGGCACAGCTGGCCTGTGTGGAGCCAGTCAGGCTGCAGGCCTGGCTCACTCGCATGACCGCCTCACCACCCAAAGACTCGGACCAACTGGACACGGTGCAGGAGAACCGGCAGCTGCTGCAGCTCCTCACTTCTTACATCGTGCGAGACAACAGCCAAGTGGGTGAAGGCGTGTGCACCGTGCTGCTCAGTACCCTCATCCCCATGGCCACGGAGATGCTGGCAAGCGGAGATGGAGCCGGCTTTCCCGAGCTCATGGTTATCATGGCAACGTTGGCCAGTGCTGGCCAAGGAGCAGGACATTTACAGTTACACAGGGCTGCTATTGACTGGCTCAGTCGATGGTGAGTCATTAAATGGATGTTTTTTCCCACACTAAAAACAATTTCTGTATCAATCTTGTACATTGAGTTTGCCTAATTTCATAAAACACTCTGCATTATGGCTCTGTCACTCTTGATTTCTCTCTATACACCCAAGAAAGTGTTTTCCTCCCCACCCACTTTAGTCCCGGACATTGTTGAATGTGTGTGGACACTACAATTTAACATGGATGCAAACGGCACGCCTTTTGGTGGATGCTGCCTTTTTCACGGCTGTCTGGAGGACTTGTGTCAATCGTGCAGATCTGATGAGGGTTTTTTTTGGGTGGGGGGGGCGTCGGAGTGTCTGATTATAATTTCATCAAAGTAAATTCTGTATTAAAATTACTAAATAAGCAAATGCCGTTACAGTCCATGAAACATAGGAAGTATAAGTATGAGAAGAAAACAGTAAATCAGAAAACTGCGCACGTAAAGCCAATTCGCTGCACGCCATTATCTGCTGCTGGCTGCACTTCACTGCACACGCAAGGATTTCCATCAGTCCAACGTAAGTTACGTAATTGGCTTTACGTGCGCAGCTTTCTGATTTACTGTTTTCTTCTCATACTTGTACTTCCTATGTTTCATGGACTGTAACGGCATTGGCTTATTTAGTAATTTTAATACAGAATTTACTTTGATGAAATTGTAATCAGACACTCCAACCCCCCCCCCCCCCCCCCCCCCCCCCAAAAAAAACCTCATCGGATCTGCGCGATTCACACAAGTCCCCCAGACAGCCGTGAAAAAGGCGGCATCCGCCAAAAGGCGCGCCGTTTGCATCCATGCAATTAAATACGTGGGTTTTTTTTCTTCTTCTTTCAGTAAGAAATATTTATTTCAGAAGAATGTTGTGGAGAAAGTGACAGCCAATGTTTCACAAGGAAAAGTAAGCATAAGTTTGTATTATTTAATGACAACAGTCTGTACAAACACTGGTCTTTAAACAATTGGAGTAGGAAAATTTTCTGAACTCTACTGGGGGATGTTTATTTTTCAGCACACCAGCATGTTGGAGTGTGCATGCCACATAATCTCATACCTGGCAGATGTGATGAACGCACTAAGGCAGAGCAGCGGTCAGGGCTCATCCCAGCTCTTGATGGAGGGAGAGGAGAAGGCCATCGAGGTGGACTCGGACTGGGTGGAAGAGCTGGCCGTGGAGGAGGAAGACTCGCAGGCTGAGGATTCGGTCAGAAACTTGTCTGCTGTCAGGGTTCATGAATGCAACAGTATAGTTTTCTGCTTTCAAGAGGGTTAAAAACCCGAACGTGAGGCTGCCTTTCAGGACTTCGTGCTATGAGAAGTCTAATTTTTGCTTCTGTTTGGGGTTTTGTTTTCTAGGATGAGGATTCTCTTTGCAATAAGCTTTGTACCTTTACCATTACACAGAAGGAGTTCATGAACCAGCACTGGTAATGGAAGAACTAGCCATCTACTATATGTACCCATCCCCCCCCCTTCCAGTGACACACTATACTGATCTAAAACTGCAGCCCTGCCCTTACCGCTCTCCTTTCCCTATACACAGGTATCATTGTCACACCTGTAAGATGGTGGATGGGGTAGGTGTGTGTACAGTGTGTGCCAAGGTCTGTCACAAAGACCATGAGATCTCCTATGCCAAATACGGCTCTTTCTTCTGTGACTGCGGGGCCAAAGAGGATGGCAGCTGCCAGGTGAGACCGAATACTTCAAGTCATCATGGGAAAAGAACAACAGCGGTAACTTTGGCTTGCAAATCAGTTATCATTGAAAGTCATGAGTTCATCCCATTTATTTTTTTTCTCCCCCCTCCCCCCCCCCCCCCCCAGCCCATCAGGATTTTCAATATCTTTCATGAATCATCATATATTTCTTTCATGTCAACATTAGTTTTAATTGGCAGTTCACTAAAATATTAGAGCACGTTTGCTTATCATTTTAGCAGTATGATACATTTCCCTCAATATCTAAATATTTTTAGCTATGGTTAACGTTTAGCCATTACATCTCATGCATGTCCCTTTAAGCCTGGATTATAATTACTTTTAAATATGCATACGTAAACACAAGATAGCATGTAGCAAGGTCGCTGTGGCATGTATCCTGCAGTTGCTTGTGCGCGTTCTCAGAAATTAATGCTACGTATCGGCGTAGTGCAGTGCCAACGTACTCGCTGGCATCATGTGACACTGTCTGCAACGGACTAAACAAATTAGTCTCAAATCACATTCTTGTGTACAAATCAACAGGGACTAAAACTAACCATTTTACCCATTATGTGTTTGAATTTTAGAAACTTCTTATTGAGACATCAAATCTATTGAAAGTCTCTCTTGCATGCCAGTTTTCTGGATCTTCTAGACTTTTGAATACTTTTTATCCCCCGCTGGCCAAAAGGCCCGAAGGGGGATTATGACGTGGCGATGTCCGTCTGTCCTGGCAAGGGTGCTCACCTTCTGAAATCAGCTCCCAGGGGCAAAGACAGGTTTTTAATTTGGGCACCATGGCGAGCGTAGCGAGCCTAAAAAATTTTTTTTTTTTTACTATTTTCACACGTAGCGTGCTGAAAATTTTTGACACATCTTTAGTAATTTTTTTTTTTTTACCAATTATAAATATATCGAGCAATAAAAATAATAGAAATTACATAATCATGTGCAAGTATAAAGTAGTGCTGTATCTAAAAAGTCAAAAGTTTTCTCCAACATTCTGAATAAATAAAGATTAAAAAATAGTTCATGAATTTTTTTTTTTTTTTTATATATGCATGAAAAATGGGAAACAATATGTAATATCAATCTATTTGCACAAGAGTATGGGCAGCAGAGAACTTTAAAATCTCAAACAGTGAAACAATAATGATCTAGAACAATCAAAATATCAAAAATATGATGTATATGTATCTGTCTAAATTAAGCTATTGATGCATATCAAAAAAAGCTAGAATGTCAATATAACAATATATCAATTAAAATAAAACAAGATATCAATATATAATATAACCACATAAAATAGTTTGTAGTATGTCTTTACATATATTAATAATAGGTCCAGTAGTATAATTGGTATAACAGTCATTCTACAACACAAAGTTATTACTCTTAGAATTAAATCAGTTTCTACAGAGAAATTTGTGTGCAAGATATTTTCTAGCAACAAATACATACCGTAAAACTTATTTATAAACCTCCCCATTCCCCCGCCTGTAGACTTAATAATGCCATCGACTGTGCGTTTTCCATGAAGATATGAACTGCGGTTCTTGTGTGATTTACCAGTTGTCTTAGGTCTACCACGACCCGGCATGAAGACCACTTGTCAATCTATACTATCAACAGTATCACAAACCGACAGCCACGTGTTATCATGAATCGTTGAGAATTTCACAACATAAACAAAAGAAGTATATTTTACGACATTCAGACGTCAGAGACTCGGACACGGTTTACGGTAATCGCTAGACGCATTTCATGTTCACTTCATGTTATGAAGCGACTGAACAACAAATTGAAATATACATGCCATAAAATGACATTTAACAATAATTTAAAAATATTTTGGGTTCTCCACCCTTATGAAACAGGATTTTTTTTTTCTTCTGTTTTGGGCCTTTTGACAAGCCCGTAATTTGGGCGCCGTTATACGGTATGTAATTGGGGCTGTATTTGCCCTTGACTCCTCTCTCAATTTTTGGAGGAATTTCACGAAACGTCACGAGGCATTGTTATATGTCGGCACTACCCATATTGTAATTTCGTTAAATTTGGTCACATTTTACCAGAGTCACAGCCCTTGATTAACAAAATTACAATTTGACAATTTCATGAGTGTTTTCCTTCTGAAATCAACTCCTCTTTCAATTTTTGGAAGAATTTCACCAAACTTGACAAAAGGCCTTGTTATATGTCGGTAGTACGCATATTATTTTGCTCAATTCGGTCACATTTTACCAGACTTGTGACCCTTGATTAACAACCTTGTACTTTCACAATTTCCTGAAGGTGTGCTTACCTTCTGACATCAACTCCTCTCACAATTTCTGGCACAATTTTTCTCAAAGCTTGGCAAAAGGCCTTGTTATATGACGGTAATACGCACATTGCGATTTAATTTCGTTTGTGACAATTTTACCTAGCCTGGGCCCGCCCATCCTAAGTGTGACGCAACACGGGGCTGTTGCGAACTTAGTCTGGCAAGGCAAGCTATCTCCAGCTCTTCCAAGCTCCCGAAAAATCGGGAGCCAATCAACTTTGAGCATCTCCAACGGCCCTGGGTAGAGGCATGTTCAAGGCAGTGACGTAGTAGAACTGCAACCGGAAGCCATAGATAGATTCTGTAAACAATGCCGGAAGCGCTTCATTCACTAGAAACATTACGAACATGGAGCAGCGGCAAGCCTTTGACACAGCGGTAGATGCTGTATTGAAAGCATTCAACGGGAAGTTCTCATTGAAAACAGAGCAAAGAGCAGCCCTGGAGGTATTTATTGAAAGGAAGGATGTTTTCGCCTTGCTCCCGAGCGGCTTCGGTAAGAGTTTAATCTACCAGTTAGCCCCGCTGGTAGCCAAATCAATGGGGCTCAGCGAGAATCCTATCGTTGTGGTCGTCTCGCCTTTGATCGCGCTATTATCGTCCTCTTCCTCTTCAGCTCCTCCTTCTTCCTGTTACTCAAGCAGTTTCCGTCGCATCACATACGTTAGAGGAAAGAGTGATGTGATTGGTTTAAGCTTCGTCTCAGCCTTTTCTGGCTTCGACCAGTAGCAAACTGAGGCATTTCAGGGAGGCGGGTCAACCACGCGCTTTGGGAAACGGTTGGGCTTAATATCTATGCCAGACCAAATGCTCGCAGAGCTTTGAAGTTGCGTTAGCCAGACTAAATTTTACCAGAGTTTTGACCCTTGATTAAATAACTTGTACTTTTGATAATTTCATGAGCGTGTACGTTCTTCTGAAATCACCTCCTCTCACAGTTTGTGGAAGAATTTCACCGAACTTGGCAAAAGGCATTGTGTTATGACAGTTGTATTGAAATTTCATTTAATTTGGGCCAATTTTACCAGAGTTATGGCCTTGGTTATTAACAAACTTTGGCAATTTCATCAAGGTGTGCTTGCTTTCTGAAATCAACTTTCCTCACAATTTTTTGGAGGAATTTCACGAAACTTGACCGGATTCTTTGTTACATGTCAGTAATCTGCGTATCGCAATTTCGTTCAATTCAGTCACATTTTACCAGAGTTATGACATAATTGCCAGCGGGGGATCTTGTCGTCTCAGAGCACTCTTATTAATACAAGGTCATAATTTTCGATTTGAGGCACAAATAATGATGATGGTGGTGGAGAAACTGCATATCAGTGTGTTTAACATAGCTGTGCATGAAAGTACTAAACATTTTACAGCTTTACTTGGAAACCTGACGATCAGAGGTGGAAAGAGTACTAAAATATTATACTCAAGTACAAGTACTGTTACGCTGATGAAATTTTACTTAAGTACAAGTAAAGTTACCAGACAAAAAAATCTACTCAAGTAAAAGTAAAAAGTAGATCATTTAAAGTGTACTTTGAGTAAAAGTAAAACGTTACTTTTAACAATGGGTGTTTTCTGCCTCCATTGTGTTGTGCAAAAATGAAAAAGAAGAGGAAACAAGGATGTATGTACATCTCAACCCAGATGTTTTATTTAAAGGAAGTGTATCAAATTGAATGCTTAGGATAATGCTGCATTAAAACTGAGACAAACAAAAAAGGTCAATACAATACCATGGCCAAGCCATAGATTTTTTTTTTATGAGATTTTTTTAACTTTTGTGATTAGCCAACCGAATAACAGACTAGTTACCGTTATGTTACAGTACCAACAGATTGCTACTTCAACATTAGCAATGCCAGCCACTATTTTTGGAATATAACCAGCCTATTGTCGGTTTTACTATGGAAAGGAAACATTATGATGCCAATGACAATACTTACCTCAACATGCTTGCGCAGATTAGACGTCGAATTTTTGTATGCCGCAATGGTTGTCTTCTTGGGCGCACATAATCTGCATTGCATAATGAAACTGTCACCCCTTTTCTCTACGAAGCTGCAGTGATCACGTATGTAGGGCCAGGGGTGCACTTCATTACTGGAAGAAATTGCGTTTTCTGCAGGGTCGTCCACCACAGGTTCCTCGGTCTCCTCCATGTCCGCCATCGTCTGTGTGAGACTCGCGCGCGCGACAACTGTCCTTCCCGTGATTCATTTCCAGAACGTGTTTCCCCTTCTCCGTTTTAGCCTTTATTTATTTATTTTTTACTCAGTAACGGTTGTGATGTAAAATGTACCGAAGTACACTACTTAAAAGAAAACATACTTAAGTAAAAGTACACTCTTTAAAAATTACTTGAAAAAGTACAAGTACACAAAAAAGCTACTCAAGTACAGTAACGTGAGTAATGTAATTCGTTACTTTCCACCTCCGCTGACGATCAGGCTGTTTTACAGCAACTCCATGCCATCTAGTGGGGGTCACTATTAATTCACCAGATTACATAGATAGTCTGCGTCTATAATGTATGCAAATAAATATGAGCAGTGCTGTTTGTATTGTTGCTGCTTCTACTGTACGTGCGCACACGTCAATTATAATCCAGGTCTTAATGGAGTCCCAAAGCATGCAAAACTAATCAGTATGTTCAGTTAACTCTGATATGTACTGTTAAAAATCAAGCTTGGTCCGTTAACTCCTCTTGTACTCCATGGTACCCCATTTAACATTTTAAATGAAATAAGTGTTTTAAATACGTTTTGTCCATATATTTGAAATTGGTTGTGTGTGTTTGTTGCCCAGGCTCTGGTGAAGAGAAGTCCCAGCAGTGGAATGAGCTCCACGATGAAGGAGTCCTCCGCGTTCCAGAGTGAGCTACGCATGCCTGAAAGTGCCATCCGGCATCAGAGTGCTTCCCCTGCTGACAAGGGCAAAGTCACCATCTGTGATGGCAGGAGCAGCGATGAAGAGAAGCCCAAGAAAAGCAGTGTGTGCAAAAACATCGAAGGCTGCAGAGAGGACCTTCTAGCCCAAGTGGTAAGCATGGTCGCTACATGGGATACCTTGTACTTCTTGGTGTGAAAAAGGAGGACAAAAGTTCTTGTTGCTTGCAGTGAATGAAGTGGATTTCTAGACGTCTGTTGATGGCACTTTTGACGAGCAAGCAGGGCCGTGCAAAGACCTTTGGAGGGGCAGGGGCTCAACATTCAAAAAAGGGCACTTGGAACAAATTTTTCACACAAGTTAACTTTATTCAAAACGAAATTTCAATTGCAACTGAACATTCTGTGTGTCTTGATAGAATATGTTGTGGACGTCGTCATTCAGCCTTAAAGTGCCATTCCACCATTGGATGCATTGTTCGGCATAAAATACAATATATTTTATGACAACATGACTAGACAGAGAAATCTTTTAGCTTCAGAATGATATATCAAACATAATTTTTTGACAACGACAAGTATATTAATTTTGCGACCAAAGTCACCTACCCTTTTAATTTCCGCACGGTAGTGAAACGTGATGTCATCAGCAGGTTCCCCTTCTTGTGTACCACGTGTTGGTCTATTTTTAGACCAGGAAACCCCCAAAGTGAGAGAGTCATTTCTCCTCGTATATGGGGGCCAAAAAAATTGCAAAAAATTGAGTTAATCTTTCAGTTAGCTAGATTTATTGGTATTATTTTTATCGTGTTCCATCCGCCATTGCTGATATGTGCCACGTCACGTGGTACACAAGAAGGGGAACCTGCCGATGACATCACGCGCGGAAATTAAAAGGGTAGGTGACTTTGGTCGCAAAATTAATATACTTGTCGTTGTCAAAAAATGATGTTTGATATATCATTTTGAAGCTAAAAGATTTCTCTATCTAGTGATACCATTTATATATGTTGTCAAAATATATTGTATTTTATGCCAAAGAATACATCCAATGGTGGAATGGCACTTTAAGTTTTCGAAGCTGCTAGAATATGTTATTAACGCCGTCGTTCAAACTAAAGTTTCCGAATCGGCCACGTTAATGAAATGGATGGAGCAAACGGCTTAAATATAGCCTAGGCGGCTTCATTAAGTGATAAACAACCCTACGCATTTACTGTTGTGTTCTAAGCTGCACAATATTGCATGTTCAGATAAGAAATGAAAGGAGACTTTCAGTGTGACCTTACCATGCCGTTCCTCGCACTGTCTCCCACTGTCAACCGCCTGCATGCGCTTTCTGCACGGAGGCTCACTGAATGCATGACGTCACGGATTGATGCCCGCATTTACATAGAAAAACGTTATTTTATAAATCTATAATTTCATATATTATTGTCAAATTGTAGAGAATATTGATGTTGGAGCTAACTTATCTTTTACAAATATTAAAAAAAAAAAAAAAAAAACAGTCCCTATGAAAAGGGCACTTTGGACAGCAAACAGAAAAGGGGCAGGGGCTAGAGCACCTGTAGCACCGCTTCATTGCACGTGGGTGCTAGCAAGGTGGTGCATAGTGTAGGTGGGATTTTTTCAGTTTTAAAATTTTCTTATTTTGTATCCGCCAATATGAAGTTATGTAACCATGACAGATTCTGTTTTCTAACTGGGCATACACTTCCAGCTGGCTGGCTAGCTATTATGGTGTTTGCAAAAAGATATATTAATTTGATTCAAATGTAAGGATATCTACACTAATATTTGCAGTTTAAAGCAGGTGTGAGTGGTCTGTTATGCCCCCCCCCCCCCCCCCCCCCCCCCCACACACACACACACACTGCATCACTGAGTCACCAAGATTTCAGTGATGTTCTTTACATTACACTTGTAGAGCTCTTTTCCAAAATGCTATAAATCCATTTTGATTGTTTTCAGAAAAATGACATTTACCCAGACCCGTAAATTTTTGCAAATATTTCATTTATCCTGTTATAATAGATAGTTGGTTCAGTCTGAACATTTTCAACAATAATTGTCAAATCTAACAACGTTATTGATTATAAATCCACTCATTCTTTTTTTTTTCAAAATGCTATAAATCCATTCATTTTTTCTGTTTTTCTGTTTTTAAAACAAGAGAACATGCTGTAGATGTATAATATCAGGAACTTTCATCATACAATTTATAATAAAATCAAATAAATTATATAAATACTTAACATTCATTCATTTATGTTTAAGCTTACGTTTTAAGACTGTCCACCACAGAAAACAAGTAACTAAACAAATGGCCAGTTAGTTCAATTTTTTAAACGCAATCCGTTCAAAGTGCCACCTTAAATAACAATAATCAACACTGATAAAAATACAGTAGAGCCTTGTCCTGTTCAACCTTACCAGGTTTGTCATAAAACTTCTCAAAATTCATGACGAGGTCATCAGGTGTTAATTTACCTGCATGGCAAAAGTTTTTGGCAGCAGTGTGTTTACATCCAACGGCAGGAATCAGCCCGCCACCAGAATAGCACGTTTTCTTAGTTTGCTCTCGTTCATGGTTATCTTTTGTTTAAACGACGTCTTCTACCACCTGGTGTAGGTCTCGCAGGTTCTTCAGAACCATCAAAAGTATTAACAGCCACCATTTACACAAGTTATTTGTGCTCAAGAAGCTACACAAGCAAACAAAACTCCTTGCTTCAGGGCGCCACCTTTGTGGGATAGTGTAGAGCGCTGACCGAACTCTGATTGGTCTAGAGGAAATGTCGCACTCAGCCAAAAAACAGGTGTAGCGCCTATCGTGTTTTGGAGAGAAACTACAATTTGCAGCACGTATAAACAAGGAAATATAGCGATTTGGCATGAAACATTAATGGAGCAGTGAATAGGCTCTGTACACAGCAGAATAGTGCGATGAAGTTTTTTTTTTTTGTTTTTTTTTTTGGCGTTTATCGCGTTTTGGAAGAGCTCTTCACTTGTTTATAAATGGAAAGATGTCTTGTTTTTGGTTGTTTGAACCATTTGCCTGTTTCTTGTTCACGTCTCTCAGGCGACTTCGTCAACAGCAACCCTGGTGCTGGACCTGCTGAGCTTCCTAATGGATGCCATCCAGACCAATTTCCAGCAAGACTCGGCTGTGGGCAGCAGCAGCCGTGCTCAGCATGCTCTCAATGAACTACACACTCAGGATAAGACTGTAGAGATGACTGACCAGCTCATGGTACAAACAATGTCATAAGCACCAGCAAGGAGTCTGAATGTTGGACTTGAACTTGTTGACTGAATCCAGGGACACGTGTCCGCCCGGGGGCATTTTGAGTTATTGACAGATTCAGAAAGTACAGTTTCTAAGCTTTCCAATGATGCCTTCCATGTGGAGATCTGACAATATTTGAAGAATGTGTGGCCTTTTGAAAGTGCATACCTCTTAAAACAGGGAAGGGAGAAAATCGCCCTCAAAGTTTTCCATCTCAGTTACTCTGGGTGTAGGGCGGGCACATAATGGTGCTCATTTGCATGATATTAAGGAAAGCCCTACCCCCTACGAGCTAGCACGATACTACTTTCATGTAAACAAAGATCACCACGTCAATTTTCCTTCCATGCAAAGTATGCCCAACACAATTATGAAGTACAAAAATAAGTCCTAAAGTATACTTTAACGTTTTGTGGTTGAAAAATTACTCACACCGTAAGAAAGATAGCACGATGATGACACAACTAACACAACACTAGTTTCATGTAAAGCCTCGGTCACAACCGGCCATACGTGCTCCTATGGCCGGTCTACATGCAAAAAACGCACGGAAGGCGCGTGTGATGTGCTGATTTTCGAGCCGCAGACCGGCCGCAGAGGTTCTTTGTCATGTCAAACAAATTCTACGGGCGCTTACGTTTTTTTCAGGTTGCAAGACAAACTTAAGGCCAACGTGCGTCTTTCTCCACGAACAAAAAAAAAAACGCAGCGATTTGGGAAACGCCAAAAATCACACGGCCAAAAAATCGTACGTCCGGTTGTGACCTAGGCTTAATCAAACCACAACACTCTCCGTTACATGCAAAAATAACCACACAGCCTTAGATTAATAAACTCACCCCATCAGAAAGAGAAACGGCGCCTTGCACACACCAATGCCTCCAATGGAATGTAATCCTAGCTTCCTTTTGGTTGGGTTTTTTTTTTGCTAGAAATGGTGATCTCCGATGTAAATACCATGTGTCTGTTTGCTTTGAGGTGTTTCAGCTCCTCTGCACTCTGTTTAGCTTGCTCATTCCATAGTGAAATTACATGCATGTATGCAGCTTAAGTAGCCACGAGCTCAGCTCGTATCATACAGCTGATTGGCGAAAAAAAACAAAACAAAAGACTTAAATCATCATGTGAATGGCCTATATGGTAATTTACCCACACCCCCCAGCAGGCTACAGTCCTGACAAAAACGAGACAATTTGCAACAAAAAATGTATGCTTTTCCAACAAAACAATCTATTATCTGAAATACTGATTGCATTCTTCAAGATCTCAGTTTGCACATGATGGAAAAAAAAACAAAAATCACAAATTTCGAAAAAAAAGCTTCTGTTGCGATCATCTCGGATTCGTTTCGGCCGACGTGTCCCTGGATTCGGTGAGGCGTCACATTTTTTTTGCTCAGTTAAGAGTTTTATGTTTTGTGGTTTGTCAAGGTTCCCACTCTGGGCTCTCAGGAGGGTGCATTTGAGAATGTAAGGATGAATTATAGTGGTGATCAGGGCCAGACCATCAGGCAACTCATCAGTGCTCACGTTCTGCGTCGTGTGGCCATGTGCGTGCTGTCTTCTCCCCATGGACGCAGACAACACCTTGCTGTCAGCCATGAGAAGGGAAAGGTAAGTTTACTGATGAGTATCCCTGTTAATGGTTTCCCATAGCTGAAAATACATTTTTGTAACTAACTCCTCCTCCCCCCCCCCTCCAAAGATTACAGTCTTGCAGCTATCGGCTCTCCTGAAGCAAGCTGACTCCAGTAAAAGGAAACTGACTCTGACACGCCTGGCTTCAGCACCTGTGCCCTTCACGGTCCTCAGCCTGACTGGAAACCCATGTAATGAGGACTACCTTGCTGTTTGTGGCCTCAAGGTAATGCAAGTCTGCAAATATATATTTTAATAGGAACTCTTTTAATGGATAAAAATGCTTGCCACACATGCAAACTCCTCACCTTTCGGCGAAATTCGCCGTTTTGGTCCCAAAATAGGTCACTTGTGTGAATCGTGTAGATCCGAAGAGTTTTTTTTTGGGGGGGGGGTAGGCAGGCTACAACGCTATTGTTGCCAAACATTTCACTTACAAGGTTACAGCCAATCAAGATTAACAGTTACTAACACGCTTCTTTTCCATTGGAGTTCTGATCAGCTGGTGCACAACCCACTGCTGGTTGCCAGTCCTCGCTTACGAATATTCCACAGATTCAGACCGCAAAGTCACCTTTTTATAGAGAGATCTGGCAACCTCATCTCGCGACTGAATCTGAATACCAATGGAACAGTTTCCAGCGCGCTCGGGGGTGAATAACCATGGGCGGATCTACCGGGGTGGCATATGCCACTCTAAAAGAAAGCCTTGCCACCCCTGCTGCTACCCCAGTTGGCAGCGACGAATTCAAAGAAAAATTACGGCCAATTTGACATTTACATGCGCGAATTTCCAATGTCTGACTGCAGCGAATGCAGCACGAGATAATGCCAGAGATTGGTTGTTTTGGAAAATTGAGAGGCGCGAAGCGAGGGAGCCAGGAGTCGCGAGGAAAGGAGACACGGGAGGAAAGGGGTAAAAGCTGATTAACTATCTATCAAAAAATGAAATTATAATGAATGAACAGTGCTAGCATAGTTGCGATGTTGATTTTGAGAGGATAAAAATCAGGTTGGAGAAGGTTATTTAGCTAACTATACATGTAAGGCAAAAAAAAGTGTGTTTCCGGTAACCCGACCGATCGAGAATTTCCGCGTCGAAATTGCCGACCGTAAAGTTTTTATTACAAATTTCCCTCGATATTTTAGTGTAAGCGGCGTTAGTTTGTCATAATTTTTTGTTTCAACGCATTCAAGTTGTGAAAGAAACGATAAAAAGTAAAATGTTTTGCCACTTCTATCAGCCCTCCTGGCTGTAATGCAAATTGCTTCCTCTTCAGTATACAAGTGCACTTCCATGGCAGGGAAAAACACCACTACATTTTGCCGCCTATGTAGTCCCCTATTTATACAAATAGGAGTCATTCAGGATTCAGCCATGTTTTTGCTCGGTGTTTTTGCTCGACCCAAGTTTACAGTAGGCTAGGCGAGGCCGTCTGCTTTTAATGGAAGTAGCCGAGCCTAGGACGTTAAACCATATTTTCACGTTATTTCTTGATAAGGTGTTTTCACATTATCACATGAAAATGTCATGAAATAACGTGATAATTTCGTATCATGAAATAACGTGATATGTTATTACATGATAAATATATTGTAAAAACGTGATAACTCTGTTAACAATATCTTTTCACGTAATTACTTGAGTCTAAGCCAATTTTTTTTTTTTTGAGTGTGGCAGCAATACGCTTCCGCAGATCATAACTCGAACTCTTGCGATATTTTTTTTATTCGTTTAAAGATTTAAAACACTTATTTTATTATGATGTGTGGTATAAAGGATTCTGTGCCAAAATACTATTTTGTAAGATGTTTACTTGTGTTAATTTTTTCGAACAAGATAAAACAAATTAAGAAAAAAAATTTCCTACCTACCGACCTTATTTTAGTATTTCATGTTACCTGAAACACACTTTTTTTTTTTTTGGCCTAATGTTAGCTAGGTCTGACATTAGTTTTGTGTAAAGTCGGCCACAAAAGTTAATATTGATTCACCGTCTGTCAAGGAAAACATTGCTATTGGCTGAAGCTTATGATTCAAATATTGAGGATCTTAAACATGAGTTACATCAGACGAGGAGAGTACTAGACAGAAAAAAGGGGGAACAGGAGAGTCCTACCACTCTCATGGAGTTCACTGTTTTTGGACCCATACCAAGATGATGATGATGTTTTTTTTTGAGTTGTTCAGGTTGTGTAAAATAGCGGTTGTCTTGCCTGTGAGCAGTGCATCCTGTGAACGAAGTTTTTCATCTCTCAGGCTCATAAAGACTTATTTGCGGTTGACTATGACAGAAAAGAGACTATCAAGTTTGGCTGTACTCAGCATTGAATCAAAGCGCACAAAAGCATTAGATCTTGATAAATTTGTAAAGCGTTTTGCTGAGCAACATGGAAATCGCCGCATTCAGCTGTTGTAGGCATGACAAGTTCATGTTCTGCTCACTGGTGAGCCTTTACAAAGCGTGAGGAAAAAAAACTATAAAATGTGACACTGGTGTAAATGGTTTAAATCATGCTGAACTTGAAGCAGTGTTGTTATTGTTGTTTTTTAGTGTCTGTTCTTTTGCATATACAGTATAAAACTGTCCAGAAACGGTATAGACCTCATCTGAGAATGTGTGTTCTTCGTGAACAATAAAGGCATGAGATTAAGTTTATCTGTATGAGTTTGTAAATGGCAGTATGTGCCCTTTTGTAGTATGTACATACTATTTGTCGTCAAACTGTGATTAAATTCAGTATATATACATGTCTGTAATACGTTGACACCCCTCAAAAATTCCTGCCCCCCTCTTGCCACCCCATAAATATTTTTCTAGATCCGCCCCTGATTTCACATAGGTGATGTCTTTAAGAAAATTGACAGACAGGGATTGGCCAGGTGTGTCCTCTGGGGTAGGTCTGTTAGATAGCACAGGCAGTAATATATACCTTTTTGTAAATGGCCCACTGTGTTGTACACGGGTGAAAATTAACTTCACAAAATATCAAACTTTACCGGCCACTGACAAATAAATGGTACAATTTACCGGCCACTCAACAGTAACTTAAGACACGTTTATGGAAAGTTATTTTGTACTGTATTAAATTCAAGATGTCACTGGTTGCAATTTTTTTTGTAACATAGACTACGAAATGTACTTTTGCGCGCGTGCCGTGTCCCCGTGCATCCTTCTCACCTTTTTCACCCCTGACCAGTTTGCATGCCTGCTTGCGCTACATCTCTGTCCATTCTTATGTCTCTTCAATTTGCAGGACTGTCATGTCCTCACGTTCAGCAGTACAGGTTCTGTGTCGGATCATCTGGTACTGCATCCTCAGCTAGCAACCGGCAACTTCATAATCAAGGCCATCTGGCTGCCTGGATCTCAAACAGAACTAGCCATCATCACAGCTGACTTTGTGAAGGTTAACCATTCTCTTCAAATTGATACTTCAGCCTTAAATTTGCAAAGCATAATCGGGGTAATTCACACACATCATGGATGCTTTTAATTTCATAACTATGGGTTATGCTTCTCTTTCTAGATCTACGATTTATCTGTGGATGCTCTGAGTCCCATGTATTACTTCCTGCTTCCAAGCTCAAAGATCAGAGATGCCACGTTCCTGTTCAGTGAAGAGGGTAAAAACATCATCGTCATTATGTCTTCAGCTGGTTACATGTACACTCAGGTGATGGATGAAACTAGCAGTGCTCAGCACGGCCCGTTCTACGTTACCAACGTGCTGGAGATCACCCATGAAGACTTGAAGGTAGTTCATCTCTTACTTTGTATATACAGATGCTTAAAGGAGATACGCAGAACCTCATTCATCTCATCTCATTATCTCTAGCCGCTTTATCCTGTTCTACAGGGTCGCAGGCAAGCTGGAGCCTATCCCAGCTGACTACGGGCGAAAGGCGGGGTACACCCTGGACAAGTCGCCAGGTTATCGCAGGGCTGACACAGAGAGACAAACAACCATTCACACTCACATTCACACCTACGGTCAATTTAGAGTCACCAGTTAACCTAACCTGCATGTCTTTGGACTGTGGGGGAAACCGGAGCACCCGGAGGAAACCCACGCGGACACGGGGAGAACATGCAGACTCCGCACAGAAAGGCCCTCGCCGGCCACGGGGCTCGAACCCGGACCTCCTTGCTGTGAGGCGACAGCGCTAACCACTACACCACCGTGCCGCCTTCGCAGAACCTTTATTTTTAAATAAATTTCTGAGTGGATAGTCTCTCCATCCTTGACTCTTGTATGCTGCATAAATGGGAATTTAAAAAATATATTTTTGAGAGTTAAAATCGACCACAAAGTTGGCATTTGAGCGCCCCGCTGAGCCAGCCAACCCTGAGTACATGACGTCACAGCAGGAACCGGTTTTAAGGCCGAGGCCTTCGACAGCTGTAGACCAAAGTCATATCAATAAAAATTTATGGTGAAAGTAAGAAATAGCATTACCGACTTGCTCAACTAAGACTGATTTGACTTCATTGATTGTGGGTTGACTCTCATTAAAATATAGGTGTTATAACTTATGCAGCATACATGTACATGCATACATTTTCACTGATAAAACGTAAAAGGCTAATTAAATAATCAGATGAACTGAGACAATCACATTCTGAAGCAAATTAAATAATCCTATACCGCTAACTTAAACGCACAATATAAGTTGCATGTATTAATCTAAATTCAGGTAAACAATGTGTTTTTTGTTTTTATATCCAAATGAGAGTCGGAGCTTACCCATCTGTGTTCTCGCTTCTTGAAGGCAAATCTTGTGGCTGATTGTTTTGAAACAATCTGAATTTCAGTTGTTCGTTCAGTTCTCCGTTCATTCGCTTCTTCCACATAAAGGCGAGATGGCGGCGATATCCAGTGAAGAAATCAGACGGCTGGTCCACTCATTCTCCATTTTCTTCATACTGAGTACTCCGCCATTACTGCTCGGCTCAGGCAATTACTAAAACCCAGGACGGAACGGAACGTCACCGGTTTTAGCAACAACCGCGGGGAGGTCACTGCTCGAGCGATACGTCCCATCCCGTGTTTTAGCAACAACCCTCGGCTCAATCCGGGAGGACTGGTGGAACTGAACTCGCTTTCCTTTTTAAAACAAAAAAAACCATACTTGTAGTTTTCTTTAATTGTTGGTACTGCACCCTCTTTCAATACAGGCTTATAGCCAACACTCCTCAACAGATCAAAGGTCTCATGCGAGTCTTCAGTAAAATGTGCAGAGCAGAGGAGGGACCACTTCATAGCCCCCCAATGTGCCTGTGAACTTCTCGCTAAATGCGTCTAAATCTTTGCAGTTTGAACCTTCTTGGGCCATGACTGCAACGTAAATCCACCTTCTGTCGTGTTGCTGCACCTGTCAGCAACACATCTACGTGGCATGGTGATAAATTAGCTCAAAATGGAAGCTTGGAGTTGCATTCAGCTCTGTTTTAGTATAGCAGGAATGGCGATGAGACCAATAGACTTCCTGCTGTGACGTCACGGACGTCAATGTCATTCACTCAGACTGCTACGTATATGAATCGCTTCAGTTGTAAAGCTTACTATATTATGGCCCTTTTCCACTACCCTTTTTCAGCTCACTTCAGCCCGACACGGCTCGCGTTTCGACTACCAAAAACCAGCACGACTCAGCTCGCTTCAGCCCTGCTTAGCCCCTAAAACTCGCACCGTTTTGGAGTAGGGCTGAAGCGAGCCAAAGCGAGCCGAGTGAGGCTGGGGGCGTGAGCAGACACTCCCCTGTGCACTGATTGGTGAGGAGGAGTGTCCTCACATGCCCTCACACGCCCCGCGAGCGCGCTGGGATCTGTAAACACCGCAAACCCGGAAGGAGAAGAATTACGAATTACGAGAATTTCTGAAGCCTTATGCGCCTCGCCTCATCTATACGCTCTTGCCAGTATCTGTCCGCGTTGTCGGTGACAACAAGCCACAGCACCAAGACCAGCAACACTAACGACTCCATGTCCTCTATGTTTATTGTTTACTATTCGGGTCGTGAGACTACCGCTTAAAAGCTCACTGATGTCACTGTTTGCGCTGCTTAACGACATCACGTGACGTCCACCCACTTTCGCTAACTCCACCCAATGTGTCCACCCACTTCCAGCCAGCACGGTTCAGCGCGGTTGTAGTCGAAATGCAACTCCAACAGCCCCACTCAGCTCGACTCAGCACGGCACGGCTCAGCCCGACTCAGCCGCGTTTGTAGTGGAAAAGCGGCATTAGATTTATTGTTAACGCTTAAAACTATTCCTGTACCATTCTTGAGGTCTCGAAGCATTTATAAACGAAAGGGAGGCCATGGCTCTGCATATCTGCTTGAAGCATAAATGCATTGTTGTGGTTAGAAGAAAGCTCAACAGGTTTGCTTTGTTGCTTGGTCTCACAGGACAGCAATGGCCAGGTGGCAGGAGGAGGTGTGTCCGTGTACTACTCCCACGTGCTGCAGATGCTCTTCTTCAGTTACAGTCAGGGCAAGTCCTTTGCTGCCACAGTAAACCGTAGCAACATGGAGATGCAAAGACTATTCACCATAAACATTAAAGGGTATACTACTTTATATCTTTCTGGATATGATGTTTTAACTGTAAAGAAATTTCTTGCAGCATCAGAGCCATCAAACGTGTTCCCTTATGTAAAATGTTTTTTATTTTTTAAATTCATGAATGAAGGTCGAATGGAGGCAGTAAAACCTCTCCAGCTCTGTGTCAGTGGTCTGAGGTAATGAACCACCCAGGGCTAGTGTGCTGTGTGCAGCAGACCACAGGGATCCCTCTGGTCATCATGGTGAAGCCAGACACCTTCCTGATCCAAGAGATCAAAACTTTACCTGCCAAAGCCAAGGTTTGTCCTAAGTCAGAGCACAGCAGTAAATTTTGGGGGTGTGGGTGATGATCCTGAATGCTTGTTCTCTGCTGCACAGATCCAGGACATGGTGGCCATTCGCCACACAGCCAGTAATGAACAGCAGCGTACTACTATGATTTTGCTGTGTGAGGACGGCAGCCTCCGAATCTACATGGCCAATGTGGAGAACACATCCTACTGGCTCCAGCCATCTCTGCAGCCCAGTGGCGTCATCAGTATTATGAAGCCTGTCCGGAAACGCAAATCTGCTGCAGCCAGTAAGTCCTACCACACTGCAGCTTAAAAATAGCCTTAAAGTCAGGCATGTGAAATTTCCGCGAAAACACGAAAATCCGCGCTTTTGAAAGTTAATTTTCGCGTAAAAATGTCATATCCGCGTATTTCAATCTCGTTTTTAAAAAAAAAAATCATTGCGAAATTTCGTTTGGTATTCTCCGGATTTTAACTGGGCCCGGAAGCGACGAGATTTCCCGCCATTCTAAGCTCCGTACAGCGACGCTGTAGCGACTAAGACAAGCATTATCGAAGCACGCGGTGCGAGGAGTTTGCCATCATCAACATGAAAACATGGCGAAAGTCGAGTGGAAGTCCGATGTCACGAAAATTGATAAGGGGGTGAGAAATCCATGGCGATGGGCCTGGTTAGAGAAAATAATCGATAAAACACAACTTAGTACTGTGATTGAGAAAGTAAACAAGCCAGGATTTGCCCTTTGCAAGATTTGTCGGAAGGAAATTAACTATGGGAAGCGTGGGTCAGTCGCTCTCGATGATCATGTGTCCGGAGCCAAACACAAACAACTTGTCCACATCCAGAAAACCAACTATGCTTTACCAGGTACGTATTTAATATTATCGTGATTATTTAGAAAATTAAATATATTTTGTTGCAATTCCTACTCGTATTTTTCGTATTATGTGTCATGAAATCCGAAAGCAATTTTTTTCTCTTGGGTTATAAAATTAATATCAGTAATTAAAAATTTAAACGTACGAGTCTGTAACGATTTATAATTTGAGAATTACCTAGATTTTAGGAATATATGCAACCTACTAATTTAATTGCAGTGACACATTGAACCTTGATCTTGTAAGTATTTTTACGTGTGTGGATCTGAATTCCTAATCCATTTATCACATGCCACTGGCCTATTTCTAACTCGCCTAATTTTATAATAATGAGGGATATTTGTATTGGAAATGTGTGAACTTGGTATGTTGGTGATCGGTGGACATGGTGATGGGACTGTATTTTATTTTTAAGAAGGGCCAATGTCAGTGATTACAAAGTTTGTCTATAGATTAAATATACAATTATTTAAATTTTTTAGTTGATCATGAACTAAGCTAAATGCTCAAGCTAAATGATTCAATCATTTTACAGTCAATAAATGTTTTAATGGTTATTGAGACTTGTATTTTCACTGAAATTGGCATATTTTATATTTTATTCTGTCATTTAGATTGCTCTTTAAATTGTCTTGATAAGGCCTCAAGTATGCTTTAAATGGCACCATTTAAGCTTCATTTTGCAAAAATTTTCCCAGGGGAGGCCCCCCGGACCCCCCCCTATGGGAGGGCACATCCTCCCATACCCTCCCCATGACAACTTGCGTTGTTGGGATGACCCCTTCGGGGTCATCATCTGACACTAAAAAATTTCTCTTTTTTTTTTGGAACCTTGCTCACATGCCTGTAAAGTGCATATCACGGGTAAATTCAGGAGCAAGATCAGTGTAATTCTCCTATTTTATATTAAACTTTGGTTAAATATCTAACATTCTGCAATTTTTTTACCTTGCGCAATACCAGAAAAATTCAGTTGAAATCAAGCCATTTGAGGCGAATTGGTCCGCCTCTGAAAAAACTTGGCATTTGGATTTCCCGGGAAACATTGATTTTTGTGACGTCATGTGTGGGACGCCTCCCTCTGAATCCTACGTCAGCGCTGGTTTGTTTATGAGAAAACGACCTGGTGGTTTTCTGCAAATTTCTTGAAAGTTATCACATAATTATTAAAATGGGTAACAGATGTATGGTAGGAGGGTGTAGCAACACCAATCTTGATGGGATTAGTACTCATCGTTTTCCAAAAGACCGGACAATGAGAGAGAAATGGGAGCGCTTGGTCTACACAGGCTGTGCACTGAAACCGTACAAAGCTCACGCAGCCTGCTGGCGCTTCCGCAGGTAATGCCACGAATCTGGCTCCAGACTCCCTTGGGATTTTTCCAGACGCTTTTTTTTTTTTTCCCCTGCTGTAGACAGATGGCCTTGTGCAAAATTACCCTTCTGGATGAGTGTGTAAAGGGACCTACTTTCATATTAAAAAAAAAAAACACGAAATTGGTCCAGAATATGCCCTTTAAGTTTGAAATACTTTTAAGTACAGTAATATTGGAAAAGGTTTTGGTAACTATTTTATATTTATCCTTATAGCCACAATTAGACAAGTAAATGCCCGCAGAGTATGCAACCAAATGATTACATTTCTAGTGAGCACCCAAGCCCATTAAAAAAAAAAAAATCTTGCCTTAGCAAATTGGCTAATTTTAGCAATATTCATCAGTAGCTGATGTTGAATTGGGGAAGCCAGAAATTTTAGGGGTGTTCACACGGCAACTTTTACTCCGGTGTAGCACCGGGGCTGCCCCGGTAGAGCGTTCACACGGTACAAAGTTATCCCGGTGTCGCCCCTGAAAGCTGCTTAAACCGGTGTAAATCTAACCCTGCTCGGGAGGTGGTTTAAGAAATTTACTCCGGAGTAAATGCTAGTTTGCGGGGCAGCACCGATTTATAAAATGGGACGTCTGAACGCTACAGGGGTAGACTCGCTACGCGTGAGGAGAGTTGATTACATACGGGCATTGTATAATTTGCATCCTGGTATTTTGCACTTCCAAAATGGCGAATATCAACAACAACAGAACTGCATGTCTTCCAGTGTTGCCAGATTGGGCGGTGTTAAGTGCATTTTGGCGGATTTGAACATATTTTGGGCTGGAAAACGTCAGCAGTATCTGGCAACACTGGTGTCTTCATCCACGTTGTTTTCCTGGTGCTTGGTGATGCCATGACAACCGGGAAAAGGAAGTACATTTTCACGCATGCGCATATTTCATTTCCGCATTATTACTATCATATAGTGTGAACACAAGTGGGGCTGCACCGGTGCTAACACGCTTCTCTCTAGTAAGCAGGTTTGTGACGTGTGAACGCTCCACAAAATTTACACCGGTGTAAGATATATCGCAACAAAATACATCGGTGCAGCATCGATGCAAATATGTGCCGTGTGAACACCCCTTATGATCCTGTTAATTGTTCAACCCCAAAACATTCAATATTCAACCTGTTCCGTTCATCTCTGTTAAATCTTGGACTTTGTCACTCTTGCAGCAACACGCACATCTAGCCAGGTGACCTTCCCTGTGGATTTCTTTGAACACAATCAGCAGCTCACAGAAGTGGAGTTTGGAGGCAATGACCTACTTCAGGTGTATAACGGGCAGCAAATCAAACACCGCCTCAACTCCTCTGGGATGTATGTGGCCAACACCAAGGTAAAAAAAAAAAAAATTCTTTTAAATAATGATACTGCATTGATTTTGTGTTAATAATGAATATTTTCCCAGCAGACTATGAGCATGTTCAAAAAGCCAGTATGTTTCAGAGTAAAAGCAGCATCTGTGTTTTTTTTTTTTTTTTTCTTCTCAGCCTGGTGGATTTACAGTGGAGGTGGTCAACAATAACAGCTCTATGGTGATGACGGGTATGAGGGTGCAGGTTGGTACTCAGGCCATAGAAAGAGCTCCATCATACATTGAGATCTTTGGCCGCACGACGCAGATGAACTTGACTCGCTCCCGTTGGTTTGATCTGCCTTTCACACGAGAAGAGGCCCTGCAGGCTGACAAAAAGCTCTCCATTTTCAGTAAATATCTCCCTCCCCCCGCTTTCTAGACTGTGTTCTATAGGACTGTGATATCAGTCTGCGTTATTTGATGTTTTCTTCCTTTCTTTGTGTCTGACCACAGTTGGGGCGTCTGTAGATCCTACAGGAGTAACAATGCTGGACTCTATTAAGATCTATGGTAAAACCAAAGAGCAGTTTGGGTGGCCTGATGAACCCCCCGAGGACTTCCCTTCTGCCTCAGTCAACAACGTGTGCAGCCCCAACTTGAACCAAGGCAATGGCACTGGCGATAACGATATAACCACACCCACTTCCACCAGCGGCACAGTACTGGAGAGGTGAGCCTAGCCTGCTACTTAGCCCTAATTCAAAACATAATCAGTACTTCAGGACAGCCTACACATCTATCTACCTGAATCTAAAATTCTTTTTTTTTTCCTTTAATTTAATGTCTTTTTAAATGCAGATTGTCTTGTCTTTATGTGATTAGTATATTTTGCTAAATTTGCTTTAACAATAAACAATGCAAGGAGAGCAGGGAGATGTAGAGTGGAGGAGTGTGTGGTGTGTCCAGTGCATGGCTACCTTCATAATGACTTGTGGTTGCATGCTTACATGTCTTCTGTTACATACAAATCATTTTTTACTTGTTTCTTTCTGTGATCCTCACACATATTTCTTTTTCTTTGCTCCCAAAAACAATAAAATAAAGTTGCGAAACTGAGTCCTTATCAACATTGGACCGGTTAGTAACCGCCCTTTTTCTGCTTGTTTGCATGGTGTGTGTGAGTGTGTCAGCACATACAAGGCAAAAACAAAGCAGTTATTATACTAAACTTGCTATGGCTTAGAAAAAAATGCAAGCAATTTTCACTTTCATGACGGCTCATAATGTTGCTTACTTGTGTGCTTTTTCTGGGTGTATTTTTGGTGCAGTGATGTGCAAGAAACATTTGATAGTTATTTGCATTGCTCTAAATTGTGTGGGTTTAAAACTTTTATATTCTTCACTTTTACATGAACATGGCTTAATGTACTCTTGCCTCTTTTTCCTTCCCTCCCTAGGTTGGTGGTCAGCTCTCTTGAAGCTCTAGAGAGCTGCTATGCAATTGGTTCAGCCAGTGAGAAGGTGGGTAAAACTCGGTTACACCCGTTGGCATGTTGAGTTGCAATAGGGAAACTACAGAAATAATTATGAAATGTATTTTTTTTAAATTAGTGTTTGCATCATTTTGTGGATGATTTTAGGAGAAAAGCAAAGCTCCAGCTCTGGAGTTAGCCACCCTTTTGCTGTCCATGCCAACTCCTGCTGGAGTCCAGCAGCAGACCAAAGGCCTTCTGGCCAGTCTGCACACTAGTCGCACAGCCTACCATAACCACAAGGTATTGACCCAAGCTACCTACCTCCTAGATAATCAAGGCAGCTCATTTTTCTGGATTGAAGGCAGAGTATCGGTTGCTATTTAACCATGGAGTCTTCTGTTTGCAGGATCAGTCTCTGTTGAGTAATGCAGTGCAGTGTTTAAATAGCTGCAGTAAGGAAAGCAAGGATCTGGACCCTGAAGTATTCCAGAGGCTTGTGATAACTGCCCGCTCCATTGCCATCATGAGACCCAACAACCTGGTGCATTTCACAGAGTCCAAGATGCCTCATCCAGAAACCGGTACACAACAGTGAATGCTCTTAATGTTTTATAGCAATCGTAGTGCTATGGAGAGTAGTGAACACTAGTCCTGTGTCTGAAATCGCTCACTTGTTCACTACTCCCTGTATAGACCCCTTTCACATGACGTCACCGCGCCGCGAGATTTTGTTAGGCGCCATATTGGAAGACCAAGTACATGCACTCACAATATAAAACAAAGTACGAGCGAGAGTAAAGTGACACGATGGATGATAATTCTGGTTATGTGAGTACATTACCAGTTGCAGAAAGGGCACGGTATGTGACTTGACTTGAAAGCTTTAATGTCCTTAAAAAAGGCAATTTGTCTTACAGCACAGCAAAGTGACAAAAAACACATACAATAAAAAACCCATCACGTGGAGAAACTGGCTGTGATTGATGGGTTTGACCCATATGATAAGACTCGCGGCAAGGGAGAATGGAAACATAAGGAGGACCGGACACCAATTCTGCCATCTGTTTGCTACCCAGACATTGTAAACTATTTGTTGTTTACACCCAGTGCCTACACTCAGTGTTCGAACTATGCCGATATTTTCGGGGGGTCCCTTTTTTCCCCTTGGGGGGGGGGTGCTTGCGCTTGCCTCAGAGCACGGATCTCCAAACACATGAGAAGCCTATCTTACGCGCACATCACGCGGACTCCACACATGCATCGCGTCTGAAGTCATAACTCATCAGGGGAAATCGTGTCTGCATTGGCATGTTCAAAAAACAACCTCGCGTCAACAATGATACCACACGCAAGAAAAAAAAAAAACAGTCAGGCTACTCAACAACCAACCTGGCAGCAGCGAGCAAGCCCCAAACCATCCTAAATTATTATTATTATTAAATTGTAGAAGTCTGGGAGGCTTGCTCCTCATACAGTTATCAACTTGGGGCCAATTTAGCATGTTTTAAATCTGAATTTCTTGCGTTGGCTTACCTCAAAGTGTCCGCAGATCATGCACAGACTTATCCATTATATCCACAGTTTTTTGCCAAGTCTCACACAGGTTTCTTTCAAGTCTACTGTTGGGCCAATAAATCATAAATAAAACAGCTCAGATTTGTTTAAGTCGTTTGCCACTCCACTTTATTCTCGTGGGTTCACATACCGCTGCCGTTATTTCCCCCTAATCACGAGTTTGTTGGTCTTCCAAAATGGTGCAGGGTCTGTTTACTTCCGGTTTCGGGTGACGTCAGTGAAAGGGGTCTATAGGGAATTACTATATAGTGAGCTCATTGATAAAATGAAAATACGCTTTCGGACACTAGTCCATCGTGCTGGTATTTGCATCACTACTGTCGCGCAATTAAAACGTGCCAGATCAGTCGGCTGGTGGGTTTTCAAAATAAAATACATGCATGTATTTTTGTTATAAATACATATACTGGGCGTATTTCCTACAATCAATACAAAGTACCTGCAGCTTTCAGGGTGTTTTTGTTTTTAATCAAGGCTGAATACTTTGTTCTTTGCTGCTGCCTTTTATTAAAGAGGTCATTGCATCGTTTTTTCATTAATTGTGCGGTGGTCTCTAGTATAAATGAATGCCCTGTGAGCCGGTTTTGGTGAAAAAAAAAAAAAAAAAAAATGCTGTGGCGCTCCTGTTTCAGGCTGTTCTAGTTTGGTGGAGGAGTGGGTGGGGAGAGAACGACAGGATTTCAGCTCTTACTCATGAATATTCATGACATGTAAACATATCGCTTCTGATTGGCTAACAGCACTGTGACGCTCCCTCCAGTGGGTTATGGGCGAGGCCATGGCTGCTAATTTTCGAAGTGACGCGAGTTCGTAGGGCTTTTTCTGATTCGCTCATTTTTCCGTCTGTTTTCTTTCATAGGCTAATACAGGGAATGGGGGTAGAAGAACATTTTCGCATGCATATGCAACTCGAAGTGACCTATGGTATTTCAAAAAGAGCAAGTATTAAACGGTTTGTCGTGGAATGACACCTTTTAAATAAAATTTGAGACTTTTAATTTGATTTTTCCAGCGTGACCATAATGCATGATGGGATATCGTCGCTGTCAGGTCAAAACCTGCTATGTGACACGTTTCCTTTTTTACAGGAGACGTAAAAAACTGAATAAAACTCTGAAATAAGCTGAGAAGCCAGTAAAAGTTTACTTGTTCTATTATTAGCTTTTCTAATTAGCATAAATGGAAGCACGAGGTCAAAATTGACCAATCAGCATCTCATCTCATTATCTCTAGCCGCTTTATCCTGTTCTACAGGGTCGCAGGCAAGCTGGAGCCTGTCCCAGCTGACTACGGGCGAAAGGCGGGGCACACCTTGGACAAGTCGCCAGGTCATCACAGGGCTGACACATAGACACAGACAACCATTCACACTCACATTCACACCTACGGTCAATTTAGAGTCACCAGTTAACCTAACCTGCATGTCTTTGGACTGTGGGGGAAACCGGAGCACCCGGAGGAAACCCACGCGGACACGGGGAGAACATGCAAACTCCGCACAGAAAGGCCCTCGCCGGCCACGGGGCTCGAACCCGGACCTTCTTGCTGTGAGGCGACAGCACTAACCACTACACCACCGTGCCGCCCCACCAATCAGCATGGAGAACCCAATTTGACCTAAATTGTCACATAGCAGGTTTTGAACCGACAGCGACGATATATTGCTTTGGTTAGTGACCATCAGTTGTACACTACTTTTCGTGATGCATTGTGGGATACTTTGAGTGCACTATACAGGGTGTAAATAATCCTCGCTAAGGTTTCGGACAGCACTACAAAATGGCGTCCTCACTATATAGTGAGTAGGGAGCGATTTCGGACACAGGGTTCATCTACATCTTAATAGCGTTCCTGTTATTTATCCTGTCCTTTTGTGCTCTTACCTTAACTCTCTTCTCAGATTTGAGTGAGGATGGGCTGAAGCAAGCGGACACTGAAGGCTGCAGTTTCATTATGCAGCTCGTCAATAACTTCTGGAAGCTCCATGCTCTCAAACCCAAGAATGCTTTCCTTGCTCCAGCCTGTTTGCCTGGTAAATAGATGCATCCCTGTTTTAAAGGCCATATTTAGATCATGTTTGCAAAGACTGCTCAATATAACTTTTTTTTTTTTCCCTCCCTCTTCCTTCCTCTCGGCCTTTTTGAGGTCTAACCCATATTGAAGCCACAGTAAATGCACTCGTGGACATCATTCATGGATATTGCGCTTGTGAGCTGGACTATATCAATGTGGCCTCTAAAATCTACATGCAGATGCTACTCTGCCCTGTAAGATCTAGATTTTGATATTGATGCACTTCATGTTTTGTTACCTGAAACGTATTAAATCGCTCTGTCTACAATCAAAGCACTCTATAGGTGATGGTTATATTTACAATCATTTCAGGACACGTCTGTGAGCTTTGCCTGCAAGCAGGCCCTGATACGAGTACTAAGACCCAGGAATAAACGTAGGCATGTGACACTGCCCTCTCCTCCACGTTCCAACACCCCCATGGGTAAGTGCTGTATTAGGAATGGTGGGGTGTATGGGGTTTTCCTTTTTTATTTATTTATTTTTTTTAAATTAATAAAAATCTCAAGTTAGCATAAGGCTTGGATACACAGAGATGTTAACTGGGACATAATAGACTCAAAACATGCAGCCATTGTCATTAGGATTTTTTGTATTCATGCTTCCACTGCTAGTACGCTGTTTCCAGGTTGTCTCCTCTTCATCATCCATTTGTGTGAGATGTACTGTAACCAGCAGATTAAATTAGATTTTGGAATTGACCCAAACAGTGTCCGAAACAGCAGGGTCAAAAGTCTGAATTTTTCCATCAGGATCTTTCTTCTTATTTGATGTATGTTTTAAGGCAGTGATTCCCAACCACTATGCCGTGGCACATTATGCCGCTTTTCCACTACAAACGCGGCTGAGTCGGGCTGAGCCGAGCCGTGCCGTGCTGAGTTGGGCTGAGCGGGGCTGTTGGAGTTGCATTTCGACTACAACCGCGCTGAACTGTGCTGGCTGGAAGTGGGTGGACACATTGGGTGGAGTTAGCGAAAGTGGGTGGACGTCAGGTGATGTCGTTAAGCAGCGCAAACAGTGACATCAGTGAGCTTTTAAGCGGTAGTCTCACGACCCGAATAGTAAACAATAAACATGGAGGACATGGAGTCGTTAGTGTTGCTGGTCTTGGTGCTGTGGCTTGTTGTCACCGACAACGCGGACAGATACTGGCAAGAGCGTATAGATGAGGCGAGGCGCATAAGGCTTCAGAAATTCTCGTAATTCGTAATTATTCTCCTTCCGGGTTTGCGGTGTTTACAGATCCCAGCGCGCTCGCGGGGCATGTGAGGACACTCCTTCTCACCAATCAGTGCACAGGGGAGTGTCTGCCCACGCCCCCAGCCTCACTCGGCACGGCTTGGCTCGCTTCAGCCCCACTCCAAAACGGTGTGAGTTTTAGGGGCTAAGCAGGGCTGAAGCGAGCTGAGTCGTGCTGGTTTTTGGTAGTCGAAACGCGAGCTGTGTCGGGCTGAAGTGAGCTGAAAAAGGGTAGTGGAAAAGGGCCATTAGTGTGCCGTGAGAGATCATCAGGTGTACCATGGGAAATTATCCAATTTCACTTAATTGTGCCAAAAATAATTATTTATTTACTGCAAATAATTTATCTTCGTTCGTCTATGCCAGCGACGTATAGTGACAGGCAGAACAATTAAATACTCTTCCACTAGATGGCAGCAGGTAGCTAATTAACCTGTGTATCTACCTGTTGCCATTCAAACAATAGAATTAGTAATGCTTCGGGTGTGACAGCGGTGATGGCGATGGATAAATATTTGAAAAGAAAAAGTACACAATCCAAACTGGGTCCTGGAGAAAATTCTGACCCAGATGAAGGCCCTAGTATGAGTAGAGGTCAGAAGAAAGCAAAAAAGGTGATTTTCCACAACCTATCTATGCGAGCTGGGCTTTTCAAGCATGACTGCTATAAAAACTAAAAAAGGAGAGTGACTCAGAGCTGTTGAGGAAGATCTTCGTGTATGTCTTTCTTCAAGTCCTGCGAGTATATCAGCTTTGTGTTCAATTAAACAGGCCCAGGTTTCACACTAAGTAAATTGTGAGTAAATTGAGACTAGATGATTATATTTCATTTTATATATACTTTTTGTGACATTTTTGTTTGGTGGTGTGCCGTGGGATTTTTCAAATGTAAAATATGTGCCGTGGCTCAAGAAAGGTTGGGAAACACTGTTTTAAGGCATACGTGTTGTTTGTTTCAGGCATGTTTATTAGTAGCTAGACTTGAAACAGCTAGATTTGTTAGCAGTGGAGGCATGCCTATTGGTGCTGTTGTAGGAGTTCTTTCTTGTTTTCTACTGTGATGTGAACGCTGTTATTCTATTGGCTTGCAGTGGATCCTTCCAGTGTAACATTTTAATACAAGTAATTACATTATAATCTCTCAGGTGATAAAGATGATGAAGACGACGATGATGCTGATGACAAAATGCAGCCCTCTGGTATGACTGGAGGAGGCAATGGCAGGCAGGAGAGCCAAGAACAAAGTGAGGTGGATCACGGAGATTTTGAGATGGTGGTGAGTTTTGCCCAAGTATTGGCCCTCATGTGGTGTTAATCTAGTTACTAATGTCATTAACATTATGAAAAAGACAGTTATGATGTAATGCTCTACTTCTCTCTCTCGCTCGGTTGTCTGTGCCGTACAGTCCGAGTCCATGGTTTTGGAGACCGCAGAGAACGTGAACAACGGAAACCCATCTCCCCTAGAGGCTTTGCTAGCTGGGGCTGAGGGCTTCCCCCCAATGCTGGACATCCCTCCTGATGCTGATGATGAGACCATGGTTGAGCTAGCCATAGCTCTCAGTCTTCAACAAGATCAGCAAGGTTAAAATCTGAAGCTGCTGATTGTTCCAACAAACAGGCTTAGGGAGTATAGGAATTCTCATATCCTCGTATAATATGTGAGATGGTATTTCTGTGTTTTACTTGAAGTTGGTCTTCAGTATCTTTTCTTTGTCCAAAAAAAAAAGAGGTGGAAGAATTGCATTTTTTTCCTTTAATGTAAGTAGGTAACCGTAGTGCTATCAGTTTGTTTTCTGAAATGTTTTTTGCGTATGCTGCTGTTGCAGGAAGCAGCAGTAGTGCTCTGGGATTACAGAGTCTGGGCCTTTCTGGCCAAGCTCCAAGCTCCTCCTCTCTGGATGCAGGCACCTTATCAGACACAACTGCATCAGGTAACTGCACCTGCTTGTCCTCAGCAGTGCTTTTCTTGGGTACGTTCATAGTAAAGTAAATTCTTCATTTTAAAGTCAGAGCTTCTCAGAAAAAAAAATTCATAATCTGAATGAGTACTCATGCCCTGCACATTTAGATTTTTTTTTCTTTCCCCCGATTTAACTCATCAGCTCATGAATTAAGTTGAACTAGATGACTTGGGGAAGGAAAAATGTGCAAGGCAAGGGTTACTCTCGGACCCGGATTATGAGCACTGCGTTAGAACATTCATATGTAGACCCTTTTATATGGGTGCTTCTTTCTTAGCTGCACAAATTGGCCATTTTATTAGGCAAACCTTGTCATGTAGGTGGGAATGTGGTCTCTACTGATGGACAGGAAATGGTATAATTACAAAAGGCACCTACATTGTATCTACACTTAAAGGAGATACGCAGAGCCTTTATTTTTAAATACATTTCTGAGTGGATAGTCTCTCCATCCTTGACCCTTGTATGCTGCATAAATGGGAATAAAAAAATATATATTTTTGAGAGTTAAAATCGACCACAAAGTTGGCATTCGAGCTGCCCCGCTGAGCCAGCCAGCCCTGAGTGCGTGACGTCACTGCAGGAACCGGTTTTAAGGCCGAGGCCTTTGACAGCTATAGACTAGGGATGGCGAAAACTAAAAAAAAAAAAAATCTTGACCGACCACCGAGCCTCATTAGCCGGTTAAAGTCGGTTAACCTATGAGTTTAAACAGGGATGCAAACGGCGCGCCTTTTTCACGGCTCGTGCAGATCCGATTTCTTTTTTTTAGGGGGGGCGTTGGAGTGTCTGAATAATTTCATCAGAGTAAATTCTGTATTAAAATTACTACATAAGCAAATGCCGTTACAGTCCATGAAAAAGCCGTGAAAAAGTCGGCATCTGCGCCTTTAGTTTGTGTGGAGAGATATGATCTGCAATAACATGCAGTGTTGGCTACAGACCGAAACATGCTTTCAGAATGCACTGGCCAAGGCAGGACTAAACTTGATGTGCCTTCTAATAATAATTAAAAAAAAAAACAGAATAGTAATTTGTAAGCTAAAAAGCCTGTGTCTACACTTTTTTCTTTCGCCGAGTGGCAGCTGTTTTCAACTGGGGCGGGACATGACTGAATGGGTGTTTCTGATTTGTCAGCTGTCTTTAACTGGGGCGGGAGGGCGGGACATGACTGAATGGGTGTTTCTGATTTGTCAGCTGTCTTTAACTGGGGCGGGAGGGCGGGACATGACTGAATGGGTGTTTCTGATTTGTCAGCTGTCTTTAACTGGGGCGGGAGGGCGGGACATGACTGAATGGGTGTTTCTGATTTGTCAGCTGTTGTCCTTACACCCATGGCATGCCCCAAGCGTTTACAACACAGAATTCCAGGTTCTCCGCTCCAAAATCGGCAGCTTCAAAACGATTTTTTTTTTTTTTCACTGACAACCAAAAAAAAATTAACCGGTTGACGTTGATTCGGTCAACCACTGGTCAAACGGTCATCGGTTAACATCCCTACTATAGACCCAAGTCATATAAATAATTTGTGGTGAAAGTAAGAAATACCGTTACCGACTTGCTCAACTAAGACTGATTTGACTTCACTGATTGTGGGTTGACTCTCATTAAAACAGGATAGGTGTTATAACTTATGCAGCATACATGTACGTGCATGCATTTTCACTGATAAAACGTAAAAGGCTAATTAAATAATCAGATGAACTTAGACGATCACATTCTGAAGCAAATTAAATAATCTTATACCGCTAACTTAGACAATACAAGTTACATGTATTAATCTAAATTCAGGTAAACAACGTTTTGTTTTTTTTTTAAATCCAAATGAGTCGGAACTTAACTGTCTGTGTTCTCGCTTCTTGAAGGCCGATTGTTTTTGAAACAGTCTGACTTTCAGTTGTTTGTTCAGTTCTCCGTTCATTTGTTTGTTTCGTGTAAGGGCGAGATGGCAGCAATATCCAGTTTAGACATAAGACGGCTGCTCCACTCATTCACTTTTCTTCATACTGTGTACTCCACCATTACTGCTCGGCTCAGGCAATTACTAAAACCCGGGACGGAACGGGATGTCACCGGTTTTAGCAACAACCGCAGGGAGGTCACTGCCCAAGCGATATGTCCCGTTCCGTCCTGGGTTCTAGCAACAACCCTCGGCTCACTCCGGGAGGACTGGTGCAACTGAACTCGCTTTCCTTTTAAAAAAAATAAATACTTGTAGTTTTCTTTAATTGTTGGTACTGCACCCTCTTTCAATACGGGCTTATAGCCAACACTCCTCAACAGATCAGAGGTCTCGCACAAGTCTTCAGTAAAATGTGCAGAGCAGAAGAGAGACCACTTCATAGCCGCCCAATGTGCCCGTGAATTTCTTGCAAAATGCATCCAAATCTTTGCGGTTTGAACCTTCTTGGGCCATGAATGCAACGTAAATCCACCTTCTGTCATGTTGCTGCACCCTCCAAAAACACATCTATGTGGCATGGCGATAAATTGGCTCAAAATGGAGGATCGGAGTTGCAGTCAGCTCTGTGTTTTAGTATAGCGGAAATGGCGATGAGACCGATAGACTTCTTGCTGTGACGTCACGGACGTCAAGGTCATTCACTCAGACCGCTACCTATATAAATCACTTTAATCATAAAAATGACTATATTAGATTTATTGTTAACGCTTAAAACTATTCCTGTGCCATTCTTGAGGTCTCAAGGCGTTTATAAACGAAAGTGAGGCCATGGCTCTGCGTATATGCTTTAAGTAGATACAGGGTAGTTACAACTAATAATAAATCAACAACTGGGTGTATAGTAAACAGGGGCATCATTGTAATTGTTATAGTGGCTGTTTGCTTGAATATATTTGCCTGTACCTTTTAGAAAACCCCCTTGCAAAGCCTGCTGTTTTTTTCCTGTAACAGCTCTGGTTATACTTTCAGCCCCAGCCTCGGATGATGAGGGGAGCACAGCGGCCACAGACGGCTCCACGCTGCGCACCTCTCCCGCCGAGCACGGGGGCAGTGTGGGCTCTGAGAGTGGAGGCAGTGCCATTGACTCAGTAGCTGGAGAACATAACGGTGAGGGGAGATCTTTGGTTAGCAAAATGTGAGGAGCTGGATATATTAAAGCTTGATAATTACTTAAGTAGTCTCCGCCCTAGTTTATACATTTTGCTGGCTATAACGATTAGTCTTCTTGGGTACAGTCTAGTTAACTATCTGTGTGGGTGGATTTGGCCACCGATTTCTATCATTGGTTTGATGTTAAACAAATTTGAGGGTTTGGGTTCAATTTTTTGTGAGGGTCATACCATCACGTTTTTAAGGTAGAGTTTTTCATTTTTAGCAGCCAGTGCCAAGAAATTGAGTGTCCTGCATTTTGTGATGCAGGACTCCATGAATTATTATTAATTTTTTTTTTAATATATATATATATTAAGCATCAGGATTCGTTTTTGTTGTAGCACTTTGTCTGTACAATCACTTTCCATGTACAGTAAAAACGTGGTTAACTGTTTGCCATTGCAGTCAAATGCAAACAATGGATCATTCTTTTCTACATTTGAAAAACTAAACCTGCCAGACATTATAGCCATCTCTAGAATTTTGGCTGAATGTTTTGCTCTTCTGTGGCTGTAGTCTAATGTTGGGTCGAATTAAGATTATAGGATTATGACTGTTACCATGAGTTTTGCTGTTAAAACCCAAGGCTTTAAAAAAAAAAACCTCCCTTTTTTTTTTTTGGTAGTGTCTGGGCGCAGCAGCGCTTATGGGGACACCACAGTCGAGGGTCACCATGCAGGGCCAGGCAGTGTGAGCTCCAGCACTGGAGCCATCAGCACTACCACAGCCCAGCAGGAGGGAGATGGCTCTGAAGGAGAAGGAGAAAATGAGGGGGATCTTCACACTAGCAATAGGTCTGACCTTTGTATAACACCAAGCAGCACTGCACTAAAATACAGTAGACCTGTTTAATGTGGTGTGCCACTCTATTACAAAACCAGTTACATGGGTCTCCCCCCCCCCCCCCCCCCCCCCCCCAAATGATTGCTTTCATGAAGGGCCATTTAAAAAAAAATAATAATAAAGCATTCCAGTGATGCATATATCAAGAGTATTGACCAATATACCACTGAGATGGGCATTTGAATTACACTGTGTTCCAAATTATTATGCAAATCATATTTTCTCAGATTTTCCTAAATTATCTATATTAATGGCAGTCATCATGATTTTCCAGTCATCAACCATTAGAGTACAATTCAAATGTTTTTGAACGAACCTCCCAATTAACAGTAAATTTTTAAGAAATAAAAAACACAAATGCACCCAAAATGCATGTTCCAAATTATTACGCACAGTTGAGTTTCCAAACATTTTATTGTCATAAAGAACAAAAAATGGTCATGTGTGAAATTAGAAACATTAGCAGGTCATGACTAACTGAAATGCAGGGCTTTGAACCGGTTCAAGGAACGAAAACCGGGAACTTTTTCTATTTCACATGGAACAGAAACGAAACCAGAAACTTTATTATTTTTTATGTTCCGGAACAGAAACGCTTATTAAAAATAATGGTAACCGGTTAATACCGGTTTTTATTTCGTTCCTCAAAGTTTCCGTAGCCTACAAATAAAAGTCATTCTTCTCCTGCGCAAGTTTCTATGACCCGCTGGGGTTCACTTCCTGTGTGACGGTCGCTGACTGAATGGAGAGAGCGGGAAGGTGGACTGCTATCATGTCTCCACGTGATAATAAGTGAGTAAGTGCATTACTGAGTGTCTGAGCAAAGAAGAGCCTGAACGTTGCAACCTCCCTATTGGCTGTTTGTAATAATGTATCAATTGTTGCCCTTCCCACGGGAATCATCGCGGGCTCGAGAGACGAGACCTGACGAGTTAGTTCGTTGGTAGCAGAACAAAATGTCTGGACACAAATCGGGTTTTCAGAAAAGGAAAGAAAATAAACGGAGGGTCGAAAATACAAAAAAGGAGGCAGAAAATGCAAAACGAGTTTTAAGGTAGGACAAATGGTTACTTTTTAAGGCAGCCCGCCGTGGCTGCAGGCTTTCAGTTGTGTCATTGAATGGTTACTTTTCTGAGGCAGCCCGCCGTGGCTGCCTGCAGGCTTATTTATTATAGCCCATTTAGTTAAAATAGTTGATATAAAATGTTTATAGTTATGTGATGGTTGTCCTGATTTAGACTTTTTTTTTGGGGGGGTGTTGCGCGATGTTGCACCCAGGTCCAGATTAGGGCAGAACCGGCCCTGGCTACATTTCAGGTGTAGTTTGTTTTATGTATGTATGTACTTGCATAGATGTGTACTTGGTCTTCCAATATGGCGCCTAACAAAATCTCGCGGTGCGGTGACGTCATGCGGTAGCCCTCTATAGGGCCTGACTAGCCTTTGGTAACACACTAAACGAATTATCTTTCATTTTTGGCACTTTTTCTGTTTGTGTAGATGGGAAGACGTACTGAGAATCCAAATCGCCAACATTTGAAATAATAATTGTTTTGAATTATTTCTTGTCTTATTTAATGAAGGTTGTAATAGAATTAGCTTACATTTGGCTTAAGCTGGATGAGACAGAGACATAATTTTATAGCCATTTGTTAAACAGCTGACAGGGAACGTAATTAACCATTCCGGGAACGAAATTTTTTTGTTCTAACCGGTTCGGGAACGTCTATTTAATGGTGGAACCCAAAACCGGAAACGTTAAAATTCCGTTTCTGTTCGGAACGAACCAATAGGAAAAAAATTCTGGTTCAAAGCCCTGCTGAAATGTAACTGAAATCAAACACTATTTAAATCAAAACATTATCACAAATGAAGTCACATCTGAACATAGGACCCCTTGTTGAAAAGGACCTTCTCAAGTCTTCCATCCATTGAATTTGTCAATTTTTGGATAGTATCTGCTGGAACTGCCTTGCATGAGGACAGAATAGCCTCCCAGAGCTGTTGTTGAGATGTGAACTGCCTCCCACCATCATAAACACTTCTCTTGATGATGCTCCAAAGGTTCTCAATAGGGTTGAGGTCAGGGGAGGATGGGGGCCACACCATAAGTTTGTCTCCTTTGATGCCCATTGCAGCCAGAGATGCAGATGTATTCTTTGCAGCATGACATGGTGCATTGTCATGCATGAAAATGATCTTGTTTCGAAAAGCACGATTCTTCCTTTTGAACCATGGCAGGAAGTGTTCTTTGAGGAACTCCACATACGTTATGGATGTCATCTTCACACCGTCAGGGATCCTAAAAGGGCCGACAATCTCTCTCTCCCCATGATTCCAGCCCAAAACATCACTCCACCACCTCCTTGTTGGTGCCGTAGCCTTGTTTGCATGGGGTGGCCGTCAACCAACCAACCATCCACCACTCCATCCATCTGGACCATCGAGGGTTGCACGACATTCATCGGTGAACAGAACAGTTTTGAAGTCAGCCTTCATGTATTGCCTGGCCCACTGGAGCCGTTTCTGCTTGTGTCCAATGGATAGGGGAGGTCGAAACGATGGCTTACGCACCGCTGTAAACCCCTGGAGGACCCTGCATCTTGTTGTTCGGGGCATGTTGGAGGCACCAGCAGCTTCAAAAACTTGTCTGCTGCTATGACAGGGCATTTTTACAGCTGCTCTTTTGATCCAACGTATTAGCCTGTTGGAAAGAGTCCTGGATTTTCCATTATCAGCACGCACACGTGTGTGCTCTGAGTCAGCTACATACTTCTTGATAGTGCGATGATCGCGATGAAGTCTCTTGGCAATTTTGATTGTTGCCATGCCTTGACCCAAACATTCAACTATTTGTTGCTTTTCAGCAGCCGACAGGTCCTTTTTCTTGCCCATTTTGGTTGAAAATGGTAGCCTGCTTAATAATATGGGACAACCTTCTTTAGTAGTTTCCCCTTTAATTGGACTCTACCTGCCAAACTAATTAGCACAGGTGTTTTCAGTTGGTTTCAGTGATATACAGAGCCCTGATACACATTACCATTCATGAGTTTAACTGACAAACAAAAAATATCTTACCTTACCACTCTAAAACACTTGTTGCATAATAATTTGGAACACAGTGTAATCAGGTTTTACGTTTTATGAAAAGTCAGAAATGGAAAAATCTGCTTGCAAAATTTACTACATAAACTGCTTTGCAAAGCATATTAAAATGAAATTTGGGGTACATTTATTATAGCTTCACAGATGTACATAGAGGATATTACGCAGTGGTGTGAAGATGGGAAGTTTATCTTCGAGTGGTCAATGCAGTGTTTCCCCCAAGTTTCCTTTTTTTTGGGGGGGGGGGGGTTGTTGCTGGATGAGGACACCTGCAGGACCCCTCCCCGTGGCTCCTATTAGTGTTTGGACCTGAACAAACAGTTAAAGGAGTCATATTCAAGTCTTCACATTTACTTTTTATACAATAATTAGAACAATTTTTCCAAATTTCCAAACAGCAGAACAATTATTTTCCAACAGTCTGTTTTACAATGGACCATTTCTTTGACTTTTTTTAAACAAGTATTAAGATATTAAAATGGCATATGAACCATTTATAGTTCTAATTGATTTATAATTCTTTTTTTTTTTAAGATATTTTTTTGGGGCTTTTTTTCGCCTTTATTGGACAGTGTAGAGACAGGAAATGAGCGGGAGAGAGAGACGGGGAGGGATCGGGAAATGACCTCGGGCCGGAATCGACCCCGGGTCCCCGGATTTATGGTATGGCGCCTTATCCACCTGAGCCCCGATGCCCCCAATTGATTTATAATTCTAATTAGAAAGCTCATTTCTTGTTTCTTTAGTTTTTCACTCCCCTGTCCACTGTCTGTCACTACTGGCATCAGTGGTTTATTCACCACAGGGACCACTTTCCATGATGAACTGGAAATCTGTCTTTGAGTCAGTCATCTTCAAATTCATCTTTGTTACTGATACCAGTTATAATATCCTCTTACCAGGGTTACGCGAAGAAATCTGCAAATATATCGCTCAGGGTTTTTTTTTTTTTTCACCGTCGTTGCAATTTAAGTTTGAGCTTTGCGATTTCTACCACCATGATTCATACAAGAAATGGGTTATATTGCCAGTTTGAAGCCGCCTTATAGATCATGCCATAGCAACAAGCAGATTAAATCCCATAATAGAAATTTTGTTTACACAAAGATGAGTTTGTTGTATACCATTTTATTGGCCGCTCGTTGAAATTGTCAAAATGAATGCTGTAGCTTGTGATTGGGAAATCTTCACTGTATTTTGATAGCAGACATGAAGGGTTATCCTCAGAGATGCACGATCAGTGGTACAAAGTCTGAAAGTTTTTTTTTTAACATATAAGAATTTCTACCAGAATTTGAATACCTCATCTCAATAAGTGTTTTTTAAAGGTTTGCAAAATTCATTCAAAACATGAAAGTGTAGACGTTCTACTCTGATATGCAAAAATCTAAAATTTGACACTTTTCACCCACACAATGTGTTTCTCTATGTATCTCAAAATTGTGACTTCTGACTGGCTTTGTAATGGATCGTCACATTTCGAGCAGGTAGCTGTATATTTTACATAAGTTATTGATTCGCCAGTTAATCTGTGGCAATTCTGTATGTATCTCATTGTTCAGGTTGCACATGGTACGGTTAATGCTCTTAGAGCGGCTCCTGCAGCACCTGCCTCAGCTGCACAATGTGGGTGGAGTACGTGCCATTCCCTACATGCAGGTGATTCTCATGCTGACCGCTGACCTGGATGGAGAGGACGAAAAGGACAAAGGAGCACTCGATGATCTGCTGGCTCAGCTTATTGGAGAGCTTGGGATGCACAAGAAGGTCAGCAGAAGTTGGTTGCCCCCCAGAACAAACATGCGTGCTGTGTTTTTTTTTTTTTTTTTTTAATTATTTTCTCCACATAGTTCATGCGGAAAGTGATTTGTACAAATGCCGCTTTTCCACTACCAACGCGGCCGAGTTGGGCTGAGCCGTGCCGTGCTGAGTCGAGCTGAGTGGGGCTGTTGGAGTTGCATTTCGACTACAACCGCGCTGAACCGTGCTGGCTGGAAGTGGGTGGACACATTGGGTGGAGTTAGCGAAAGTGGGTGGACGTCAGGTGATGTCGTTAGGCGGCGCAAACAGTGACATCAGTGATGTTTTAAGCGGTAGTCTCACGACCCGGATAGTAAACAATAAACATGGAGGACATGGAGTCATTAGTGTTGCTGGTCTTGGTGCTGTGGCTTGTTGTCACCGACAACGCCAACAGATACTGGCAAGAGTGTATAGATGAGGCGAGGCGCATAAGGCTTCATAATTCTCGTAATTCGTAATTCTCCTTCTTCCGGGTTTACGGTGTTTACAGATCCCAGCGTGCTCGCGGGGCGTGTGTGGGCATGTGAGGACACTCCTCCTCACCAATCAGTGCACAGGGGAGTGTCTCCTCACGCCCCTAGCCTCACTCAGCTCGGTTTGGCTCGCTTCAGCCCCACTCCAAAACCGTGCGAGTTTTGGGGGCTGAGCAGGGCTGAAGCGAGCTGAGTCGTGCTGTTCTTAGATAGTCGAAACGCGAGCCGTGTCGGGCTGAAGCGAGCTGAAAAAGGGTAGTGGAAAAGGGCCATTAGTGAGTTTATATACTCAGCAAAAATAAAAACTTGACACATTATTTTTCAAATAGTGTTTAGAAACTTTTCTTGAAAGAGTTCTTGTTGTGATTATGGTTAAATGCATTGTCAAGGGCATTACGTCGCACATTCATTCTGCTGGTCGGGCCTACGTAGCACGTGCGAGAGCACTGCACGCTAAAATCACGTTTCCACGTGACACAAGTGACGTGACCTATTGATACATGTGCAATTGATCTTACGGTAGCAGAGTAGAGTGTCATCTCAGAAAAACAAGGTTTTATGGTTAATTATTCGTTAATTTGCAATGCCACGACTGTCAAACATTCAGCGTGAACGTGCCATTGGCATGCTGAATACGGGAACATCCGTCACTGACGTTGCGAGGGTTATGGGATGCGGTCGACAGACCATCCATAATTTCCAGACACGTCTCCATCAAACTGGCACCACAGCCGACCGTAAGGAACCCTCCACAGAACTTGCAGGAGCTTGGTGCCATGTTGGTACAAATATGGCGGCGCATTCCCCAAGCTGTGTTCAGACGCATCATCCAATCCATGAGGAGACGTTGTATCGCAGTTGTGAACGCCCATGGAGGACACACCCGATATTGACATGATTTCATTAAGTTGTGACTCTCAGTTTTTGATCATGGACATTGCCGTCGCATTTCCGGTGGAACCGATTCCATGACAAACACGATCTGTATGCTATAGCATCTTTAATGACAAGATAATTGAATACAATCGTTATTTCAAACCTATTTTCCAAAATGTTCAAATTATTGACTTTGAAACGAGTGTAAAGTTTTTTATTTTTGTTGAGTTTATTAAACTTTACCAGGCTTTAAATATGAACTTTTCCACTTTTCCATTCAGGATGTTTCAAAGAAGAATGAGCGCAGCCCTATGAACGAAGTGCATTTGGTCATCATGAGGCTCCTGAGTGTCTTCATGTCGCGCACAAAGTCTGGCTCCAAGCCTTCCTCTGAGGTATCCGAGCAACTCAGATTTTGTTGGATTTCAGATTGAGCACAGATTTCTACAAATAATATATTTCATTCTGCTTGGTTTCGCGCCTTTATACGCTACTTTTCAGGTTCTTTGTGTAACCTGGCAAACTTTTTTTTTTTTAAATACTATTCAACGTTTTTACAGTAAATAGCCATATACCATATAGATTTTAAATAACAGAAACCTAACAACAAAATCTACAACAAACTAGACTTGTTCAGAATATTTATTCCATACTGTTAAGTGGCAACTTCAAAAAGCAGTATGTTCACTATTTATTTGTTTTTTTTTAATTCTGCAGTCTTCCTCACTTATTTCTAATGCAACGGCTACTGCTCTGTTGAGTCTGGGAGCGATAGACTACTGTCTGCATGTGCTTAAGTCTTTACTTGAGTTCTGGAAAACCCAGCAGGGGGAGGAGGAACCAGCAGCTGCCAGTCAGCTCCTCAAACCCCACACCTCCTCTTCTCCGCCTGACATGAGCCCATTCTTCCTGAGGCAGTATGTCAAGGTAATACAAATTGTTTTCTAATAATCCGATGATTGTGTGATTTGAGCAGTCAGCAGGTTATTTAAGTGTTCATGTAAAGTGAAGTGTATGTGTGCGCGCATGTGCGAAAACATAAGCACTTGGTGGAAAACGACTAAGCCTGTTGTGTTGCCTCATCAGGGTCATGCTGCTGATGTTTTTGAAGCATACTCCCAGCTACTCACTGAAATGGTGCTACGGCTGCCCTACCAGATCAAGAAGATTGCTGACACAAACCCCCGCATTCCACCCCCCATCTTTGATCACTGTTGGTTTTACTTTCTGTCTGAGGTAACGGTCATGTCATATCTGCAGCTCACGCACTAAGGCCAAAAGTATGTGGACACCTGACCATCGCACCCATATGTGGGCCTTCACCACAAAGTTGGAAGCACACAATTAAATAATAATAATTTCAATTTATATAGCACCTTTCTCAAAACCCAAGGTCGCTTTACAATTATAGGGAGAGGAAAAAAAAAAGTCCACCAAATAGAGGTCAGGCTGTCATTCCAATAGTGTAGCAGCCACAGTCTTATCAAAAGGCGCATGAAAACAAGTCCCACACCGTCAGCACAGCTGCCGCAACATCACTCGGAACACCACACCATGGATCCACAAAGCGAGCACAGATGCACCGCCACGCATAGCGCTGGTATGTCCCAAACCGCCTGCACAGCTGCTGCGACGCCACCAAGCAACATCGCCCAGAACATTACACCAAGCACCAAAGCACAGCCGCACAGAGCGCCGGGCAACCACGATGTCAAAATGAGCAACGAGCTCGCCACAGTCCATAGCTAGGACCACAGGCATCACCCACGGCGAACCAAGGCCTGGAGGGAACCGACGCCCAAAACCGGGTCTGGAGCTACACCACAACCGGCGGACAAAAACACCCAAACAAATATCAAACCACACAAAGAAAAGAAAAAAAAAATAAAAAGCTCCGGTGAGAAGCGGCAGCTAGAATGCGCACGATGTACTCTTGACCGGAAACGGAAACAGGGTTTCCGGGGGAGGGGTAGAATGACTTGTCGCTGTCAATAGAGATCTTGCAGTCACGTGACCGGAAAGTACACAGCCGCCATCTTGTCGGTAAAAAACACCGCTGAATACTGCTGCACTCGTGTACAGAATGGATCAATTTCAACCGACGGACTACACGGTTCATTTTTCTAATGAACAGATAACTAGATACATGTCTAAAATAAACGATCTACAGATTAGTGACCCTTATGGCTTACCGGACGGAGTTTTCACAACCGTGTCAGTGGATATTGAACTGCCAGTGGAATACCCAGACGTGTATAATTACCTCATTAACTTTCCCTCGCTGTTCAGTGGTGAAGCACTGCATGCTTATAAATCTCTGGACAACTCAGATGTAGCATCTTGTAAACAAGAAAATAACAATCCTCATTGGACAGGTAAGTCACTTAAGTATTGAGTATAGCACTGACCAGCCGATTATAGAATAAGGTAATTCCAGCTGTAATTCCAAATCGTCCGTCTTGTTTACCATGGATCTGGCGTTGGAGAGAGAGAGGCTTGGCAGTGGAGATTTGAGTGGCTGTTTTCTGAGCTTAGTCAACAGGCCGGCTCTGCAGCCTCACTTTTACTTCCGCTCCCGACGCCGCCTCCTTCGCTTTGCTTCCGATAACAATCCACGGAGACCCCGCTGGTCTCGCTATCTCGTCCGGAATGTTGTGCATGCGATGGAAATCGCTACAAACCGTCATTTTCTGCTGGAAACCAATGTCCAGTAAGTCCATACGGTTGTAGTGGATATTGAAGTCCGGTACAGACGAACAACACGCAAAAATACACACAAAAAATGTGCACAGGTAGGGAGAGCTTGTAGCCGCAGCCGTTGTAGTAGAATTGTATATAGTAGGGTTTTCCAGAAGAAAAGGTAGAAGTAGAACCAGAAGTAGAAGGCGGAAATATGGCGTTTGACCGACAAGATGGCGTCTGTCACAATCTGGATCGGCTGTGACGTCACATGCAAGTGCTCCATTGTCTAGAATGCCACTGCATACTGTAGCATTAAGATTCCAGTTCATTGCAACTAAGGGGTGCAAACCTGTTTCACCATGACATTGCCCCAGTGTAAGGTCCATAAAGATTTTGCCAAGGTTGTAGTGAAGGAACTTGAATGGCCTGTGCAGAGCCCTGATCTCAACTACACTACCGTTCAAAAGTTTGGGGTCACCCAGACAATTTTGTGTTTTCCATGAAAAGTCACACTTTTATTTACCACCATAAGTTGTAAAATGAATAGAAAATATAGTCAAGACATTTTTCTGGCCATTTTGAGCATTTAATCGACCCCACAAATGTGATGCTCCAGAAACTCAATCTGCTCAAAGGAAGGTCAGTTTTATAGCTTCTCTAAAGAGCTCAACTGTTTTCAGCTGTGCTAACATGATTGTACAAGGGTTTTCTAATCATCCATTAGCCTTCTGAGGCAATGAGCAAACACATTGTACCATTAGAACACTGGAGTGATAGTTGCTGGAAATGGGCCTCTATACACCTATGGAGATATTGCACCAAAAACCAGACATTTGCAGCTAGAATAGTCATTTACCACATTAGCAATGTATAGAGTGGATTTCTGATTAGTTTAAAGTGATCTTCATTGAAAAGAACAGTGCTTTTCTTTCAAAAATAAGGACATTTCAAAGTGACCCCAAACTTTTGAACGGTAGTGTACACTGAACACCTTTGGAATGAACTGGAATATCACTTGCACCCCCAAGCCCCTTTGCCTGACATCAGTGCCCAATCTCGCTAGTGTTCTCATGGTTTAATGGGCAAATCCCCACAGCAACACTCCAAAATTTAGTAGAAAGCCTTTCCAAAGAGTGGAGGATGTTCAGAAAGAGCATACGAGTTTGAAGTTCAGGTGTCCTTATTCGTTTGGCCATATAGTACATAATATTCGACTCCATATTCAATATTTTATATGCTTGGGTTTAATGGTGGCCCATTTGAACTCTTCTGTCCTTCCTTTCTGCAGTACCTGATGATCCAACAGACTCCATTTGTGAGGAGGCAGGTGAGGAAGTTGCTGCTGTTTATCTGTGGTTCAAAGGAGAAGTATCGGCAGTTGCGAGATCTCCATACGTTAGACTCTCACGTTCGCAGCATCAAAAAGCTTCTAGAAGAGCAGGGTATCTTCCTCAGGGGAGGCATAGTCACCGCAACCTCTGGCTCTGCGCTACAGTATGACACGCTCATCAGCCTGGTAAGTGAGTGGGCTCTGGGAATGCGGTGTCTGGTTTTTGATGCAGCAGTGCTTTGGCGTTAACATATTAATGGTTTGTCTACTTGCTTTAGATGGAACACCTGAAAGCTTGTGCTGAAATAGCAACCCAGAGAACCATCAACTGGCAAAAGTTCTGTATCAAGGATGATTGTAAGTCTTGGGGTTTATTTTCAAAATATTAAAAGAACAGAGTAATGAAAAATAGAATAATGAAAGGCTGTGCATGCTGCTTATGTATAAGAACATGCTTATATATCCAGTCAAAAGTTTGGACACCTAATTCAATGGGTTTTTCTTTTTTATTAAGACACTTCATGTCTTAAAGTAATGCTGGACTGTCATTTCTCTTTACTTGGTTGAGTGGTTCTTGATATGTCAGTGTTTTCCCCAGAAAAAAAATTAAAGCCATAAATTCTGGCATGATGACATGGATGCAAACGGCGCGCCTTTTGGCGGATGCCGCCTTTTTCACGGCTGTCTGGGGGACTTGTGTGAATCGCGCAGATCCGAGGAGTTTTTTTGGGGGGGGGGGGGCGTTGGAGTGTCTGATTACAATTTCATCAAAGTAAATTCTGTATTAAAATTACTAAATAAGCAAATGCCGTTACAGTCCATGAAACATAGGAAGTATAAGTATGAGAAGAAAACAGTAAATCAGAAAGCTGCGCACGTAAAGCCAATTCGCTGCGCGCCATTATCTGCTGCTGGCTGCACTTCACTGCACACGCAAGGATTTCCATCAGTCCAACGTAAGTTACGTAATTGGCTTTACGTGCGCAGTTTTCTGATTTACTGTTTTCTTCTCATATTTATACTTCCTGTGTTTCATGGACTGTAACGGCATTTGCTTATTTAGTAATTTTAATACAGAATTTACTTTGATGAAATTATAATCAGACACTCCAACGCCCCCCCCCCCCCCCCCCCCCCCAAAAAAAACCTCATCGGATCTGCGCGATTCACACAAGAACCCCCAGACAGCCGTGAAAAAGGCGGCATCCGCCAAAAGGTGCGCCGTTTGCATCCATGATTATAATACACAGACAATTGAGCGCCAAAGGTGCAAAGTGAAACTAGTGGGGTGCGGGAGCATGGTCCCCCCGGAAACATTTTTGAAAATAGATGCTCTCAGGTGTGTTTTCAGGGTCTCTGAGAGGTTTTAGATGCATGATTATAGGATAGATTTTACCAGTGTTTCAATGATTTCTGACCTAAATAGTATTAATGTATACACATTTGAAATTTCACCTTAAAGTTCAACATGCAAGTTAAACTGTTTTATTATAGATAGATTTTAAAATTTACGGGGATCCCTTAATTATCTATGATCAAGTAGTGTTGTAACAAAAATGTGCATGAAAATATGAACAGTGGTTTGCTCCATCTTGTGCAATCCAGTGAAGAGAATCGATCATGACCTCCTGTTGATCACAAAGGGATCTGAACCCAAGAACTGCCACCTTAAAATAAGTTGCTGTATTACTATAACTGTAGTGATTTCGAATGTATAACTTGAGCTGTGTTCACACTTATACTGGTACGATAGTGGTATAATTGTATCGATACAAAGTATATACGGGTACAGTTTAGTGCATCTGGCCACACTAGCGAGAAATCATGGATTAAAGTTTTCCGTCGTGTGACGGATTTCTGTCAACTGAACTCTCCCAAGGCCAAATGTGCGGTCGGTGCTGATCCGAGGAGAATTAAAATGACGGGTGGTTGGGTAGAGATTGGGTTATAACACTGATGTGTTGCAACACCATCAACTACCAGCAGGGTTTATTTAACTTTTTTGTTTTTGAGCCATGCTTTGTGTCGTTCATTTCCTATGTTTGATCATGTTTAAACGTTCGCTGTCTACGGTGCGGCGTTAAAAAAAACATGCGCTGTCAAAATTGGCAAAATACATTCCCATGTGCTTGGCGTGCTTGTGTCTGACCATTTCTCTTTTGTATTAAATTAAATCTTGCCAAAATGACTTAGTTCAAACCTGGACATATAGAAATAGAGCATGTTAAAAAAAAAAAAAAAAACGAAAAAATAAACCCCGGAAAGCCCGCTCCTCTGCTTCAGCCAGACTTGAAGACCCGACGGTGCAATGCTTGCAGACTGTCAGAAGTAATTAGACCTAAATTTATAGCTAACAAATCAGCAGATGCCCCAACAATTATTATTTTCGTTAGGCCAATGTGTAAGGTTTGTTAGAACCGTGCCTTATAGCCTACGTTATATCACAATTTAAAGGACGTTTGAGGAGTTGGAGGCTGCGAGCGCAATGATGTTCCGACATGCGCTAAACTTGATTCCCTGAAAATCATACACCAGCATTCAATGCCCCAAACAGTCAAAATGTCTAGAAGACTACGGTTAAATAATAATCATAGCCTACTAAGTTAAATTACGTCAAAACATCTGTTTCTGGCCTATGAAATGATGGAGGAAAATGAGAACGAACACAGCCAACTTCACGCGATCTTTTACATAACTTAACACTCGTGTTGGCCACAATATTTCTCTTTATAAAATCCTGAATTGTTTTTGAAGTCGTATTCAACACACAGTAAGGTCAAATTATAATTTTAATTTAAGCAAAGATCCAAACTCTTTTCTATATTGACGTCGAGCATAGAGGAGCATGTCATTCTGCTTTTGGTTTCGGCAGCATGGATGCACTTTACTAGCCTGGGCCCACCCATCCTAAGCGTGATGCAACACGAGGACCTGTTGCGAGCTTAGTCTGGCCAGGCAAGCTATCTACAGCTCTTCCAAGCTCCCGAAAAATCGGGAACCAATCAACTTTGAGCATCTCCAACGGCCCTGGGTAGAGGCGTGTTCAAGGCAGTGACGTAGTAGAACTGCGACCGGAAGCCATAGATTGTTTACAGAATCTATGCCGGAAGCGCTTCATTCACTAGAAACATTACGAACATGGAGCAGCGGCAAGCCTTTGACACAGCGGTAGATGCTGTATTGAAAGCATTCAACGGGAAGTTCTCATTGAAAACGGAGCAAAGAGCAGCCCTGGAGGTATTTATCTTCTTCCTGTTACTCAAGCAGTTTCCGTCGCGTCACATACGTCAGAGGAAAGAGTGATGTGATTGGTTTAAGCTTCGTCACAGCCTTTTCTGGCTTCGACCAGTAGCAAACTGAGGCATTTCAGGGAGGCGGGTCAACCACGCGCTTTGGGAAACGGTTGGGCTTAATATCTTTGCCAAACCAAATGCTCGCAGAGCTTTGAAGTCGCGTTAGCCAGACTAGTGCTTTACATGAAAGAAGGCACTGATGTGTCAATAAAGGTGTAAAACAAGTGGAGGTGGGCTTGGCTGTACGAAATGGGTGAAAACGGAAAGCCATTTAGTTCATGGTGCAAAAAACTAAACATTCCAGGCACTTGTATTTGTGTGGTTTGCCACAAAAAAATAATATACGGAAGCAATGGAAAGAGAGTGCAATAAATGGAATATATTAATCCATTAATTAATTGATAATAGTTATCAGTTCTAAGTTAACCATTCTCAGAATTTCATTGAAATCCACCCATAACCCCCCCCCCCCCCCCCCCGTTAATTTTCAGTCAAATAATTTTTTTTGCTTTAATCCATGAGAAATGTTTGCGGTTTTCTTTCACGGTAGTTGAAATGTGCGTGCGCGAAATGTTTCCGTAGTTACCGAGTAACTTCCTTCCGAGAATATGGCGGATGAAACAACGTGCGTGTGCTTTTTGTTGTCAGTGTACAGTCTGTATTTCTGGTAGTCATTTATTCAGTCGAATCGTATTAAACGCGCGAGGCAGTTGAGAAAGAAACCAAGAAAACGAATCTCCTGTTCCAACTGTTCCTGGCATCGCTCGTCTCCCCAAAGCTCCAACAAACACACAACTTCGTCTTTGCTCCATGTAGCTCCATGGTCGTTTTGAGCCATTTTGACGTTTTATTTACAGCTGGAAAGCACGTGCGTATTGTATGAATAACCCGGAAGAAGTAGGAATGGTTCATTGCGCATGCGCATTGTTTGTATTGATACAGAACCGCTTCATCTGTCCACACTACAGCGAAGCGCTACAGTACCGATACTGTACCGGTACGAAACCCATACATTTGTGGGTTTCGTACCGATACAGTTATACCGCTACAGTACTGGTATAGTTGCTAGTGTGGACAGGTGTTGCGGTACGAAAGTAGTATCGTATCGGTACAAAATCCCTAGTGTAGACAGGGTATAAGATACAATGAAAAGAAAAGTAAGGCAGCTGCATATCAAGTTTAAATTTTGGCACTTTATTAAATGGACTAGATTAAGATTAAAACTTATTTAAAGGAAAAGAAAATTTAATTCATACATTTAAGTTTGCAGAAAGATTATGTACTTATAAACACATTCAATGTAGCATAATTTCGAATAATAATGATAAGCATATCTGGCAGTGTGTCACTGTGAGCCTTTAACAAAAGAATAATCCGGAGCCTTCTTTTGTTAAATGGATCCCAGTGACATCACGCTGCCAAAAATGCTGATGATTATTTGAAATTATGCTATATTTGACAGATTTGGACAACTTCACTTAGTGTTTAAGTACATAATCTTTTTGCAAACCCAAACTAATGAATTAAGTTTTCTACTCCTTTAAAGCAGATTAATTCTCCTTGGCTTTTGCTTGGCCCAATGTTGGGCAATGCTCTCATAGTCCATCTCGCTGTCATCCATGCTGATGTGGATCAAATTGTCCAGCGAGTCTTCTCCTAGCTTATTCCTCGCTGGAGTCTTTATTCTCTTTAGGTAGGAGAAGCCTCGTTCACAGTCTAAACAGAAACACAATAGTCTATCAAATAAATCACTCTGCTTTGTCCGTCTGGTGGGGGACAACGTCGGCAGCCAATGAGATCGCTTATAATGAATCGGAAAATTCCGGGATGTCTGACGTTTTTTTTCGATATTTTTATTGGACGGTTTGAACACGTGATCTTGACATAGCCAACAGATTACAGTTTGTTTACATCATACCACGTGGACATATTACTTTGACAGAATCAACACAAACATTGGAAAAAAAGACCGCTTGTTTAACACAAGTATCAATCAATATGTAAATGGATCTGTTTTTTGCTCTCCTATGTATCTAGTTACTTGTGGGTAGGAAATTTAACGTATCGGTATAAATCTAAGCGTATCGGATTTTAGCTAAAGCGACTAAGCGTATCGGCAGGCAGAGCAAGCATATTGGGTCCAATACGCTAAAACGCTTTGGGGAAAACCATGATATGTATTGCTACAGTTGTGGAATAGGGCTATTTACTGTGTATTTTAATAATTTCCATTAAATATCCACTAACACTTTTTTTGATGAGACATGCCTGTTAATTGAAGAGCATTCCAGGTGACTACCTCATGAAGCTGGTTAAGATAATGCCAATAGTGTACAAAGCGTCATTGCGGTAAACGGTGGCTACATTGAAGAATCTAAACTATGAAGCTTTTTTTTTTTAACACGTCTTTGTTTACCACATAATTCCAAATGTTTTATGATGTCTTCAGTATTGTTCAACAATGTAGAAGATGGTTAAAATACAGAAAAACCTATAAATGAGTAGGTGTGTGCAAAGTTTTGACTAGTACTGTATTGCCGCTTTTCCACTACCAACGCGGCTGAGTTGAGCTGAGCCGTGCCGTGCTGAGTTGAGCTGAGTGGGGCTGTTGGAGTTGCATTTCGACTACAACCGCGCTGAACCGTGCTGACTGGAAGTGGGTGGACACATTGGGTGGAGTTAGCGAAAGTGGGTGGACGTCACGTGATGTCGTTAGGCGGCACAAACAGTGACATCAGTGATCTTTTAAGCGGTAGTCTCACGACCCGGATAGTAAACAATAAACATGGAGGACATGGAGTCGTTAGTGTTGCTGGTCTTGGTGCTGTGGCTTGTTGTCACAGACAACGCCAACAGATACTGGCAAGAGTGTATAGATGAGGCGAGGCGCATAAGGCTTCAGAAATTCTCGTAATTCGTAATTCTCCTTCTTCCAGGTTTACGGTGTTTACAGATCCCAGCGTGCTCGCGGGGCGTGTGGGGGCATGTGAGGACACTCCTCCTCACCAATCAGTGCACAGGGGAGTGTCTCCTCATGCCCCTAGCCCCACTCAGCTCGGTTTGGCTCGCTTCAGCCCCACTCCAAAACCGTGCGAGTTTTGGGTGCTGAGTCGTGCTGCTCTGAGGTAGTCGAAACGTGAGCCGTGTTGGGCTGAAGTGAGCTGAAAAAGGGTAGTGGAAAAGGGCCAAATGTCTAAGCTGCTTATAAGAAAATGCTTATGGACGCCGTGGTGTGATGCGAAGCCGGCTGAAACTGACTGGTTTCCTATAACACACCTGTTTTGAAGTTAGAGACCAAAAAACGCAACTTGTAACGTTACCAAGAAACCTCAAACCCGTCTTGAAGATTTTCTCGTGTCGCAAAAACAGTTACCTCTGACTGTTAGAACATGCCGACACTGCAGACTCCTTCCAAAAATGCTAAATGAAAGTCTTGAGGAGACTTCCATTTTACCAGTTACACATAAAAAAAAAAAATTGCAACGTTTTAAGACAGGTCCTTGTTTTATGCACTTGATTTGCAATGTTCAGGTGTTGCTGTCTTTCTTTCTTGGCAGCTGTGCTGTACTTCCTGCTGCAAGTGAGTTTCCTTGTGGATGAGGGTGTCTCCCCAGTGCTGCTTCAGCTGCTCTCCTGCGCACTGTGTGGTAGCAAAGTCCTGGCTGCCTCCTCATCTGGAGGCTCTTCGGGGGCTGGAGCATCACAATCCTCCCAGAGCAAGTCCTCTAGCAAGAAGAGCAAAAAGGAGGACAAGGAAAAGGACAAAGAAGGTGAGCACTAATTCTCCAAAGAACAAGTTCTAACTTTTTGAAATATGTTTTGTATAATACTGCATTTCATTGTATTTGGAACTTCGTAAGATACTTAAGTTCCGAATACAATTGCACTTCAGTTATTCTTGCGCAACGGAGCAGTAAAGTCGAGATTTCTGGTCGGGAACTTGGGGCAAAATCTGTCGTGCCTCAGCCTGCAGATGTAAACACCTGGTGTAAAGATCCATGTCAGTTTTGCATTTAAGAGTGGGGTAAAACGTTGTTAAATTCCCTCCTTAAGAGCATCGTGGAGTAGAGTTGTCTATTTACCAAAGATTAGGGTAAGCATTGATTGTTTAGCGTATATTCTTTGGTCACATTGATGGTGTACATACTTCCTGAAACAAGTGATGTTACACGGGCTATACCATTCGGAAGGGGTCTCATACGTTTATGTTGCTATTGCAATGGTTGTTTCAATTCTATACGGATTGAGTTAAATGATTATTCCATGATGAACAATGGGGAGGTGAGAGGTTAAAATGAATGAGGGTTGGCGCTCTGGGCACCATGCTATAAAGATTCTTACAATCCCATAATCTATCACATGTGTGACAAATTGTGTGTGTATGTGGGGATGTGAATGTATTTGTTGTGTGTTTTATATGTTTAATGGTTCACAAATTTGAAGATAGAATAAATATTCCGATTTATAATGATTTCAATTAATCATGAAAAGGGTTTACAGAAGTATCAGAAATTTATTTTGGAATAAATTTATTAGCATTGTCAGAAACTCATTTAGATGATACAATTAATGATGAGGTATTGGCTAGACAGGGGTACGATATTTTTAGAAGGGATAGAAACTCACGGGGGGGGGGGCGTAGCAGTCTATGTTCAGAATCAAATTCCAACCAAAATAAGAGATGATTTAATGGTTGTGGATATTGAAGTGATATGGTTGCAAATTAATTTACCTTATTTAAAACCTCAGCTAGTTGGATGTGTCTATAGGCCGCCGAGTGCAAAGTTGGAGTATTTGGATCAGCTTTGTGACATGTTAAAAGTATGCAATCTTGTAGCCTGGGCCCGCCCATCCTAAGCGTGACGCAACACGAGGGCCTGTTCCGAGCTTAGTCTGGCCAGGCAGGCTATCTACAGCTCTTCCAAGCTCCCGAAAAATCGGGAACCAATCAACTTTGAGCATCTACAACGGCCCTGGGTAGAGGCGTGTTCAAGGCACTGACGTAGTAGAACTGCGACCGGAAGCCATAGATTGTTTACAGAATCTATGCCGGAAGCGCTTCATTCACGCTTCCGCATCTATTACGCATAGATGCTGTATTGAAAGCATTCAATGGGAAGTTCTGATTGAAAACGGAGCAAAGAGCAGCCCTGGAGGTATTTATTGAAAGGAAGGACGTTTTCTCCTTGCTCCCGACCGGCTTCGGTAAGAGTTTAATCTACCAGTTAGCCCCGTCGCGTCGCATACGTCAGAGGAAAGAGGGATGTGATTGGTTTAAGCTTCGTCACAGCCTTTTCTGGCTTCGACCAGTAGCAAACTGAGGCATTTCAGGGAGGCGGGTCAACCACGGGCTCTGGGAAACGGTTTGGCTTAATAGCTTGGCCAGACCAATAGCTCGGAGAGCTTTGAAGTCGCGTTAGCCAAGCTAGCAGTCTTGATAATGAAGTTTATTGTTTAGGAGATTTAAATATTGATTGGAATTCATCTAACTGTCCACTAAAAGAGAAACTTCAATCAGTTACAAATGCATGTACCGTATTTTCTGGACTATAGAGTGCACCTGTATATAAGCCGCATCCGCTCTATTTTTAAAAAAAAATTTAAAAAAAGATATACAAGCCGCACCGGGCTATAAGCCGCAGATATCTATGTTGAAAAATTAGATATTTACTGCATGTACAGAACGATTTTGTACTGTAAATGTACATGTATGTACCTGAACAGATTCTTTCCGAACAGTGCCTTTTAACACGGCAGCAACTTTGCTGATTAAAACGGAACAGAACCAAGAGAAAATAACCGGTATTTATTTACCTTCATTTCTCCTGTGTTTGAAACCACAAGTCACTTTAATCATCTTCGCTGGATTTGAAAATAATTACCAGTTAGTAATTTGTCGTGCGTGTTCTATCTGCTAAAGATCTGCTAATTCTTCTTTGCATTGATTTTTCGTCTATCTTATTTTTGATTCTACTTCCAGTTAGAGCGCCCCTAGCGGTGGAAGAAAAATCCACAGAATAGCCGCACCTTTGTATAAGCCGCATGGTTCAAAACCTAGGAAAAAAGTAGCGGCTTATAGTCCAGAAAATACGGTAATTGAATCCAACTGGTGGAAGGAAAGATGGTCATAAAAGTGAAACTTGTATTGATCATATTTTCACTAATTTAAGTTGTTTATGTTCTAAAGCGGTTTCAGTAAAAGTGGGGTGTTCTGACCATAATTTAATTGTAATAGTTAGAGATGCAAAGGTTCCAAATTCAGGACCAAAAATAGTGTTCAGGAGATCAGTGAGAACTTTCAGTGAAGATGCATTTATACTTGATATTTAAAAAAAAAAAAATTAGCTGGCAATATGTTCTTGAAAAGGATGATCTTGATGATGCACTCGACATATTTCATACTTTAGTTTTACAGGTAATTGAAAAGCATGCTCTGATTAGAAAGCAGACGGTCAGAAATTTGAAATCGCCCTGGTTAGATACAGAGTTGAGGGAACTGATGAAACAGAGATGAAGCAAAAGAAGCAGCGATTATATCTAGTTTTGAGTCTGATTGGCAAATTTAGAAAAAGAAGTTAAGAAATTACGTTACAGCTTTAAATAAAAAGAAAAAAACACTTGTTTTATCAAAATAAAATTAAAGATGTGAGAAATGACAAAAAGATGTGGTATGTTGTAAATGAAATGATGGGAAGACAGCCAAAATCCTGCCCTTCCCATTTGGAAGTGGATGGAAAATGGTTGACTAAACCAGTTCATATTGCTAGTTATTTTAATGATTATTTCTCTTCAAAGGTAAATAATTTAAGGAGTAATATGCAACAGATGGGTATTGATTGATTGATTGATTGATTGATTGATTGATTGATTGATTGATTCTTCTATAACAAGAATTGAAGAGTTAGTGATGAATAATAAGAACTGTGAGTTTAAAATAGCAAAGGTTTCTGTTAAGGATGTTGAGTGTTTAATTAAAAAATGTAAGGAAAGGTCACCGGGGTGGATAACTTCTCATCTCATTATCTCCAGCCGCTTTATCCTGTTGGATGTTAAATTTCTCAGTTTAGCTGCCAGTGTGATTTCAGTTCCTGTCTGCCATATTGTCAATCTGAGTATTGAAAAATGTATTTGTCCTAAGGCATGGAAGATTGCAAAAATCATTCCACTTAAAAAAAAAAATCTGGTCCTTTTTCAGGTACAAACAGTCGTCCTATAAGTTTGTTACCAGTATTAGGAAAGGTGATGGAGAGAATTATTTTTGAACAAATACAAAGATATTTTGATGTATATAATTTAAAGGTCCCATGGCATGGTGGTTTGTTGATGCTTTAAACGGGCTCGTGGAGGCTTCCGGATGTTATATCCGCAGCCTTTCTCGAAATGAACCCTCGGCACGTAAATATAGCCTCCTGGGAGAAAGCCCCATTTCAGCGCTTTTCCCAGTGCGTCGTTTTGCTAATGAGAAGCAGGAGGCGGGGAAGGGTAGAGGGTGGGGGCGGGCCATGGGGGAGGGGGAGGGGCTTGACCAAGCTGCGCGCACACATACTCGCTGCTATCAGCACCTGTAGCCACGCTACTAAGACAAAACCCCGTTCTCCCTCGGACTCCTTTCGTAAACTCAACGTGACACAGAGAACAGAGTGTGAGTGTGCTCGGAGTGGTAGTTTACGAACGTATAATACCCTAGGCTTGAACATGCACTCCATAACCAAAGAGGATAGAAGCAGCAACTACAGCAACATATCGCTTATCCAACAGAAGACATGCATTGCGGAGCAATAGTCAAACATAAGCTCATAAGTTACAGTCAATTTCCAGACTAAACTCAGTTTAACAGAGCGATGCTGCATGCTCTTTAGTTTTGTAGCACAGATTACCTGGCTAACTGCAGGAAGCGGTTAGCTGCACAGCTGATGTAGCCATTGCTAGGCTAACGCACCGATTTTAAAACATGGCAAAACGACCAGTTATACACTTACTTGTTCGGTGTTTGTTGCTGATGCGGCAGGGATGCTTGGTACGGGCCCAGGCTTCAGTGACAGTTGATGTGCAAAACCTGCCCTGTACTGTCCCAAGTTGTGGAAACATTCATCAGGAAAATGCTTCCGACAAACATACACCGTCTTAGGTAGACTCGACTGCGAATTATTGAAGTAAATAAAATTAAGCCACTGCATCTTCAGGGGCTCTCCCGTCGGCAGTAAAAACAGACTCTTTTCTGTGTTGTCACATCCATGTACAGCGCAATTTCCATGTTTCGCTCGCTTAGGTGATGCCATGTTGTTGTGTCCTCTATGGTCTCCTCACTACAACTGGGCGGGCAATTCATACAGTGGGTGGGAATCCAGAGGGGGGGCGTGGGGATCATCTCCCTTGCTGACGTAGTAAAGGGAAGAGCTTATCAACGCGCCGTTTTGATGCGCCATTCTCAAATGTTGGGCATAGTTTGGTTTACACATTATGAAATTTCTAGCCACTGGGGTGACTTAAGAAGGTCAGAGGAACTCATTTTAACGTTAAAAAACCTCAGAAAGTGAAAATTTCATGCCATGGGACCTTTAAACACGGATTATCAACATGCCTATAGGCCCGGCCATAGCACCTGTACTGCTTTAACACACATGATTGATGACTGGCAATGTAATATGGATGGTGGAAAATTGGTGGGGGCTGTTTTACTGGATTTCAGTGTAGCGTTTGATATTATTGATAATTTTTTGTTATTGGATAAACTTAAACATTATGGTTTCACTCCTCCTGCATTAAAATGGATGGAGCGTTACTTAAGAGATAGAGGGCAGGCTGTTTATTTTAATGGTAGTTTTTCTAAAGTAAGTCCTGTTGACTGTGGAGTACCACAGGGGAGTTGTTTAGGGCCTTTATTGTTTTCGATTTTTATTAATGATCTCCCCTTGGTGCTGAGTGAAGCTCAAATTTCTATGTACGCGGATGATTCAACAATATACTGTATGCAGAATCAGCTCATATTGTTAATCATATATTACAGAAAGAACTAGAATTGGTGGTAGAGTGGGTAACCAGTAATAAACTTGTGCTTAATGTGACCAAAACAAAGACCATATTAATAGGCTCAAGGTATCAGTTGAAAGCTGAACCAAAATTGAATTTACAAGTAAATGATATTTCTGTTGAACAAGTACAAGAGACTAAACTTCTGGGCATTACTATTAATCATACTTTATCATGGTCTAACCATATTGATAAAATTGTAAGAAAAATAGGGAGTGTCAGTTGTAAGAAGAATTTCAAAAGGTATGCCACCGGAAGTTATCAAACAGGTTTTAAATGCTTTAGTGATGTCACAGTTAGAGTATTGTTTTGTAATATGGTGCTTCTATGAAAGACATGAGAAAACTGCAAGTTGTTCAAAATAAAGCAGCGCGTTGTGCATTCCATCATTCTTACAGAACCAACGTGAAGGACATGCATCATCGATTGAGATGGTTAACTGTAAGACAGAGGTCTTATGTTTTGTTAACCTTTTTTGAGGAATATTATGTTAAAGTGCCATTCCACCATTGGATGCATTCTTTGGCATAAAATACAATATATTTTATGACAACATGACTAGACAGAGAAATCTTTTAGCTTCAAAATGATATATCAAACATAATTTTTTGACAACGACAAGTATATTAATTTTGCGACCAAAGTCACCTACCCTTTTAATTTCCGCGCGGTAGTGAAATGTGATGTCATCGGCAGGTTCCCCTTCTTGTGTACCACGTCACGTGTGACGTGGCACAGATTATCAGCAATGGCGGATAGAACGCGATTTCCACTTGTCGATTGCTGTGCCGATATTCACCATCGACCGTCTCCTTTGGGCATCACTTGCTATTTTCCTTCGCTTCTTTTCCGAAGCTGACAATCGCGTTCTATCCGCCATTGCTGATAATCTGTGCCACGTCACACGTGACGTGGTACACAAGAAGGGGAACCTGCCGATGACATCACGTTTCACTACCGCGCGGAAATTAAAAGGGTAGGTGACTTTGGTCGCAAAATTAATATACTTGTCGTTGTCAAAAAATTGTTTGATATATCATTTTGAAGCTAAAAGATTTCTCTGTCTAGTCATGTTGTCATAAAATATATTGTATTTTATGCCAAAAAAATACATCCAATGGTGGAATGGCACTTTAACACAGTCCCCAAGAATATTGTATAAAAGGTTATTGCCTAATTTTGTTCAACATGAATAGCAAACGCGATATGCAACTGTTGGAAGGTTTTTATATTGCCCAGAGCCAATACATGTAGTATTCAGAAGACGCTCCTATATAGAGTGATGGAGAGGTGGAACTCATTGCCAGTGTATCTTGTGCATGAGAATACCGGGGAAAGATTTAAGATGCTGATAAAACAATACCTTGTAGGATTTCATGAATTATGATTTTGTTGTGGGAAGTCCAAAATATTACTGAGTATGATAAAAATGGACTGTATTGTTTGTTTTATTGAGTTCGTATTATGATTTATGTTTGGGGGGGTCTTGGGGTGCGGGTGTCTGGCGCGTGTTCACCGGTGCTACTCTACAAGGGACACTCGGCTGTTGGGGGTTGTAGGTGGGCACGTGTTGGGGGCTGGGTGTCTGCATCCACAGGTCACTCTACTTTTTTGGTGGTGGTGGTGGTGTTTGTTTTTTGGTTTTTTTTATTATTTGAATTGGAGAAAAGGTAATATGGAAAGTGGAGAGAAACCCGTGGTAATGTATATTAGAAAGGAATAGATTTATGAATTTTTATTGTACTTGATTCAAATCTGTGAGCCATTGTGTGTTTGGTTTGTAGTGTATTGTATGTTGTAATGTATATGTATGATTTTGTTTAATGTTGTGATGCGAGAAGATTGGACACCAGGAAGAATAGCCTTGTTTATAACAAGTGCTAATGGTGATTCTGAATAAAAATGAAAAATGACTGAAATGGTGTTGCATTAAAAATGGAAAAACAATAAGCATTACTCCTTCAGTCTTTATTCTAACAGAAAACTTTTTTTGGTTTCTATTTGTACCACAATTTGGGTTCCTGTTCCAGTGGCCCACTGTCCCCATGTTAATGTTAGTAGAGATTTGAAAGTTGCCAGATGCGTTTTTAGTGAAAGTATACATTGTCACTTTTTTTTTTTTTTTCCTGCCGACATGCACGCTTCAGCGTTGTCTTCTGCCTCTTGTTTTGCCCTGTAAAGGTGAGGGAGTGAGCAGTCAGGAGGATCAGCTGTGTTGTGCTCTGGTCAGTCAGCTCAACAAATTTGCAGACAAAGAAACTTTGATTCAGTTCCTGCGCTGCTTCTTGCTGGAATCCAACTCTTCCTCTGTGCGCTGGCAAGCCCACTGCCTGGCTCTGCACATCTACAGGTACATAGCATATGTAACATAAATACTCCCATGTTATTGTACTGCTTTGCTTGATCAGTGTCTCGTAAATTTCATTGTAATGTAGCTGCATTTGATATTTGAAAGTCTGTTCAGTCACAAGAACTGTTTTTTCTTTATAGGAATTCGACCAAAGCCCACCAAGAGTTACTGCTGGACCTGACTTGGGCCATCTGGCCTGAGCTCCCTGCCTATGGGCGTAAAGCTGCTCAGTTTGTGGACCTACTGGGCTATTTCTCACTCAAAACCCCTCAAACAGAAAAGAAGGTCCGTTTCACTGATACTCATACAAGTGTATTTCATTTTACAACATGGAAATAATCATGTTCTTATTGATATACATTGTGATTTGTGGGTGTTATTTATTTTTTGCGCTCCTGAAATAGGTTTCTCTTAATTTTTTTTCCCCCTCATCCATATAGCTGAAGGAATACTCTCAAAAAGCTGTTGAGATTTTGAGGGCACAAAACCACATACTCACGAACCATCCCAACTCAAATATTTACAAGTAAGTAGTCAGGATATTTTGTCCATCTCTGAATTGTAGATGTCTGTCTACCAGTCACTTTTTAATAAGAAAATATATACATACACACACACACACACACCTGCTCATTTATGCAGTTATCCAATCAGCCAATCATGTGGCATCAGAACAATGCATAAAATCTTGTACGTACAGGATAAGAGCTTCAGATAATCTTCACATCAACCATCAGAATTGGGGGGAAAATGCGCTCTGGTTTTAACCCTGGCATGGTCGTTGGTACCTGGTCGGCCATTTTGAGTGCGTCAGAAATTGTTCTGTACAGTTGCAAAGAGTGCTTATTTGAGTTACATATAGACGACTTCTCAGGCCCACTTTACACAGGAATGATCTGAAACAAAAACGCAAAAGTCCGTTTTCGTTCTCACTTTTTTCCGCGTCTACACGGCCGTTTTCAAGGAGGAAATCTGCGTCTATACGGCGACGCATAAATGTGTGGAATTCAATTGGATGCGCATGCCAGGCAGCTAGGTGGTGCTGTGAAAGACCTCTGCTATGTCTGCACGCATGCGCAACGTCTTCTGTCTTGTCTGATCTGCACATCTGCGCCGCGAAAACTTTGACTACTCTGGCTATGGTAAGTAAAAAAAGTAAGAGCATACTATACCCGCCTCTGTTCATTAACGGTATATGTGCAGATTCGGTATAGATGTTCGAAGGACTCCTGGACGTTTATTAAAGCTGCCAGAGCAGCTTGAAGGTCCGTTGGATCGATGTAATCAGACATGCTCTTACTTTTTTACTTACTTTCTTACTTCCCGGGCTGGCATGTACAGTATATGACATATGTATGACGTAAACGCGTACCCGACGTGAGCAGATCCGAGCAGAGTTTCGCGTATTGGGTAGTTTAGACGGATATGCAACGGGGGCCGTTTTTAACTTATCCACTCTGGAAGGCGTTTTCAATTTTTTCCGTTTTTCAGCCTCGGAAACGCCGTCCCCGTGTAGACGAAAGGCACTTCCGATAAAATATTTAGTCGTTTTTACCCGACAGCGTCCTCGTGTAAACGGGCCCTCAGCTTTAACCAGTCCCCATTCTGGTGTTTGATGTGAACACTGACTGAAGCTCCTGATCTGTATCTGCAAGATATTTATTTATTTAAGTTTTTGTATTGTGCTGCTGCCACATGATTGGCTGATTTTAGATACCGGTGTGAATGTGCAGGTGTTCCTAATAAAGTTCATGGTGAGTGTATATACAGTATTGTATTTCATATCTGTCATAATCGCTGACAACAATGATTTTTTTTTTTTTCCTCCCCGTCTTTTCTCCTGCTATGTTTTAAGTACCCTTTCTGGCCTGGTGGAATTTGATGGATTTTATCTTGAAAGTGATCCCTGCTTAGTATGCAACAATCCTGAAGTGCCCTTCTCTGTAAGTCAGGCAGTGCATTTGAGTTTGTGCTTTTTTTTTTTTTTTAAAAAGGAGAGTCTGTTAAGTCTGATGTATGTTGCTTATTCACTACTGACTGCTGGTTTTTTTTTGTTTGTTTGTTTTGACAGAACATCAAACTGTCCTCTATCAAAGTGGACACCCGTTATACAACCACACAGCAAGTGGTAAAGCTGATTGGCAGCCACACTATCAGTAAAGTAACTGTGAAAATTGGCGAACTCAAAAGAACAAAAATGGTGCGCACTATTAACCTGTACTACAACAACAGGACTGTTCAGGCCATTGTGGAGTTAAAGAACAAGTATGTATAGCTAATGACATTTTGTTTTTTTTCTGTAATCAAATAATGTGATTATCTTTTGTTAGTATAATTTCTCTTATAATTCCATTGTAGGCCTGCCCGCTGGCACAAGGCTAAGAGGGTGCAGTTGACCCCGGGACAGACAGAGGTGAAGATTGACTTGCCTCTCCCCATTGTGGCTTCCAACTTAATGATAGAGTTCTCAGACTTCTATGAGAACTACCAGGCATCTACAGAGACCCTGCAGTGCCCACGCTGCAGCGCATCTGTACCTGCCAACCCAGGAGTGTGTGGCAACTGTGGAGAAAATGTCTACCAGTGTCACAAGTGCAGGTAGAGATTGATCCTACATAAGCCAGCTTTTTACATCAATGAAAAGCTGCATGCTTTAACATGAGTATTATTATTATTATTATTATTATTATTATAATACCACCCCCACTTTGAAGGGAGGGGGTGGTATACTGGTTTACCTCTGTCCATCCATATCTCCATCCGTCCGAAACACCCTTTTCTCAGCAACCGCAAATTATATCCACTTGGTACCAAATTTCAGCTTGGGGGTTCTATACTGTGTATACCAGTTTCAGGTCTGTCGTGCATCAACTTCCTGTTTACCGACTGAATGTATTTATGAAACGTATAGCATGGATTTACAAAATTTTCATGACTCTTTTCTCAGCAAGTACAAATCACAACTGCTTGATATTTGGTACCGAGCTTCAGCTTGGGGTTCTATACCGTGTATACCGTTTTCAGGTCTGTCGCATATCAACTTCCTGTTTACCGATTTGAATGTATTTACGAAACGCACAGGGTGGATTTTGACAGTATTTCAAGACGCAAAATGCTCTTTCAAAATGACAGTTTACCAGGATGCTATTTTAAATCCCTGAGAACACCGCTGCTCTTTACTTACTTGTTTCAGGGTTAATTATTTGTTGAAGTCAATATTCATAATAAGTGTCCTGTTCCTTCGATAGCTTGCATTCTGATATAAACGAGAGTGGGGGGGATACCTAGGTGAGCAGTAGCTCACAGTTGATCTTGTTTTATTTTTATAGGTCAATTAATTATGATGAGAAGGACCCCTTCCTGTGCAATGCCTGTGGCTTCTGTAAATATGCTCGCTTTGATTTCATGCTCTATGCAAAGCCCTGTTGTGCTGTGGATCCCATTGAGAATGAGGAAGACAGAAAAAAGGTAACAAACTCCTCTTTGCACAAATATATACGAGTGATTCCACGCTTATGGGTACTGAAATGGGGACATGAACTTATTTTTAAAACTTCACCTAAAACCATTTCTTTTTTTACCATCAGGTCACAAAACATGTAATCTTTAATGAATGATATGTTAAAAGATAACTTTAATTTTCTGAGATGTAATAAAAACATATTTATATGCCAAAGTCAAGCCTATGAGTTCCAAAATGATGTCTGTTACATTACTTCTGTTACGATTGTCCATCTCGCGTCTGTTACAAATTAATTACAATCTAGCTATATACCATGTTAATCTTATTGAAAGAATGTGTATGTTTATTCTGCTACACATGTTTATTAATTATATTTGCTAAAACATCACCTTCCTATGTTTCAAAAAGTAATTCTACATTGTTAAAACTGAGAATATATATGTCCACAACACTTCTGTTACGTTCTGACTTTGGCATATAAATATGTTTTTATTACATCTCAGAAAATTAAAGTTATCTTTTAACATATCATTCATTAAAGATTACATGTTTTGTGACCTGATGGTAAAAAAAGAAATGGTTTTAGGTGAAGTTTTAAAAATAAGTTCATGTCCCCATTTCAGTACCCATAAGCGTGGAATCACTCGTATATGAAATGTATATATTTTTTTTAAAATGAAATAGAACAACAGTCAAGTTGCTTTTTTGCCTTTGAACTATACAGGCTGTAACCAACATCAACACTCTGCTCGACAAAGCTGACCGTGTGTATCACCAACTCATGGGCCATCGGCCTCAGCTGGAGAGTCTGCTGTCAAAGGTGAATGAGGCTGCTCCAGAGAAACCTCAGGTCAGTCAGCATGTCACCATCAGTACTCAACAAGCTCAAAGAATGTAACTTGTGTGCCTTTCTCCCATACCTAGCATGCTGCCATTATATGATGTATTATATTATTGTTGAAGCACTTGGGAAGTATTGTGCTTATGTTGTAACAATGGGTTGGTTTTTTTTAGGATGACACAGGTGCAGGAGCAGGCCTGGGTAGCTCTACAGCTAGCGTGAACAGATACATTCAGCAGCTGGCTCAGGAATACAGTGGGGATTGCAAAACATCATTTGATGAGCTCTCCAAGATCATACAGGTAGGAGAAATTCCAATCCCGCACATTAACTACTTCATCAAAATCACTACACTGCAAAGAATAAAAATCTTAGGAAGTTTATTTGTCTATTTTCAAGTCAAAACATCTAGCCACCCTTATTATAATTGCCCAACAAGCAAAACCTCATTTAGCTAGAAAGGCTAGTTTTTAGACAGTCCATCTTGAAAATCTTGTATAGACAAAATGTCTTGGAAAAAGTCTTATTTGGAGCACCTTTGAAAATAAAGCAAGTTTTTTTTTTTAAAAACAAGTAAGTACATTTTGGACATTTGTCAAATGTGGTTCATCTTGTTTCAAGAAACAAAAACAAAGTATGGATGAGTAGCATGCTATAGATGCACAATGGTGTAACATAGGGAAAAAATTTAAAAATTCAGGTTTTGATTTTATGTACTGAAATAACTATTAGGCACGATTTTTACAATATCTATATAAATTAGTTGTTTTTACCCATTTTAACCTTGAAATCAGCATTTTAATGATTACCCATAATGCATTGTTTATCGCGCTAAAACAAGAAAAAACGTCATAAGACAGTGGAAATACTACCTTTACTACCTTCACGTGGCGTCTTTCTCGATCACACGTGCCTAGAAGCGTACCTTCTAGAACATTCCTGGGTGGTCACGGACTGTCATGTAGCCTAGTTCGGTTGTGAAACTCGCTAGGATGGAGTACTTTCGCGAGTTTAGTGGCAAACTTTTGCACCGCAATTTCTCTATTCTCGAAATTTGTAACCTGAAACCCTACAAGAAATGTTTCATAATGTTTGGGATTTTGAAAAATGCTTCTAGCAAGTTTATTTCGCTGTATTTTTCCGTGAAACTTGGCATAAATCATCCTTAAGTGATGAGCGTGACATTATTTTGGTATGGGTCACGGAGTTAGTTGGAAGCGGGAGAAATAAGTTTCTCAACTACAGCGGCACTTCTCACCATAGATGGCTGGCGTGTTTCACAGCGTTTGGGATTTACTAAATCGACTAAATCTCTAGATCTACTGAAGCTACGAGGATATAAATCACCAGGATTCTAATTTACTGGGTGAGAAGTATTATATATTTTTTTGAAAGGTTTATTCGCGCTACAAGTCCATGAAAGTTGGAATTGTTCGTGAAGGGGTTAGTTAGATTTTGGTAGCGTGACGCGCACAACAAGCAAAAGAAAAAAGTTTTCTTCCGAATTTCCTTTCTTTAACAAAATTATTTTTTGATACTTTAAAAGACTGTGTGTTTATAATATTTAAACTATTTTTTATTATAGAGAACATTTGATCAAAACTTTCAAAACAGCATTCAAAGTGATTTTTCACGGGTGTAAATGTTACGCGTGACATCCATAATTACGTTAAATTTTAAGAACTAAAATCCTGTTTAAAAATTCTAGATTTGTGCTGTCATTCTGGGGTTTTGCTGAATAATACTTTAGGGAGTTCTCTTACAATGCTGAAAATTCAATGAGTTTTGGTGAAATTCTAGAAAAGTTATTTACATTTTAACGCACCTGATAGCGATTGTGCTCACACAGCGTGCTACTCATAATGCTTGTTTTGGGAATAAATGAACTTTACTGAAATCTTTGAATCTTTCATTACAATTCATACATTTCAAAACATATGTGAACAACACTGACAAGATTGAGCTCCTTCTAGATGCTATACATACTCTAGACCAGACAAGTGCCTGCAAAAAGTTTGAGTAAGTGGAGGGCGTTTTAGGGAGGTCTTTTTGGAATGCTGTGAGTTAAGTTGAGTGTTTTTTTTGGGGGGGGGGGGGTTGTGCCTGATCTTGTAAACCCCTCGTACACATGAATAGTCAGTGCCCCCAAAATGCACTGTTGCTTTGGCGTTGTGTAAGCACTGCAAGTCAAAATGCGTAGACTTTTTATTATTATGATTTTTTTTTTTTTTTGGTGCCTGAGGTCCTGGGGAAGTGGAATCTTAAGAGATGTTTTAATGTTTGAATGTTGAAATGGGAAAAAAAATAAACTTGTTGCAATGCTACACGTGTCGTCAACTTGATTCAAGATAGTCTCTGGTCTCCTATCTAGAATATTTTACTAATTACAGGTCACAAAAGGAGAATCTTTTAAGCTAGCAATGCTTAGTTGTAGAATTTAACAATCCTAATATTAGTATATTTATCTTAAATTCAGTTTTTACTGCTAAGACTTTGTCATGAATTTAAGTGAAATACCCTTAAAATGAAATAAATAAAAATGACTTGAATGGCTAAATGTAAGAAGTACGATCTTGTTATAAGAATTATTTTGATTTAATCAGATCTCGCATAATAAGTTCCCCAATCTTATTTTGGAATTATTTCATCTAAAAACAGGTTAGATTTTTCATCTTACTTTAAGAAATCTTACCAAGTCAGATTTGACTAGTTCCATTGGCAGATTTTTTTCACCTGATTCAAGCAAATATGCTTTGTTTTAATCTTTTATTTCTTATTTTTGAAAGGCCGTTTTTTCGCCTTTTTTATTTAAAAAAAAATATTCTCAGGTTTAAGGAATTTCATTAAACGTGATTAAATTGCGTGTGTAGACTGTTACAAAAATTGTCACTGCAGAAATGGGGAGGTTGAAGTAAAAAAGATGTATATCGCTTGAACATGTGACGGGTAGGTGCTTGAATAGGCAAAATGGAAATTCCTAATTTTTCCTGCTCACAGAATCTGGAAAAATGTACTTTTTATGAAAATCACATCAAGCATTTTTAGTATTCGATACAAGAAACGTGATTTGTCTTTTAAAATGGGTTTCAGAAAACTTGATGTGAAACGAGTAGAGAAGGTGATTGAGCTAATTTGTAATGTTTTATCCACCCCTTTCAGAAAGTGCTTGCATCTCGTAAAGAGCTGCTGGAGTATGACTTGCAGCAGCGAGAGGCAGTTACCAAATCCTCACGCAGTAGCACCCAACCCACCTTTACGGCCAGTCAGTACCGGGCCCTTTCAGTTCTTGGTTGTGGTCACACATCTTCCACAAAGTGCTATGGCTGCGCATCTGCAGTCACGGGTCACTGCATCACTCTGCTGCGTGCACTAGCCACCAACACTGCTATCAGACAGATTCTGGTGCTGCAGGGCCTCATCCGAGAGCTGTTTGAGTACAACCTTCGCCGTGGCACCAGTGCTATGAGAGAGGAAGTCCGTCAACTTATCTGCCTTCTTACAAGGTACAGTCATATGCACAAATGTGCGTTTTTTTTTTTTTTGACCTGTGAAAAGCAGTTAACATTTTGCTTGTTAGATGCTCAACCTTTTAAGAATTGAGGTAAATACTTTCTACTGATCATTTCATTTAGAGATCACCCTGAGGCCACTCAACAGATGAATGACCTCATCATTGCGAAGGTGTCGGCTGCTTTGAAGGGACACTGGGCAAACCCGGACCTGGTACGAACCTTGATTGTTGTATGGGTTCTTTGTAGCCTTCAGTAGGATTTCTAGTGTTTGCAGAGTGTACTAATTTTTTTTTTTAAATCATAGAGTTGGAAAAAAGAAAAAACACACACCTTTAGACTGATCACAGAATGTGACCATCTCACCCTGTTCATGTTTCCAGCTTTGAAAGTAATTATTTAAAAATTTAAAAAAAAAAATTTAAAAGTGTAATTGACTACCTGTTATCTGTAAGCAAGTCAGTTACGATTCTTAAGACTACATACTAAGCAAATCTGGAAAATTTGTGTGAAATTATTGTTTGTGATGGTTGTGTGACTCCAATGGCGTAGATTTATATAGGGATGGTAGGGACATATCACAGTCAATATTTGGGGAATACAAAACAGTCCCTACCAATATTTACCATTTTATTTTAATATAGTGAAAATCTACATTTATTAATGTAATATTTCAATATACTACGCAGTGGTAGCATTAATTTAAACGTTTTGTTTGAGTGGTTCCGAGATGTATTCGGAGCTATGACAACCCATGCCGCTATTTCATTGGCTGCAACAGAGCGATGGTCATCAGTGGTGCTGGTCAGGTAGCCTCACGCGAAAGCAAAGGTCCATGTGCTGTGGTGCTGAAAGCGGCAACGCATCTGGCTCGTAACGGCCCGAAACTCTATAAATTTGTCATTCTGAATTTGACCACTGTTCTACTTTATAAGCTTAAGAGACAACAATGCCGCCATTGCCACCAAAAAAGAAACGGGACATTAGAAGTTATTTCACCACCGCGACAGTAAGTATAGACCCTTTTCAGTCACGTGACCTTCGTAAACGCGACCGCCATTTTGGACATGTAGTGGACTTCGGCTCGAATCGGTTTGAATGCGAGGAAGGCGACAAACATAAAAGAAAAAGGAGCGAGATGCAGAAAACTGTATTTACTAGTTTACTGTAATTATGATCTGGCAGCTATTTACACCGGATCCAGTGTAAATAGCTGTCGGAGCCAACGTCCGAGCTTGCCGGCCGGCCGCGAGCTAGCGCGCTCCGCCCGGCCGCGAGCTAGCACGCTCCGGAACCTTGGACGTTGGCTCCGGCAGCTATTTACACTAGATCTGGTGTAAATAGCTGCCAGATCATAATTACAGTAAACTAGAATGGAATGTTAACAGCAACGTAATGCCTTTTCTGGCTAATTTTATTCGTCTTACCTCCAACAAAGTGGTCACTACACAAGCGTTGGTATGCCGCTATCCATCTTCTCCGTCGGTCAGCATCTACCGGGATCCGATAAAATGATAAACCTTGCCTTGTTTGTTGATGGTTACTACATCCAGGTGCACAACAATATAGTGGCATGATGGAAGTCTTGCTGAAAATAAACACTTTCTTTGCTGCCGTTCCTCAATGTTGGCTGTGGTAAACTACTGGTAGTACATGTCCAAAATGGCGGCCGCGTTTGTCGTGACGTCACGTGAAAAGGGTCCATAGTAGGGCTGTAACGATACACCCAACTCACGATTCGATTCGTATCGCGATTTTTGACCCACGATTCGATACACCCACGATTTTTTTAAAATGTATTTTTAAAGTAGTAAATTTGACTTATTAACATTTACTTACTTAGATTAACTATTTAATAACAAATAATTCAGACCACTGCAGAGAATGAGTAATATGTATGCAAAAATGAACAAATGTATATCCAAAGACTGTTCTATTTCTCAAAATAATACTGTTGAGCCGGAAGCTCTGTTTTTTTCGGTTCTGAAAGTCATTTTTCCAAATCGTGTAAATCCGTTAAGATTTTTTTGGGGGTGGTGGCTCTCTCACTGTCTCACTCTCATAGGGCCAATGATTTTCTGTGATCGCGGAAAACAGATGGAAATTACAGAATTTTTATGGTGAAACATTGCTCGCGTGTCAAAATGTAACTGCCGCAGAAGGCTTCCGCCCAAGCAGACATGCCTTCAGTGTTGCCAGATATTGCTAACGTTTTCCACCCCAAAATATGTTCAAAACCAGCCAAAAAGCACCTAAACCCGCCCAATCTGGCAACACTGCATGCCTTTCCGGTCAAGTGATTGTGATTGGCTTGTGGCACACCTAGCCAGCCAATGAGCTGCTTGTTTACAGATTCGCTCCCCGCGTCGCAACCAGAATGGCGACCGCTTAAAAGAAATGAATGCTCTGCCAGTGGTGAGTGTGGACGTTGCGTGACTCGCAGAAGATTGTCGCAGGTCGGCGAAAAAACGACTTACTAATAGATATAAAAAATAAAAGTAATTTAAGTAAGTTTAAAATGTAATTTAAATAAAAAGTAAAGTATTCATAAATTGAAGTTTGGAAGCGCCTCTGTTTTTGGGCTGAGGAGAAGTTTGAAAGGGTGTACCGCGATTCTGCCTTCTTGTATCGCAACACGGATCGTGGCTCTGCGTATCGCGATTTCGATACTCATATTTTTACAGCCCTAGTCCATAGTGCGCCCAGAAGTTTGATATTTAGCTGTGTCACACAACACAATTATTGCAGCGTTCAGTGAAGGCTTAGCTAAGTGTTATATTTCCTCCTCCCCTCCCGTGTCTTTTTGGAGTGCTAGTTTTAACTGTCTGTAGTAGCCAACAGAATAAAGCCCTGGCAGATATGAATACAAATGAATACAAACACATGCCAAAAGGCATGTGTTTGGTGTATTTAAATAACATTACAGACATATTCATACCCCTGTAAAAATCTGCAGGTTACACTGCATTTAGATGGGTGTAAAAGTTCTAAGCATTTATGTTTACATATTTAGTTTTGCCAGTTGATAAACACAGATGCACATAAGCATGCAACAAACACTGCAATAATACAGAGATTATTATTTATTTATTTTTATATAGTGCAAGATATTAGTTATTTGTTCTTTTCTGGATATTTTTCTCTTAAATGCACAATATCCCAATAATGTAGAGATTGCATCATTTAGCTACCTGAAGTGCAAGAAGTTATTTCTTTGTTCTTATCTGGATTTGTGTTTGCTGTATAATACAGAAGATCCCAATAATAGTTATTTATTTTGATCTTACCTGGAATGTTTATCTCTTAAAGTGCCATTCCACCATTGGATGTATTCTTTGGCATAAAATCCAATATATTTTATGACAACATGACTAGACAGAGAAATCTTTTAGCTTCAAAATGATATATCAAACATAATTTTTTGACAACGACAAGTATATTAATTTTGCGACCAAAGTCACCTACCCTTTTAATTTCCGCGCGGTAGTGAAACGTGATGTCATCGGCAGGTTCCCCTTCTTGTGTACGACGTGGCACAGATTATCAGCAATGGCGGATAGAACGCGATTTCCACTTGTCGATTGCTGTGCCGATATTCACCATCGACCGTCTCCTTTGGGCATCACTTGCTATTTTCCTTCGCTTCTTTTCCGAAGCTGACAATCGCGTTCTATCCGCCATTGCTGATAATCTGTGCCACGTCACACGTGACGTGGTACACAAGAAGGGGAACCTGCCGATGACATCACGTTTCACTACCGTGCGGAAATTAAAAGGGTAGGTGACTTTGGTCGCAAAATTAATGTACTTGTCGTTGTCAAAAAATTGTTTGATATATCATTTTGAAGCTAAAAGATTTCTCTGTCTAGTCATGTTGTCATAAAATATATTGTATTTTATGCCGAAAAAATACATCTAATGGTGGAATGGCACTTTAACTGCATAAGAGGACAAAATGCAAAATGTATGCTGAATTTGGAAAAGGAATAAGTAAAGTGTTCTTGAACTGTTCCACTGAGTATGAGTGTGGTTGTGTACACGTGATGTATGATCAAGTTATGGGGGGGGGAGTAAGTTGTGATGTCCCTACCAAAGCTTAGACCAAACCTACGCCCTTGTGTGACTCTTTCTCCAGGTCAGTAGTCTGCAGTACGAAATGCTGCTCCTCACTGACTCCATAGCGAAGGAAGGAGGTTGTTGGGAGTTGAGGCTACGTTGTGGTGAGTAGTCTCATTATTGCATCTGATCAGAATAGAATATCCATGTACTATTTACATATTTTAACGGATGGCTTTTTAGTTTCACACTAATAACCGATTCATTGATTAAGCACTAAAGCAGCCTGTTTTGCCGTCCTCAGCCCTGAGTCTGTTCCTAATGGCAGTCAATATAAAGACTCCGGTAGTGGTGGAGAATATTACTCTGATGTGCCTGAGAATCTTACAGAAACTCATAAAACCCCCTTCGCCCACTAGCAAGAAAAACAAGGTACTGTAGAGTGCTTAGGGAATTATTTCGATCCTATTTCTCTGTTGTGTATATTTATTCTCTCTTAATTTTTTTCTGTGTTAGGATGCTGCTGTTGAATCTCTGACTACAGTCAAACCATATTGCAATGAAATACATGCCCAGGCCCAGCTCTGGCTCAAGAAGGATCCCAAAGCTGCATATGATTCCTGGAAAAAGTGCCTTCCTGCTAGATGTGAGTGCCATTCATTTAGGCTGAAATGTATTAGTACCACTCAAAGGTTTTGGTGTGTTGTGCGTTTTTATGAGCTATAAGACTACAAAGCATTAAAATAAGACGTGTGCGTGTCCCTTTCAGGCCAAGAGACTGCCTCTAAGCCTTTAAATAAGGCAGAGATTAGGAGGCAGTACCTGATGGAAAAGTATGTGTGGAAATGGAAACAGTTCACGAGGTCGAGATCAGAGGGCCTGTTTCCTCGCCTGCTCAAACTGGGACACAACAATTGGCTAAGACAGGTAAAGCTTCTTTGAACCAATCTGTCCATCCTGCTGGTGCATTCAAACTGCAATTCAGTCACAAGTGCTTGGGAGACGCACTCTTATGGAATCAACTGTTTTCTCAGGTGCTCTTCACCCCGGCCACTCAGGCGGCAAGACAAGCTGCGTGTACCATTGTAGAGGCCCTGACAACTATTCCCAGCCGCAAACAACAGGTCCTGGACCTTCTCACAAGGTAGAGTGGGCGTTATCCATCCAGAGAGATTGTTTTTACAAGTCTTTCTCTTTTTTTTCCCCCCACCTGCATACTGTAGACTTGTACCTAATATTTCCTGCTGTAATCATGAAGTCTGTCCTTTGACCCAGGACTGTTGTTCACAGTAGAGCCCTGCACTCCCGCGGGAGTCCCGCGGGACTCGTGGGACCCGCCGCAAAGCAGTGCGGCGCGGGACAAATTTTGAAAGCTCATTGCGGGCACGGACGGGAGCGGGAGTGCACATATGCAGGCGCGGGTGGGAGCAGTGATAAGCTGCAGTCCCGCTAACTAAAAACGTGTTTTAAACAGGTTACACAGTGACGGTAGGCTTGACTCAATGCTATCCCAGAAATCCTTCCTGTAATATGCAAATTTGGCTGTCCAATCAGAGGCGGCCACATTTGCATATTACAGGAAGAATTTCTGGGATAGCATTGAGTCAAGCCTACCGTCACTGTGTAACCTGTCTCTCTGATTAGAGTTGTAGACTAACTCAAGCAGTAAATCACTTCACTCATGGTACAAAGCAAGCCCATTCACTTTTTTATGCTGATCAGAGAATTACAATGGTTTCTCATGTGACGACGACATGTGCGATTCGCGATTAAATATTTTAATCGCTTGACAACACTAATTATTATTATTAGAGACACTACATGCTGAATTCAGAAACAAGGTAAATAATAACAAATGTGAACGTGAGCTGTAGATATTTATGCTCAAATCCACTCAAAGTAGGGGGCGGGGCACCATCACGCTGTGTCAAGACAAGAACTTTCCTGAGAAATAATGCGAACGTCTGCATCATGCGGGATTTGCGGGCGGGAGCGGGACAAAATATGGCAGGCGGGAGCGGGACTGAAAATCAATTCTTTGTGGGCGGGAGTGGGACTGAAAAATCATAATTCTTTGCGGGCGGGAGTGGGACTGCACAATGCGGGTGCGGGCGGGAGCGGGACTGAAAAATCTGACCCGCGCAGACCTCTAGTTCACAGTATGATCATCCACATTCCTTCTCTCGTACACATCCTTTTGATATAATTAATGCTATTTTACTTGGTATACATAAAAAAGTGGATCAACTAACTAAACTTAACATGGACATTTATTTTTTGCTGGGTCCCTGGTCACGTGGGCCTGAGTGGTAATGAAAAGGCAGACAGTGCTGCTAAAGGAGCCCTGAATGAAGACATTTCTCAATGCCAAATCCCTGTCTCTGACATTAAACCTGTGCTCTGTTCTTACATAAATGATATATGGCAAGCCGAATGGGATAAATGTGCTGGAAATAAGCTGCATGACATATGTAATACAGTGAAACAAGTGATAACCCAGTCATTTTCATGCAGACATGATCAAGTTGTGTATACAAGGTGTAGAATTGGACATTCTAGACTCACCCATGGTTTTTTATTAACTGGAGAACCTCCCCTTTGTGATCTTTGTGGTAGTCTCTTATCTATTAAGCATATTTTATCTTGCTCTGCCCTTAGAGTAAAAAGACAAATTTTTTAAAGAAGACACTATATTTGATTTTTTTTTAAAGATTTTTTGGGGGGCTTTTTTCACCTTTATTGGATAGGACAGTGTAGAGACAGGAAATGAGCTGGAGGGAGAGACGGGGAGGGATCGGGAAATGACCTTGGGTCGGAATCGAACCCGGGTCCCCGGACTTATGGTATGGCACCTTAGTCGACTGAGCCATGGTGCCCCCTATATTTGATATTTTTAATAAGGTCTCACCTTTAAAGGTTTTAAACTTTTTTTTAAAGTGTATTGATGTGAACAAACTTATTTAATGTATTTATTTATTTGATTGTTGGTTTTGAATATGTTAAGTTAAATTTATTACCTGTATTTGCCATGAAATAGCCACAGCTGCTTAACTGGCAATAAACGAAAACAAACAACTTGGTATACAGATAATAGAAAGTATAAGACTACGTTCAGACTGCACCCTGAAATGACCCATATCCGATTTTTTTGCCCATATGTGACCTGTATCCGATTTGTTATTGACAATCTGAACGACACAGATCCGATTTTTTCACATGCGACCCAGGCTGCTTGGATATGTGGTCCTAAATCCGATGCATATCCGATATTTTCACATGCGACTGCAGTCTGACCGGACAGGTCGCATTCATGCGACCTACACGTCATCAACAAGAGACAAACGTCACTATTCTGCGTTGGCTAATCCCGCCTCTTTGGTGGAAGACAACATTTGTACAGTTTTCAGAATTTAAATAGACTTTTATAGAATTGATCAAGCTAATGGTGGATTTGGTAGGGACCTGGATGTTTATCTGTTAGCCTGATTAAATAAAACAGTTCTATAACTGATTTATAACTTAAACCATCCTGTATTACAAGATTATAAGATTGTTCTGGAAATTTCCAGTAATTTGACACCTTCGGTCTCATTAGTCTGCTGTTAATCAGATTATTGTGCGAGTTCCGCCGCCGCCGCCACAAAAACCACATCACCAGGTCTCGCCTCATCTCCATAGCAAACTGCACTGGTGTTTCTGCACCTTGAGCCAGCGCTGAGAGAAGTTGCAGAATTCAGCTGGCTATAAACAATCTAAATAAATATTTATAAAAATGTAGAAAAAGTTTATTAATATGACGAAATAAATATGTGCAAATTATTAAGCCTGAATTAAGAGTTTGGTAATACAGCAGCCGTATCCCAAATGACTGCCTACTGAAGCTCGAGTGCACTATGTAGAGTTTAAAAATCCATTACTTCCTAGTAACATGTAGTGCACTTATATAGAAATTAGAGAGACATTTAGGAGTCAACCCTCGTTACCAGGCTACACGTTTTCATTTCAGTTCAGAAACAAAAACACACGAGACCTCACACTTTAACACTAACCAGATAATTAAACAAACAAAAAGAAATCATTAAACATGAAGTGCGCGCTTTTTTTTTTTGTTGTTGTTTACGTATTACGTAGATGTGCTTATTACATGTCAATTTGCGCATGCGGGACACTTTTGGGTCGTTTTCCGTTCATATTGGAGATCGCATACAAGTCTCATATAATTGGTAATGTGAACAGCCTAACAAAAAAATCGGATTTCACAACAAATCGGATATGGGTCGTTTCAGGTTGCAGTCTGAAAGTAGTGTAATTCCACTATCCAGTGACACCCTGAACAAGATGGGTTCCCTTTTGAGTCTGGGACCTGACGTTCGTCACCTCTGGCTTGCTAAATGGGGATCTAAATCTGCAATCAGATTTATCGTATATTTATGTAACTTACTGGAACTTCTGTCCTTTAGTTACCTGGATGAGCTAAGTGTTGCAGGAGAATGTGCTGCTGAGTACCTGGCTCTGTACCAGAAGCTCATTAAACCTGCTCACTGGAAGGTGTATCTGGCAGCCCGTGGCGTTCTCCCTTACATCGGCAACCTCATCACCAAGGTAACGGCAGCTAAAGCTTTGCTTACCAGTACATTGTCTCGACCCATTATTTTCTTAAGTCGTATCTTTTTTTTTTTCCTCCATTCTTCAGGAAATTGCCCATCTCCTAGCCTTAGAAGAAGCAACACTGAGCACAGACCTACAGCAAGGATATGCACTCAAGAGTCTCACTGGTAAGGAAGACAATTTTAGACTACTTTGGTATTACTTCTAGAATATCTAGGAATGCGTTTAATTAACTCATCCTATATTTGTAACTGTCTACCAAGGCCTGTTGTCGTCCTTCGTGGAAGTGGAGTCTATTAAACGGCACTTTAAAAGCCGGCTAGTGGGCACCGTGCTGAATGGATATCTCTGTCTGAGGAAGCTAGTGGTTCAGAGAACTAAACTGATTGATGAAACTCAGGACATGCTGTTGGAGATGCTGGAGGACATGACCACAGGTACTTGTCCATAACATTTGGCTCAGTCTTTCAGCTTACTGGATTGTAAAATTACTGGATTTTATGGCTGCATGCTAACACTTGCATTATATTTGCAGGGACAGAGTCTGAAACAAAGGCTTTCATGGCAGTGTGCATTGAGACAGCGAAACGATACAACCTCGATGATTACCGCACTCCTGTCTTCATTTTTGAGAGGCTTTGTAGCATTATTTATCCTGTGAGTGGCTCCTCTGTCTCTTCTTGTGAGACAGTCTGATGTGTGGACATTCCCTTTTCATCAAAGAGCCCTGCTAATGCTGCTTTCCTCTCTCTCTGTGTCTCTCTCAGGAGGAGAATGAGGTGACGGAGTTCTTTGTGACTCTGGAGAAGGATCCTCAGCAGGAGGACTTTCTGCAGGGCCGCATGCCAGGAAACCCCTACAGTAGTAATGAGCCTGGCATCGGTCCACTCATGAGGGACATCAAGAACAAGATCTGTCAAGACTGTGATCTCGTGGCGCTATTAGAGGATGACAGCGGCATGGAGGTAGCTAATAGAGCCCTGCACTCCCGCGGGAGTCCCGCGGGACCCGACGCAAAGCAGTGCGGCACGGGACAAATTTTGAAAGCTCGTTGCGGGCGGGAGGGGGAGTGCACAATGCGGGAGCGGGCGGGAAAGGTGATAAGCTGCAGTCCCGCTAACTAAAAACGTGTTTAAAATAAAATTTATAAATTATTAATTTATGTCTATATAATTTGTGCTGGATATTTTATTTGGCATTAATAAAAAACATTTTAAGATGCCTAAATTTGCGGATGTGGTCTAATCTCGCGTACGTTTCCGATTCCTTTCCGCTCTTCCGTGTTTGAGATCTCCGATCATGGCAGAAGAGCAGAGCTCCTCTAGTGAAGCTCACAGTGGTTCAGAAGTAAGTGCTGCTTTAAAAAGAGGTACATTTACCGTTAAAAAGTCAAGAGTCCTGAAATCCTGAACGTGAGCTGTAGATATTTATTCTCAAATCCACTCAAAGTAGGGGGCGGAGCACCATCACGCTGTGTCTTTAAATTATATTCATTTCTTATAGGCCTACTTGTATTTCCTAGAATGTAAATGTGAGGAGTGATATATAAGCTATGTGCAATGTACAATATTCTTAATATCCACTGTAGATTTTGGTAGGTGTGTTGGGTATCTCTGTAAAGCCTCAGCTGCGCATGCCGCCTGGCAGCGCACACCCTCACTACGTCTGCATCATGCGGGATTTGCGGGCGGGAGCGGGACTGAAAATCATAATTCTTTGCGGGAGCGGGACTGCACAATGCGGGAGCGGGACTGAAAATTCTGCCCCGCGCAGACCTCCTAGTAGCTAATGTAGACAAGGTTGTTTTTCTGTTGTCCTCAAGACAATGGCATACCCTTTTTTAATTTTTTGAATGCTTTGTCTGTTTAGCTTCTTGTAAACAACAAGATCATCAGCTTAGACCTGTCTGTGGCTGAGGTGTACAAGAAGGTCTGGTGCCCAACCAATGAGGTAAGGTCAAAACACTGTTTTCTCCCTTTTTTTTTTTTTAAATTTCTTTGGCTTTGGGAAAAAAAATAACTCTTAATATTGTACCTATTTCCAAGGGTGAACCAATGAGAATAATTTACCGCATGAGGGGCCTTCTGGGTGATGCCACAGAGGAATTTATTGAGTCCTTGGACTCTACCACAGGTACGTGAACATCAGTAGCTGCCATAAGAAGACCTTCCATACGCTTCATGTTTTCAGACTGATTCTTTAATTCCTCCAATTGCAGATGAGGAAGAGGACGATGAGGAGGTGTATAAAATGGCAGGGGTTATGGCACAGTGTGGAGGATTGGAGTGCATGCTCAACAGACTGTCTGGAATCAAGGACTTCAAACAGGGCAGGCATCTACTCACAGTAAGTAAAAATGTGTGTGTATGTGTGTGTTGCCCTCACTTTCATTAAATCTGATGCATTTTTGTTTGGGTGTTCCTTTTCACCAATAAAGACATCCTGTAAAAATTTTTGACCATATTCAAAAGTCTAATGGCGGCACCATGAGGTTCATTTTTTTTTTTGCCAAAAAACGCTTATTTTATGTTTTCGCGTAAGGTTTGAATCACAATGTTGGACTCCATTTATTGATTTCTTGTGACCCAGAGATCATGTTAAGAATCTTTGCAAGGGCTTGAGAAGCATTAATGTGATTCATAATACATTTGTATTGTTTAAAAGTAGTTGAACAATGATTCAATGAACAGCTAAAACTCAAACTGTGCTTGATAATATATTTAGAATATGGACTAAAAATGTGTATCTAAGATATTTGGTATACTCTATAAGGTGCCATAATGTTTCATGAAAAGTGATGGAAATTTTGTCATAAAATTCATAAAATGGCAGCTTTTTCCATAACTTTGAGCTCCTGGTGCCACCATTAAACTTTTGAATTTTGTCAAAAATATTTCACCCAGTGTGTTTTCTTACCAAAAGGAACATAAAAACAAAAATGCATCATGATCGGAGGAACTTTTCATTTTTAGGGGGCAACTGATGCACCCTTATTTATTTATTTATTTATTTATTTATTTATTTTTTATCCTCTGTATGTAGTTTATACCACTTTCTAGAAAAAAAAATACTGAATGTTTGATATAAATGCCAGTGTGTAAACATTTGCACATTTTAAAGTCAAGTTTTAGAATCTCCTAACTTTGCTCTCAATGCTTTAGGTCCTGTTGAAGCTGTTTAGTTACTGTGTGAAAGTAAAAATCAACAGACAGCAGCTGGTTAAACCAGAAATGAACACACTTAATGTTATGCTGGGCACATTGAACCTGGTAGGTAATACAAATTCTGCTAGCTTGAGCTCTTGAGATTAGAATAAATGTGTACACAAATTTAAACTCCACCATTTTGAATTTTGTTTGTTCAGGCATTGGTAGCTGAGCAGGAGAGTAAGGACAGTGGAGGGGCATCTATAGCAGAGCAGGTCCTCAGCATCATGGAGATCATTCTGGACGAGGCCAATGCTGAGACTCTGTCTGAGGACAAAGTAAGCCATAATTATATCAGTTCCATACATATATATTAAGCCTAGGTCACAACCGGACGTACGATTTTTGGCATTTCCCAAATCTCTGCGTTTTTTTTTTTGTTTTTTTTTTGTTTTTTTTTTGTTCGTGGAGAAAGACGCACGTTGGCCGTAAGTTTGTCTTGCAACCTGAAAAAAAACGTAAGCGCCCGTAGAGTTTGTTTGACATGACAAAGAACCTCTGCGGCCGGTCTACGGCTCGAAAATCAGCACGTCACACACGCGCCCTCCATGCATTTCACGCGCACCCCCCGTGCGTTTCTTGCGTTTTTTGCACGTAGACCTACCGGTAGCCTGGCTAATGCGACTTCAAAGCTCTCCGAGCATTTGGTCTGGCCAAGCTATTAAGCCAAACCGTTTCCCAGAGCCTGTGGTTGACCCGCCTCCCTGAAATGCCTCATTTTGCTACTGGTCGAAGCCAGAAAAGGCTGTGACGAAGCTTAAACCAATCACATCACTCTTTCCTCTGATGTATGTGACGCGACAGGGCTAACTGGTAGATTAAACTCTTACCGAAGCCGGTCGGGAGCAAGGCGAAAACATCCTTCCTTTCAATAAATACCTCCAGGGCTGCTCTTTGCTCCGTTTTCGATGAGAACTTCCCGTTGAATGCTTTCAATACAGCATCTACCGCTATGTCAAAGGCTTGCCGCTGCTCCATGTTCGTGATGTGAATGAAGCGCTTCCGGCATAGATTCTGTAAACAATCTATGGCTTCCGGTCGCAGTTCTACGTCGTCACTGCCTTGAACACGCCTCTACCCAGGGCTGTTGGAGATGCTCAAAGTTGATTGGTTCCCGATTTTTCGGGAGCTTGGAAATGCTGTAGATAGCCTGCCTGGTCAAACTAAGCTCGGAACAGGCCCTCGTGTTGCGTCACGCTTAGGATGGGTGGGCCCAGGCTAACGTAGACCGGCTGTAGGAGCACGTACGTCCGGTTGTGACCGAGGCATTAGGTTGGTGATCATTCCCAATCTGTTGGGGTTTGGGGTTTTAATATATAAAACTTATATATTTACTTATGTACTCCAATTGTGCTCTTATTTGTGTTGTAGAGTAATCTGCTCTTGACGGGTGATAAGGACCAGCTGGTGATGCTGCTGGATCAGATCAACACTACTTTTGTACGCTCCAACCCTAGTGTTCTACAGGGCCTCCTCCGCATCATTCCCTACCTCTCCTTTGGAGAACTGGAGAAAATGCACATCTTGGTGGAGCGCTTCAAGCCTTGCTGCAGTTTTGACAAGTACAGCAATAAATTGTCTAATATTTTACTTGTCATGTACTAAAGCAAGTTCAGTTTATGAAGGTAAAAAGGTTTGAAAAATCAATACTTTTTTTTTCAATAGGTATGATGAGGAGCATAATGCAGACGATAAGGTCTTCCTAGACTGTTTCTGTAAAATTGCAGCAGGGATCAAAAACAACAGCAATGGCCATCAGCTAAAAGATCTAATCCTCCAGAAGGGCATCACCCAAAGTGCTTTGGACTACATGAAGAAACATATCCCCGGTGCCAAAAAGTAGGACCATTTTTACGTCACTTCTCAAGGCTTGTTTTTAACTTTTTGACCCATAACACAGGTGCCAGAAGATTTTCAAATTTAACCCACTGGGGTCGAGAGCTTTGCCGGTGAAGCTCGGCAGATTTCGAATGAGTAGGTCCTGTATAACTATCTTTGCGCGTTTTTATCATACGAGCATGATAAACATATTGACAAACTTTACACTTTCCTATGTGTCCACTGCCAAATAATATATTTTTAAATTACCTAAATTAGGTGGAACATAAAACTTGTCGCCTTACTCAGTCACACCGCTGTTGGAGCACTGAGCGCGCACTTGCACGTTTCATCAGGCTATTCACATGGCAACGGCATGATGATCACTTTCACTCTTTCAGTTTCCATTGGTTTCTCTTTCATAGTGGAACGCCCGCTTGTAAACAGCATAAAATCTGTCAGCCATAGTTTAAGCTTATTTAGAGGTAAAACTTGTTGCGAGATGGCACGCGGGTTTTATTTGCTTCGGATGATTCAGGACAGCAATTCAATCTTGAGAACTGGGACACTGATGATGAGCAGTGCCTTTTTTTTTTTTCTTCGACTCAATCCCGCTGAAGATGAACTTGAAGTGTAAATATTTCTTATGAGCATGTCGGTTGATATGCATGCGGTGTAGTGCATACATGGGAAAGTGACTGAGCAGTTTTTCCAGAATTAAAAGTATTTTCCTCAAAAATAGTTAATTTTGCTCTGTTTTTTGAGTTTGAAGAGTAAAATTTGGAATGGAAGCAAAATTAGAGTAATTGTGTAACAGAGTTGGTTGTAGCTCTGAATTGAGTAAAATAGTCTAAGAGTTAATTTCAAGATACTGAATAGAGTCAAAAGGGGTGTTCACACAGCACATATTTGCATCAATGCTGCACCGATGTATTTTGTTGTGATGTATCTTACGCCGGTGTAAATTTTGTGGAGAGAAGCGTGTTAGTACCGGTGCAGCCCCACTTGCGTTCACACGGCAGTTCTTGCAACCGTGCTATACGATAGTAATAATGCGGAAATAAAGTATGTGCATGCGTGAAAATGTACTTCCTTTTCCTGGTTGTCATGGCATCACCAAGCGCCGGGAAAACAACGTGGATGAAGACACCAGTGTTGCCAGATACTGCTGACGTTTTCCAGCCCAAAATATGTTCAAATCCGCCAAAATGCACTTAAAACCGCTCAATCTGGCAACACTGGAAGACACGCAGTTCTGTTGTTGATATTCGCCATTTTGGAAGTGTAAAATACCAGGATGCAAATTATGCAATGCCCGTATGTAATCAACTCTCCTCACGCATAGTGAGTCTACCCCTGTAGCGTTCAGACGTCCCATTTTATATCGGTGCTGCCCCGCCCCGCAAACGAGCATTTACTCCGCAAACGAGCATTTAAATTTCTTAAACCACCTCCCGAGCAGGTTTAGATTTGCACCGGTTTAAGCAGCTTTCAGGGGCTACACCGGTATAACTTTGTACCGTGTGAACGCTCTACCGGGGCAGCCCCGGTGCTACACCGGAGTAAAAGTTGCCGTGTGAACACCCCTAAATACCAGGTAAATGAAGTTGCTGTAAAAAGCAGTTTTAGAAGTGTGTTGGAATGTGTGAGAAAACATACCTTACCCATTGTGATGAACTGTTTCGATCACGTGACCTGATGGGATTAAGAGTTGGCAGTGGGAGGGGTTTTCACTCTTCTCATTGAATGGAATGGAATTTTTTACTCTCCTCATTGAATACCCCTCCCACTGCCAACCCTTTATCCCAAAACAATGAGAGAGACAAATTTTTTGATGGCCGGTTAATTGTCCAAATCAATGGATCAGATTTAAGTTTTTGTGCTTGATACGTTCCTAAGACTGAATGGAATCACCTCAAGTGATCAAAATGGTCTGTCACAATGGGTAAGGTCATGTTTTTTTCACATGTTCCAACACTGTTCTAAAACTGCTTTTTACAATATCCTTTTTTTTTTTTTTTTTTTTTAAATAAAGTACAATCATGACATACATATGACACAGATATTATTGTAGCTGAACTTGTGCTGAATACAAAAAAAGTCATGACTTTTTTTGAAAATACGGCTAAAATTTGTTGAAATTGACAAAATTGCAGTAAACCACAATCTTTCGAGTGCCAGAAAATACCCTTAGACCCCAGATGGTTAAGTTGCAAGTTTTTCCAGTTGACTCATTGAAGTACTGGGAAATGTCCAGAATAATTTTGCTCAAAGCTGCTAGTGGTACGATTTGTCATTTTAACCGTAACAGGATGTGGAAGGTCTTGTAACTACCATGAGCACTTGAGTTAGGGATTTGGACTTGAGTCACACTGTTGCACTGACTTGCAACTTGACTCAGACTTGCATGTCACTGATTCACAATTGTGACTTGAGACTTATGACCTTTCCATCTGGATTTAAAAAAAAAAAGTTAAACTAGGAGCATCAATACTCATTAAATTAAAGTAATGGTTTAAATCACTGCTATTTACAAAAGTGCTAGGTTTGATTTGGCTCCAAATCAGGGGTGTGGGACCCTGAATGGTGTGCATTTTCAATGCACAGCATTGACACTAGGGTTTGGGCGGTGGTTTGTGCCAACACTTCATGCTTCTTGAACCATGAAATGGCCAGTTTCTGAAACTAGATTTAAAACGCGAGCATACAGAAAGCAGTTCTTCTATTGATTCTTATATGGTGAAAGCAGGTATTACGAGGATACTTGCTTGATTACAGCTATTGCTGCTCATTTGTGTACGGTGACAGCCCCTCATGACACTACTGGAAGTTCTTAAAATAAATGTTATGATAGAAATTTTTAAAAAAGAAAAAGGTTCATTTGAATCCTGATGAAACACAAACAGCTTCTCTATTATGCAAATGTTTTAAATATGTTTAGGTAAGACTTGAAATTATTACCAACAAACCTTGTTCATTTAATTAATAATAATTTGTGTAATTGTTTGATATGGGTATTATAATTAAAGGGAAGCAATGTCCAAAATAGGGATGGCGAAAACTAAAAAAAAATCTTGACCGACCACCGAGCCTCATTAGCCGGTTAAAGTCGGTTAACCTATGAGTTTAACAGGGATGCAAACGGCGCGCCTTTTGGCGGATGCCGCCTTTTTCACGGCTGAATCGTGCAGATCCGATTTTTTTGGGGGGGGGGTGTTGGAGTGTCTGAAGAATTTCAACGGCATTTGCTTATTTAGTAATTTTAATACAGAATTTACTCTGATGAAATTATTCAGACACTCCAACGCCCCCCCTAAAAAAAAAAAATTGGATCTGCACGATTCAGCCGTAAAAAAGTCGGCATCTGCGCCTTTAGTTTGTGTGGAGAGATATGATCTGCAATAACATGCATTGTTGGCTACAGACCGAAACATACTTTCAGAATGCACTGGCCAAGGCAGGACTAAACTCGATGTGATAATAATTATAATCTAATCTAATAATATCTAAAATCTAATAATAAATTTAAAAAAAAAAACAGAATAGTAATTTGTAAGCTAAAAAGCCTGTGTCTACACTTTTCTCTCGCCGAGTGGCAGCTGTTTTCAACTGGGGTGGGAGGGCGGGACATGACTGAATGGGTGTTTCTGATTTGTCAGCTGTCTTCAACTGGGGCGGGACATGACTGAATGGGTGTTTCTGATTTGTCAGCTGTCTTCAACTGGGGTGGGAGGGCGGGACATGACTGAATGGGTGTTTGATTTGTCAGCTGTCTTCAACTGGGGCAGGAGGGCGGGACATGACTGAATGGGTGTTTCTGATTTGTCAGCTGTCTTCAACTGGGGCGGGAGGGCGGGACATGACTGAATGGGTGTTTCTGATTTGTCAGCTGTCTTCAACGGGCGGGACATGACTGAATGGGTGTTTCTGATTTGTCAGCTGTCTTCAACTGGGGTGGGAGGGCGGGACATGACTGAATGGGTGTTTCTGATTTGTCAGCTGTCTTCAACTGGGGCGGGAGGGCGGGACATGACTGAATGGGTGTTTCTGATTTGTCAGCTGTCTTCAACTGGGGTGGGAGGGCGGGACATGACTGAATGGGTGTTTCTGATTTGTCAGCTGTCTTCAACTGGGGCGGGAGGGTGGGACATGACTGAATGGGTGTTTCTGATTTGTCAGCTGTCGTCCTTACACCGCATGGCATGCCCCAAGCGTTTACAACACAGAATTCCAGGTTCTCCGCTCCAAAATCGGCAGCTTCAAAACGATTTTTTTTTTTTTAACTGACAGCCAAAAAAAATTAACCGGTTGACGTTGATTCGGTCAACCACCGGTCAAACGGTCATCGGTTAACATCCCTAGTCCAAAATACACATCATTAGGCAGACCGTACTGTCTTAAGTTCAGCTTATGTTTATGTCCAGTAACGTGCCTCCAACTAGCAGTGACAGCTGAATACTTACGACTTGGACTTGAGGTTAGAGACTTGATATGTGACTGTGTAGTTTTAGCACAGTAGCAAAACAATTTACTCTTGACAGCCCTGCTTCTCCTGCATGTAGTTCTTATTTCTTTTGTATATCCCTTGCTAATCTGCTGTATGTATTACAGTTTGGATGCAGATGTTTGGAAGAAGTTCCTTGCTCGACCAGCCCTTCCCTTTATCCTCAGACTGTTGCGTGGTCTGGCCACCCAGCATCCCCCTACACAGGTATAGTGACTTTATTGCTCAAGAAAATTCTACTGTTCCTCACGTCCTTCACTTTTAGAAAGATGGTGTGGGATCTTGCCATGTATTTTGTCTTGTGTTCTTTAGATGCTGATTGGAACAGACTCCATAAGTAATTTGCACAAGTTAGAGCAAGTGTCAAGTGACGAGGGAATCGGCACTCTTGCTGAGAACCTTCTGGAAGCTTTGAGGGAGCATGCAGAAGTGAACCTGAAAATTGACGCAGCTCGAAGGGAGACTCGGGCAGAGAAAAAGAGGATGGCTATGGCGATGAGGCAGAAAGCTCTGGGCACATTAGGAATGACTGTGAGTCTCTCACAATATGGCCCACCCATGCTTACTGTAGCAATGTAGGTCACGGGGCTAGGAAACAAATTAGACCAATTTCGGTTATCAGGGAAGTTTTCTGATTAAGCAGGCATTGTTTGTTTATGAAATGAAAATCAGTGTACATCCATAAGTATACCCTTGTTTGAGTTATGAATGCTTTTTTCAGACCAATGAGAAGGGGCAGGTTGTGACGAAGACGTCCTTATTGAAGCAGATGGAGGAGCTTATAGAGGAGCCAGGTCTAACTTGCTGTATCTGCCGAGAAGGTTACAAGTTTCAGGTATTCCTACTGACCTCACGTTTGTGGTTATAAGTTAATGCATCACAAAACATCACTCCAGTCATGCGTGTAAAGTAACTAGTGTTTCTCTGCACAGCCGACGAAGGTCCTGGGTATCTACACGTTTACGAAGCGTGTGGCTCTGGAAGAGTTTGAGAACAAACCCCGCAAACAGCAGGGCTATAGCACTGTCTCGCACTTTAACATAGTCCACTATGACTGCCACCTTGCTGCTGTCCGGTAAACGCACAAACTTGTTTGTCTCTCTTATCGTCTTATTTTAACAAGACTGTGGCCTGACCCGTCTCTCTGATCATTGCGTCAGGCTTGCTCGAGGGCGTGAGGAGTGGGAAAGTGCCGCCCTACAGAACGCCAACACCAAGTGCAATGGGCTTTTGCCTGTGTGGGGGCCACACGTACCTGAATCAGCATTTGCCACTTGTCTAGCAAGGTAGGCCACTACCCCCCCCCCCCCCCCCCCCCCAAACTGCACATCTGAGTCAATTACGCTGATTTTTCTGAATTGCATGTTAACGTGCGGTGTTTATATTGTCTTGCAGGCACAATACATATCTGCAGGAATGCACAGGGCAGAGAGAGCCCACATACCAGCTCAATATCCACGATACCAAGCTGCTGTTTTTGCGCTTTGCAATGGAACAATCTTTCAGCGTGGACACAGGGGGAGGTGGCCGCGAGAGCAACATCCACCTCATTCCTTACATCATCCATACTGTCCTCTACGTCCTCAACACGTATGTTCCTTAGTAATCGGATTCGGATGCACACCGCCATTTTAAACCAACGACAAGAACACCATGTGAAAAACTGTGCATTTGCTGTAGTTTTAACAATTCCAGTCTTTGTTTTTCAGCACAAGGGCCACATCCCGAGAGGAAAAGAACTTGCAGAGCTTCTTAGAGCAGCCGTGTGATAAGTGGGTGGAGAGCTCCTATGAAATGGACGGGCCACACTACTTCACTGTGCTGGCTATGCACATCCTCCCTCCTGAGCGCTGGAGAACCACACGCATCGATTTCTTACGCCGGCTGCTCGTCACTGCACATGCACGAAAAGTCTCACCAGGGGGCACCAACAAGTAAGAAAAGGACGGGGGGGACACACACACACACGGTGGTGGGGTTTTTTTTGTTTTTTTTTTGGTCTTTTAAAGCATGTTTTATGTTGCTGTTTTTTGTTATGTGACAAAATTTGCGTTTAATATAACCAGTTTATCCTTCCATGTATTGAAAGTGGAGATTTAATTAAATGTAACTGTATATTTAAAACCTCTGAACCAACCATGGTTGTCATGGACAACATATTAGGGGTGTTCACACGGCAACTTTTACTCCGGTGTAGCACCGGGGCTGCCCCAGTAGAGCGTTCACACGGTACAAAGTTATACCGGTGTCGCCCCTGAAAGCTGCTTAAACCGGTGCAAATCTAACCCTGCTCGGGAGGTGGTTTAAGAAATTTACTCCGGAGTAAATGCTAGTTTGCGGGGCAGCACCGATATAAAATGGGACGTCTGAACGCTACAGGGGTAGACTTGCTACGCGTGAGGAGAGTTGATTACATACGGGCATTGCATAATTTGCATCCTGGTATTTTGCGCTTCCAAAATGGCGAATATCAACAACAACAGAACTGTCTCTCTTCCGGTGTTGCCAGATTGGGCGGTTTTAAGTGCATTTTGGTGGATTTGAACATATTTTGGGCTGGAAAACGTCAGCAGTATCTGGCAACACTGGTGTCTTCATCCACGTTGTTTTCCCGGCGCTTGGTGATGCCATGACAACTGGGAAAAGGAAGTACATTTTCACGCATGCGCACATTTCATTTCCGCATTATTACTATCGTTTTGAGGTTTTTCACCTGACGTCACAGGGTCACGTGACGCCCCGGTGTCCGCCATTTTGAAGGTCAAGCTACATACTAATGCTGCAGACAGAGAGGGAGAACCAGCTTGGAAAAAAAAACGTGTTACAGACACCGGATCCAGTGTAAATAGCTGCCGGAGCGCGCTCCGGCTTGCTCCCCCTCAAATTAAGCAGCGCGCTCCGGCTTGCTCCCCCTCAAATTAAGCAGCGCGCTCCGGCTTGCTCCCGGAGTGCTCCGGCCGAGGTTCCGGAGCGCGCTCCGGCTTGCTCCCCCTCAAATTAAGCAGCGCGCTCCGGCTTGCTCCGGGAGCAAGCCGGAGCGCGCTGCTTAATTTGAGGGGGAGCAAGCCGGAGCGCGCTCCGGCAGCTATTTACACTGGATCCGGTGTAAATAGCTGCCGGATCATAATTACAGTAAACTAGTAAATACAGTAAAGGAAAAACTTGAGACTGAAAGATTTTAACAGTCATCCAAATGACTGAACGTAAACATTGCTACAGTAACATACTAGCTATGTTGTTGACATTAGCTAGTGCTAACAGCTAGCTGCTAGTACACTGCTACAACACAGACACCGACCCTAATAATACAGTTCTTGGTCATTGCCTGGTAACAGCAAATTTATAACGGGCCATGTCTCAACAGACTAAGAAGTTATTTCAATGACATTTAATAACATTTTGTTTATCCTGAGGACCGAAAGTAAATGAAAATGTGAACAAACCTTAGCTGTAATAAGATGGCGACCACCGGCTCCAGGGACGACCCGCTGATGTAGGCATGTTACCCAGCCTGACACAAAATATTTGTAGGCATCCAAACTCTTATACGCTTTCAGATCAATACCTGTGTATGGCGATGGGTTTTTAACGACATAGGTATACAGATCATGTGGGCTGAAGTCAGGTAAAGACGAGGGCTTCGTGTACTTCCGTACGTCAGTGAACAATCCTGGTGGAAGCAGGTAAACGTCGTTCTCTAAGCCTGCTAACCTCAATTTTTGCAAATACCTCTCCCTCTGCTCGCCCTGTAAATGCCCTACGTCGCTGGATAGTGAAGGTGTTTTCTGCATCTCGCTCCTTTTTCTTTTATGTTTTTCGTTTGTCGCCTTCCTCGCATTCAAACTGATTCGAGCCGTGACGTCCAAAATGGCAGCCTCACATGACTTGGTCACGTGGGTGAAAAATCTCAATAGCACGGTCGCAAAAACTGCCGTGTGAACGCAAGTGGGGCTGCACCGGTGCTAACACGCTTCTCTCTAGCAAGCAGGTTTGTGACGTGTGAACGCTCCACAAAATTTACACCGGTGTAAGATATATCGCAACAAAATACATCGGTGCAGCATCGATGCAAATATGTGCCGTGTGAACACCGCTATTGACTGTGATATTGTAATTTAGGCAGTGACTATATCTATTTGACTGATTTTGCACGTGCATTTTGTCAAACAGTGAACTCATTGTAAGACGAGACATAAATTGTTTGACACGTACTTAATTGGTCTAATGAACCTCTTTGCTTTTATTCACAGACTCGCAGACAAAACAGTGAAGGAATATGCAGTTTATCGCTCCCCACTTCTCTTCTGGGGCCTGGTGGACCTCATCTATGACATGTTCAGGGTACAAATATATGCTTTTCTTTAAATACCTATCCATTGTTTGTATATCAGTCTGCATTGTCCTGTCAATGGAACACATATATTCTAATTTAATATTTCTCTATGAATATAACAGAAAGTGCCCACCAGTAACACCGAGGGAGGCTGGTCCTTCTCACTAGCAGAGTATGTGCGGCACAACGATATGCCGATATACGAAGCTTCAGAAAGGGTATTGAGGGCTTTCCAGGATGAGCTCATGCCTGCCGATTCTTTCGCGGAGTTCCTGGATGTTGTAGGTGGGTGAAAAGACGTGTATATACATTCACTCCTCCTATAATTTGGTTGATTGCTAAAATTACAAGGTTGGTTTAGAAGGGTCTGCAAAATAGTATATTTAGCAACAGTCAGTCTGGATCAAAAAGTTTTGTCAATTTAAGCCTCTGTTTCTTCTTTGAGTGACTAATAAATCTGAAATAAGAGTGCTTCTTGGGTTTTAATCTCAAGTTATACTGGGACAGTATGCACCCAAGTAGACAGTTTAGTGCAGACCTGGGCATTTTACGGCCCGCGGGCCGCATCCGGCCCTTTGGTTCATTCTGACCGGCCCGCGTAAGGTTAATTAGAAATTACAAAATAAACGTATTTTCTAATTTTACCTCATGCATGGACTGAATGTGCATTGCTTTTATTTTGAAGCTGTGTTCAACAAAAACGCAATGCGCGCGACATGAGCATGACATGAAATCCCACGAAACCGAATCCCGCGATAACTACTTCCGTAATTTGTCCAGACCAACCACAAACTTGTACGTCATCCTTCAAACGGTCCAGCCAATCACATAGTGTGACGTCACCAGCAGGCACCAGAGCCCGAGCCGATCTGTAGATCTGATCCCTACACCAAATTGAAGTTGTTGCGAGCAGGTCACAAGAAGACTTTAGTCCCCAAAATGTCCGCAAAAAGAAGAAAGGTAGATGCCGAATGCAGGGCTTTCAACAAAACATGGACTGCTAAGTATTTATTTACTGAAGTCAGAGATGAAGCCGTGTGTTTAGTTTGCGGAGAGCAGATTGCAGTGTTCAAAGACTACAATTTGAGTCGGCATTACCAAATGAAAAACACCAAATGAGGTGATTAGACTACAAATGTGGGCATCATTATTATAATATGATGTATCTTGCTTGATATTTGGAGTAGAAAGACAATATTGTGATGTCTTTATTGTGTTTTGGGGTGAATGTGACTGAAAAAATGGTACAAACGTTCACATTTTGTTAACCATTGTTTTGGGAAATTTGATTGAATAAATGACGTTTTTTTGTAAGGCAACCTCGTTTTTTCCATACTCTTACCAGTCTTAGCAGCTTGTAAAAACAATTTACTGCTTTATATAAAGAAATACAATTAATATTATGCAGAATTTAGTTCAGCCTTTTGGTCCGGCCCTCCACAAAATTTTCTGTTTTTCATGTGGCCCCATGGAAAAAATAATTGCCCACCCCTGGTTTAATGCATCAGATATAATGAAAAATGACGCTTCATATTAGCTAATGACTAATTTTAATTGAGCTGACCAATATGTCATTTATGCTTAAGTGACTCAGGAAGAGAAATCGTGATTACAGTTAATATAATTTGTTGGATGTCCTATGACAATTCCTTATTTCTATGAAGTTGCATTTTTAATTTTCTATTATGTACAGTTTGTGTGTTTTTTTTGTTTTGTTTTTTTTTTCCCTTGACATAAATGCTTGACGGAGTTCATGTTGGAAAATGTATTTGGTTCAAGGCCAGATGGAAGTGTTCATTACAGACAGATGCAGTCGAACAGTAAACTGAAAACCGATTTCAGTAATAACAGTACAGTAACCAAACAGTCCTTGTATGACTGGTATTGATTTTCATGATCTGGTACATTTTTCTTGAAGTGGCTGTATCGAAGGTACAACATTGTGACTTTAATATTAAGCAGAAAACTAGAGTTGTGGATAAGATGCTCTTTATAGAAGAGAGGTTTCAGAGAGCTATCAAAACAGTCCCCTGTACTATTACAGAAGTATTGTCATAAAGTACGTCCTGGTATGTTCTGATGAGCACATTTTGATGAAGTAACTAGTCATTTTTTTAACTCGTCCGGCCGCAGGCCAGGCCGGATGAGCTCATGTGATCACGCGTCGTTGTCGTCCGACCACGATTTACAAAAATCGCTGCTTCTCTTACAGGATTGATTGGATTTCGATTAAACTCGCATACCATGTTCCCCAGGTGGGTGTGCATATAAAAGTTGTCAAGATGGTGGTGCCACCTGTCGTCGTATTTACGACTTTTATGGGCATCTTGGCTGGTATGAGCTACAACCTCATTGAGGCTGGGTTTTGTTTGTTTGTTTTTTATGCCTCCGCCACCGTAAGGTGCAGGAGGCATTATGTTTTCGGGTTGTCCGTCTGTCCATGCGTGCCAAAACCTTGTGAACGCGATATCTCAAAGGCTGATGAAAGGAATTTCACCAAACTTTCACCATTTGTGCGCTTTGGGACAAACATGAACTGATCAGATTTTGAGATCAAAAGGTCTAAGGTCAAGGTCACTGTGAGGTCAAATGTCTGTCCGAAAACCTTGTGGACACAATATCTCCAAGGCTGATGCAAGTAATTTCACCAGGTCACGATTACTGTGAGGTCAAATGTCCATCCCCAAATCACAACTTAATAAGGTGTGTAGTCTACCGGGCGGAGGCATCCCCATCGACGCCGTTGGCGTAGAGTTCTATCTTTTATTAAAAAAAAAATGTTTTTTATGCCTCCGCCACCGTAAGGTGCAGGAGGCATTATGTTTTTGGGTTGTCCGTGCGTCCGTCCCGAAACCTTGTGAACATGATCTCTCACAGGCTAATGAAAGGAATTTCACCAAACTTTCACCATTTGTGCGCTTTGGGACAAACATGAACTGATGAGATTTTGAGATCAAAAGGTCTAAGGTCGAGGTCAAATGTCTGTCCGAGAACCTTGTGAACACAATATCTCCAAGGCTGATACAAGTAATTTCACCAGGTCACGATTACTGTGAGGTCAAATGTCCATCCCCAAATCACAGCTTAAGGCGTGTAGTCTACCGGGCGGAGGCATCCCCATCGACGCCGTTGGCGTAGAGTTCTATCTTTTTTTTTTCTTTTTTTTTATAAATGTTTTTTATGCCTCCGCCACCGTAAGGTGCAGGAGACATCATGTTTTCAGGTTGTCCGTGCGGCCGTCCCGAAACCTTGTGAACACGATCTCTCAAAGGCTAATGAAAGGAATTTCACCAAACTTTCACCATTTGTGCGCTTTGGGACAAACATGAACTGATTAGATTTTGAGATCAAAAGGTCTAAGGTCAAGGTCACTGTGAGGTCAAATGTCTGTCCGAGAACCTTGTGAACACAGTATCTCCAAGGCTGATACAAGTAATTTCACCAGGTCACGATTACTGTGAGGTCAAATGTCCATCCCCAAATCACAACTTAATAAGGCGTGTAGTCTACCGGGCGGAGGCATCCCCATCGTCTCCGTTGGCGTCGAGTTCTATCTAGTTTTTTATATTAAATAAACCCCTCTTCTGTTCTGTCTCTTGGCAGGGCTACTCTCGGACATCCCAGACCCTGATGGTTTCCTGCAGGACCTGTTGAATTCTGTGCCCTGATGGTATCCAGCCAGTCTCTCCCTGGGTGTGTCTCCAGCCTGCTCAGCGCAGGTGTTGCTTAAACATGGAGCTTGTCCTCTACCCGGACATTGCTAATGCAACTCCACAGGAACACCTTGCAATTAAGCTCTGGGCTCCCATATCTATCAGCTCACCCACTCTCATTCACCACCACCTCCTGATATTCACACGGGTTTGTTGTTCTACAGCGCCTTCAACTATAACGCTCCTAAATTGGTAAAAATTATATGTAGTCTGGATAAGTAATGCATTTATTACAAATGTTTCTGTAACATCTAATAACACTGAAACATACCATGACCATGCTGTTTTGATCCAACATGTTGCAGGTGCTTTGTTCAAGTAACTTTAAATGTTTGGGAATTTAATGACTGCGTGAAACAGCTTCTGGCTTTTATTTATCCCTTTTGATTTTTTTTTTTGAGTTAACTTCCAGAGTGATGAAGAGCAGCAGCTTCACAAAAGTTTGAATTGATCTCTTGGTGTCATGCACTTTGTTTCTGGACATTTTGCGGTGTTCAGTGATTTTGATTGTAATTTGCGAGAAAGATAAGGCCTTCCTACTTTGAACATACTTGTGTGAGGTTTCTCTCCTTGTGTAAGTGATGGAGAATGCAAGTTGTTTATGTATGCCTGTTGAATTTGAATGCTTTTGTAATGGGGTTTTACCTTTCACAATGAAACTTAAAGACTTTGGAGATAAAAGAATAAAAAGGCCTGCATCTTTACTTTGGAAGCATTTTTTCTTTTTGGTTTGTTTTCCTGGTTGGGTTTTTGTTTGATTTTCCTGTTTACAACACTAGAGATTTTTTTTTTTTGTGGGCTAATTGTTTGTGTGACTCTTCTCACATCCTTACCCAAACATATACCAAAATGTGCTGCAGACAAGATTTTCCCAAAGCGCATTTGTTTTTAGGCAAGGTGCCACTGAAAGCAGTCTTAGTGACAAATTTGTAGTATATCTCTATATGTATACACGGTATATATACACACCTGGAAAGGGTGATCTTGTATTCTGAGCTGAATGCATGGTGTGGAGTTAAAAAAAAAAATAAAAAGAAAAGAATCCAGTTAGTGTTTATTCGCCTATTCCCGCTGCTACAATGTTCAACTGTTGCTGAATGTCCGCTTTTTGAATTCTCTAATGAATAAAACTATAAGAATCCCACACACGACTCTCCTTGTCATCTGAGTAAATACTGGAATTGAAAATTATTGCAAAATTAAACTACTCACCTAGTGGTGCCATGCTGTAAACACTTATTGGTCTGATTGATTCATTTATTTAATCATAGCATCATCAGGAACAGAAACCTAATAGACACACACATGAATTTGTAGCTACCTGGGTGCATGAGCTTTATTATAGAGGTGACAATTTATTACAGTTGCCACCTTGAGAAATGAACCACACACACTAAACTGCTTATTTCTCTTGGTTTATTCTGAAAGGTGTCATTTGCGGGGGGTTTTTTGTTTGTTTTTTTGTTTTGCTTTTTGAAATTAAGACATGGTGCACATGTTAGCCTTTACCTCTGTTCAAAGATAAATTAAGAGTTCTGTTTTTCTCCTTTTAACTACTAAGGATGAAATAAACACAGTGCTTACACAGCAATCTTTCCCATTCCTCTTCCTATGTTAAAAAAAAAGACAAATCAGATCTCATGTGTACGGCAGAACAATAGGGCCAGGGTTTTATATTTTATTTGGAAACTTCTGAGAAAAAAAGTCAAATTTTTCGAGAAAAAAAATCGTCAGAAATCTGTAGAAGGCAGCCTTCCATACGGAAGTGACACTCACTCGCGGCCGGTAGACATGAATGGCTGAGACCAGAGCCATGGAATTCAGAGTTATGACAACCGGGGTTCAGAAATCACAATACTGTGATTCTGTGCCAAGACTGCAAGGATCTCTTTGTTATTAAACCCAATCCCGAAATAACATTTGATTAAGTCGTCCATTTCAGCAGCACTAAACACAGTAGTAGCAGACTAAGTCTCCGTCAGCTCTGAATGACCTGGTACTTCCTGGTAGCCTAAATTTGTGACTTTTTTTCTCAAAAATTTCGAGTTTTTTTTTTCTCTCAACTTTTGACAAATTTTGACTTTTTTCTTGAAAATTGACTTTTTTCTCAATTTTTGACTTTTTTCCGTGAAAATTTTGACTTTTTTCTCAAATTTTGACTTTTTTCTCAGATTTTGACTTTCTCAATTTTTTACTTTTTTCTCAATTTCTGATTTTAATCTTGAAAATTCTGTTTTTTTTCTCAGAAATTTAAAAAAAATATATGTATTTCTTAGTGGAACTATCGCTCTTCCGTACATGTGCAACTTATCTGTTGTCTGAGCTCCAAATAGCCTGTCCTCTGGGATATATACTTGTATCGTTTCCTATCATCTTGTCACCCACTTGAATTTTCACCCATTTTAGAGACTGCTTCTAACTCTGACTTATCTTTGACTTGGGTTTCCTCAGTCGCTTGCTGGCCTTTTTTGGCATCATTCACCATGCTGTTTTCCCTCTCTTGCCTCCTTATTCTCCCAGCAACTTGCCTCCCAATACTGTACAGACGCTCCCGTAAGAGTCACATTTTTACATCCAGGAGTGGCTTCTGAGGAATGGTTAGGAAAGGTGCAGGTGGATCAACTCATGTACAAACACTTTCTCCTTAACATCTCTGCTGAAAAAATCATCTTAGTTTAGCCAACGAGAAGAAGAAGAAAACTTTGTCACATGTACACTCATTCTGAAGCAGTGAGCACATGCATGTGAGCAATGAGCATACACACATACCCAGAGCAGTGGGTGCTACAGCTCCTGTGGAGCAGTTGGGGGTGAGGTGCCTTGCTCTGCCCACTGCTGAAACCCAGGCCAAGCTGGTGACACCTGGAAACCATCTTAGTCAATTGGGAAGTGCTGGTAGATGGATAACTGTTTCAGAATTACCGTTATTACATCATAGACAGCTAAGACCATTAAAAAGCCTTAAATTTTGACATTTAAAATACTGATCACTTTACTCATGTAATAAGGATTTACCAGCTTGGCCTGTGTTAAGCTGCTCAAACCAAGCTGGATTTTTCTTGGTGGCTTATAGCTGGAGATTTCAGAGGACTACTGCCAGAGAAAAAGATCTCTAGGCTAGTATTATAGCATTAATAGCAGCAAAGGTACAAAAACATGGGAAATATGTCTACAGAATTAATCAGAATAAGAGAATGTATTATAAAGAGCAGTTAGTAGTAATAAATGAAAGTCTTTTTTTTTGCTTTAAAAATAGTCTTTGTAAACAATTGAAAGAATTTCAGAGTCAGATATATATACACTTTTAGTCAGTAATAATACTAAAGAGCAGTAAATAGTAATAAAGGAAACTGTCTTTTTCTTTAAAAAATAGTCTCAGTAAACGATTGAAAGAATAACTTCAGAGTCAGATGTATAAACAATAATATTAAAGCACAGTAATAAAGGAAACCAAGTCTTTTTTTTAAATACTAGTCTCAGTAAACGATTGAAAGAATAATTTGTCAGGTGTGTGTGTGTATATATATATATATGTGTATATATATATATATATATATATATATATATATATATATATATATATATGTGTGTGTGTGTATATATATATATATATATATATATATATATATATATATACAGTGAGAGTAAAAAGTATTTGATCCCTTGCTGATTTTGTTGGTTTGCCCACTAATAAAGACATGATCATTCTATACTTTTAATGGTAAATGTATTCTAACATGGAGAGACAGAATATCAAAACGAAAATCCAGAAAATAACTTTAAAGAATATATTTTAATTGATTTGTATTTCATTGAGGGAAATAAGTATTTGATCCCCTAGTATGCATTAGGAGTTCTGGCTTTCACAGACCAGTTAGACACTCCCAATCAACCTGTTACCTGAATTGAAGACACCTGTTCTAACTAATCACCTGTATGAAAGACACCTGTTCACAGAATCAGACAATCAGACAGATTCCAAACTCTCCAACATGGGTAAGACCAAAGAACTCTCTCAGGACCTCAGAGACAGGATTGTTGACCTGCACAAATCTCGAATGGGCTACAAAAACATTAGCAAGATGCTGGGTATTAAAGTAACAACCATTGGTGCAATTGTGAGAAAATTTAAGAAGTATAACATGACCATCAATAGACCTCGGTCTGGTGCTCCACAGAAGATTTCACCTCGTGGGGTGGCAATGATCATGAGAACTGTGAGAAATCGGCCGGCAACCACACAGCGGGAGTTAGAGAATGACCTCAAGGCAGCTGGGACCACAGTCACCAGGAAAACAATTGGCAACACTTTGCGCCGCAATGGATTAAAATCCTGCAGTGCCCGAAAGGTACCCCTGCTTAAGAAGGCACATGTGGAGGCCCGCCTAAAGTATGCCAATGATTACCTCAAAGATGTACAAAGTGATTGGGAGAAGGTTCTGTGGTCAGACGAGACCAAAATTGAACTATTTGGCCTAAACTCTACTCGTCATGTGTGGAGGAAGAAAAATGCTGCCTATGACCCCAGGAACACTGTGCCCACTGTCAAGCATGGAGGTGGAAGCATTATGTTTTGGGGGTGTTTCTCTGCCAAGGGCACAGGGCTACTTCACTGCATCAGTGGGAAGGTGGATGGAGCCATGTACCATGCAGTCCTGAGGGACAACCTTCTCCCCTCTGCCAGGAAGTTGAAAATGGGCCGTGGTTGGGTCTTCCAACATGACAACGACCCGAAGCATACAGCAAAGACAACAAAGGAGTGGCTCCAGAAGAACCACATTAAGGTCATGGAGTGGCCCAGCCAGTCTCCAGACCTCAATCCAATCGAAAATCTATGGAGGGAGCTGAAGGTCCGAGTTGCCAAGTGACAGCCCACCGACCTTAATGATTTAGAGAGGATCTGCAAAGAAAAGTGGGCCAAAATTCCCCCTGATATGTGTGCTAACCTTGTGGTTAACTACAGCAAACGTCTGTCCGCTGTGCTTGCAAACAAAGGCTTTGCCACCAAGTATTAAGTGCTTTTGGCTAGAGGGATCAAATACTTATTTCCCTCAATGAAATACAAATCAATTAAAATATATTCTTTAAAGTTATTTTCTGGATTTTCATTTTGATATTCTGTCTCTCCATGTTATAATACATCTACCATTAAAAGTATAGAATGATCATGTCTTTATTAGTGGGCAAACCAACAAAATCAGCAAGGGATCAAATACTTTTTACTCTCACTGTATGTGTGTGTGTGTAATATATATATAAGAGAGCCTTTTATTATCCCACAAGGGGAAATTTACATTGTTACAGCAGCAAAATATATAAAGAGAAAAAGATAAGGCAGTGAAGGAGTAGTGCAAAAAAGTACTAAGTATACAAAAAAGGATATATAAGAAATAAACTACAAAATTTAGAGATAAATTTGTATAAATGAACAGGTTTGTAGATATACAATTAACATTAACTTCCACGAAGGTGGAATTGCATGTGTAAGTATTGCACAGGTATTACTACCAGTATTACCCAGGTAGTATTGCACAAGAGCCATTTTAACCATGTGTAGCTAGCAGTTCGCTGTAAAGTACTGATGCTGATCATCAATGCACACAGTATACGTTCAGAGGGGTTTCTATGGATGTAGAAATATATAACAATTTGTCAGTAATAATATTGAAGAGCAGTAAATAGTAATAAAGAAAACAAAGTCTTTTTTCCCTTTAAAAATACTTCAGTAAACTGTGTGTATGCAGTGCTGAGCGTAAATGAGTACACCCCCTTTGAAAAGTAACATTTTAAACAATATCTCAATGAACACAATTTCCAAAATGTTGACAAGACAAAGTTTAATATAACATCTGTTTAACTTATAACATGAAAGTAAGGTTAATAATAGATTGCACATTTTTTTTCAGTTTTACTCAAATTAGGGTGGTGCAAAAATGAGTACACTCCACAACAAAAACTACTACATCTAGTACTTTGTATGGCCTCCATGATTTTTCATGACAGCACCAAGTCTTCTAGGCATGGAATGAACAAGTTGGCCACATTTTGCAACATCAATCTTTTTCCATTCTTCAACAATGACCTCTTTTAGTGACTGGATGCTGGATGGAGAGTGATGCTCAACTTGTCTCTTCAGAATTCCCCATAGGTGTTCGATTGGGTTCAGATCAGGAGACATACTTGGCCACTGAATCACTTTCACCCTGTTCTTCTTCAGAAATCCAACAGTGGCCTTAGATGTGTGTTTAGGATCATTGTCATGTTGGAAAAGTGCACGACGACCAAGGGCACAGAGTGATGGTAGCATCTTCTCTTTCAGTATAGAGTAATACATCTATGAATTCATGATGCCATCAGTGAAATGCAGCTCCCCGACACCAGCAGCACTCATGCAGCCCCACATAAGGACACTGCCACCACCATGTTTCACTGTAGGCACCATGCATTTTTCTTTGTATTCCTCACCTTTGCGACGCCATACAGTTTTGAAGCCATCAGTTCCAAAAACATTTATCTTGGTCTCATCACTCCAGAGTATAGAGTCCCAGTAGTCTTCATCTTTGTCAGCATGGGCCCTGGCAAACTCTAGGCGGGCTTTTTTGTGCCTGGGCTTTAGGAGAGGCTTCTTTCGTGGACGGTATCCATGCATGCCATTCCTCTGCAGTGTACGCCGTATTGTATCACAGGAAATAGTCACCCCAGTTTGGCTTTCTACTTCTTTAGATAACTGCAGTGAACTTGCATGCCGATTTTCTTCAACCCTTCTCATCAGAAGACGCTTCTTTCGAGGTGTTAACTTCCATGGACGACCTGGACGTCTCTGTGAGATGGTTGCAGTTCCATCTTTCTTAAATTTTTGTACCACTTTTGCTACAGTATTCTGACTGATAAGTAAAGCTTTGCTGCTCTTCTTGTAGCCTTCACCTTTGTGGTGTATAGAAATTATTTTCTTTGGGGAATTCTGAAGAGACAAGTTGAGCATCACTCTCCATCCAGCATCCAGTCACTAAAAGAGGTCATTGTTGAAGAATGGAAAAAGATTGATGTTGCAAAATGTGGCCAACTTGTTCATTCCATGCCTAGAAGACTTGGTGCTGTCATTAAAAATCATGGAGGCCATACAAAGTACTAGATGTAGTAGTTTTTGTTGTGGGGTGCACTCATTTTTGCACCACCCTAATTTGAGTAAAACTGAAAAATGTGTAATCTAAGTTATATTATTAACCTTACTTTCACGTTATAAGTTAAACAGATGTTATATTAAACTTTGTCTTGTCAACATTTTGGAAATTGTTTGTGTTCATTGAGATATTGTTTAAAATGTTACTTTTCAAAGGGGGTGCACTCATTTATGCTGAGCACTGTGTGTGTGTATAAAAAAAAATCTCCTTCTCACCCCCGGCGGGGGTGGAGTGGGGGGGGGGGGGGGGTATCCATGTCATCCTCAAGCTCGGGTCCTCTACCAGAGGCCTGGGAGTTTGAGGGTTCTGCGCAGTATCTTCGATGTTCCTAGGACTGCGCTCTTCTGGACTGAGGCTTCAGATGTTGTTCCTGGGATTTGCTGGAGCCACTCTCCCAGTTTGGGGGTTACTGCCCCAAGTGCCCCCACTACCACGGGGACCACGCAACCCTTGACCTTCCACATCCGTTCCAGCTGCTCTTTCAACCCTTGATACTTCTCAAGTTTCTCATGTTCCTTCTTCCTGATGTTGGCGTCAGCTGGGATCGCCACATCTATCACCACCACCCTCTTCTGCTCTTTGTCCACCACCACTATGTCCGGTTGGTTAGCCAGGATCTGTTTGTCAGTCTGGAAGCTGAAGTCCCACAGAATCTTGGCCCTGTTGTTCTCAGCCACCTTCTGTGGTATGGCCCATTGGGACTTGGGTATTTCTATTCCATACTGGTTGCAGATGTTCCTGTATACTATCCCAGCCACTTGGTTGTGCCTCTCCATGTACGCTGATCCAGCTAGCATCTTACACCCTGCTACTATGTGCTGGACTGTTTCAGGGGCTTCTTTGCACAGTCTGCATCTTGGGTCTGATCTACTCTGGTAGATCCTGGCCTCTATGGCTCTTGTGCTTATGGCCTGTTCTTGTGCTGCCATGATTAGTGCCTCTGTGCTGTCTGTCAGTCCTGCATTATCCAGCCACTGGTAGGATTTCTTGATATCAGCCACTTCCTCTATCTGACGGTGGTACATGCCATGTAGGGGTTTGTCTCTCCAGGTTGTCTGTTCCTCCTCCTCCTCTGCACTCTCTTCAGGGTTCTGCTGCCTGAGACATTCACTTAGCAGTTCATCCTTTGGGGCCATCTTTCTGATGTATTCTCGGATTTTCGATGTTTCATCCTGGACCGTGGTCTTGACGCTCACTAGCCCTCGGCCTCCCTCTTTCCGCTTAGCGTATAGTCTCAGGGTGCTGGACTTGGGGTGGAACCCTCCATGCATGGTGAGGAGCTTTCTAGTCTTGATATCTGTGGCTTCTATCTCCTCCTTTGGCCAGTTTATGATACCAGCGGGGTATCTGATGACTGGTAGTGCGTACAATATATATATACATACACAGTGGTGCTTGAAAGTTTGTGAACCCTTTAGAATTTTCTATATTTCTGCATAAATATGACCTAAAACATCATCAGATTTTCACACAAGTCCTAAAAGTAGATAAAGAGAACCCAGTTAAACAAATGAGACAAAAATATTATACTTGGTCATTTATTTATTGAGGAAAATGATCCAATATTACATATCTGTGAGTGGCAAAAGTATGTGAACCTTTGCTTTCAGTATCTGGTGTGACCCCCTTGTGCAGCAATAACTGCAACTAAACGTTTCCGGTAACTGTTGATCAGTCCTGCACACCGGCTTGGAGAAATTTTAGCCCATTCCTCCATACAGAACAGCTTCAACTCTGGGATGTTGGTGGGTTTCTTCACATGAACTGCTCGCTTCAGGTCCTTCTACAACATTTCGATTGGATTGAGGTCAGGACTTTGACTTGGTCATTCCAAAACATTAACTTTATTCTTCTTTAACCATTCTTTGGTAGAACGACTTGTGTGCTTAGGGTTGTTGTCTTGCTGCATGACCCACCTTCTCTTGAGATTCAGTTCATGGACAGATGTCCTGACATTTTCCTTTAGAATTCGCTGGTATAATTCAGAATTCATTGTTCCATCAATGATGGCAAGACGTCCTGGCCCAGATGCAGCAAAACAGGCCCAAACCATGATACTACCACCACCCTGTTTCACAGATGGGATAAAGTTCTTATGCTGGAATGCAGTGTTTTGCTTTCTCCAAATATAACGCTTCTCATTTAAACCAAAAAGTTCTATTTTGGTCTCATCTATCCACAAAATATTTTTCCAATAGCTTTCTGGCTTGTCCACGAGCAGCAGTGTTCTTTATGGAGAGCAATGACTTTCTCCTTGCAACCCTGCCATGCACACCATTGTTGTTCAGTGTTCTCCTGATGGTGGACTCATGAACATTAACATTAGTCAATGTGAGAGAGGCCTTCAGTTGCTTAGAAGTTACCCTGGGGTCCTTTGTTACCTCGCCGACTATTACATGCCTTGTTCTTGGAGTGATCTTTGTTGGTCAACCACTCCTGGGGAGGGTAACAATGGTCTTGAATTTCTTCCATTTGTACACAATCTGTCTGACTGTGGATTGGTGGAGTCCAAACTCTTTAGAGATAGTTTTGTAACCTTTTCTAACCTGATGAGTATCAACAACAATTTTTCTGAGGTCCTCAGAAATCTCCTTTTTTCGCACTATGATACACTTCCACAAATATGTGTTCTGAAGATCAGACTTTGATAGATCCCTGTTCTTTAAATAAAACAGGGTGCCCACTCACACCTGATTGTCATCCCATTGAGTGAAAACACCTGACTCTAATTTCACCTTCAAATTAACTGCTAATCCTAGAGGTTCACATACTTTTGCCACTCACAGGTATGTAATATTGGATCATTTTCCTTAATAAATAAATGACCAAGTATAATATTATTGTCTCATTTGTTTAACTGGGTTCTCTTTATGTACTTTTAGGACTTGTGTGAAAATCTGATGAGGTTTTGGGTCATACTTATGCAGAAATATAGAAAATTCTAAAGGGTTCACAAACTTTCAAGCACCATTGTATATATAGATAAACAATTTTAATCAGTAATTAATATTAAAGAGCAGTAAATATTAATAAAGGAAACCAAGTCTTTTTTTCCTTTAAAAATACTAGTCTCAATAAATAATTGAAAGAATAATTTTAGAGACCTATATATATATATAGGTGCTCTAGTTTCCCCCACAATCCAAAGACATGCAGTTAGGTTGGTGTGGGGCGGCCTTGGGCTGAAGTGCCCTTGAGCAAAGTACCTGACCCCTGACTGCTCCCCGGGTGCTCTGGGCTGCCCACTGCTCTGGGTGTTCACTGCTTCAGATGGGTTAAATGCAGAGGATGAATTTCACTGTGCTTGAAGTGTGCACGTGACAAATAAAGGTTTATATTGGCCAAAATTCATTCGTAAATGTACAGGTAAAAATCCATGTTGTTGTTTTTATTGCCTTTAGTATAGCATAGCATGTAGCTCCACTGTGTCTCTCAGCTCTCTGGAGACTCGACGGGTTTGAGCTCACCGGTGACTTCCTGCCCAGGAAGTGTGCCCAATTCTCTTTGGCATTAACTCAACTCGCCATGTTTGGAGGAAGAAAAATGCTGACTATGACCTAAAGAACACCATCCCCACTGTCAAGCATGGAGGTGGAAACATTATGCTTTGGGGGTGTGTCTCTGCTAAGGGCACAGGACTACTTCACTGCATCAACGGAAGAATGGACGTGGCCATGTACCGTAAAATCCTGAGTGACAACCTCCTTCCCTCTGCCACGACGCTGAAAATGGGTCGTGGATGGGTCTTCCAGCACGACAATGACCCAAAACATACAGACAAGGCAACAAAGGAGTGGCTCAAGAAGAAGCACATTAAGGTCATGGAGTGACCTAGCCAGTCCCTGGACCTTAATCCCATGGAAAACCTATGGAGGGAGCTGAAGCTCCGAGTTGCAAAGCGACAGCCTCAAAACCTTAATGATCTAGAGATGATCTGCACAGAGGAGTGGACCAAAATTCCTCCTGACATGTGTGCAAACCTGGTCATCAACTACAAGAAACGTCTGACCGCTGTGCTTGCCAACAAGGGTTTTGCCACCAAATACTAAGTCTTGTTTGCTAGACGGTTCAAATACTTATTTCACTCAAAGAAATGCAAATCAGTTTATATCTTTAACATGAAGTTATTTTCTGGATTTTCTTTTTGATCTTTTGTCTCTCACAGTTAAAATAAACCTACCATTAAAATTATAGAACGTTTATTTCTTTGTCAGTGGACAAACTTACAAAATCAGCAAGGGATCAAATAATTATATATATATTATAGGGGCGGCACGGTGGTGTAGTGGTTAGCGCTTTCGCCTCACAGCAAGAAGGTCTGGGTTCGAGCCCCGTGGCCGGCGAGGGCCTTTCTGTGTGGAGTTTGCATGTTCTCCCCGTGTCCGTGTGGGTTTCCTCCGGGTGCTCCGGTTTCCCCCACAGTCCAAAGACATGCAGGTTAGGTTAACTGGTGACTCTAAATTGACCGTAGGTGTGAATGTGAGTGTGAATGGTTGTCTGTGTCTATGTGTCAGCCCTGTGATGACCTGGCGACTTGTCCAGGGTGTACCCCGCCTTTCGCCCGTAGTCAGCTGGGATAGGCTCCAGCTTGCCTGCGACCCTGTAGAACAGGATAAAGCGGCTAGAGATAATGAGATGAGATGTATATTATATTTACCCTTCTACATGTACATAGCGTTTTGTTTTTTTGTCTCCGCTTTTTTTTAATCTGTTTCTCCTAAGAGAGCTAAGTGAAACCGGAGTCAAATTCCTCATGTGTGTTCACATACCTGGCAATAAAACTGATTCTGATATATATTTTAAAAAATTATTATTATTATTATTATTTTTAAGGGGCGGCACGGTGGTGTAGTGGCCCTGTCATCATGCTGTCGCCTCACAGCAAGAAGGTCCGGCTTCCAGCCCCGTGGCTGGCAAGGGCCCTTCTGTGTGGAGTTTGCATGTTCTCCCCGTGTCCGCGTGGGTTTCCTCCGGGTGCTCCGGTTTCCCCCACAGTCCAAAGACATGCAGGTTAGGTTAACTGGTGACTCTAAATTGAGCGTAGGTGTGAATGTGAGTGTGAATGGTTGTCTGTGTCTATGTGTCAGCCCTGTGATGACCTGGCGACTTGTCCAGGGTGTACCCCGCCTTTCGCCCGTAGTCAGCTGGGATAGGCTCCAGCTCGCCTGCGACCCTGTAGAACAGGATAAAATGGCTACAGATACAGAGTGAAACCGGAGTCAAATTCCTCATGTGTGTTCACATACCTGGCAATAAAACTGATTCTGATTCTGATATATTTTTAAAAAATTATTATTATTATTATTAAAGAATAAAACATGCAAATCTGCTTAGTTGGTCCTCCCATAGGCTCTGAGAGAGAGAGAGAGAGAAGGGGAAAGAGGGCGTGGCGATGATGACGCCCCTCCTCCTCCTGCTATTTCCCGTTTGTTGAAGCTTATTCTAGCGGCTCGGACCCGGAGCCTCACTCGCGACAGGTTTCCCAGCTCCGCTCGGTACTGAGCAGCCGGAGAAAGTGAAGTAACCGCTCTGTTAGCCGTTAAACGATCTCAGGTGGCCTGTATGTTTTTATTTGTATGGCATTATAAAGGGAAGGGAGAGAGACAGAGGGTGTGAATAAGTATGTGCACCTTGCACTTGTGAGATGACGCGAGTGGTTTTGTTTGAATGAAACCCTTCCAGTCCAGGATGGATGACTTCTCTCATCTTTTCCCCGACCCGAACCCGTCACTGCACATGGAATCGCCGTTACCGGGTCTCCTCGGTGCCGCTGCAGTGACCGGAAGCGGCTCCGGGATGAGCAGCGCCTTACGGAACGATTTAGGCTCCAATATCCACGTTTTAAAAACCCTGAATCTGCGCTTCCGCTGTTTTCTGGCCAGAGTGCATGAGCTGGAGCGCAGGAACAGAGTGCTGGAGGCTGAGCTGCAGCAGGCTCTGGATCAGTCCCGCTACAGGAGGGAACAAGCCATCCAAACGGACTACCAGCTCCCGTTTGCAGGCCCGCAAGTCGAGAGCAGGGTCCCGGGGAGAATCTGGAGCTCCTCCCAGAGCAGGAGGTGGGGGAGCCGGCTGGAGCTGCAGCCCGGGCCCGGAGTTTCCTGGACGCTCCCGGATGGAGTCGGAGTGCAGATCGACACCATCACCCCCGAGCTCAGGGCCATCTATAACGTCTTAGCCAAAGTGAAACGAGAAAGAGACGAATACAGGAGGAGGCAAGTTCATTCGTTTCAGTTTCTTAATGATCCATACTGAAATTATTCATCCACACTTTTTTTTTTTTTTCCTCCGGTACAGCAGGTGTGGGATCAAAGCCCAGTCACTGTTTACATCCTTCAGGATGGGCGTAGCTCAGGGTTTATACTGCAAAGAAATGCTGGAGACCAAAATTGGCTTAAAAATAATGAAATGAAATGAAATCCAATCCAATTTTATTTATAAAGCACAGTTTAAATAAACACAATAAAACTATACGATAAAATAACACCATAGAACATTCTCATCTCATCTCATCATCTCTAGCCGCTTTATCCTGTCCTACAGGGTCGCAGGCAAGCTGGAGCCTATCCCAGCTGACTACGGGCGAAAGGCGGGGTACACCCTGGACAAGTCGCCAGGTCATCACAGGGCTGACACATAGACACAGACAACCATTCACACTCATTCACACCTACGGTCAATTTAGAGTCACCAGTTAACCTAACCTGCATGTCTTTGGACTGTGGGGGAAACCGGAGCACCCGGAGGAAACCCACGTGGACACGGGGAGAACATGCAAACTCCGCACAGAAAGGCCCTCGCCGGCCACGGGGCTCGAACCCAGGACCTTCTTGCTGTGAGGCGACAGCGCTAACCACTACACCACCGTGCCGCCCCATAGGCTGTCCACTCCAAATAAAATATCTGTGTACATAAAATCAACAACCTACACGGTGTTAAAAGCCTAGGAAGAGTTTTAAAATTAGACAGTGAGGAGGCCTGTCTAATGTGCAGCGGCAATGCATTCCATAATTTTGGAGCTGCAACCGAAAAAGCCCGGTCCCCTTTGAGCTTCAGTCTAGTCTCTTGGGAACTCTCAGGAGCAGCTGATGTATAGGGTGTATAGCACCTCAGAGAGGTACGATGGAGCAAGACCATTTTAAAGATTTAAAAACAAATAAAAGAATTTTAAAATTAATTCTAAAATGGATGGGTAGCCAGTGGAGCAAAGCTAAAATCGGTAAATGAAATGTTTCAACATACAGTAAGCCAGAATAAATGAAACAAAATCAATATTTGGTCTGAGACGACTAAAAAATAGTAGTCTCAGGTAGACTGAGTTGTAGGTTTTACTGAGCATCTTACAGAACCAGACACGGTTCTTCTGGACACTTTGACTGCCACACTCGCTTCTTCATTTTGCACCAAAACCCAGTAACCTTCATTCCATCCATCCATTATCTGTAGCCGCTTATCCTGTCCTACAGGGTCGCAGGCAAGCTGGAGCCTATCCCGGCTGACTACGAGCGAGAGGCGGGGTACACCCTGGACAAGTCGCCAGGTCATCACAGGGCTGACACATAGACAACCATTCACACCCACATTCACACCTACGGTCAATTTAGAGCCACCAATTAGCCTAACCTGGATGTCTTTGGACTGTGGAGGAAACCCACAGGGAGAACATGCAAACTCCGCACAGAAAGGCCTTCGCCGGCCGCTGGGCTCGAACCCAGAACCTTCTTGCTGTGAGGCGACAGTGCTAACCATTACACCACCGTGCTGCCCGTAGCCTTCGTTATGTTTTCTTTTTTAATCTGAAAAGTGGTTTCTTTTATATAGTATGTTGCTCAGATACAAATATTTATTTTCTGTAACATTTTAATTTTGTGCTGGAAAACAAACTTCTGGAACGCTGAAATGTTTTTATCCTGACTCGATAATATAGAAATCTATAAACATTTGTATAAGAAAAAGGGGGGGCTAAGACTTTTGCACAGTGCTGAGAGTGCATGCATATGCATGTGTGGGTTTTTTTTGTGTATATATAATATAAAATTTTTTTTTCTTTTACTAACATTCACTGGATGTGAGAAATCGTGCGCTCTGATTGGCTACTCTACTACTAAGCTATCAGCTCATATACCATGAGTAAAGAAAAACAAAATGGCGGCACGTGTTGCTGAACCAACCAAGACAAAATTAAAAACTCTACTTGAAAACAAAACCCCCCAAAAATACAAAAAAGCAACAAAAGTATTTGATGGCAAGAATGGTATCCTTTTTTTTTTTTTTCAAGAATTATTATTGTCGCATTTTTCAGAAAGTGTTAGTCATTTCACCAGTTTGTTTACATTCTAAGTGGAAATTATTTTGTCAGACGTTTTGTATAAATAATAATAAATAATAAGTTCAATTTATATAGCGCCTTTCTCAAAACCCAAGGTCACTTTACAATTATAGAGGGAAAAAAAAAAAGGCCACCAAATAAAGGTCAGGATGTCATTCCAGTGGTGTAGCAGCCACAGTCCCACCAAAAGGCGCATGAAAACAAGTCCCACACCGCCAGCACAGCCACAGGCAACATCACTCAGAACACCGCGCCATGGATCCACAAAGCGAGCACAGATGCACCGCCACGCAGAGTGTTGGTATGTCCCAAACCGCCTGCACAGCTGCCACGACACCACCGAGCAACATCACTCGGAACATCACACCAAGCACTAAAGCTCTGCTGCACAGAGCGCTGGACAACCACGATATTAAAATGAGCAACAAGCTCACTGCAGTCCAAAGCGAGGAGCACAGGCATCACCCACGGCGAACCAAGGCCTGGAGGGAACCGACACCCAAAACTGGGTCCGGAGCTACACCACAACCAGCGGACAAAACACTCAAACAAAAACAAACATCAAACTACACAAACACAAAAAAACAAAAGAGAAAATAAAATAAAAACAAAAAGCTCCAGTGAGAAGCGGCAGCCAAAATGTGCATGGCGTACTCTCAACCGGAAACAGAAATGAAAAAGGGTCAACGTCCCTTCATAAAGTTTTTATTTATTGAATTTGCAAAAAATAAAAATGCTCTGTTTCTCAAAATCCAGTGAATGTGGATAGAATAAAACCGTTATTCCACTCAATCTCATCGTACATGGCTTGTAGCCAACTCAACGCTACGCGCTTTGTCAGCTCTCGGCTCGTGTACAACCCAATTTCGTGGAATAACTGTTATATAAATTACACAGTACTGTGCAAAAGGCACATGCAAAGTAATGTTGTCGAGCAAGTATGTCTTCAAAAATAATGAAATTAAATGTTTCCACATTTTAAAAAAATATAAAGAGCAATAAACAGTAATAATCAAAGTCTGTGTTTGGGGTGATGACCCTCTGCTTAAAAAACAAAACAAAACTGTAAGGGTACTCGGTAGAGTACACACCTGCCAAGCCCCATACAGTATTCTCACCATCACAAACAAATCATTTGAATTTAGGATAATACTAAGGATGTACACCAGATTTCATCAAAACCTTTTCATTACTTTTTGCGTTATGTTGAGAACAGGCAAAAAAAAAAACCTGGATCAAAATACTTATCCAGATTTGCCTTAAAGTGCCATTCCACCATTGGATGTATTCTCATCTCATCTCATTATCTCTAGCCGCTTTATCCTTCTACAGGGTCGCAGGCAAGCTGGAGCCTATCCCAGCTGACTACGGGCGAAAGGCGGGGTACACCCTGGACAAGTCGCCAGGTCATCACAGGGCTGACACATAGACACAGACAACCATTCACACTCACATTCACACCTACGGTCAATTTAGAGTCACCAGTTAACCTAACCTGCATGTCTTTGGACTGTGGGGGAAACCGGAGCACCCGGAGGAAACCCACGCGGACACGGGGAGAACATGCAAACTCCACACAGAAAGGCCCTCGCCGGCCCTGGGGCTCGAACCCAGGACCTTCTTGCTGTGAGGCGACAGCGCTAACCACTACACCACCGTGCCGCCCCTGGATGTATTCTTTGGCATAAAATACAATATATTTTATGACAACATGACTAGACAGAGAAATCTTTTAGCTTCAAAATGATATATCAAACATAATTTTTTGACAATGACAAGTATATTAATTTTGCGACCAAAGTCACCTACCCTTTTAATTTCCGCGCGGTAGTGAAACGTGATGTCATCGGCAGGTTCCCCTTCTTGTGTACCACGTCACGTGTGACGTGGCACAGATTATCAGCAATGGCGGATAGAACGCGATTTCCACTTGTCGATTGCTGTGCTGATATTCACCATCGACCGTCTCCTTTGGGCATCACTTGCTATTTTCCTTTGCTTCTTTTCCGAAGCTGACAATCGCGTTCTATCCGCCGTTGCTGATAATCTGTGCCACGTCACACGTGACATGGTACACAAGAAGGGGAACCTGCCGATGACATCACGTTTCACTACCGCGCCGTAATTAAAAGGGTAGGTGACTTTGGTCGCAAAATTAATATACTTGTCGTTGTCAAAAAATTATGTTTGATATCATTTTGAAGCTAAAAGATTTCTCTGTCTAGTCATGTTGTCATAAAATATATTGGATTTTATGCCAAAAAAATACATCCAATGGTGGAATGGCACTTTAAAATCTAATCAATGGTTCCTTGGCCCATGGCCCACCTTTCCTCAGAATTTCATCAAAATCCGTTCATTACTTTTTGAGTTACGTTGGGAACAGAAACAAACCGAGGCAAAAACATAACCTCTTCCAACAAAGTTGGTGGAGGTAAAAGGAAAAAAAAGGTGTAATGTATGTGGTTTTATAATAAAATGAGCTGTAGGTTTTACTGAGCATCTTGCAGAACCAGACACAGTTCTTCTGGAGACTTGGACTGTCACACCTCCTTGTATTTGCAGCAAAACGCAATAGCCTTCATTCTGTTTTTTGTCTGAAAAGTGTCTCATCAGTAATAGGCTGCTTTTTACTTGCATACAAACACTTTCTGTAACATTTAATTTTGTGCTGGAAAACTGTTTGGAACTCCTCTATTTTTGTACTGACTTTTTGTAGAGGTCATAAAAAACTCTATAACAAAGTCTGTCATGTATGTTTAAAAAAAAAAAACAGCAGGGTGCCTCAGACTTTTGCGCAGTACTGTATATGCGAGTGTTTAAAAGTGAAATGTTGGCGTATAGTGCAAGAAGACAACAAAGCATAACATTATTTCATTCATTCATTGTCCGTAACTGTTTGATCCTGTTCAGAGTCACTGTGAATCCAGGGCCTATCCCAGGAACACTGGGTGCGAGTAAAAGACCCTGAACTGGATGTTAGTTCATCGCAGGGCACTGGGTGTACACACGTTCACAACTAGGGCCAATTTAGAGTCCTCAATCCACCTACTAGCGTGTTTTTGGAAGGTGGAAGGAAACCGGAGAACCCGGAAGAATCCTGCTCGGAGACTATGAGAACATGTGGGAATCTCTAAACGGACTGTAACTAAAGCTCAGGATTGAACCAGGGACTCTGGAGCTATGGGTTTGCAATGCTGAGTGCTGTATGACTGAGCCGCTCATCGGCAAAAACTTAATAAAATCAACAAACAATAAAAGCATATTTCTTAGTTTCGAAAGTATTTCTGGTCCAACGTACTGTAGTTCTAGACAGTTTTTTATACGTCTGATTTCGTGTTTCTTTCCTTTCTACTAGGAACCGAAATATTCAAATTGACTGTGGAGAAAATCTCTATGATATAATTAAGTTACTCGACAAAATCGAGTCGTACATGAGCTAGTAGGCAACAAGGTGCATAGCGTCGAGTCGGCTATACGTCATGTATGACGAGATTGAGTGGAATAACTGTTTTATTCTATCCACATTCACTGGATTTTGAGAAACGGAGCATTTTTATTTTTTGCAAATTTGATAAATAGTGGAATAACGGTTTTATTCTATCCACATTTACTGGATAATTAAGTTATTCCACAAATTATTTGTCAGATGTTTTTACACAACGTCTGACAAAATAATTGCCGCTTAGAATGTAAACAAACTGGCGAAATTACAGTCGTAATTTGTGAAAAATCTCATCTCATCTCATCTCATTATCTCTAGCCGCTTTATCCTGTCCTACAGGGTCGCAGGCAAGTTGGAGCCTATCCCAGCTGACTACGGGCGAAAGGCGGGGTACACCCTGGACAAGTCGCCAGGTCCTCACAGGGCTGACACATAGACACAGACAACCATTCACACTCACATTCACAACTACGGTCAATTTAGAGTCACCAGTTAACCTAACCTGCATGTCTTTGGACTGTGGGGGAAACCGGAGCACCCGGAGGAAACCCACGCGGACACGGGGAGAACATGCAAACTCCGCACAGAAAGGCCCTCGCCGGCCACGGGGCTCGAACCCGGACCTTCTTGCTGTGAGGCGACAGCGCTAACCACTACACCACCGTGCTGCCAATTTGTGAAAAATGCAATAAGAATAATTATTAAAAAATAAAAAAAGATATGTTCTTACCAGGGCGGCACGGTGGTGTAGTGGTTAGCGCTGTCGCCTCACAGCAAGAAGGTCCGGGTTCGAGCCCCGTGGCCGGCGAGGGCCTTTCTGTGTGGAGTTTGCATGTTCTCCCCGTGTCCGTGTGGGTTTCCTCCGGGTGCTCCGGTTTCCCCCACAGTCCAAAGACATGCAGGTTAGGTTAACTGGTGACTCTAAATTGACCGTAGGTGTGAATGTGAGTGTGAATGGTTGTCTGTGTTTGTGTCAGCCCTGTGATGACCTGGCGACTTGTCCAGGGTGTACCCTGCCTTTCGCCCGTAGTCAGCTGGGATAGGCTCCAGCTTGCCTGCGACCCTGTAGAACAGGATAAAGCGGCTAGAGATGATGAGATGAGATGTTCTTACCATCAAATGCTTTTATTCTATATTTTGTTGCTTTTTTTTTTTTGTATGTTTTTTTGTATGTTTTGGGGATTTGTTTTCGAGTAGAGTTTTTATTTCGTCCTCTGTTGGTTCAGCAACATGCTCCACCATTTTGTTGTTCTTTTAGGGTTGTTTTGGTGGTTGGCAAACCAACTTAAAGGTGCATTCCTGCCACCAACTGGGCTGGAGTGTGGAACAGGATATATTTTAAAGGAACAGTCCACCGTACTTCCGTAATGAAATATGCTCTTATCTGAATTGAAACGAGCTGCTCCGTACTGTACCTGTCTGAGCTTTGCGCGACCTCCCAGTCAGTCAGACGCAGTCAGACGCGCTGTCACTCCTGTTAGCGATGTAGCTAGGCTCAGCATGGCCAATGGTATTTTTTGGGGCTGTAGTTAGATGCGACCAAACTCTTCCGCGTTTTTCCTGTTTACATAGGTTTATATGACCAGTGATATGATACAAGTTCAGTTACACAAATTGAAACGTAGCGATTTTCTATGCTATGGAAAGTGCACACTATAATGACAGGCGTACTAACACCTTCTGCGCGCTTCGGCAGCGCATTGATACGGAGCTCAGATATCAATGCGCTGCCGAAGCGCGCAGAAGGTGTTAGTACGCCTGTCATTATAGTGCGGACTTTCCATAGCATAGAAAATCGCCACGTTTCAATTTGTGTAACTGAACTTGTTTCATATCACTGGTCATATAAACCTATGTAAACAGGAAAAACACGGAAGAGTTTGGTCGCATCTAACTACAGCCCCAAAAAATACCATTGGCCATACTGAGCCTAGCTACATTGCTAACAGGAGTGACAGCGCTTCTGACTGCGTCTGACTGACTGGGAGGTCGCGCAAAGCTCGGACAGGTACGGAGCAGCTCGTCTCAATTCAGATAAGAGCATATTTCATTATGGAAGTACGGTGGACTGTTCCTTTAAGCTATTTCAGTTTCTTTTAAATACTTGATAACAAAGCTGACATTTTTGTTTTTCTCTATTCACAGTATATGAGTGGATATCCTTGTAGTAGAGTAGCCAATCAAAGTGTTCGATTGCTCATATCCAGCGACTGTGGATAGATAATTGGTATTATAAAATGCATCTTGTATTCTTTAATAACTTGTATCCCCACCGTTTTTGCTTTTTACCTGAGTGTCTGGATCTTCTCAGCTGTAAATATTTCCTTATCTATTCTTCTTGACTGCTCTCTTCTGATGTCACATACCGACTTCTCGAAAGCCGTTCTGGAGACTGAACGAGTGACGACAGAACTTCCGTTTGTCTTTTCTGACTATTTTCTGTTCAGTTTTGCCTTCATTTATGCAAATGAATTGTAAAATATCGGCACGTACTCCTTTTTAAATCTAAAAATCATGAGGGATGCTAATGCTTTCATGCAGCTGTAGGCGTTTCATGGTTGTTTAATTGTGGCTTGGATCTGAGAACAGATCATGAAGATAACTTGAAAGAAAATTATCTTCCCTCAGTGAATGAATGGAGCTACTGCATTTGTTCATTCATTGGGACGCTATTGTGTGAAAGGCTTACTGTGTCTTTAAGGCATTTCCTGTCTAGCATGGTGTTTTATATGACTAAATAGCTTGGACAAAGGCCAGACAGATCACACACAGTTTTTATTTGGGTTTAAATATGAGTAATCCCCCTCCCCCCTTTTTTTTAAAGGATTCTTTTATTTTTAATCTTTAGTGTAGTGTTTTTTAAATCAAATAACTTGTATATTTTAAGGTTATCTGGTCTGTAAAGCTGAACTAATAATGCTGTGTGTCACTAACTGGGGGTGTAAAACAGTAGTAATAGGCTGAGAATGTTAGATCGTGATCGCAGAGCGATAAAGTCCACAGTGATCCGTTTCCTGGAACAGACGTTTTCCTGTTGTTCTCAACTCTTCATCCTTTGAGCCTTCAGATAAATATTGCAAATAAAAAAAACCACCACACATTTGTTTAAAATCAATGTTGCTGAAAGTCAACTCCTGAAGCTAGATAGCAACATTAACCTGTTAATGTTAGTTGAAATGTACGTATTTGACAGCTTTAGTTCTGACTTACCATCCTAAATATTGCCAAGTTTTTTTTAAAAAAACTTTCAGAAGGGTCATTTTCTAACATGATCGAAGTTCTACTGTCTGTAAATCCCTTTTATTGGAAACACATTTATCTGCACTGTGGAAGCTCACACAGCGGCACATGTTGGCATGGTGCCAGTGTACACGGTTCTCATCCACTAGCAGCTTGTCGGCATTTAGATCCCACCATTAATCGCAGAAGTGGGACAGTCGATTGCACTTTGGGCTACTGACAGGATTCTTGCATAACTCTGTGGAGGGAAATGACTATCAAGTTGTTGAAGTATTGCTTGGCTAGAACGGCAGCATTTAAAAAGAAATATGTTGAAAGATAATAAAGGACTGCTTTTTTATGTCAGTGGGTTTGTCATGGGTTCATGTGAAAAGAATTCTGAGAAGTTAAAATTCCTAAAGGATTTGATCAGCCGGAAGTCTGTCTTTCATTTATTTAAGACTTATTTAAAACTTCAAAAAGTTCTCGGCTTCACCCGGAAACAAGGGGTGTAACTCCCATTTGGGGGCATAACTGTATACTCTAAAGCCTTATCTTACTGTCCACAAAAACTCAACTGAAGGAAGCAATGAAATTAAAAAGGAGTGATGAGCTTTGAGCTGGCGTGATGTTGCTCCAGGACGATGCGCTCGTCTACACAGTACAGGTGGCAGGGCCAGAAACGGCCAAGTGTGGCTTTGAACTGTTGCCCCATCTGCCTTACTCACCCAACCTGGCACTGTCTGACCTCTACAGTATCTGCTTCCTCCAACTGATATCCCACTTGCGTGGTCGCCATTTTCACAGTGGTGATAATGAAGTTACCTATGCTGTTGAGGAGGATCTGGAGGCTCAAGATGTGACCACCTTCCACAAAGGGATGGCAAAGCTTGAACATCAGTGGACCAGGTCCGTTGAAGTTAAAGGAGACGATGTTGAAAAATAATGCAAGGACAATCTTTCTCCTGTGAAGTTTTCTACGTGAGGCTGAGAACTTTTTGGACTACCCTCGTATAATGTTGAACGTGATTCTGGTTCATCAGAAGGTACAGATTAACAGCATGATTACGAATGTGATAGTGGTTATACAGCAGTTTTATAAATGAGAAATTAATATTGAGTAACTGGGCGGCACGGTGGTGTGTTGCCTCACAGCAAGAAGGTTCTGGGTTCGAGCCCAATGGCCGACGGGAGCCTTTCTGTGTGGAGTTTGCATGGGTTTCCTCCGGGTGCTCCAGTTTCCTCCACAGTCCAAAGACATGCAGGTTAGGCTAACTGGTGGCTCTAAATTGACCGTAGGTGTGAATGTGAGTGTGAATGGTTGTTTGTCTCTATGTGTCAGCCCTGTGATGACCTGGCGACTTGTCCAGGGTGTACCCCGCTTCTCGCCCATAGTCAGCTGGGATAGGCTCCAGCTTGCCCGCGACCCTGCATAGGTTAGGTGGTTACAGATAATGGATGGATATTGAATAACTGACATTTCTGGCACAATATGGCAAAATAATTTGTTTACTTTTGCTCCGTGAACGGAAATAGATCCTGAAGAAGCTACACTCACTGAAAGCACATCAGATAGCTAGCTTACAATGGTTTGTACATTTCTGTTAAAGGTGCATCTATTGAAATTGGCTTCCCTTCTTTCTTTTCATCTTTATCTGATGGACCTTTGTATTTTAAGTCAGAAGTTGTATTCATGAAAAGTGTATGGTTTCCCATTTCCGCTGATGTTGTTAAAGGAGAACTGAAGTCATTTTTAAACTTGCTTTATTTCTTAATTAACGTGTTATTCAATTAACGTTTTTGGTTTTAGTAACCTTATATCATGACTCCTATTGGAAACTAATTGCAATTCAATATTATACTTATCGGCCTATTCGGTTTTTAGCCATGTCGAATTTAGTTCGTTTGGTCCATGGCAGGAGTCGCTTATCTGCACAATCTTCACGAGACTTGTGCGAGACTTCGAAACGTGAAGTGTCAGCGCCGCCATTTTGAAAACTGTTTTCCAAACGAAATATTGCACAAAAACGAGTTTAAATGACGATTACTGCCTACTCTTTCCAAACTTTCCTGATTGCTCTCAAAAACAAAACTTCCGGCTTGATTGCATCAGCATTCAAAAGCGGGCGCGCGCGTCTTTTGACAACGTTGGCAGATGTTGGTCACTTTGATTTCCGCTGTACATTTTACTTCCGTCCTACGATGTCTCGCACAGGTCTCAACGAATCTCGTTTACGGCCATTGCTTTGACATATGGACTGTTTATATTACATAGCATATTTCAAACACTCATAACTTGCTATAGCAGTGACAAAATAGCTATCAAAAATGCATTCCTATATTTAATAAAATGAGAGAGAATTTTGATAAATTTGCCTTCAGTTCTCCTTTTCATACTTTTTTTTTTTTTTTTTGAGTTGAAGCTTTATCAACTTCAAGAGAGAAAAGGAAAATTTCCTTCCTTGTGTAAAAAATGTAGAACTCGCAAGAACGCTCCTAACATGCATATGACATCTTTTTCATTCTAAGAAATCGTCTGCCTTGTGTTTATCATCAAAATGATTAGAAAAAACAAAGTCATGGTCACGTCGTGAAGATCATATCCGAGTTGTCAAATAACCGCTCGGGTATGGTTTGTTTAAAAGACATAATTTTTAATGTCTTGTGGTTGTAATCTACACACTTGGTTTGTGTTAGCAAATTCTTTGTCAGAACATGATCCTGTATACGTTTTTAAAAACCAGTCCATTCCTGAAATAGTTACCACATTCCAAGCCCTGATTCCTTCTGGTTATAGCTTTTGTTCCTTTCCTCTCCCATCCCATCCCATCCCATCCCATCCCATCCCATCCTCCTACTCCTCCCGCTCCATGGAATGCTTTTATCTTCCTGATTGCGTTTTGTCTTTGGTAGATCTGTACAATCTGTCCCCATTTCACAACTATAAAAGAAAATAATACTTTTTTTTTTTTTAAACTTTCCTTGACTAGTTTCTTAATTAACCTATGAAGCATTTGAAATCTGTATGCAAGTATGGCAGTACAGTCCTGCATCAGTTTGGTGTACCACTGGGAAAGGGTGTTCTTCATTCCTTTGCTTTGACATGATAATTTAGCACAGACAGTAGCTCTGTGATTCACAATCGAGCTATAAAGATCTGTGTTCGTGAAGGCTGGGCCTGCTGGGTCATAAGGCGCAAACACGCACACCTCTGGAGGATTGCCTCCTCACCCTGCCATATGATATGGTGACCGCTGTGACTCAGCTTCCAGGGCGGTGGCTGGACACTGTTGGTCAGACAATGTGTCAGACAGTGTATTGTATTGTACGGAGGTGAGGATCCGTGTGAGGTCATTTCCCTAGGGAATATCAGGGAAATGGTGGAAATTGGGGCAAGCTCTGCATTGTATCTTGGCATCTTGGTCTCTGGGATCTTTGACTCTGTGGCTTCCTATTAATATCCAGTCCTTCTGCTTCAAGATTCGCTCAAAACATTTCTTCCATTTTGCCCAGGAGTTCCCAAATTACTATGTAGTAGTCTATATCTTGTATGACCAAAAAAAGATCGAACATAATCCTGTAGTTTATTCCTGCATAAAGCTTAATGCCCATTACAGTGTAATGCTGGCTTTAGAGTGTAGTCTGTCTAAATACTGAGGTCAATCTAGGTGAGTTCAGCCTTCTCCTGGTCTGGAAACAGATGTGAATTTTTAAAAGCCCCTAAGGTCTATGAATGAGCTCCATATACTTTGGCCAGCTATCCATTTTTTTAAAAATCTTTTTTTCTCTCAAACATTTTCCCCCCACGTTCAACATTCAGGCAGATCTCCTTTATTTCGTATTTTAGCTGTAGAACTCCAGAAAGCTTACATGCAATGTAATGTAATGTGCTTCATTTCTGTGTTGGAAGCCTTCTAATTAATTTTTATTAACTGAGAAATTTCATGTCTTAAAGTAATGATGGATGTCATTTCTCTTTACTTAGTTGAGCGGTTCTTGATGTACACTACCGTTCAAAAGTTTGGGGTCACTTTGAAATGTCCTTATTTTTGAAAGAAAAGCACTGTTCTTTTCAATGAAGGTCACTTTAAACTAATCAGAAATCCACTCTATACATTGCTAATGTGGTAAATGACTATTCTAGCTGCAAATGTCTGGTTTTTGGTGCAATATCTCCATAGGTGTATAGAGGCCCATTTCCAGCAACTATCACTCCAGTGTTCTAATGGTACAATGTGTTTGCTCATTGCCTCAGAAGGCTAATGGATGATTAGAAAACCCTTGTACAATCATGTTAGCACAGCTGAAAACAGTTGAGCTCTTTAGAGAAGCTATAAAACTGACCTTCCTTTGAGCAGATTGAGGCTACGTTTACATTAGACCGTATCTGTCTCGTTTTCTTCGCGGATGCACTGTCCGTTTACATTAAACCACCTGGAAAAGCTGGGAAACGGGAATCCGCCAGTGTCCACGTATTTAATCTAGATCGTATCTGCTCCGGTGCTGTGTAAACATTGAGAATACGCGGATATGCTGTGCTGAGCTCTAGCTGGCGTCCTCATTGGACAACGTCACTGTGACATCCACCTTCCTGATTCACTGGCGTTGGTCATGTGACGCGACTGCTGAAAAACGGCGCGGACTTCCGCCTTGTATCACCTTTCATTAAAGAGTATAAAAGTATGAAAATACTGCAAATACTGATACAAATACTGCCCATTGTGTAGTTATGATTGTCTTTAGGCTTGCCATCCTTCCACTTGCAAGTAGTAAGTGATATGCGCTGGGATCACACACACAGCGGCGCAGTCCCGAATCGTGGCTTGTGCACTTCACTCGCGCGCTGTGTGAGCTGCGCAGGGCCGGAGTGCGCACCCTCCAGAGGGCACTCGCTGTTCAGGGCGGAGTGATTTGGAGCGCAGGATGCCTGCGGAGCCGAGCGTATCCGTGTATTGGTGTTGCTGTGTGCACAGCTAACGGTTTTAGTGTAAACGCAAATCGTTTTAAGAACGTTAATCTGATGATCCGCTGATTCGACGTAATGTAAACGTAGCCTCAGTTTCTGGAGCATCACATTTGTGGGGTCGATTAAATGCTCAAAATGGCCAGAAAAATGTCTTGACTATATTTTCTATTCATTTTACAACTTTATGGTGGTAAATAAAAGTGTGACTTTTCATGGAAAACACAAAATTGTCTGGGTGACCCCAAACTTTTGAACGGTAGTGTAATATGGGTTACTACAGTTGTGGAATAGGGCTATTTACTGTATTTTTATTATTTACTCTCAGAGGTGGACAAAGTACCCAACTTCATTACCTAAGTCAAAGTACAGATCCCACTGGTCAAATGTTACTCCGATACAAGTGAAAGTTGTCCAGTCAAATTTTTACTTAAGTTAAAGTACTGAAGTACTTGCTTTTAAAAATACTTAAGTATTAAAAGTACATTTTCTGTCAATGCATTGTTGTATTATTGTCACAACCAAAGACAGAAATGTGAATTCACAAAATGAACGCATGCTGTGCCATCATGGTGGTTTAACGTGAAGCTAACTAGTCAATGAAGCTCCACCTGACATGCTAGCAAACTCTTTTCAAACTCTAAATCATATTGGGTAGCTAACACTACTAGAAAAGAAAGATTTCTACATTCTGTTTATTTGGCAGGATTATGCTAAAACATATTTCTGAAAGGACTTGATAAGTTAACGTTATTCATGTTAGCGTAACTCCGTTTTTACATGCTAACTAACAGTGTCCAAGTTAACTAGCTATGTGTTAACGTTAGCCGTGGACAAGGCTATGGCAACTTGGTGGGAAAATCCATAGAAAGTCATTTGACTAACCAGACTGTATCGCGATTGCAACGTTATCGCTAGCACTAAAAGCACAGACAACTTCGTTGCAAGCGTTCTCTTGGAATAAAACATTTCTATACCTCAATATGCTTCTGCAGGTTGGACAGCAAGTTTTTGTAGGCCGTGATGTGGTTCGTTTTCGGCAAACATTTAAAACAAAACTGATCTTTTAATCCTCTCCGAAAACTGAAACATGGGTTCTAGGTATGCCCATGGGTGCATGCATTATTCCCCAGAAGAACCTCCTCCTTCCATTCTGCCATCAGCTGATCATGTTAAATAATGCTGCGGAGAAATCGTTGAACTTGATTTTATCCAGTCTATGGACGTGACATGACTCTAGTAATTACTCAGTGTCACCTGTGAAAAAAACAATCATGTTTTAGAAAAGAAAAGGAAGAAACATCCACTTTCAAAGCCGCTTTATAGTAATGAGTAACGAGGACCTTGATAGAAATGTAGTGGAGTGAAAAATACGATATTTGTCTTTCAAATGTAGTGAAGTTAAAGTCATAAGTTGCCAAAAAAATTAATAAAGTACAGATGCTCAAAAAGTGTACTTAAGTACAGTACTCAAGTAAATGTACTTTGTTACTGTCCACCTCTGTTTACTATTAATGTTTTATCTCAAACATGCGTATTAAGAAGGCAAAAAATTGCACTAATTAACTTTTGATGAGCCAGACCTGTTAATTGAAAAGCATTCCAGGTGACTACCTCATGAAGCTGGTTAAGATAAAGCCAATAGTGTACAAAGCGACGTTAAGGTAAACGCTGGCTACTTCGAAGGATCTAAAATATGAAACGTTTGTTTTTAACACTTGTTTACCACATAATTCCATATATGTTCCATGTGTTATTTCACAGTTTTGACATCTTCAGTATTGTTCTACAATGTAGAAAATGGTTAAACTACAGGAAAACCTATGAATGTGTAGGTGTGTCCAAACGTTTGGCTGGTGCTGTAAGTAGAAGTGGTCAGTGTGATGAAAACCAAGCCTGTAATTTCCGGGTTTTAGCAGCAGTTGGTGTTTAAGTGGAATTCTGTATTGAAACGAGAGCAAATTTATGTTGCTACTTTTATCATCAAACCCCAAGCTGGCTTAGTTGTAGGCGTGTCTGCCTCTCAATTGGGAGATCGCGAGTTCTACTCGCGGTTGGATCATACCAAAGACCATCATAAAAATGGTACCTACTGTGGTCTGGCAAGGCATGCTGCAATACAGATGTGAGTAGGGAGTCAAACTTTTGCAGTTACCAGAGGACCAGCCCCCCACTGTAACCCTAGCTGTATAGGCAAGAGGCCGAGGTCTACTGAAACCGAGATCGGTGCCGCCCGATGCGCCTTAACGGTCTGGTTAGTACTGGGATGGGAGCTGTAGAAGAGCCTGGGAAGACCAGGTTCTGGCGTGGGAAGGACTTAAGACTTTTTGTCAAGACCTTTTTTTTTTTTGCCACAAACTTTAAGCTCTTGAAGGTTGTAGTCTCTACTGGTTATTCCCATCCATGTATACACATTTCCTTATGGTAATTTTGAACAAGAGAAGAAAAATTGGACCGCTGTACTACAATGAACTGGAGCAAAATATATTCAGTAGACTGAGAAAGTTCATAGCATGTCATCTTTAGAGGTTACTACTGAGTTTTGTTCCAAAAAGTTAGTTCATGGCAAGAAAACCAAGTCATCCCATGTGTTTACTTCTAAGCTAATGGAGAAGGTCAGTTTGGTTGTTTGCACTGTGAGACAAATCACTTGTGAAAGTAGGCAGTTCTTAGCTAGGTTTAGTAATAAAGTACCAGAACTTTTAGTGAAAGCTAAAAGTCTGCCTTGTGGGACTATAGGACAGCCTAAAGGAGACCCAGCACAGTTTGTTTGTATGTCATGTATGTTATGTATGTATAATAAGTGTGTTAGAGCAGGGACATTTCTTGAATAACTGCAATTAATGTGTAATTTGACCAGGAGTTCTCACACTTGAAAAGAACTGTGTTATGTGCCATGTCCAAAGATCAACAATAGAAGATAAGCTGGTGGTTTTCAGGGTGTTCAGTCAGCAACTTGATGACTTGATTGTACACACACTGTTACGCTTCAGTCAGTCCTGATTACTATGTTGTTAGCGGGAAAGAAGAATCATATCTCTGCTTTACTCATCTCCATGTGAAATAAGTCAGTGATCCCAATCACTCCTAGTTATTCAGCAAAAGCCTGCCAGTTTTTCCGAGAGATGACGCTCTGTTTTTTTTGTTCTGTGTTCTTTGCATTATGCTGGGGTCCTACACATGATTGAGTTTCTTCAAAGGCCTATTCATGAATGAATTTACTTGAACTGAGGCTGTTGTTTAGTGAAGTAATTAAGCAATAGGTTCTACAAAAAGAAAAATCCAGCAGATAACATGCAGAAAGTACGTCAGTATATCCACAATGACATACTGAGATCTCATTCTCATCTCATTATCTCTAGCCGCTTTATCCTGTTCTACAGGGTCACAGGCAAGCTGGAGCCTATCCCAGCTGACTACGGGCGAAAGGCGGGGTACACCCTGGACAAGTCGCCAGGTCATCACAGGGCTGACACATAGACACAGACAACCATTCACATTCACACCTACGGTCAATTTAGAGTCACCAGTTAACCTAACCTGCATGTCTTTGGACTGTGGGGGAAACCGGAGCACCTGGAGGAAACCCACACAGACACGGGGAGAACATACAAACTCCGCACAGAAAGGCCCTCACCGGCCACAGGGCTCGAACCCGGACCTTCTTGCTGTGAGGCGACAGCGCTAACCACTACACCACCATGCCACCCACATACTGAGATGAATTGAAGAAATCTATGTGACTCAAGCAAATGTGCTAATGTAGTGTATATAATCTGCAGCTGTATCTCCTGGTCTTTTCCAATCAAAAACCATCCAGTTTCGGCAAACCTGTGCTCACCATCACTACAAACCCCTTTTCTTGGCTAACAGAAGTGGAACATGATGTGGTCCATCCCACCACAGGGTTTGGCGTGCGATGCGTTCTGAGATGCTTTTCTGCTCACCACAGGTGTAAAGAGTCATTACTTGATATGAGGAGGGAGGGGGATGGTGGATATGTGATTTATTTAAAAATGAGCACAGTTTCGCAGACTCCCACTCAAGGGCGGAGACTGGGGAGGTGGGTCGCCCACCTCTGATTTTATTAGAGGGCATTAATTTAAAAAAAAAAACTTTTCATGATGTAGAGACTCTCCAAACAGTCGACTCTTTCAGCCTTGCAAGGTTCAGGATGAGTTAAACCATTAGATGGCAATTTGAGCCATTTTCAACCCATAAAATGCAGATTTTTTTTAAAATTTAATAAAAGTGGTAACACCAGCATTGATGTTTCATCACTGTACAGTTATATCACTCAGTTTACAGCTCAAAAAAACACATCCGAGTGTGCAGTACCTCTTTAACAATGCTCTTGCACCTGCAGAATTGCCAGTTGCTAGATGTTTTTTGTTTTTCGCACCATTCTGTGTAAACTCTTGCACATGAAAATCCCAGGAGATCAGTAATTTCGGAAATACTCAGACCAGCCCGTCTGGCACCAGCAGTCACACCACTGTCAAAATTGTTCCCCACTCTGATATTTGATGTGACACTTTTGACCTGTATCTGCAGGAGTTGATTCATTGTGCTGCTGCCACATGTTTGGCTGATTGGATAATTACAATGAATGAGCGACTTAATTCCGTATGTAGCAACCATGTTTTGTCACCCACCGTATTTAGTTTTCATGTTTTCCCTACTCTATCACAGATAATAAACATGCACAATGTATAGTCTATGTTCCTTATATGTGCTATACACACAGTGTAATGTGGACTTTAGGGTGTAGCCCGTCTTGAAATATTGATCTCTGCCTTCTCTCTTATTCTGGTAACAGATGTGTTTCTAAATGGCCCTAGAGATTATGACTGGCATTCAGTCCAGGTTTTTCACTGATTTCATTCCCTTTCCATTTCTCTATTGCATATTGTTCACTGTCATGCAAAAACAGCCCATTGGACATGAATAGAAAGGTGAATAACTGTTTAGCAAGGTTTCACACATCAGACACTGTATGAAGATTATAACACTTGTTTATTAATGGGAATGCACTCAACCAAAATCAAGTGTCGATATCAAGATATTTATTGGTCTGAAACTTTGAAATTGTTTGTTAGCAGATTGGATGTGGTGTATTCTGATCCACTGGTGTTTCATGCTGTGTGTTTTTTGGTTTTGGATTTTGCTGTTGTCAGTCATTGGGGGGGAAGAAATGTGCACAAACGGTAAACAATAAAAATACAGTAAGTAGCCCTATTCCACAACTGTAATAATCCATATTAGGTCAAGAACTACTTGACTAAGTAAAGAGAAACGACATCCATCATCACTTGAAAACATGAAGTATCCCATCCATCCATCCATCCATCCATCCATCCATCCATCCATCCATCCATTATCTGTAGCCGCTTTACCCTGTTCTACAGGTTTGCAGGCAAGCTGGAGCCTATCCCAGCTGACTATGGGTGAGCGGTGGGATACACCCTGGACAAGTCGCCAGGTTATCGCAGGGCTGACACATAGGCCAAGTTTACATTAGACCGTATCTGTCTCGTTTTCTTCGCAGATGCACTGTCCGTTTACATTAAAACGCCTGGAAACACCGGGAAACGGGAATCCGCCAGGGTCCACGTATTCAATCCAGATCGTGTCAGCTCCGGTGCTGTGTAAACATTCAGAATACGCGGATACGCTGTGCTGAGCTCTAGCTGGCGTCGTCATTGGACAACGTCACTGTGACATCCACCTTCCTGATTCGCTGGCGTTGGTCATGTGACGCGACTGCTGAAAAACGGCGCGGACTTCCGCCTTTTATCACCTTTTCATTAAAGAGTATAAAAGTATGAAAATACTGCAAATACTGATGCAAATACTGCCCATTGTGTAGTTATGATTGTCTTTAGGCTTGCCATCCTTCCACTTGCAAGTGGTAAGTGACGCGCATGCCCGATATGCACTACGATCTCTCACACAGCGGCTCAGTCCCGAATCACTGCTCATGCACTTCACTCGCGCGCTCTGTGAGCTGCGCAGGGCCGGAGTGCGCACCCTCCAGAGGGCACTCGCTGTTCAGGGCGGAGTGATTTGGAGCGCAGGATGCCTGCGGAGCTGAGCGTATCCGTGTATTGGCGTTGCTGTGTGCACGCGAATCGTGTATTGGCGTTGCTGTGTGCACGCTAATCGTTTTAAAAACTTTAATCTGATGATCCGCTGATACGGTCTAATGTAAACCCCACCATAGACAAACAACCATTCACACCTACGGTCAATTTAGAGCCACCAATTAGCCTAACCCGCATGTCTTTTGGACTGTGGGGGAAACCGGAGCACCCGGAGGAAACCCACGCAGACACGGGGAGAACATGCAAACTCCACACAGAAAGGCCCTCGTCGGCACATGAAGTATCTCTCTCTTAATAAAAATAAAGAAAAACCACTGAGTTAGGTGTGTCCAAACTTTTTTGACTGGTTGTATGTACAGTGCCTTGAAAAAGTATTCATACCCCTTGAACTTTTTCACATTTTTCCACCTTAAAAGTTTTTTTTTTTAATTGATATTTTATGTGATAGACCAACACAGAGTAGCACATAATTGTAAAGTGAAATGAAAATGATAAATGGTCTTCAAAATTTTAAACAAATAAAAATCTGAAAAATGTCATGTACATTAGTATTCAGCCCCCCTGCGTCAATACTTTGTAGAGCCACCTTTTGCTGCAATTACAGCTGCAAGTCTTTTGTGGTATGTCTCTACCAGCTTTGCACATCTAGACACTGAAATTTTTGCCCATTCTTCTTTGCAAAATAGCTCAAGCTCAGCCAGATTGGATGGAGAGCGTCTGTGAACAGCAATTTTCAAGTCTTGCCACAGATGCTCAATGGGATTCAGGTCTGGACTTCGACTGGGCCATTCTAACACATGAATATTCTTTGATCTAAACCATTCCATTGTAGCTCTGGCTGTATGTTTAGGGTCATTGTCTTGCTGGAAGGTGAATCTCCTTCCCAGTCTCAAGTCTTTTGCAGCCTCCAACAGGTTTTCTTCCACGATTGCCCTGTATTTAGCTCCATCCATCTTCCCATCAACTCTGACCAGCTTCCCTGTCCCTGCTGAAGAAAAGCATCCCCATAGCATGATGCTGCCACCACCATGTTTCACAGTGGGGATGGTGTGTGCAGGGTGATGAGCAGTGTTAGTTTTCCGCCACACATAGCGCTTTGCATTTAGGCCAAAATATTCAACTTTGGTCTCATCTGACCAAAGCACCTTCTTCCACACATTTGCTGTGTCCCCTACATGGCTTCTGGCAAACTGCAAACGGGACTTCTTATGCCTGTCTTTCAACAATGGCTTTCTTCTTGCCACTCTTCCAAAAAGGCCAGATTTGTGGAGTGTACGACTTATAGTTATCCTGTGCACAGATTCTCCCACCTGAGCTGTGGATTTCTGCAGCTCCTCCAGAGTGATCATGGGCCTCTTGGCTGCTTCTCTGACCAGTGCTCTCCTTGCTCGCTCTGTCAGTTTAGGTGGACGGCCTTGTCTTGGTAGGTTTGCAGTTGTGCCATACTTTTTTCCATTTTTGAATGATGGATTGAACAGTGCTTCTTGATGTTCAGAGCTTGGGATTTTTTTTTATAACCTAACCCTGCTTTAAACTTCTCCAGAACTTTATCCCTGACCTGTCTGGTGAGTTCTTTGGTCTTCATGATGCTGTTTGTTCTTCAGTGTTCTCTAACAAACCACTGAGGCCTTCACAGAACAAGTGTATTTATGCTGAGAGTAAATTACACACAGTAGGACTCTATTAACTAATTAGATGACTTCTGAAGGCAATTGATTGCACTGGATTGTATTTAGAGGTATCAGAGTACAGGGGGCTGAATACTAATGCACACCACATTTTTCAGATTTTTATTTGTTTAAAATTTTGAAGACCATTTATCATTTTCATTTCACTTCACTGTGTTGGTCTATCACATAAAATCTCAATAAAAAACTTTTAAGTTCGTGGTTGTAAGGTGGAAAAATGTGAAAAAGTTCAAGGGGTATGAATACTTTTTCAAGGCACTGTATGTATGACCAACCGACCATGTAAAGGGTTTCCCAGGCCACCACACAAATATCAGAATGCTGTTAGGCTGATATCTATTTATAAATTAGAGCAAAGATTTACTACCACAACCCCGATTCCAAAAACATTGGGACGCTGTATAAAACGTCAAACATAAAAAACAGAATGCACTGATTTGCAAATCCTTTTCAACCCATATTCAACTGAATACAATACAAACGCAAGATATTTTATGTTCAAGCTGATCGACTTCTTTTTTTTTTTGGTAAATATACACTCATTCTGAATTTGATGCCTGCAACATACAGAATGAGTGAGCATTTTTTGTAAATATGCTAAGTTTATCAGTTTGAGCATTAAATGTCTTGTCTTTTGTATTGTATTCAACTGAATATGGGTTGAAAAGGATTTATTGATCATTGGATTGTTTTACGCAGCGTCCCAACTTTTTTGGCAATCGGGCTTGTACTAAGATAAGGTAAGATAAATCTTTATTCATCCCTCGGTGGGGAAATTTACATGTTCCAGCAGCTCACAAATTAAAAAAAAAAAGTCAGGAATAGACAGTAACAAAATAATCGAGTGCAATAAAAGTATTTTAAAAACCCACAGGAGGTGGTTATTTTTCTTTTCTTTTCTTCGAAGGTTTAATGCGATCCTGAGTAACGAAAACAAACCTTTGACAGTAGCACATGACGAAAAAGCTTTTAGTACGTTACACAACACTGTAAGGGAAGTAGTAGTCGAGAGAGAGAGTGTGTGTGTGTGTGTGTGTGTGTGTGTGTGTGTGAGAGTGAGAAATAAGGGCATGCATATCATATGATTATTCATCAAATTAGATTCAACATTAGCATCAGTATCACAAATGTATCTGTTCTCATTTCTTGCGAATTGAGATTTGACACTTGCTGGTTATTAGGGCCCGAGCACCGTTCGGTGCGAAGACCCTATTGTTTTTTGAAGGATTATTATTAGGGCCCGAGCGCCGTTTGGTGCAAGACCCTATTGTTTTTCGAAGGATTCTTCTTCTTCTTCTTCTTCTTATTTTTCTGTCGCGTTTGGCCTTATTTGAGGCATTTCCCATGCACGAAAACTCATGAAATTTGATACACACATCAGTCATTGTCACTGCTACTCAGCCACAGACTTGTGGCCCCGGGCATGGGCCAGGGACTTCATAGCGCCCCTTTTTCCATTTCCCATTGAAATGAATGGGTGGAACTTTGGAATGATGATGTCATAAGGCCATTTGGAGTGAAATTACACATGGTCATTTTTAACGTACCTAGACGGTTCATCAAATTCATGTCAAACTTGGCAAACATGATGCCAAGATATTGCTGAAGTTGAATTGCGAAGGGATTTTTGATATGTTGAAATATTATAACATATACCAAGATATTGCTGAATGTTGAACTTGATATCTTGTAATATGATTCTGATTCTGATACTCTTTAGCCGTTATGGGCCTGTCTGGTATAGCACCACCAACTGGCCAAGGAAAGAATAGGGTTTTGAATATGTGTGTTTTGACACGTGATGAATTTTAACATACTCCTCCTAGACGGTTCATGAGATTCATGTGAAATTTGTTATACGTGATGCCAAGATGTCGCTAATATTAAATTGCGAAGGGATGTTTGATTATCTTATGTTGAAATGGCCTTATGATTTTAATATCTTGCCACATAAACAGGAAATGTGTCAGAAAGCCACCATGCACTGACTGTATGGTTGGACACTTCTTACTTCAATAGATATTATGATAACCTGACGCCCAATGGGCCTGCCTGTTATAGCGCCACCACCTGGCCAAGCAGGAAATGTGCCAGAAATTGGCAATGCCTGATCTGACACTTTACAAAATATTGGGTATTATGATTGTGATGATATTCACATGTGTAATTCAGATGCCTGGCACAGCGCCACCATCTGGCCAAGTAGGAAATGGGGAAAAAATGTTCAATTCATTGATGGATTGATCTGAAACTTTACAAAATATTGGATATCGTGAATCTGATGATATAATACAATTCTGTGCACACTCATACACACACTGTCATATGCATACACACACTTTCTCACAAGTATGCACTCACATGCACACGCAACATCTATGAGCTCTCTCTCTCTCTCTCTCTCTCTCTCTCCCTCTCCCTCTGACACACGCACACGTGCGCGCGCACAATAATAGCGGCGCTCCAGCGGAGCACCATACCTAAAAAAAAATGGTAAATCCATTGAGTCGATTTTTTTTTTTTTTGTGGTTTGTACGTGTACCACCAGTCATACACACCGCCTAGTGCTCAGTGTCAGTAATTACCAGTCATACACACCGCCTAGTGGCCAGTGTTAGTAATTACCAGTCATACACACCGCCTAGTGGCCAGTGCTAGCCAGTAAAGAAGTAAAACAAAAGAGACTGGCTAGGATATAAGAAAATTCTACAACCCAGAAACAGATGGGAGCTCCGCTTTTAGGCAGTGCCTAAATCTATATATTAGTGACCTGCCATCATTGTGCATTTTGTTGCAGACATGTGAAAACTCTGCATGTACACACACACACACACACACACTGCAGACACAGGAAAGCTAAGATGACTTAAGGTTACAGCGTGAGATAGAGATAAGGAGGAGACACATGTATAGTTTTGTACATATATAAATGTACATTTTCACACCACAGAAAAACACACACACACACACACACACACACACACACACACACACACACACACACACACACACACTTAATCTTTGTCTATCTCTCATCCGTTATGGCATTTGCAACATGCACATCACCTTTGAACATTTGATGAATATATGACACGTGACTGTTTTGTTGGATGGTGGAATGTTCTGGGTTACGGAACCACATGTGTGAGGGCCCGTCAACGCGGCTAGCGGCTTTAATAATAATAATAATAATAATAATAATAGTTTATTATTATTATTATTATTATTATTATTATTATTATTATTATGCATTCTGTAGCATCTCTGCTTGTTTCTCAAGTTCTTTTTAAATGAGAACAAAATGTTACCATCTTTGGCACAAGAAAAATATATTTAACACACAGCACTTTGCAAAAGTCTTAGGCATCCCATTTTATTTTATTTTTTCATACAAATGCTATTTCTATTATATGACTTCTACAACCCCGATTCCAAAAAAGTTGGGACAAAGTACAAATTGTAAATAAAAACGGAATGCAATGATGTGGAAGTTTCAAAATTCCATATTTTATTCAGAATAGAACATAGATGACAAATCAAATGTTTAAACTGAGAAAATGTATCATTTAAAGAGAAAAATTAGGTGATTTTAAATTTCATGACAACAACACATCTCAAAGTTGGGACAAGGCCATGTTTCCCACTGTGAGACATCCCCTTTTCTCTTTACAACAGTCTGTAAACGTCTGGGGACTGAGGAGACAAGTTGCTCAAGTTTAGGGATAGGAATGTTAACCCATTCTTGTCTAATGTAGGATTCTAGTTGCTCAACTGTCTTAGGTCTTTTTTGTCGTATCTTCCGTTTTATGATGCGCCAAATGTTTTTTATGGGTGAAAGATCTGGACTGCAGGCTGGCCAGTTCAGTACCCGGACCCTTCTTCTACGCAGCCATGATGCTGTAATTGATGCAGTATGTGGTTTGGCATTGTCATGTTGGAAAATGCAAGGTCTTCCCTGAAAGAGACGTCGTCTGGATGGGAGCATATGTTGCTCTAGAACCTGGATATACCTTTCAGCATTGATGGTGTCTTTCCAGATGTGTAAGCTGCCCATGCCACACGCACTAATGCAACCCCATACCATCAGAGATGCAGGCTTCTGAACTGAGCGCTGATAACAACTCGGGTCGTCCTTCTCCTCTTTAGTCCGAATGACACGGTGTCCCTGATTTCCATAAAGAACTTCAAATTTTGATTCGTCTGACCACAGAACAGTTTTCCACTTTGCTACAGTCCATTTTAAATGAGCCTTGGCCCAGAGAAGACGTCTGCGCTTCTGGATCATGTTTAGATACGGCTTCTTCTTTGAACTATAGAGTTTTAGCTGGCAACGGCGGATGGCACGGTGAATTGTGTTCACAGATAATGTTCTCTGGAAATATTCCTGAGCCCATTTTGTGATTTCCAATACAGAAGCATGCCTGTATGTGATGCAGTGCCGTCTAAGGGCCCGAAGATCACGGGCACCCAGAATGGTTTTCCGGCCTTGACCCTTACGCACAGCGATTCTTCCAGATTCTCTGAATCTTTTGATGATATTATGCACTGTAGATGATGATATGTTCAAACTCTTTGCAATTTTACACTGTCGAACTCCTTTCTGATATTGCTCCACTATTTGTCGGCGCAGAATTAGGGGGATTGCTGATCCTCTTCCCATCTTTACTTCTGAGAGCCGCTGCCACTCCAAGATGCTCTTTTTATACCCAGTCATGTTAATGACCTATTGCCAATTGACCTAATGAGTTGCAATTTGGTCCTCCAGCTGTTCCTTTTTTGTACCTTTTAACTTTTCCAGCCTCTTATTGCCCCTGTCCCAACTTTTTTGAGATGTGTTGCTGTCATGAAATTTCAAATGAGCCAATATTTGGCATGAAATTTCAAAATGTTTCACTTTCAACAATTGATATGTTGTCTGTGTTCTATTGTGAATACAATATCAGTTTTTGAGATTTGTAAATTATTGCATTCCGTTTTTATTTACAATTTGTACTTTGTCCCAACTTTTTTGGAATCAGGGTTGTACATTATCGAGTCAGTACAAAAACATTTTAGAGTCCAAACGTTTGTTTTCCAGCACAAAATTAAATGTTACAGGAAAAAACAAAGTTTGTATCTGAGCAGCATATTACATAAGAGAGCACTTTTCAGATTAAAAAAGAAAACATAATTAAGGCTACTGGGTTTTGGTGCAAAATTAAGAAGCAAGCGTGGCAGTCAAAGTGTCCAGAAGAACTGTGGCTGGTTCGGCAAGATGCTCAGTAAAACCTACAGCTCATTTCCTTATAAAACTGCACTCATTCTACCTGAGACTCTTTTTTTTTTTTTTTTTAAATGTTGAAACATTTAATTATTATTATTATTATTATTATTATTATTATTATTATTATTATTAATTCATTTATTTATTTTTAAAAAGCCATTTTTTCGTCGACAGCATTTCTTTACATGTGCTAAGACTTTTGCAAAGTACTGTAATTGTTGTCTGTGCTGAAATCAAAACCTCTGGAGTGACATACTGTAATGCCGACCCACACACCTCGCCTGTCTGTTTTTCATTCAGCGTTGTAACTTTACGTCTATATGTTGCAGTACAAGTGAGTTAGAACATTTGAATGTTAAATAACAAGGTGTTCCTGGAGAACTTGGATGAAATTCTTAAAATGTGTGAAATCTTTCTTTAGTATTTACTGATTGCTGACTCTGTAGTTTTTAAAGGTAATGTGTCGATCCTTGCGGCTCAAATAAGAATTCCTCAGTTCAGTGTTCCGTGTCGAAAGCTGTGAGAAAGAAACCGAATCCAACAGCCGTTGTGGTTTACCTCGATGCTAAAACTTTCCTTTCCTTGTCTATATCTTGGCAATTCGGGAGACTGAACCCATGGAGCAGGATTTACTGAAATCCATTATGTGAGAAAAGATGGAGAAAACTGCTCGAAAGCTTTCCTAATGTTTACAAGAAGATTTTTTTTCTTTCCCCCAATTATTATATGTCACTGTGACTAAATCTTTTTTTAATTTATTCTATATACAATTAATTGCAAGAAATAGAATCGCTGCAAAGGTGTTAATATTAAAGCATGATGTTTTAGATGGAATCTGGTGCCATTGTAAGTCCTTTGGTCATAAGATTAACTGGATCAAGCTAGTTATGCTCTTTATAATGCCTTGTTTAACCACAAACCAGGCTAAAGGTTGTGCTTTATCATTCTATAGTTCGGAAAAACAAAGTGGTTGAACAGCTAGAATGAACTTTGGGGGTAGCTGGCATAGTGCCCGGTTTTTTCATCACATGTGTAAACCCTTTATTATTTTATTTATTTATTTTAAATTCAGTGCTCAGTGGTGAAGACAAAGATGTTTTCATAAAATTCTTTTCTGTACACATCAGATCAGAAACTGAGACAATGCCAAGAGGTATTGTTTAATGAACAAACTGCTTTTTGGTTGTCCGTCACATCCTGTCATGCACGCATGAATAATTAAATAAGCCTCTCATGTCTTGCCAACTTTATGAAGTATTATGTGTATACACTGCCCAGGCAAAAATAAGTTGCACACTAATATTTTGTTGGCCCGCCTCGAGCTTTGATTACGGGGCCTGTTTGCTATGGCATTGTTTCAAGAACCTTATGCAGCATCACATCATTTATTTCCATCCAGAGTTGCATGAATTTTTCACCGTGATCTTGTACTGACGACCGGAGAGTTGAAACACTCTAAAGTCTTCTCCAGCACATCCCAAAAACTTTTAATGGGGTTAATGTCAGGACTCTGTGATGGCCAATTCATGTGTGGAAATGAGTCCTCATACTCCCTGAATCAAAATTTGAGCCCGATGTTTGTTTGTTTGTTTGTTTGTTTGTTTGTTTGTCCTGGAATATTCCTGTGCTATCAGGGAAGAAAAAAAATATCCATTGATGGGATAATCTGATCATTCAGTACATTGACATCATCAGCTGACTTCGTTTTATTGCCCTGTAACATTGCTGAGCCTCAACCTGACTAATTGAAACGACCAGTGGTCAGAGAAGCAGCTTTGGGACTGCAAAGGTTGCTGGTTCAATTCCCTGGACTTGCAGGAATGGCTGAAATGCCCTTGAGCGAGGCACCTAACCCCCAACTGCTCCCCAGGCTGCTCTGGGTACGTTGTATGTCACTCTGGATAAGAGCGTCTGCTAAATGCCTGGAATGAACAAATGAACCCCAGATCATAACGCTGCCTCCAGAGGTTTGTGCTGTGGCCACTCTGAATGATCTATACATCGCTTCATGCACTTCCTTTCTTCCCCGGACACACCCATCACTCAGGAATAGGTCTGGAATCTTCAGACCACATGACCTTTTCCCGTTGCGCCAAAATCCAATCTTTATGCCCCCTAGCAAACTGAAACATTTTCTTCTGATTTAGTCTCACTAACAAATGGTTTTCTTATGGTCACACAGCTGTTTAGTCCCAACCCTGTGAATTCGTGTGTGTGTGTGTGTAAATGCTCTTACTGTCATTAATAAACATAGCCATGAGTTTTACTGTTGTGGTTTTTTTTTTTTTTAAATAAACAAATTGACACCAAATGTTTACATGATCTCTGATCATGGTCAGTCAAGATGTATAATTTTTTTTTTTTTAAATCCTATTAGTGCGTAAAGGCCTTTCCCATACCTAGAAAATGAAAATAAAATAAGTTAGAGCAAGGGTATATGGTTTGAAATGTAAATTAGCTATGTGGTATTTCCCTGAGGCTGTCTTTTGTATTGAACAGTAAATACGATTGGCACGAGAGAGTGTTTTTGTGTACTGGTTTCATGCATTGCATTGTTCTCTTTTCCCCAAAACTCTTTTTTCCTGGTTATATGGTAAAGCTAGCAAGCCTTAACACTTCCACAGAAAATGGATTAGATTTTTGTAACGTAATATACACTCATTGGCCACTTTATTAGAAACACCCATATACCTGCTGTTTTATGCAATTCTCTAATCAGCCAATCCCTTGACAGCAGCAGCACCATCAATCTTCAGACCATATGACCTTTTTCCATTGCGCCAAAGTCCAATCTTTATGCCCCCTAGCAAACTGAAACATTTTCTTCTGATTAGTCTCACTAACAGATTGCTTTCTCATGGTCACACAGCTGTTTAGTCCCAATCGTGTGTGTGTGTGTGTGTGTGTGTGTGTGTGTGTGTGTGTGTAAATGCTCTTACTGTCACTAATAAACATAGCCATGAGTTCTTCTACTGTGGTGTGTGTGTGTGTGTGTGTGTGTGTGTTTTTAAAACGAATTGACACCAATTGGATCTCTGATCATGGTCAGTCAAGGTTGTTGTTGTTGTGTGGTGTTTTTTTTTTTCTTCTTTCCTGACCACATTTTTTATGCGAAGTTGACAGTTCACCGCCATCCTTCAGGGTTTAATAATGCATTTGACTGTTCTTAACCCAATTCCAGTACTTTAAGCAATCTCCTTAGTTGTTATCTTTGCTTGATGCAGGACACTAATTTGACTGTTCCAAAACACCGTAACATCTTTTCCATGACCATAGGATACGTCTTCCAATATAGCCTAGTTGTTTGTTTAAGAAAATGAGAAGCTACTCACTGCATCAGTTAGGATTAAAAGAATTGTCGCCATCTGAAACATATTAATTGCTTCAGTAATTATCCAATCCAATTATTTAGCTCTGTTTATATTTAAGGGTGCATGTGCATAGTTGGAGTCATAAGTTTAAATAAAAAGACATGAATTTCATGGTAATATTGGGCCTTTTAATGATTTCTTTGAATGGTTCTTTTTCTGTGGCAGGATAATTGTATACATGCCTACATCATGTATGGTGTATGTGAAACACTGGTTCAGTGAAACACTGAGGGCTGAATATTGCCTCGAAATTCCTGTCCATGATGCCATTCATGTCCGTGTATGTAAACTTCTGACCGCAACTGTACACGTTGGCATTCGCAGTAGCTTAGGCTACAAGGCTTGTTCTTGATAACATCAGCTATTTGATTTTAAAGTGCCTTAGCTAGCTACATTGTCATGGAGGAGAGTTGGTCGTTGTGTCAGAATCCCTCATTGTCTATGTGCAGCCAGTATTAGCTGATTTAAACAAGAACAGCATACTGGGTAAGAGCTCTTATTTTCAGTCAGCTACGATTGTCTGTAGACATTTTTGCTATTTTGCGCTACTAAAAATGAGCTCCTCATGCTGAGCTTAATGTTTAAGGGTGTTTTATCAAACTACATGAAAAAAGTGCTGTATTATTCTCTTTACCTCGCCCACTACGGAGTAAGCGGGGCGAGGTGTTGTTTTCGGTCGGGTTTCTTTTTTCTTTTTTTTTTTTTTTAGCAGCATTACGGGAAAACGGCTGGACCAATCTTTGTGAAACTTTCAGGATAGATGGCCATTGGTCTCAAATAGAACCTCCATCATTTTGGGGGTCATCCAGTCAAGGTTACCAAAAAGGTCAAAATTGTTTTTTTTGTGATATCTAAGTACTACCAGGTGAGGTTTGTTTTGCCTGGCAACACTTGTTAATGTTTATTTTTGTTTGCGTCTGGGTGGCAGAGTGGTGTAGTGGTTAGCACTGTCGCCTCACAGCAAGAAGGTTCTGGGTTCAAGCCCAGTGGCTGACAGGGGGCCTTTCAGTGTGGAGTTTGCATGTTCTCCCCGTGTCCGTGTGGGTTTCCTCCGGGTGCTCCGGTTTCCCCCACAGTCCAAAGACATGCAGGTTAGGCTAATCGGTGGCTCTAAATTGACCGTAGGTGTGAATGTGAGTGTGAATAGTTGTCTGTGTCTGTCAGCCCTGTGATGACCTGGCGACTTGTCCAGGGTGTACCTTGCCTTTCGCCCGTAGTCAGCTGGGATAGGCTCCAGCTTGCCTGCGACCCTGTAGAACAGGATAAAGAGGCTAGAGATAATGAGATGAGATGAGAAATTGACCGTAGGTGTGAATGTGAGTGTGAGTGGTTGTTTGTGTCTATGTATCAGCCCTGCGATGATTTGGTGACTTGTCCAGGGTGTACCCTGCCTCTCGCCCATAGTCAGCTGGGATAGGCTCCAGCTTGCCCAGGACCCTGAACAGGATAAGCAGTGATGGATGGATGGATGTTTGCGTCTGCTTTGCTTTCCATTGTTAATCATGAAATGCATCCAGATTGTTGTCATTTTCTGCCGTCTGTATGTTAGCAGGACGGCATACGCTAGATTTACGTCCTATTTACCTTGTATCGGGGCATGTTTTACAATTAGGAGTAAATGAGCAAGATCTCGGACCATCAGATGATATCAGTATTGGTATCGATGCATCCCGGTGACGTACCATCTGCTAAATTTCCCTGTAGATTAAAGATGAATAAAGCTATGGGTTAATACTTCACACATTTGACATAATCTGCCTTCATTGTAGCCTGCTATGACCTGTGCTGTGTCACACACTCTGTTTCAGTGATGTCAGCCAGACTGTGTGTTGGCAGCAGATTATCTCAGTCTTTGAGTGTTAAGTATAGTGATTTTACTGAAGATGGCAATCAGAGTGTGTTGTTCTGGTTCAGTCTTTACTTATCCTATTAAGTGCGTAGAGACCTTTCCCATACCTAGAACATGAAAATAAAATAAGTTAGAGCAAGAGTATATGGTTTGAAATGTAAATCGGCTATGTGGTATTTCCCTGAGGCTGTCTTTTGTATTGAGCAGTAAATATGATTGGCACGAGAAAAAGAGAGCGAGAGAGAGAGAGAGTTTTTGTGTACTGGTTCCATGCATTGCATTGTTCTTTCTTTCCTCAGAACTGTTCTTCCTGGTTATATGGTAGAGCTAGTAAACTTTAACACTTCCACGGAAAATGGATTAGATTTTTGTAACGTAGTATGCGCTCACCGGCCACTTTATTAGAAACACCCATCCACCTGCTGTTTTATACAGTTCTCTAATCAGCCAATCCCTTGACAGCAGCACCATGCATACAATCATGCAGATACAAATCAAGAGCGTCAGTTCATGCTCATGTTCACGTCAAACATCAGAATGGGGAAAAATTGTGATCTCAAAGTGTGACTTTTTCACTGTGGCATGGGTGTTGGTTTGAGTAATTCAGAAACCACTGCTCTCCTGGGGTTTTCACACACAACAGTCTCTAGAATTTACACAGAATGGTGCGAAAAACAAAACCCACTGAGTGATCCGAAGAGAGGTCCGAGGAAAATGGCCAGATTGGTTCGAGCTCCCAGGAAGGATCTAGTAACTCATAGCAGCTCTTTGCAACCATGATGAGCAGAGAAGCATCTCAGCATGCAACAGCAGAACAACCCTGCCAGCACACCCATGTGGGTCCCACATGGGTTGAATGTGGGCTGCGCAGCTGGGCTCCAGTCGGTTTTGGCCAAGGGTTATGCGGTGGCCCCATGTGGGCAAGCCCAGTTGGGCTAAAAGTGGGTTTCATATGGGCCCTAGCTAAAACCTACTTGGGCAACCCAGGTTTCTCCCATCTGGGTCCCACACGGCCCTGCCAACACACACCCATGTGGGTCCCACATGGGTTGAATGTGGGCTGCCCAGCTGGGCTCCAGTCGGTTTTGGCCAAGGGTTATGCGGTGGCCCCATGTGGGCAAGCCCAGTTGGGCTAAAAGTGGGTTTCATATGGGCCCTAGCTAAAACCTACTTGGGCAACCCAGGTTTCTCCCATCTGGGTCCCACACACCGGGTTCCGTTCCTGCAGCCAAGAACAAGTTCCTATTAAAGTGGCCGGCCAGTTTAATATGCGCTCATGATAATGCTTTATCGTTATTTAATCGTTTTATCTCACCCAACTTGTTTTTAATGAAATACCAGAAACAACATGAAGACATCGATGCACGTTTGAATTTTTTTTTAAATAGCAAAAGTTTTGTGTCGAAGTATTGTTGCATTGCTCAGTCTGAACTGACCTTGTGCCATGAAAAGTGCATACATATTTTGTTCACTGGTTCCTTGCATTGTTCTCTTTCCCCAAAACTATTCTTCCTGGTTATATGGTAATGATGAGCCTTTACGGAAGTACACTTCTACAGAAATGGCTTATGTTTTTGTAATGTAATATAATATGCCTCCATGGTAGGGCTTTGTAACTATTTAACTGTTGTGGTTTTTTTTGTTTTTTTGTTTTTTAAATATCACTTAACCTGTTTTTAATAAAATACCAGAAGTGACACGAAAAGACTTCGATACACACTTGAATTTTCTTTTTTTTAATTTGTTCTGTGTCTAAGCATTCTTTTATTGCTCAGTCTGAATTGATGTTGTTTCTCTGCAGTAAAACTGCAGGGCTGGACTGAGTGGGCCAGAGGAAATTAGTGGAGTCAGTTTCTCATGCCCTTGGGCAATACTTTAATCATCTGCACTGGAGTTACCCACCAGTCTGAATGTCTGTGTCTCGCTATCGCCTGAGCCGTCCAGCCAATGGCACCGCTTTAAAAAAAAAAAAAAGCCTTTGAAATGGAGCGTGCATTTAACAAATTAACTTCTTTAAACTTGACTCCTTGTCTATATTCAAAGTATAAGATAATAAAATGTGCTTTTATGTTGAAGCATTTTGTACTGTGCAAAAGGCTTGGACGTGCTATTGTTTTGTACAAAATTTTGTTCTCAAGTTTTATTTTATAACCTCTGCATTACTGAGTCAGTACAAAAACATTTTATATTTCCAGATGTTACTTTTCCCACGGGAAACAAAAGAAAATCAAATGTTACAGAAAAATGTTTGCATGTCCATAAAGAAGGCAGCATGTTACGTAACGGAGCACTTTTCAGAGAGAAACCTGCTTGGAAAAAGAACAAGAAGCAGCAAGTGTGACAGTCAGTGTCCTCAGAAGAGCATTTTCAGTTTCTTCAAGATGCTCAGTAAAATTTAGCAGCTCATTTCCTTCTAAAGCTGCACAAAATGTACCTCAGACTAATTTTTTATTATTATTAAAAGCAAAGGATTGCTGCACCATGGGTGGCACGGTGGTGTAGTGGTTATTACTGTCACCTCACAGCAAGAAGGTCCTGGGTTTGCGGCTGACGAGGGCCTTTGTGTGTGGAGTTTGCATGTTCTCCCCGTGTCTGCGTGGGTTTCCTCTGGGTGCTCCGGTTTCCCCCACAGTCCAAAGACATGCAGGTTAGGCTAATTGGTGGCTCTAAATTGACCGTAGGTGTGAATGTAAGTGTGAATGGTTGTTTGTCTCTGTGTCAGCCGTGCGATGATTTGGTGACTTGTCCAGGGTGTACCCCGCCTTTTGCCCGTAGTCAGCTGGGATAGGCTCCAGCTTGCTTGCGACCCTGTAGAACAGGATAAAGCGGCTACAGGTGATGGATGGATAGATTGCTGCACCAAATATTGAGTTTGTTTAGTTTATTACAGTTAACCGCTCTTTGTATCTTTTTTTTTTTTTTTTTTGAAGGCATCCTTGCTTTACAGCATTTCTTTGCATGTGCCACCATACTATATCTAAAAACACAAATATTTAAACACAAATTGTGCAACTTGTCAAATATATTTTTCTTCCTGGCCAACCTTGTTTGTTCAAAATGAGTTATATACTGTAGGCCTTAATGAAATGCGGCATTCATGTAATCTGTTCACTTCTTCGTTTGTCCCGAATAATGCAGACCAATCTACAGAGGTTACATTCAACTAAAAGTTGTGAAGGTCCAGATGTAAACAATTCCTTGCTTCCAAAGGTTCAGATAAGCAAGTAACGTTACTGAATGATGACTGTTGCATGCCTAACCATTACTGATTACAATTATGGCTGTAAATTGAAATTGTTATTGTTTGTAAGTGGTTCTTTTTGTGTGGTTACCACTTTGGACTCTGGATAGATGAGACATTGATTTTTGAGCAGACAGAATAAACACATGAACATGCACACATATCCTCTTTACATGTTCTGACTTTGTCATTGACGTTTTTTTAAACAAGTTCACTAAATCAGCCTGTGGCAGCAGGGGTGTGATTTACTGTCGGGTAGAACCAGCAGGTAACGCGTGAGGAGTCTTACCTGTGAATAATCACTGGCAGTCCACTAATGTGTGCCTGAGAGAGAGCGAGAATTAAATATTACTGAAAAGCTCAATATTCTAACGAGGCCGTCAATGACGGCGTACAGTGCCTTGAAAAAGTATTCATACCCCTTGAACTTTCACATTTTTCCACCTTACAACCACAAACTTAAAAGTTTTTTATTGAGATTTTATGTGATAGACCAACACAGAGTAGCACATAATTGTGAAGTGAAACGAAAATGATAAATGGTCTTCAAAATTTTAAACAAATAAAAATCTGAAAAATGTGGTGTGCATTAGTATTCAGCCCCCTGTACTCTGATACCTCTAAATACAATCCAGTGCAATCAATTGCCTTCAGAAGTCATCTAATTAGTTAATAGAGTCCTACTGTGTGTAATTTACTCTCAGCATAAATATACTTGTTCTGTGAAGGCCTCCGTGGTTTGTTAGAGAACACTGAAGAACAAACAGCATCATGAAGACCAAAGAACTCACCAGACAGGTCAGGGATAAAGTTCTGGAGAAGTTTAAAGCAGGGTTGGGTTATAAAAAAAAATCCCAAGCTCTGAACATCTCAAGAAGCACTGTTCAATCAATAATTCAAAAATGGAAAAAAGTATGGCACAACAGCAAACCTACCAAGACATGGCCGTCCACCTAAACTGACAGAGCGAGCAAGGAGAGCACTGGTCAGAGAAGCAGCCAAGAGGCCCATGATCACTCTGGAGGAGCTGCAGAAATCCACAGCTCAGGTGGGAGAATCTGTGCACAGGACAACTATAAGTCATACACTCCACAAATCTGGCCTTTTTGGAAGAGTGGCAAGAAGAAAGCCATTGTTGAAAGACAGGCATAAGAAGTCCCGTTTGCAGTTTGCCAGAAGCCATGAAGGGGACACAGCAAACGTGTGGAAGAAGGTGCTTTGGTCAGATGAGACCAAAGTTGAACGTTTTGGCCTAAATGCAAAGCGCTATGTGCGGCGGAAAACTAACACTGCTCATCACCCTGCACACACCATCCCCACTGTGAAACATGGTGGTGGCAGCATCATGCTATGAGGATGCTTTTCTTCAGCAGGGACAGGGAAGCTGGTCAGAGTTGATGGGAAGATGGATGGAGCTAAATACAGGGCAATCCTGGAAGAAAACCTGTTGGAGGCTGCAGAAGACTTGAGACTGGGAAGGAGATTCACCTTCCAGCAAGACAATGACCCTAAACATACAGCCAGAGCTACAATGGAATGGTTTAGATCAAAGAATATTCATGTGTTAGAATGGCCCAGTCGAAGTCCAGACCTGAATCCCATTGAGCATCTGTGGCAAGACTTGAAAATTGCTGTTCACAGACGCTCTCCATCCAGTCTGGCTGAGCTTGAGCTATTTTGCAAAGAAGAATGGGCAAAAATTTCAGTGTCTAGATGTGCAAAGCTGGTAGAGACATACCACAAAAGACTTGCAGCTGTAATTGCAGCAAAAGGTGGCTCTACAAAGTATTGACGCAGGGGGGGTAAATACTAATGCACATCACGTTTATCAGATTTTTATTTGTTTAAAATTTTGAAGACCATTTATCATTTTCATTTCACTTCACAATTCTGTGCTACTCTGTGTTGGTCTATCACATAAAATCTCAATACAAAACTTTTAAGTTTGTGGTTGTAAGGTGGAAAAATGTGAAAAAGTTCAAGGGGTATGAATACTTTTTCAAGGCACTGTGAGTCACTCCGGCCCAGTCTAGTCCAGAAGGAACGATCTAAATTGAGCCACCTTGCGTAATAAATGTTGCAAGCTATATACACTATATACAAGTTATATTTCGAAGTTATATATACCCTAGGAATACCGACCTATTTGCCAGAAAGAATCCAAAACGGTGAGGAGTTGACCGAGAAGAAGCGATTTTTGTTGAACTGCTCATTAAGGCTTCATTCATCCATGACGTCATTAACTCGCCCGCAACGGAGTAAGCGGGACGAAGTATTGTAATCAGTGCTGTTTGTTTGTTTGTTTGTTTGTTTGTTTGTTTGTCTGTCTGTTAACAATCTAGCGTCTAGATGGTTGCACCGATTGACTTCAAATTTTCAAGGTAGGTGGGCAGTGGTCCGTAGATTGCCTGATTTAAATTTTGAGGGTAATCGGGTCAAGGTCACCGGAAAGGTCAACCTTTCGGTCAAAATAACATTTTTTCATTATAACTCAAATGGTTGCTGATAGACAAATGTTTACTACTATGAGCATATCGGAACTCCCATATGGCCTTTCATTTGGCACCATGATCTTGAAAGGTCAAACTCAAGGTCACGGATTTTCAGAGGGCTGTAACTTGAACAGTTGATGATAGACAGATATTTACCATTATCAACTTATAGGAAGTGCCATACAAGCCCGTTTTTCATTTGGCACCTTGACCTTGAATGACTTTGAAATGTCAAACCCAAAGTTATGGATTTTCGTAGGACTATAACCTGACCACTGATGATTGAGAAATATTACCATTATTAACATCTCATCTCATCATCTCTAGCCGCTTTATCCTTCTACAGGGTCGCAGGCAAGCTGGAGCCTATCCCAGCTGACTATGGGCGAAAGGCGGGGTACACCCTGGACAAGTCGCCAGGTCATCACAGGGCTGACACATAGACACAGACAACCATTCACACTCACATTCACACCTACGGTCAATTTAGAGTCACCAGTTAACCTAACCTGCATGTCTTTGGATTGTGGGGGAAACCGGAGCACCCGGAGGAAACCCACGCGGACACGGGGAGAACATGCAAACTCCGCACAGAAAGGCCCTCGCCGGCCCCGGGGCTCGAACCCAGGACCTTCTTGCTGTGAGGCGACAGCGCTAACCACTACACCACCGTGCCGCCCCATTATTAACATATAGGTATAAAATAAGTGCTGGGCAAGGTTTGTTTTGCCTGGCAACACTTGTTAATAGCTGTAATTAAGCAAATTTGGGTAGAAACTATATGCACCCCAGGCAGGCCTACCTTCCTGCCAAAAAGAACAAAAATCGGTAAAGAATTAAGAGAGAAGTGATTTTCGTAAAATGTGGATGATAGACAACACATGATAGCATAAGCTCATCGCCTGTAGGCGGGATAAGCTAATAATACGCCCCCCCCCCCCCCCCCCAAGTTGTCACAAGCCTGTCTCCTGGCTCCTCATTTTCACAAGAACTACATGGCCCAAGTAGGGTAAATGAGATATTAATAATTCTATGAACATCAATGTAAAACCTTTCCCTTTCTGATTTATAGTCTCTAGTCAGGTTTCCAGTCTCTGGGCTGATGAGCTGCCTTCAGCTAAATAATTTCCATGTGTATGTTATGTGATTGGATAAACTGTATCAGATGATCTGCTGCAAACATTGAACTGGTTCACGTTTAAAAGAACTAGAGCCATTGAATTACAGCCAGTTATTCTTTAACTTTTTATTTTTTATGTTATTCAGCTTGGTTACAGTAGTTTTTCCAAGTATTCAGTTTGATCCGTATCTGGACTACGCTCCACCAGTTGATGACCAGTGATCTACCATTCCTACCACATGGATGTGTTGCAAGTTTAATATATTACAAAGCAAATCCTAATCAGTACAAATAATTTTATTTCTGATCTAGTCCTTTTGTCAGTGTCCCACAGCAGTACTGCATAAAACAAACGCTGTCTGTTTTTCAGTATGTTGGAAATGTATTGATCATGTTTTGACCTCCATTTAGATTTTCTCGAGATAAAAAGTGTAATGATTGCTTGAGTCAGCATTCGCTTTGAGAGACTCCAAGAGACTGCTTTCCCAAGCCAGAGTACATTCTGGCTGCTTAATACCAATGGCAATAGCTGTGCAGTGTCTGGACTATGAGAGGAATGAAAGGTATGAGGGGGGGGAAGCAGGGACATGTGTGGAGGAGGTGTATTCTGACAACATGGCATGATGGGGAATTCCTTTGTGTGGAAAAGACCTGATGCAACACGAACAGTTCTTCCCTTATTTGGAAAAGGGTTTGTTTTATTACCTGTGAAAAAAATAAAAATACCTCAAGTCCTAAAACTTGTAAGTAAACATATAAGGAAGAGGGTTTCTGTAATCAAGGGCTTTGTAAAGGCACGGTAAACATGGTTTACGTTTATTTAGCACAAGTCCTTTTGCACAAATCCAAAGTCTTTTAGCACAAGATCCAAGAACACTTCATCTTTATTATGAATACTTACTGATCATGTTTAAAGATGTTTGATGGATTTTTTTTAAATGAAAGTTGCCGAGATTCCGATCGAAAACAATTCCTCGCTCCGCCATGTTGGTCACCAATCCTCCATCCAAATTATTTAACACGGCACGTACTGTACGCTGACACGGTACACCGCTACAGCCAACTTCCAGGTTTGTTTTGTCAGCAAAACGTATGTTGTCAAGTAGGGCAAGAGACATAATCCCCCGGTTAATCAATTTGGCAAACGCGTAATTGAGTCAGTTAAATTTGTGATAACTTCAGTCACTTCTGATCATATCTACAAAGGTGCTCACAATTCAAGGTGAGTAATTCCGTGCCAAATCACCAGATTTTAGAGAAAGCTCCCGACTGAGCACCTCAGATTTTGTTCATATATTTTTTTTAATTTTAATATCCTTGTTACTAATAACTGCTGTGCAAAATTTTAGGCCAATATCTCCACTAGTTTCAGAGATATTAAGCCTTCAAAAAGGGGGCGTGGCCCCATATTTAGCATAAAAACAAGTGTTGCAATCAAACATCCATAGTTTGATGACTAATAACTTTTGAACTGTTCACACTAAATGGTTCAAATTTGCACACATGATTCTTTGATATAATAAGGCTCTGTACACAGAAGGAGAGCAAATATGTGACATATTTGCAGATTTATGGCGTGCCAAATATGGCTTCCTGGAATGTGCATTTGTCCATGGTAGCACTTTTGGCTCTCTATATCTCCAGATTTAATGACACCAGATGTCTGATTCTTTTTAATATATGAGACATGTTATAGTACTATCAGGAAAACATGTTACATCTGTGGCAAAAATTATACTTGTCTCATATATAGGCCCCTAAAAATGGAAAAAAGCTTGTCGCGTCTGTATTTTGAATGCTTATAGCAAAAATCTGACAAGGTCTACCAGAAAACAAATTAGATCAGTGAAAAGAGCAAGGTCTAATTGATGTATGTACCAAATATGAAGTTGGTGCTGTGAAGAAAACTATTTTATTCAAGCTGTTGAATATAGGTTTTATGACATGCCATTCACAAGGTTACATCACATGCTACATCATTATTAATTCAAATTTTCTTGACTATACATATATGTAGTATATTTGTAAATATGATAAATGATTTACAAATCTCACAAAAGTCAATTACACATTTAATTCTATTTATGTAGACTTAGCATGTCTATTTGAAGCGTTTTGAATAACTGGTCAATTTCTTTCACCACACCAGACGGAACTACATATTGTCTACCAGTTGATGTGATTGGCGCATCTATGATCTTTATGATGTGTATCAGTGGAACTCAACAGATATCTTGTCTTCTGGGCCAACTGTAAGACTTTGCAGGACCATGAGGATGCATAAATTGTACTTGCACATCCTGTTCCTCCTCTGATATTGCACAGATATTACTAATCCACCATTGCTGGTCATACAAACATGCAACATATTTTCCTGGGGTCATGTCTGACAGGGTGTAACCTTCTTTCACAGCATCATCTACAACCTGGGGATGAGTGCCACTCATGTCCACAATGAAGCTTGGTCCACCAGACACTCTGCTGATCTGCAACTGGTTCTCTGAGATGGGAACAAATGAGTGGTTGTCCCTTGTTCCTGGTATTGTTGAGGACTTTGAAAGTCTCTTCTGAAGAACTTTTCCATTGCTTGTTACTTCCCCCTTTTCAATTCATATGAAATGGATGTTTGTTTTTTTCTGCCCACACAAAGAGATCTCGTGGTGTCAGTATGTGTTGTGAAGTAACTGCCTATAAGCTGTGTGACCTTTGTAGGTCAACATGTGATGACGGAGAGAGTATAAACTTTTCTTTAACTTACCATAACTAGGTTTTATGCTATGTTTAATCATTAAATTACAGATCTATTTTTGATAAACATGCAATTAATTAACATATTTAGAATCTATAAAAAATGTTTAATTCTGATATATAAACGTATGCATACTGATTAAGTTAAACATTCAATTTAAGCAAGTTGTTACTCTGGTACATTGTCAACCCTCCATTCCAAAAGAATTTTTTCTGAAATTTTTGTTCGTTGGACGGCACGGTGGTGTAGTGGTTAGCACTGTTGCCTCACAGCAAGAAGGTCCGGGTTTGAGCCCCGTGGCCGGCGAGGGCTAGTCTGGTTAACACCAGACCATATCACAAGTGAAATATGGTCTGGAATCCGCCTATTGAATTTCTCATAGGGGAGGTGTGGTTTACGATTGTCAACGGCCGTTTATTGGACGTTGCGAATGTCTATCATTTGGTGTATACGTAGCCCATGGCCAATCATGGCAGTTGTACCCGGTGACGTAGTTAGAGCGACGAAGAAGATGAAGAGGCGAAGAAGAGAAGGAAAGAGAAGGCAAAACAAAAATAGACTGTAACGCCAAACGCTGTTCTTTTTTTAAAACAAACTTTCGCTCTAAACTATTCAGAACAGTGTCTAAAGCTTGATCGAAAGTTTGGTTCGTATCGCTCGCCGCCATGTTAAATGTGATCCATAAACAGTCCCAAATAAACTATAAGCTTCCGTTTGTCGAGTAGTATGCGTCACCGTCTTTCCACCCCTCCCCACTCTCTGATTGGCTCCCTAACTCAGGCGAGCCTTTAGACCAGGGGTCTTCAATCCTATCCACAAAGGGCCAGTGTGGCTGCAGGCTTTCATTCCAACCAAGCAGGAGCTACACCTGATTTCACTTGTTGAATCATTTCACCCTCGTCTCCAGTCAACAATCAAGTGAGCCTCCAATTTGGCTGTAATGAAAGCCTGCAGGTACACCGGCCTTTGCGGATAGGATTGAAGACCCCTGCTTTAGACCATAGTTTCCATGCTGTCTTTTCAGATTGGAACGATTGTGCAAAGCAGCATGGGATTTCCCAGGCTAGGCGAGGGCCTTTCTGTGTGGAGTTTACATGTTCTCCCCGTGTCCGCGTGGGTTTCCTCCGGGTGCTCCGGTTTCCCCCGCAGTCCAAAGACATGCAGGTTAGGTTAACTGGTGACTCTAGATTGAGCGTAGGTGTGAATGTGAGTGTGAATGGTTGTCTGTGTCTATGTGTCAGCCCTGTGATGACCTGGCGACTTGTCCAGGGTGTACCCCGCCTTTCACCCATAGTCAGCTGGGATAGGCTCCAGCTTGCCTGCGACCCTGTAGAACAGGATAAAGCGGCTAGAGATGATAAGATGAATGAGATGAGATTTTTGTTTGTTAATAAATTAGTTAAAAAATTTAAACATGTCACTTTATTAGGGAGTTTCAAATGAGGTCAATGCTGATCAGTCAATAAACCACGAACATACATTTATACCGCTATATAAATGATGAATATGCTAACTCCATGTGACCTGTCTATCTTCAAGACAAAAATTTGCCTATTAATATTTGAGTAATTAGTACATTAGGCTTTTCTCATTCCCCAGCCTGAGCTACCCTATCATATGGTTAGTGAAAGTGTACACTGAACTTTATCACTCAAAGTAAAACTAGGTCACGCAAAGTGATTTCATGTCACGGTGTCCTTGACCTCATTAATATTGACCTAATTAAGGTCAGCTGCAGATCCTTGACCTCTCCCCAACAGAAACCTATAATGGATCATTAACTAGGATTAAAATCCTAGGAGGAGTTTTATGCCAAAGGAAAGAGTGGAAGAATGAAAAGAATAATAAGAAACCATGCAATTACAATGTATTTTGCCTTTTAGAAGGCAAAATACAATGATGTAGCATGTGATGTAACCTTGTGAATGGCATTTTCGCATGTCGTAAAACCTATATTCAACAGCTTGAATAAAATGGTTTTCTTCACAGCACCAACTTCATATTTGGTACATACATCAATTAGACCTTGCTCTTTTCACTGATCTAATTTGTTTTCTGGTAGACCTTGTCAGATTTTTGCTATAAGCATTCAAAATACAGACGCGACAAGCTTTTTTCCATTTTTAGGGGCCTATATATGAGACAAGTATAATTTTTGTCACAGATGTAACATGTTTTCCTGATAGTACTATAACATGTCTCATATATTAAAAAGAATCAGACATCTGGTGTCATTAAATCTGGAGATATAGAGAGCCAAAAGTGCTACCATGGACAAATGCACATTCCAGGAAGCCATATTTGGCACACCATAAATCTGCAAATATGTTACATACAAAGCTCTCCTTCTGTGTACAGAGCCTTATTATATCAAAGAATCATGTGTGCAAATTTGAACCATTTAGTGTGAACAGTTCAAAAGTTATTAGTCATCAAACTATGGATGTTTGATTGTAACACTTGTTTTCATGTTAAATATGGGGCCACGCCCCCTTTTTGAAGGCTTAATATCTCCGAAACTAGTGGAGATATTGGCCTAAAATTTTGCACAGTAATTATTAGTTACAAGGCTATCAAAATAAAAAAAAATATGAACCAAATCTGAGATGGTAAGTCGGGAGCCTTCTGGTGATTTGGCACAGAATTACCCAGGTTTGTTTTGGCTTAACTACAACTATCCAAAGACACCAAAGAATCTGATTTTCAGTCCATGTTTCAGGGATCAGCAACTGATCCTTAACATGGACAGCAGCAAAAATTCCAGCTTCCGGTCCCGAAGCAATCATAATAAACCCCTTCCTATATCAAGATGAGTATTTTTTTTTTTCAATTATGAGGACCATAATCCAGAGTTGTGCGAAGAGACTTTTAGAACTTGTACTAAAAGACTTTTGTGCTAAATAACTGGATACTGTAAACGTTCTCACACCCAAGGCAGTGTTGGTGCATTAAATACTCCGTTTGTGAGTCTGTGACCTTTTAAAAATAGCTCCGTTTGCGTACATGCTGTGACAGTCAACAAACTACTCAGGATAAAATACTCAGGAACAAACCAAGGGGCAAAACTGTAGCATCAGTTGCATGACGCTAAACATGACAACCCTAAACAAAGTAGGTCGACTCGGAGAACCTCTTCGCTGGATTGTGTTAAACGTTTTACTTGGAAAGGTTGGCTTGTGCCCTCTGTCTCTACCATCACCATAGTGACCTTTTAAGGAAGAAGCTATAAAGACAAAGCATTCAGGATAATTATTGTGGTGCTCTATATCTCATTGAATGTTTGTTTGAAATACTGCATGACATTTTAAGACTTTTAACAGTCTATCCATCCTCATTGTGTAGTGGGTTTTTTTTCTTTCTACTATGGAACTAATTTCTACTAATTCAATCTGCAATTATAAGACATTTTCTGTCTTTACTGATGAAGTGAAATGACATGATCTTTGTCTGGACTGGATTTATTGACCAGATGTCTGTGCTCTGTGTTCCAGATGGGAGGAGGAGTTGTCCAAGTGCCAGCAAATGGAGGCCATGGTGGAAACTTTACAACAAGTGAGCGCTCCGTCATGCCAGACACCACTCAGCCCTTCATCTCATGCTCATTGTGGTTTTACTGAGGACTGGGTTCCATATACGGGGCAGTATTCACAGTTGGACACTTGTGTTCAAAAGACATAGCTGTAGTTACACAGGAAAAGTTATTCCTCTTCAGGCTTGATGCTAAGCTGGGGTTGATTTATCCAGGCTCTAGTCACATTAATGGCAATGTTGCCAGGTGGTTTTGTGTGTGGGTTTTTTTTTCTTTTCCTTCTCCCTCCAGTTGCATTGCATAGAGAACGCTCTGAGGAAGTAGGCAAGAATTAAATAAATGTCTCATCATTATTTTATAGTCCTTACAAATCCTAGTCAGGTTAATCATGTTAATGACTTTCCTTCTGGGTTTTTTTCTTTCTCCAAATCAGCAATCTGAAATCAACCTACAGCTTACTTATTTACCAAACTATAAATGTGAACTGATATCTGAAATAGTATACAGCAGATCTGAATAATGGAGAAGCAGAGCAGACCAAGAAAGTTATTTTTGGCATCATGAATTTGAAATGCTCACCACAGTAATCTCCTGAAAGCATGGAGCTCAGAGATGGACAAAAAAAACCCTCTACTGTTCAGATTGGAAACCAGAGTGTAGATTGTTCAAGCAATTTTGAATCGTCATACTAACCCTATTTCTGGAAAAGTAGGGATATTTTCCAAAATGCAATAAAAACAATCTGATTTTGTTCATTTATGTGAAACTTTTATTTAACTGACAAAAATATAAAGAAAAGATTTTCAATAATTTTAGTTGACCAACTTATCTGTATTTTGTAAAGATAAACGGAATTAGAATTTGACGCATGCAACACACTTAAAAAAAAAAAGTTGGAACAAAAGCATTACTACCATTTGTATTACATCACCTTTCCATTTAATAACACTTTTTAATCATATGGGAACCGAGGATGCTAATTGTTGCAGTTCTGCAGTTGGAATTTTTGTCCATTCTTGCTTGATACAGTTGTTCAGCTGCTCAACAGTCTGTGGTCCCTGTTGTCCAATCCTCTTCATGATGAGCCATACATTCTCAATAGGAGACAGATCAGGACTGGCAGCAGGCCAGTCAAGCACACGCATTCTGTCTACAAAGCCACGCTATTGTAACCCGTGCAGAATGAGGCCTGGCATTGTCCTGCTGAAATAAGCATGGACTTCCTTGGAAGAGATGTTGCCTTGATGAATACATCTCTCTAAAATCCCAATATATGCTTCAATACATCAATGGTATCTTCACACACATGGAACTCACCCATGCCATGGGCATTGAAGCCCCCCCCAATACCATCACAGATGCTAGCTTATGAACCTTTCTCTGATGATAAACTGGATGGTCGTGTTCACCTTTGGCACTGAGAACTCGACGTCCGTTTTTCTTGAAAACAAGCTGAAATGTGGACTCATCTAACCACAGCACACGTTTCTACTGTCTTTCAGTCCGTCTAACATGAGTTCAGGCCCAGAGAAATTGGCTGCGTTTTTGCATAGAATGGCTTCCTCCTTGCATACTGCAGCTTCAGGTTGCATTTTTGGATGCAGAGGGAGACTGTGTTAAGTGCCAATGATTTTTCGAAGTACTCCCGAGCACATGTGGCTATATTTGTCGCATTAGCATGATGGTTTCTCAGGCAGTGCTGAATGAGGTCTTGAAGGTCACGCACATTCAACAGCAGTTTCTGACCTTGCCCTTTACGCACCGAGATGTCTCTGAATTCCCTGAATCTTTTCACAATATTATGTACTGTAGATTTTGAAAGACCTAAAATCTTGCATTGAGAAATGCTCTTTTTGCAGTGACTAACAACTCTCTCACAAATTTTGGCACAAAGGGGTGAGCCACGACTCATCCTTGCTTGCACTGACTGAGCCTTTGCTGCTGTTCCTTTTATACCCAGTCATGATACCAATTCACCTGCTTATTGTGGAATCTTCCAAAATTGTGTTACTTGAATATCCTATAAACTTTTCAGCCTTATTTTGCCCCATCCCAACTTTTTTTTGAGTGTGTTGCAGGCATCAAATTCTAACTTCGTTTATATTTACAAAACACAATCAAGTTGGTCAGTAAAACTATTGAAAATCTTTTCTTTGTACTTTTGTCAGTTAAATAAAGGTTCACATGAATGAACAAATCACAGATGTTTTTTTTTATTGCATTTTGGAAAATATCCCAACTTTTCTGGAAATGGAGTTAGTATTTATGCACTTAATATTGCTCCCAAAAAGCATTCTATATATTTCTAGGGTGTTTATGTTCTCCAAAACATGGATTATAGGGTGAAATATTGTGTTACCAAAAAAAAAAAAAGTAAGATGATTGTGTTGAAACTTAGGTGGGGTTTACATTAGACCGTATCAGCGGATCATCAGATTAACGTTTTTAAAACGATTAGCGTGCGCACAGCAACGCCAATACACGGATACGCTCGGCTCCGCAGGCATCCTGCGCTCCAAATCACTCCGCCCTGAACAGCGAGTGCCCTCTGGCGGGTGCGCACTCTGGCCCTGCGCAGCTCACAGAGCGTGCGAGTGAAGCGCACGAGCAGTGATTTGGGACTGAGCCGCTGTGTGTGTGATCCCAGTGCATATCGGGCATGCGCGTCACTTACCACTTGCAAGTGGAAGGATGGCAAGCCTAAAGACAATCATAACTACACAATGGGCAGTATTTGCATCAGTATTTGCAGTATTTTCATACTTTTATACTCTTTAATGAAAGGTGATACAAGGCGGAAGTCCGCGCCGTTTTTCAGCAGTCGCGTCACATGACCAACGCCAGCGAATCAGGAAGGTGGATGTCACAGTGACGTTGTCCAATGACGACGCCAGCTAGAGCTCAGCACAGCGTATCCGCGTATTCTCAATGTTTACACAGCACCGGACCAGACACGATCTGGACTGAATACGTGGTCCCTGGCGGATTCCCGTTTCCCGGCGTTTCCAGGCGTTTTAATGTAAACGGACAGTGCATCCGCGAAGAAAATGAGACAGATACGGTCTAATGTAAAGTTGGTCTTAAATCCTGTGCTGTGCTGGAGTTAATATCACTCAAACGATGAGACTCGTCTCGAGTAGCCAAACTGCCTGAGCAGCCCTTAAGCACTTTGGATAATTGTCAAGTCTGAATAAATAATATGCACACTTTCCACTTTATGTACACTTGACCCATTTGTAAATACAGCTTTTGGATGCGTTTTATGTTAGAGATTACAGCTCCAGAAGTAACACCGCCCTCCAAATGAAGATCAGTTATGCAAAAGATCATTGCTAATATTTTTAAATAGACAATTAGCTGTTTTGTGCATCATTAGTTTTCTTTTAGTGCATGTTTGCTCACAGTGCTGGTGTTGAATGTAGACGTGTTCTTGGAAGAAACTTTTGGTTTGACTGGTTATCTTGTGTCCCCTACAGAGTACGCAGGAGTCCGAGGCCCTGCGGAAAGAATTGAGTGAGAAAGTGGAACAGCTCAAAGCCGAATTGGTCGTCTATAAGAGTCTCATGACGGATGTAAGTATCTTTTTGTTGTTGCTGCTTACTGAGCATTCCTACAAATTTTGACAGTCCATGTAGCATTTATTTGCCAAAGTGCATATGGATGTCTCGTCTCGTTGTCTTCCGCTTATCCGGGGCCAGGTCGCGGAGGCAGCAGTCTGAGCATGGAAGCCCAAACTTCCCTTTCCCCAGACACCTCGGCCAGCTCCTCGGGAAGAACACCGAGGCTTTCCCAGGCCAGCCGAGAGACATAGTCCCTCCAGCGTGTCCTGGGTCTTCCCCGGGGCCTCCTCCCGGGGAGACATGCCTGGAACACCTCCCCAGGGAGGCGTCCAGGAGGTATCCAAAAGAGATGCCCGAGCCACCTCAGCTGATTCCTCTCGATGTGGAGGAGCAGCGGCTCTACTCCGAGCTCCTCCCGAGTGACTGTGCTTCTCACCCTATCTCTAAGGGAACGCCCAGCCACCCTGCGAAGGAAACTCATTTCGGCCACTTGTATCCGCGATCTTGTTCTTTCAGTCATTACCCAAAGCTCATGACAATAGGTGAGAGTCGGAACGTAGATCAATCGGTAAATCGAGAGCTTCGCCTTTTGGCTCAGCTCCTTCTTCACCACGATGGACCAGTAAAGCGACCGCATCACTGCAGAAGCCGCACCAATCCGCCTGTCGATCTCATGCTCCATCCTTCCCTCACTCGTGAACAAGATCAAGATATTTAAACTCCTCCACTTGAGGCAGGACTTCTCCACCAACCTGGAGAGAGCAAGCCAACCTTTTCCGGTCGAGAACCATGGCCTCGGACTTGGAGGTGCTGATTCTCATCCCAGCCGCTTCACACTTGACTGCAAACCGCCCCAGTGCATGCTGAAGGTCCTGGTTTGAAGAAGCCAACAGGACAACATCATCTGCAAAATGCAGAGATGAAATCCTGTGGTTCCCAAACAGGAGTCCTTCCGGCCCCTGGCTGCGCCTAGAAATTCTGTCCATAAAAATTATGAACAGAACCGGTGACAAAGGGCAGCCCTGCCGGAGTCCAACATGCACTGAGAACAGGTCTGACTTACTGCCGGCAATGCGAACCAGACTCCTGCTCCATTTGTACAGAGACCGGACAGCCCTTAGCAAAGAGCCCCAAACCCCATACTCCCAAAGCACCCCCCACAGAATACCATGAGGGACACGGTTGAATGCCTTCTCCAGATCCACAAAGCACATGTGGACTGGTTGGGCAAACTCCCATGAACCCTTGAGCACCCTATGAAGGGTATAGAGCTGGTCCAGTGTTCCACGACCAGGACGAAAACTGCATTGTTCCTCCTGGATCTGAGGTTCAACTATTGGCCGAATTCTCCTCTCCAGTACCCTGGAGTAAACCTTCCCTGGGAGGCTGAGAAGTGTGATTCCCCTATAATTGGAGCACACTCTCCGGTCCCCTTTCTTAAAAAGAGGGACCACCACCCCAGTCTGCCACTCCAGAGGCACTGTCCCCGACCGCCACGCGATGTTGCAAAGGCGTGTCAGCCAAGACAGCCCCACAACATCCAGAGACTCGAGGTACTCGGGGCAGATCTCATCCACCCCCGGTGCCTTGCCACCAAGGAGCTTACTAACCACCTCAGTGACTTCAGCTTGGGTAATGGACGAGTCCACCCCTGAGTCATCAGCCTCCGCTTCCTCAATGGAAGATGTGACGGTGGGATTGAGGACATCCTCGAAGTATTCCTTCCACCGCCCAACAATGTCCCCAGTCGAGGTCAACAGCTCCCCACCCGCACTGTAAACAGTGTTGGCAGAGTACTGTTTTCCCCCTCCTGAGGTGCCGGACGGTTTGCCAGAATTTCTTCGAGGCTGACCGATAGTCCTCCTCCATGGCCTCACCGAACTCCTTCCAGTTCTGAGTTTTTGCCTCCGCAACTGCCTGAGCTGTGGCACGCCTGGCCTGACGATACCCGTCAGCTGCCTCAGGAGTCCCGGAGGCCAACATGGCCCGATAGGACTCCTTCTTCAGCTTGACGGCATCCCTTACTTCCAGTGTCCACCACCGGGTTCGGGGATTGCTGCCACGACAGGCACCGGAGACCTTGCGGCCACAGCTCCAAACAGCTGCGTCGACAATGGAGGCAGAGAACATGGTCCACCCAGACTCAATGTCCCCCACCTCCCTCGGAAGCTGAGAGAAGCTCTCCCAGAGGTGGGAGTTAAAGACCTCCCTGACAGAGTGCTTGGCCAGAAGTTCCCAGCAGACCCTCACCATACGTTTGGGCCTGCCAGGTCTGTCTGGCTTCCTCCTCTGCCAGCGGATCCAACTCACCACCAGGTGGTGATCAGTTGACAGCTCAGCCCCTCTCTTCACCCGAGTGTCTAAGACATAGGGCCGGAGATCCAATGAAACGACAACAAAGTTGATCATCGACCTCCGACCTAAGGTGTCCTGGTGCCATGTGCACTTCTGGACACCCCTATGCTTGAACATGGTGTTCGTTATGGACAAACCGTGACTAGCACAGAAGTCCAATAACAAAACACCACTCGGGTTCAGATCGGGGAGGCCGTTCCTCCCAATCATGCCCCTCCAGGTGTCACTGTCATCACCCACATGAGCGTTGAAGTCCCCCAGTAGAACAATGGAGTCCCCAGTCTGAGCACCTCTCAGTATCTCTCCCAGGGACTCCAAGAAGGCCGGATACTCTATACTGCTATTCGGCCTGTAGGCACAAACAGCAAGAGCCCTCTCCCTGATCCGAAGGAGCAGAGAGGCGACCCTCTCGTTCACTGGGGTAAACTCCAACACATGGCGGCTGAGCTGGGGAGCTATAAACAAGCCCACACCAGCCCGCCGCCGCTCACCATGGGCGACTCCAGAGAAGTGGAGAGTCCAGCCCCTCTCGAGGAGCTGGGTTCTGGAGCCCAAGCTGTGCGTGGAGGTGAGCCCGACTATCTCTAGCCGGTACCTCTCAACCTCCTGCACAAGCTCAGGCTCCCCCCCAGTGAAGTGACATTCCATGTCCCAACAGCTAGCCGCTGTGTTTGGGGATCAGGTTGTCGAGGCCCCTGCCTTCGACTGCTGCCCAATCTACACTGCACTGGCCCCCTACGGTTACCTCTGGGGTGGTGAACCCACAGGAGGTCGGGCCCACGTCAGTGCTTCGGGCTGAGCCTGGCTGCCAGGCGCTCGCATACAAGCCCCAACCCCAGGCCTGGCTCCAGGGTGGGGCCCCGGCTGCACCATACCAGGCGATGTCACGGTCCTTGAATTGAGTGTTATCCATAAGGGGTTTTGGTGAACTGCTCTTGGTCTGGCCTGTCATCTAGAACCTGTCTGCCTTGGGAGACCCTAACAGGGGCGTAATGCCCCTGACAACATGGCTCCTAGGATCATTCAAGCACACAAACCCCTCCACCACAATAAGGTGGCAGTTCTAGGAAGGGGCATATGGAGCCCAGCCACCCTGCAGAGAAAACTCATTTCTACCGCTTGTATCCGTGATCTCGCTCTTTCAGTTACTACCCACAGCTCGTGACCATAGGTAAGAGTGGGAACGTAGATGGACCAGTAAATTGAGAGCTTTGCCTTTTGGCTCAGCTCTCTTTACCACAACATACTGGTTTAGCATCAGCATCACTGCTGACACTGCCAATCCGTCTGTCCAACTCCCGCTCCCCCTTACCCTCACTTGTGAACAAAACCCCGAAATACTTACTACTCCACTTCAGGGAGCAACTCCCCCCGACCCGAAGTAGGTACTCCACCAGTTTCCGGCTGAGCACCATGGCCACGGACTTGGAGGTGCTGATGCTCATCCCAGCCGTTTCGTACTCAGCTGCAAATCATCCCAGCGCATGCTGTAAGTCACAGATTAATGAAGCCAACAGGACCACATCATCCGCAAAAAGCAGAGACATGTCCTGATGCCACCAAACCGGACATCCTCCGCCCCTTGGCTTAGCCTAGAAATTCTGTCCATAAATGTTATGAACAGAACCTGTGACAAAGGGCAGCCCTGGTGGAGTCAAGGTGGATTGGGTAGCAGCCAAAGGCAGAGGCCCTGGTGTCCTGATCCTCGGCTGATAAAACTGGCTTTTGGGACCCTCAAAATGTTGGAGGTTCTATTTGAGACCAATGCCCATCTATCCTGAAAGTTTCATGCAGATTGATTCAGCTGTTTTTCCCGTAATATCATTAACAAAAAACCCCAAAGAAACCCAACTGAAAACAATACCTCGCCCCCTGGTGGACTCTGTCCCAGGCGAGGTTAAAAAAAAAAAAAAAAACTGTGTAGGATAATGTAACAAATGCACTCAAGTTATTTTCAGTCTTTGTATATATGACATGTAGTGAACTATACGATATGTATAGTTGTATTAAAATGGCAAAATTATGTAGGGATGAGTCTGTATAATAATTTATTATTATTATTATTATTATTATTACACATTATGGGCTCAGTATTTGTTGTCTCATGGAGAGGTTGTGTGAAGAGCATGAGTTTTGTGTATGAGCATCATGGCCTAGGGTAAGATGCTCAGATGACCATTAGTTCTAGTCTTTTTGGCGCTCACTCCTCATCTTTGCTGGGAAGAAAGCCTCTGGAAGAGAGTGTGACTGGGGTGAGGGAGTTCAGCCATGGTTTTCCCAGCTTTCTCATTCAATTTAAATGAGTACGTGTCTGTCAAGGGAGTCTGCAGTCAGTGATTATTCTCTTAACAAATAACAGTGGGGTGTACTTTCTGCTGAGTGTAATGATGCAAAACCAGACAGAAATGGAGATGACAGAACTGATTCTGTTACGACTGGACATTAAAAAGACACAGTTTTGCTAATTAAGCGTGAAGAGCAAGCACAAAACTGACCTGCAGTACTTGGATTTACAATATGCGTAGATTAAATGATAAAATTTGATTAGCGAATATTTACAAATAGTTTATTTATAATGCATATTTAAACCAAAGTGCTGCAAATACTGTTGCTATAGGCATATAGTATTTGCAGTTTATTCTATCCACATTCACTGGATATGAGCAATCGCGTGCTCTGATTGGCTACTCTACTACTAGGCTATCAGCTCATATACCGTGAGTAGAGGAAAACAAAATGGTGGCGCGTGTTGCTGAACCAACCGAGGACGAAATAAAAACTCTACTCGAAAACAAAACCCCAAAAAATACACAAAAAAAGCAACAAAATATGGAATTAAAGTATTTGATGGTAAGAAGGTATCTTTTTTTAAAAAATAATTTTTCAAGAATTATAATTTATAGCTTTTTTTCACAAATAGCTGTCATTTCGCTGGTTTGTTTGCATTCATCTTTACACGTGAAAATTTGTTGTTTTTTTATTTTTATTTTTTTTTAGACTGGTTCAAAAGCTCAAAAGTTTGAAAATTACAGAACCGAAATGTCCAAGGAAGAATTAAATAAATGTCTAAAGCTGTTCTATACCTCGGCACGACAGCAAGACGGCACTTTCTGCAAAACAACACTAAATTCAATTTGTGCAGCCATCGATGGGTTTTTAAGAAGTCCACCTAAACGGAAATGGTTTTGTATAAAGTTTTTATTTATCGAATTTGCACAAATTAAAAATGCTCCGTTTCTCAAAATCCAGTGACTGTGGATATACTAACAATTATTCCACTCAGTCCACTCGACGCGCCGCACCTCTTCGGCTATCAGCTCATGTACGACTTGAGTTCGTGGAAGAATTGTTAAATATGTTTATGTATTTGCATATAAGCAAAACAGATAGTCCTAGAGCTCCACAGTCCACAGTTTGATCCAGAGTTTTGGTTACTGTTTATGCAAATTTGAGCATATTTCCCTCTTGCCAGCGTAAGCTTCCCAAAAATATTGGGCTATGCTAAATTACCCCTGGGTGTGAATGAGTATGAATGTGTGTGCATGATGCACTGTGAATATCTGGAGTCCCATTCAGGGTGTATTCCAGCCTCGTGTCCAGCTCCATCGTGACCCTGAGCAAGACGAAGCACTTACTGAAGAATAAATAAATCTGCAAACATGTAGACTGTCATTCTGGTCATATTTGCTATCAGTTAGCATCGAGAGTCTTTACTACATTTCTTGAACAGCTGTTTTTGTAGAAGATGGACAGATAAGCAGTTGATTTGTTAGCTCTTGCACAGATCCTCATGTTTTTTTTTTTAATCAGAACTTGGTTCGTCATAATTTGCTGTGGCTATAAACCACTCTGCTCCATGTTTTATGGTCCGGATGGCACACGTTTACGAAGATGCCATGAATCTCAAGAGTGTCTGGTGCTGAGTACAGACCTCCTCAATCCTGAACCACCTGCTTTAATTACGAGACTAACTCTTATCTCAAGATGTTTGTGTATGTGAAGTCATTGACCAAATTTTAATAATCATGTACTTGTCCTGACTGTGGGTTTCCACAGTAGCTCTGTGAATTAGTGTAGAGAAGAAAAGGTTGTGAATTGTGAGCTCCTATTTAAGGCTGCAGTTAGCAATGATTGTGTTTAAAAAAAAAAAAATCTGCATTTAGCCTTCATAACACATTCAAAAGTACTGCATAAATCTGCAGTGATTTTATATAAGGCCGATGTCAAAACACTAAAGTGAAGTTTTTCTGTATTCACCCCCCTTGAGGCAAATTGCAGATTTCTATTAAATAATAACGTTCTCATTCTAATGCATTATCGCTTCTATACTAACAGCTAATTCACAGGGAATTCTATAGTGGATGCAACAAATAACCGAAATAGTGACGCTTTCTGTAAGGAGACCTTTTACGTAACATTTTTGGAAGGAATCTCCACTATCAGTACTTTTGTAACGGTCAGAGATAAAGCTGTTCTAAAGAGAGTCTTCAGGTTGGAGGGGTTTGCACGTCACATTGTAGAACAATACTGAAGATATTGTGATATCACGAGAGGCTGGCCGGCTCTCAGCGGGACCCTTCAATCAGTGCAAGGACACAAAGGTTAAAATAAATCAAGGTTTTTAATGTTATGCCAGGAAATTAAACAGAAAAGGTAACTCAAAGTCCAATGTTTAAATGAAGATGGATTCCCAAAAGTCAAACTCAAACAATGTCTCTGGCTTTAGAACAACAAAATTATAGGCAGGTTTCCTTCAGTCCAATATCCCGTTCTCAGAACAAACAAAATCTTCTGCCTTACTCGGAGTCCAGTCAACAATCCCTGTAGTCTTTAGCCCGGTGGCAGCCCAGTAGCAGGCATTCATAACACAGGTGAGTCCTTCAGTGCAAAATCCTTCAGGTAAGAATTCCAGATAAGCTTTTCAACAAATACTCCGCCCAGCAGGTTCCACTCAGCAACGGGAGTCCATGAACCCCTCTCCTCTCCCCTCCACATTCACACTGGGAGTTTTGAGCTCTCATTAGGCCCTCATTGGCCACAGGTGTGTTGTCGTGTTGGGTGCTGAGGGTGAAGTTCCCAACTCCACCACCAGATGGAGTTATAGCTGCCAGAAGTTGGAGCCATCTGCGTGTGACATAGTGCCCCTCGATGATGCAGCCTCTCGGGATATCACACATCCCCCCCCCCCTCGGGACCGACGTCCTCATCGGGCTGAAGGTGGCGAAGAGGGCATTTCGCCGGGACAGGGCGTCCGCATTGCCATGGCGCCTGCCAGCAACAGAGAAGTTAAACGCTTGCAAGCTTAAAAACCATCTGGTAACCCTACTGTTTGTCTCCTTGTTCTTGGCCATCCACTGCAGAGGGGTGTGGTCAGAGATCACTGTGAAACGCCGGCCCAGGAGGTAATATCGCAGGGATTCCAGGGCCCAGGTAATGGCGAGACACTTTTTTTTTTTTTTTTCAACCGTTGAATAGTTCTTCTCTCTAGGGGGTAGTTTCCGGCTTAGATATAGGATGGGATGTTCCTCACCTTCATGTACTTGCACGAGTACAGCCCCCAGCCCCACCTCTGAAGCATCTGTCTGCACCACGAACTCCCGCTTGAAGTCTGGTGCCACCAGAACCGGACTGGAACAGAGGGCCTGCTTCAGGTTGATGAAGACTGCCTCCGCCGCGGGATTCCACTTCACCATCCTTGAGTGCCGTTTAGTTGTCAGATCTGTCAGGGGTGCAGCAGTGGAGGCAAAATCGGCAATAAAACACCGGTAGTAGCCGGCTAGGCCTAAGAACGACCTCACCTGCTTCTTGGTGAGGGGTTTCGGGCAGTCCTGTATGGCCCGCAGCTTTGCCTCCTGGGGCTTGACTAGTCCCCGGCCAACGGTGTACCCCAGGTAATTGGTTTCACTGAAGGCCAGTCTGCATTTTTTCGGGTTCGCCATCAGACCTGCATCCCTGAGGGAATCAAGCACAGCTTGTACATGGGGTAAATGACTGTCCCAATCCGGACTTTGAATGACCACATCATCTAAAAATGCAGCTGCATACCTCGTGGGGAGCCAAGACCTGATCCATTAAGCGCTGGAACGTGGCCGGCGCTCCATGCAGACCAAATGGGAGCCGTGTGTACTGGTAGAGACCCTCTGGTGTGGCAAAGGCCATCTTCTCCTTTGACGCCAGGGTCAGGGGCACCTGCCAGTATCCTTTTGTCAGGTCCAGAGTGGTGAGGAACCAGGCATGTCCTAAGGAGTCTACTAAGTTGTCAACACGGGGCATAGGGTATGAATCAAACTCTGACACCTCATTCAATTTGCGATAATCATTGCAGAATCTCACCGACCCGTCTGGTTTGGGAACCAGGACGATGGGGCTTGCCCAGGCACTTTTGGACTCTTCGATGACTCCCAGCTCTAGCATCTTTCTCACCTCCTCCTGGATAGCCACCTTGCGAGCCTCCGGCACACGATAGGGACGCTGGGTCACTGTTTGGCCCAGGACGGTGCGGATCTCGTGTTGGACCACCTCTGTGTGCCCGGGGAGTGAGAAGACGTCTCGGTTGCGGTCCACCAGCTCTAGGGTCATCTGCCGCTGGTGTGGGGATAGGCCTGGCCCCACCTGAACCTCCTCTCTGGCGGGTTCTTTGGACTCTGTCAGGGGCAAACAACTGAACAACACCTCCCTGGCGTGCCATTTTTTCAAGAGGTTAACGTGATATATTTGCTCAGGTTTTCTTTTATCAGGTTGTCTCACCTTATAATTCACTTCTCCTACCCGCTCGATGACCTCATACAGTTCTTGCCAGGAACTTACATTCCACGGTCGGCACCAGGACCAGCACTCTTTCCCCCGGCTTAAACTCTCTCGGCTGGGCAGGTCAGTTGTAGGAAGCCTGTTGTTGCCGTTGAGCAGTCTCCATGTGTTCATGCACTATTGGATAGATGGCCCTCATTCTCTCCTTCATGGCCCCAACGTGCTCGATCAGGGTCCACTGTCTGCAGGGTTGCTCCTCCCAAGCCTCCTTGGCAATGTACAGCAGCCGTCTGGGTCTGTAAGAAAGCAACAGTTCAAAAGGTGAAAAGCCAGTAGAAGATTGGGGTACCTCTCGTACTGCAAACAGTAGGTATGGCAGCAGCTGGTCCCAATTCCGCCCATCCTCTTCAGTCGCCTTTCTCAGCATGGACTTCAGAGTCCTGTTGAACCATTCGACCAACCCGTCTGTCTGGGGGTGGTAGACAGATGTTCGCAACTGTTTGATTTAACAGGGCACACAGTTCTTTCATCACCCGAGACATGAATGGAGTGCCTTGGTCCATCAATATTTCCTTTGGAATCCCCAGACTGGTGGAGAGGAGGAACAGCTCCTTGGCTATCTGTTTGGAGGTAGCCTTCCTCAGGGGGATGGCCTCAGGGTACCGGGTCACATAGTCCAGGATGACCAGAATGTACTGATGCCCCTTGGAGCTTTTTGGCAAAGGCCCAACTATATCCAGTCCAATCCTCTCAAAAGGAGTTTCGATAATTGGTAAGGGGATGAGCGGGTTACGGTATGGGGGTTTAGGTGCCACCTTCTGGCATTCTGGGCAACTACAACAGTAATTCTCCATTTCCTTGTGCACTCCCGGCCAGAAGAAATGCTGTAAGATCCTTTCTTTTGTCTTCTCTACACCTAGGTGGGCCCCCAGTGGATGTGGGTGTGCCAGATTGAGCACAGTCTCCCGGTGGGGCTGTGGTACAAGGAGCTGTTCATGCACTTTGTCATCTTTCTTCACCACCTGATACAGTAGGCCCCGTATAATTGCAAAGTGGGGGTATGTAGGGCTTGCTCTACCCCCTAACAGCACACCCTCTAGCACCTGCACATTTCTTAAGGCATTTGCAAGTGTGGGATCCTGCAACTGGGCAGTACCATACTGGCCTGTGAGAGGGGGAAGCTCCCCGATGCTTGGGGCGTCTTCCTCGTTGGAGCTCGGAGAGCTTTCTGGGGCCCCATTCTCTTCTCTGGTCTCCGGGCCAGTCTCTGTGTCAGCCTGGGTGCCTGTCATCCCTGTGAGGGCAAAAGCGGGGATGCGGGGTTGTGTGGGTTGCACTTGTGTGGTTGCAGGATGAGTCTTACCTCTCTGACTGCGGGGTACCCAGGCTGGCCTCTGCTGGGTCTGTCTCCACAGCAGGTGGAAGGTTGGGCAATCTCGCCCAATCAGAACAGGAACAGGGAGGGAATCAACCACTCCCACCCTCGTGTGTATAGTCCCCCTGGTGGTGGTCATTTTTAGTTCAGCGGTGGGGTACTCTTTGGTGTCTCCATGGACGCAGGAAACTGGGAGAACTTTGTCAGTGGTCAGACACGATGGATCCACCAGGTCCTTATGCACCAAGGTGACCCGACTACCCGAATCTAACAGTGCCTTGACATCACGGCAATTCACTGTCACTGGGCAAGTGTGTGTGTGTGTGTGGGGGGGGGGTCGATCTGGGGGCCCGTCTGCAGCCCCAACGAGTGATGCAAACAGCTGGGCGGAGGGTGAGCTGGAGGACCCTGCAGTGGGCATAGGCTCGTCCACCGGTTTCCCACACTGCCAAGACATGTGTCCCCTGCTCCCACACCGGAAGCATTGTCGGGTGTCACCCTCATGAGGAATCCTAACCGGACCCGGCTGGCTTCTGGCTCCCCCTGGAGCATAGCCAGGTCCTGCTGTGGCTGGGCTGGACCCCTTGGGTTTTTTGGGGTGGCATCCCCCTGTCAGCAGTGGGGGCACAGTCCTGGGGTCCTTCCTAGAAGCACGGAGCATTTCTGTTGTGGCCTGGTACTTTTCCACAGCTTCAACCATCAGTTCAGCTGTAGTTAGGGCTTATTGGCTGATGAAGCGCTTCGCCTCATATGGCAGGGCTCGAATGTAGTGATCCATGACACTGGCCTCCACTACTGCAGCTGCTGTGGTTTTCTCAGGTTCCAGCCATCTCCTCATGATTCTGGAAAGTTCGTGCATCTGCGCACAGGGAGCCTGGTCTGCTTGGAAGGTCCAGCTGTGGAAGCGTTAAGCCATACCGAACTTGGTGAGCCCATGTCCGCTGAGGATCTCATTCTTCAGACCATCATAGTCCGTAGTCTTGGCAGGGGGTAGGTCTTGGACAGCGTTCAATGATTCTCCCGTTAAAAATGACGCTAACAGTCCAACCCACTGTGCCTTGGGCCACCCTTCCCTAATGGCCGTGGCTTCAAAAGGTGTGCAAGTAGGCCTCAACATCATCTGTAACCCCCATTTTGGAGAGAAAATCACTTGCCTTTATTGGGCCAATGCTCTGAACGGCCATCTTCTGTGGCTGCAACTCCTCTGCCTTCAGTTGGTTGGCTTTCCTTTGTTCCTCCAGGAGGGCTGCGCTCACCTGCATTTGAGCCTGCTGGCCTGCGACAAGGGCCTTCAAGATTTCCTCCATCTTGTTATGCAGAGGGCCTATAGTTAGCTGGGAAAATGGAGCAATCAAATGTTCAGTGTCCTCCTCATACTTGCACTATTATTGATGATTGAAATGCCCACATTCTCCACCATGTGATATCACGAGAGGCTGGCTGGCTCTCGGCGGGACCCTTCTATCAGTGCAAGGACACAAAGGTTAAAATAAATCAAGGTTTTTAATGTTATGCCAGGAAATTAAATAGAAAAGGTAACTCAAAGTCCAGTGTTCAAACGAAGATGGATTCCCAAAAGTCAAACTCAAACAATGTCTCTGGCTTTAGAACAACAAAATTATAGGCAGGTTTCCTTCAGTCCAATATCCCGTTCTCAGAACAAACAAAATCTTCTGCCTTACTCGGAGTCCAGTCAACAATCCCTGTAATTTTTAGCCTGGTGGCAGCCCAGTAGCAGACATTCATAACACAGGTGAGTCCTTCAGGTAAGAATTCCAGATAAGCTTTTCAACAAATACTCCGCCCAGCAGGTTCCACTCAGCAACGGGAGTCCATGAACCTCTCTCCTCTCCCCTCCACATTCACACTGGGAGTTTTGAGCTCTCACAAAGCCCTCTTCCTCATTGGCCACAGGTGTGTTGTCGTGTTGGGTGCTGAGGGTGAAGTTCCCAACTCCACCACCAGATGGAGTTATAACTGCCAGAAGTTGGAGCCATCTGCGTGTGACATAGCGCCCCTCGATGATGCAGCCTCTCGGGATATCACAATATCAAAACTGTGAAATAACATGGAATTATGTGATCAACAAAAATATTTAAAAAAAAACCCCCAATACATTTCATATTTTAGATTCTTTAAAGTATCCACTGTTTACCTTGATGACACTTTGCACACTATTGGCATTATCTTAACCAGCTTCATGTGGTAGTCACCTGGAATGCTTTTCAATTAATAGATATGCCTTGTCAAAAGGTAATTAGTGCAATTTCTTTCCTTCTTAATGCGTTTCAGATCAAATAGTAAATAACAAATACTGTAAATAGCTCTATTCTACAACTGTACTAATCCATTTTGTCAAGAACCGCTCAACTAAGTAAAGAGAAATGACATCCATCATTACTTTAAGACATGAAGTGTCCTTTAATTCATAAAAATTAAGACAGACCACTGAATTGGAAGGTGCGTGTCAACTTTTGACTGGTACTGTATGTGATAACAGGAACTAAACTTAATTCACAGAACTTCCACATCATTAAATGTAACTATAAACAGGTTTACTATAAATGGAATGCTACTCTTTAATAAATAAAACATATATAATCATTGACTGTGGGAATAAAACAGTTCAGCAATTTCAGGGGTTTTCCTCAGTCAGAAGTGGTCTACAGCAGTTCCTACCCAAACCATGCATTCAGTGAATGGAAACAAATATCAACACACCCAATATCTATCTATCTATCGCTAGTTCGCTAACAACAATGAACCTGATGTTATCAAATCTGTTAATAACAGTTTTATTTTGGGTCATTGTTCTATAGATTGCTACCGTTTCATGAAACAAAAACGAACCTGGCAGAACAAAATAACAATGCAAGACTAGTTTGTTAGCTAGCATAATGTTATCAATTAAAGTAAATAAACCTCCATTAGGGAACTAGCTAGCTCTACTTAGATATGTGCCCCCCCCCCCCCCCCCCCCCCCCCCAAGTTGTTGTTTTGGAGGTCACGCCTGTGTGGTTTATTTATTTATTTTTGGTTTTTGTTTAATGTTACTACTTATTAAGGCATAATATAGGGATATAATACATTTTTAATAATGGTGAAATTGTAACTGATAATACTGAAGTTGATGCAGTAGGAAAACAAGCACTCATTCCTAATTCATATGTAACCCTTGTATCATACAAGGCTGGCCTGGGGGGGGGGGGCATCCTAAGTCTAAGGAGAACTCAGTAGAAATGGAAATACTGCTATTGTACGCGCGTTATACAAAAGGGGACAGTTAATTTCCGTATTTTTTAATAATTTTTTTTATCTTGAGGGGAAATTTCACTGTGGTGTCTCAAACAGTGAATTATAGGAAAGAGAAGCAAAGCACTTTGTGACATGATGATGTAGGAAAATAATCAACTTGAGGCTCTTACTTACTACTGTATACGTATTAAATGGTGGCTTTTTTTGTGTGTGTGACTAATCTGTAACAGATTGATAATCTCGAGCATTGTATTTTTCATTGCTTAGGAAATGTCAGATTTGGACTCCAAAATTCAAGAGAAAGCCATGAAGGTGGACATGGACATTTGTAGACGCATCGACATCACGGCTAAGCTGTGCGACGTGGCCCAGCAGAGGAACTCTGAAGACATGAGCAAGATGTTTCATGTCAGTCCTTCTAGAGCTCCTGCAGACCACAAAGGGGTATAGATGTTTTCAGTGCTGTACACATTTCATTATAGCGTTAAGCTAAATTGTTCTGTATTTCCAAACTTGACCTGATTGAACTGCAGATTTAATTATTTGCCTGGTCTGTCATTTGTGTTAAGTCAACATAATGCTTATTTTGTGTTCTCTGGTATCTTAATTTGATTTTGTATGATCACTGGAAGGTCTGGTAACAACAGAACGATGTGATTTGCTGAGTAAGTTGATAAAGACCATTTTACCTGATTTCCAGAGTATTAAACAATAGGATCAAGGACATCAGTGTGCTTTATCTGTGCTCAGTCAGCATAGACTAGAGGGATAGTTTTACTGTTATTCACTGCTGCTGGTTTACTGAAGGTGTACTGACTTTCTCTTTGTCACACACTGCTGATATGAAAAGGGAAGTGTGTGTGTGTGTGTTTTAAAGGTGTCTGCATCCTGTAAAAAGAAGGAACGCAAGACTGTGTCTGATGAGGAGAACGCTCAGGTGGAGGCAGACAGTGAGCACTCTGAGAAGGAGGTCGCTGGATCTCTGAACATTACAGATGAAATGAAGCGCATGCTCAGTCAGCTGTGAGTGTTTATTCTGTCCATCAACCTGCAAGCAAACTGAATGGTTTCTGTACACGCTTCTCTTCACATATTTGCATTTTCCTTACTGAATTTGATGTACCATACGTACTTATTAGCGAATGAAGCTATTGAAGAATCTTTGCTTTTATTAATTTTCATTCATTCATTCATTATCTCTAGCCGCTTTATCCTTCTACAGGGTCGCAGGCAAGCTGGAGCCTATCCCAGCTGACTACGGGCGAAAGGCGGGGTACACCCTGGACAAGTCGCCAGGTCATCACAGGGCTGACACATAGACACAGACAACCATTCACACTCACATTCACACCTACGGTCAATTTAGAGTCACCAGTTAACCTAACCTGCATGTCTTTGGACTGTGGGGGAAACCGGAGCACCCGGAGGAAACCCACGTGGACACGGGGAGAACGTGCAAACTCCACACAGAAAGGCCCTCGCCGGCCCCGGGGCTCGAACCCAGGACCTTCTTGCTGTGAGGCGACAGCGCTAACCACTACACCACCGTGCCGCCTTATTAACTTTCATATTCTCTAAAACAATATTTAGAACCTCTCAGCTGTAACATTGCTTCTATTCGTGATTTAATTTTTTTTTTGTATGCGCATGTGTTGTTTGTCCGAAATTATCATGAGTGTGATATCTCAAGAACTTGTAGTCAAATGTTTGTAGGATGTATATGGAATTATCATTGTAACCAGCAAATGAACTGAATAGATTTTGAAATGGATCCAAGCAGGGTCAAGGTCACATTTTTCTTCAATCCTGTCTGTCCTGGTCCTGAAGTATATTTTACAGGTATTTGAGGCATACAAATTAGTAACAAAGCAATCAGAGATAGCAGACCTCGTTCCTGCAGCGTAACTATGATTTTCCTTTTGGATAGAAGTGGTGGGTCATTCAGATTATATTCATGCACTGTTTTATTTGTTTCTTCCATTACTCCAATTGAATATAATTTTTGTAGGGTTACGATACATTGCTTTATCAATTTTCAAGAGTATCATTAAAGACAGGCAGTGCGGCGCTAGTATTATTAAACAGATCTGTACAAATCGTGGTTCATTCTTTTCTCATAAAGCATAATTGTTCGGAAAATACAGGGTCGGTCAAAATTATGTTAACACTAATCGATTATTTTTCCTCCTGAATGCGTGGTGCACCGTGACCGTGAAATGTGTGTCTGGGCTTTAAACGGTACTGTTGCTTGAACAGGTTGAGACCGTCCTGTAAATCATCTTGCACATATGATGTATGTTTTGTGAATAAATGGTTTCTACTATTTAAGTGTTAACGTAATTTTGACTAACCCTGTCTATATGTGAAAGTACTTTTTCTTCCTCTTTTTTTCCACACCACAACATAATTAATTGAATGGGTTCCTATGATCATGATACATCTACCCAACAAATTTCATGTCAGTCCGTCCAGTCGTTGCTGAGTTATGAGCGAAAACCTGGAGTGGCACAGACGCGCACACAGACAGGGTGATCACAATACCTCGCCGTCCCACTAGGGGGTGAGGTAACAAGTACTTGAGTGCTTGGTGGCAGAGACATCCCTGTTGAGGCAGTTTGCATCAACAGCTACTTACTGATATTTGAAAACTCCACCAGATTTCAAGCTTTTGACTTTTATTTCTTCTGCGTTATGATTTCTATTGTTTTTGTAGCATTGTGGAATTTTCTCTCTCTCTCTCTCTCGGATTAGTTGCCAATTTGAGGTGATGCACACCTTTGCTCTTGGCTGTAAATGCAGTAATCACTAAAGTCTAATGGTATACCGCCACCTAGTGGTCACATTGTGGTAATCAGTTTTGGAAGTTGTTTGCACACAGTTTTGTTTGGACCCCTTTGAAATTGTGGTGGAACCTGCCTTGGTTTCCTTTCACTTTCCTCTCCCACTCCACCTGTGTTTGTAGAATTAGCTCAGATAACTGCTCTGTCTCCAGGAGGGAGACCTTCGATTTCGACGATGACTGTGACAGTCTGGCCTGGGAGGAGACTGAAGAGACTCTGCTCCTGTGGGAGGATTTTACCAACAGCCATGTTATTACCCCTTCCACCACTACTACTGCTGCCGCCAGTGCACACACTAGCGCTGCCTGTGCTGCCGAATGCCACGGAGAAACTCATGAGCAGGTGAACTAGCACAGCTTCATCCTGCAAACAATGCAAGGATTTTCCAGAATAGCAAAATATTCGTGTTGATACTGTGGCTTAGGTTGTGTTACCCGTTTATAACTATCTCTGGTTCTTTCAGGATGGAAGTCTGCGCAGTCTGATAAACGAGACCGAGTCACTCTTTAAAGTTAGAGAGCAGGACTACCAGGCTACTATTGGACAGATTGAGGTAAGTAGCGGTTTAGGGTTCGATATGAACAGATCCTGTTCTTATACTTAATTTGTTCTTATTGTCCTCAAAGCTGGAGCTGGCCACAGCCAAGAGTGATATGACCAGACACCTGCACGAGTACATGGAGATGTGCAGTATGAAGCGAGGGCTGGATGTGCAGATGGAGACCTGTCGCAGACTCCTCCAGAGCTCAGCAACCGCTGGCAGGTGTGTACTGTATATACAAGACCCTGTAGTGCCCCTTAGGTCTTTCTGTAAAAGACTACTGCATAATTATATAAAGTGCATCTACCGTGCCTTACGAAAGTATTCATCCCCCTTGGTGTTTGTCCTGTTTTGTCGCATTACAAGCTGGAATTAAAATGGATTTTTGGAGGGTTAGCATCATTTGATTTACACAACATGCCTACAACTTTTAAAGGTGCACATTTTTTATTTATTTATTTTTTATTGTGACCCAAACAATAATTAAGATGAAAAAACAGAAATCTGGAGTGTGCATAAGTATTCACCCCCTTTCGTATGAAACCCCTAAATAAGAGCTGGTCCAACCAATTCACTTCATAAGTCACATAATTAGTTGATTAAGATCCACCTGTGTGCAATCAAAGTGTCGCATGATCGGTCACATGATGTCTGTATTAATCAACTTGTTCTGGAAGGACCCTGACTCTGCAACACTACTAAGCAAGCAACATGAAAACCAAGGAGCCTCCAAACAGGTCAGAGACAAAGTTGTGAAGAAGTATGGACCAGGGTTGGGTTATAAAAAATATCCCAAACTTTGAATATCCCATGGAGCACCATTAAATCCATTATAGCAAAATGGAAAGAACATGGCACCACTACAAACCTGACGAGAAGGCCGCCCACCAAAATTCAGACTGGGCAAGGAGGGCATTAATAAGAGATGCAACAATAATGCTGAGGGAGCTGCAAAGATCCACAGCAGAGATGTGAGTATCTGTCCATAGGACCACTTTAAACCATACACTCCACAGACTGGGACTTTATGGAAGAGTAGCCAGGAAAAAAGTAATTGCTTAAGAAAACATGTTTGGAGTTTGCCCAACAGCATGTGGCAGACTCCCCAAACACATGGAAGAAGATTCTCTGGTCAAATGAGACAAAAATTGAACTTTTTGGCAATCATGGGAAATGCCATGTGTGGCACAAACCCAACACCATCCCTACAGTGAAGCATGGTGGTGGCAACATCATGCTATGGGGATGTTTTTCATCTGCAGGGACAGGAAAGATGGATGGCACTAAATACAGGGTAATTCTGGAGGAAAACATGTTTGTCAGCCAGAGGTTTGAGACTGGGACGAAGGTTCACGTTCCAGCAGGACAATGACCCTAAACATACTGCTAAAGCTACACTGGAGTGGTCTAAAGGGAAACACTTAAATGTCTTGGAATGGCTTAATCAAAGCCCAGACCTCAATCCAATTGAGAATTTGTGGCATAACTTGAAGATTGCTGTACACCAACGCAACCCATCTAACTTGGAGTTGGAGCAGTTTTGCTTTGAGGAATGGGCAAAATTCCCAGTGGCTAGATGTGCTAAGCTAATAGAGACATACCCCAAAAGACTTTCAGCTATGATTGTAACAAAAGGTGGTTTTATAAAGTATTGACTTTGGGGGAGGGATACTTGTGCACACTCCAGATTTGTTTTTTCATCTTGATTATTGCTTTGTGTCACAATAAAAAAAAAAAATGGTAGGCATGTTGTGCAAATCAAACGGTGCCAACCCTCCAAAAATCCATTTTAATTCCAGCTTGTAATGCAACAAAACAGGACAAACACCAAGGGGATGAATACTTTTGCAAGGCACTGTATATAGGATACAGCACAAAATTTTATATACACTATAAACCTGACTGCAAAGTGATTAACACAGCAAGACAAGTTAGCTTCCTTCATTATCACAATTATCAAAAATGGTCCAGAAGTAATGTTAAGATACAGTGTATGGCCAAAAGTATGTAGACACCTGACCATCACATCCATATGTGCTCGTTCAAAAACCATGGGCATTAACAAGGAGTTGGTCTCCCTTTTGCTGTTATAACAGCCTCCACGCTTCAGGCACGGCTTTCCACTAGATTTTGGAGCGTGACTGTGGGGATTTGTGCTCATTCAGGCACAAGAGCATTAGTGAATTCGGGCATTAATTGATGTCAAATGAAAAGCCCAATCAGTGTTTTAATTTATCCCAAAGATGTTCAGTTGAGGTCCGCGTTTGAGGTCATTGTTTCTATGTTTCTACCTTCTTTTTCATATTTCATGCGAATAGTATCTTTTTATACCCTTTTCTAGCTCTGTGAAAGGCTAATATTTGGTTTGAGGTGTTGAGGGTTGTTTTCCTATTAACTGGCTCTTAAATTGACTACTTACAGCAAGCTGACTACTGAAAAATGTGAGCCTAAATGTGGGAACATTTTATGCTTAAAAAAAAAAGTACTAACCTGTTTTAAGTTATCAGACACTTTAGTGAGTCACATTTCAAATACTTTCAACAGATCACATCAAAGGGGATCTTTCAGCTTGTTAATAAATCATCATTGCTGTGACTCAAGGCCCAAGTATACTTCAGTGGACGCAGTGCACGTGATGCCAATTTCCTCATGTACGCAGTCCAGATTTTGTAGCTGCACTGACTGTGTGCATGTGCAAATCTGAGAACGTATACACCGTCCAGTAGGTGAGAGTAGTCGAAGTCTGAAATACAGAAGAAGAGCATTTTAAAGCAGTTTTCGAACGTTTTTCTTCCTTGTCTCGTTCTCCTTCTTCCAACATCAGCATTAAGCATTGAAGAAGCTCTTCTCTTGAGTTCCAAACTGCCGCACATGGCTTTTGTGTTCTTGTTTTTATCTTCTTCAGGGCATTGTCTACTTTCAGGCCACACCCTTTGACACTCCCAGTAGGTGAGGCAGGTATTTAATAAAGGCGTAGTGCATGTGCGTATAGAGACGTGTATTGCTGGGTTTCACGTGACGTCATATCCGCCTCATCAGTTATTCAAAACTTTAGCTGGTGGTCTACTAAAGCTCAGTTGACAAAGCGTTTGTACGGGGAAGGTGCATTGCTTGCATGAAAAATGCCTTATTGCGTTCTTTTAGGTTGTTCAAATCGATGAAACTGATAAGTTTCTTCAGGGTTCCCCGTGAACTAATAAAAAAGGTTGAACGAACACAGGATTTCACAAAAACACGCCGAGAAAGGTGGCTTTTGAACCTCTCGCTGAAATCGAAGGGAGCCGAGTCGAAGCATGCTCGAGTTTGCAGCGATCGCTTTGTGAAAGGTTTGTATCTCCCTCTCAGCTATGTCCTTAGTGTTTTCTAAGTACTTTTCTTGTGGTGTGTCGTTATTTTACGGTACTTTTTTTTAGTCACGAAGCGCTAAAGTCCCCAGCTGTTTCTTTGTTTACTCCTCACAAAGTCCATATGCTTGAAGGTCGCGACAAAATTCTTCCCCAGCCATACAGTTACAATGCGCCGTGATCACTTCTCCGTCTTGTTTAACTAAGATCCAGGTCTTTTAAAGGGGTTTTTGATGATCTTTGTGAATGATTTACCTGAGAGATAAGAGCCAACACAAGTGAGAATCAAGTGAACTGTTGTTTGTTTACACTTCAACTTGCAGCACTTCGTTGTAAAGATGTGAACGAAAAGCTTAATAAAAACATACTTACACAGGCAAAAACAATACAGGATTCATTCGGCAGTGACTTGATACTGAGGTCCTTTACCCAGCCACATACAAAACAAGTTGTAAGCCTCCATACTCTTCCACGCTTTCATCTGTTTTGCGGTGTAGAAGGACGTCTGTAACACCAGATAGATCGAGATGTCAGGGAACTCGACTGAAGGGTAATTTTCGAGATCGTATGACAAATTCTTCTTTCCCAGACTGTAGGGGTCGATTCCATTGCACATAGCAATCTTCTGAATATATTTAAAGCGAGGAGTTGCTTCTAGATTACGAGTGTACTCTAAGTTATCGCTAGTTGTTTGCACTATGGCAGCCGTTTAGACCACCAGCTATTTCACTTCCAGTAAAACCACTAAGAAAAGTCACGTGACTGAAACCCAACAATATATGTTCAGCTGAAAACCGAGTATACGTTGGAGACACCCATGGGAACGTCTGTGTACGTATACCGGTACTTGGGCCTTTAGACTCCATTGCTATAATATTTGGGGCATGTTATAATGGGTTTTTAATAGGAATCATATTTCAGTTGGGATTTTGAAAGTGAATGTAGTATTCTGTTTCTGAGAGAACAGATGCACTGATCTCTACACAATGCACTGATCTCTACACAATCCACTGCTATGACGGAGAATTTTAGCGCTCACTTATCATCCTGCTAATATAAATGGACATAATTAATAATGCCCCAAATTTATGGGCAATATTATGAGCTATTTTATATCGATTCATGATCTATAATCCCACTCAAGTCCATTTCAGTTCCAGCTTGTAACATGACAAATGTCTGGTTGCTCTGTGCTACAGACACTCCCCATTCTTTAACTCCGGAGCAAGCAGTGACTCAGGAAATGCAGAAGACCTGCAAGATGAACTGGACAGGGATGGAGAGAAGGACAGAGACATCGTTGAAAAGAGTGATGGAGAGACAGATGTATGTGGGGAGGTCAGCTGATCCTTCCCATCACTTCCCTCTTCTTCCACAGTGGTACAAGGAGGAGAATCTCTGATCCGGTCTTCCATGATATGTGTTTCTGTCGGTCTCAAAGTTGGTGCTATGTATGCTGTCCCAAATTGGGATTAAATCAGTTTTAAAGAGTCTATCTACTGAAACTGTCTCTTTCATCAGCACTGCCATGGCATGGCTCCACCTTCTATTGTTCTCTTTCTCACTGGCTTATAAATCTACAGTATACACATTTCCTGTGCCCGAAATCACTCACTTGTTCACTACTCCCAACTCACTATATAGGGAATATAGAGAGGACTATATAGTGAGCTCATTGATAAAATTTAAAAACGCTTTCGGACACTAGTCCATCACGCTGGTATTTACGTCATTACTGTCACACAATTAAAACGTGCCAGATCAGTTGGCTGGTGGGTTTTCAAAACAAATACATGCATGTATTTTTGTGATAAATCCATAATATACTGAGCATATTTCCCACATTAATCAATACAAAGTACTTTGTGTCTGCTGCATCTTTCAGTTCTTTTAAATCAAGACTAAATACTTTCTTCTTTGCCGCTGCCTTTTATTAAATCAAATTTGAGACTTTTTAATTTGATTTCTTTCAGCGCGACCGCAATGCATGATGGGATATGTTGCTTTGGTTAGTGACCACTGGTTGTACACTACTTTTCGTGATGCATTGTGGGATACTTTGAGTGCACTATATAGGGTGTAAATAATCCTCACTAAGGTTTCGGACAGCACTAGAGAGCGATTTCGGACACAGGGAATGTCTTTCAACATTTTTCCTTTTTTATACTCTGCTTCAGATGTAATCATGAAATCCATTTACCAGTTATCATATTACAACAGAATTGTTTTGTTGGTCATTTTGTTAATGTCATAAAGGAGCCTAGAATTAACAGTAACGTTTGCTCAGACTCTTGTCACTTGATCAACAGAAATACTGTGTTTGACTTATAGACTTTAGACTGTATGGACTTCAGAGGAATCATGACTCCTCTATGAAATCTGTCATATTGCAGATAATCACTTAGACACAACACGTAAGCCATGTGGTAGGAGCTTCTACACTAGGGTTCGACACAATTGTGCATAGAGCACTATGCAATAAGCTGCTATGGACATGCTGTTAACTGTTGTTGGGTTTCCCCCCACTTCCTCTCCAGGGACATTCTTGGTATTTGGTATACCTGACTCAAAAAAAACTTGGGATGCTGTGTAAAACACAAATAAAAACAGAATGCAATGATTTGCAAATCCTTTTCAACATATATTCAATTGAATACAATGCAAAGACCAGATATTTAATGTTCAAACTGAAACTTTTTGTTTTTTACACTCATTGTGAATTTGATGCCTGTAACATGTTTCAAAAAAGTTGGAACAGGGTCGTGTTTACCACTGTGTTACATCACCTTTTCTCTTAACAACACTCAGTAAGTGTTTGAGAACTGTGGACACTAATTGTTGAAGTTTTGAAGTTGAAATTTTTCTCATTCTTGCTCGATATACAACTTTAGTTGCTCAACAGTCCGAGGTCTCTGTCGTATTTTGCACTTCATAATGCGCCACATGTTTTCAATGGGAGGCAGGCAGGCCAGTTTAGCACCTACACTCTTTTTTTACTATGAAGCCGCACTGTTGTAACACATGCAGAATGTTGCTTGGCATTGTTTTGCTGGAATAAGCAGGGATGTCCCTGAAAAAAACATCATCTGGATGGCAGTATATGTTGCTCCAAAACCCATATGTACCTTTCAGTATGAATAGTGACTTCACAGATATGCAAGTGACCTGGGTTACTAACATGCCCCCATACTGTCCTAGATGCTGGCTTTTTTACTTTGTGCTGGTAACAATCTGGATGGTCCTTTTCTTCTGGATATATGTCTGAAAGCCTATATTATAATGGCTTTTTTTTAATACATATGAAAAATATGAGGGAGAAAGAATGAATCAAAGTGAAGGGTAACGAGGAAGGGAGGAGTGGAGAGATTCATGCAATGTTTGTGCGAACAGAAATATACTGCCCGGCCCAAAAAAGTAGCGCACACTTTTTTTGGTCTGCCTTTAGCTTTGATTACGGCACCCAATTACCATGGCATTGTTGCAACAACTTTATGCAGCATTGCAACTTTATTTCCACCCGGAGTTGCATTAATTTTTCACTGTGATATTGTACTGACAACAGGAGAGTCGAACCACTCTGTTAAAGTTTTCTCCAGCACATCCCAAATACTTTTTAATGGGGTTAATGTCAGGACTCCGTGATGGCCAATTCATGAGTGAAAATGATTCCTCATGCTTCCTGGATCACTCTTTCATAATTTGATCCCTAATTTTATGCCTGTGTCATCAGGGAAGAAAAAAAATACATTGATGTGAACCTGGTCATTCAGTACATTCAAGTCATCAGCTGACCTTCATTTCATTGCCACGTAATGTTGCTGAGCCTCAACCTGACTAAATGAAACAACCCCAGACCATAACAGTGTACAGAGATTTGTACAGTGGCAATTATGCATGCTTTCATGCGCTTCCCTTCTTACCCTGACTCGCCCGTCACTCCAGAACAGGGTAAATCTGAACTCGTCAGACCGCATGACCTTTTTCCATTGCTCCAGAGTCCAATCTTTATGCTCCTGAAGCTTTTTCTTCTGATTAGTCTCACTAACAAGTGGTTTTCTTATGGCCACACAGCTGTTTAGTCCCAATCCTGTGAGTTCTCATCACAATGTGCGTGTGGAAATGCTCTTATTGTCACTATTAAACATAGCTATGAGTTCTGCTGGGGTTTGGGGTGTGGGCTTTTTAAAAAAAATATATATATAAATGATTTGACTTCAAGTGTTTAAGTGATCTCTGATCACGGTCAGTCAGGATTTTTTTTCCTGGCCACGTTTCTTCTGTGAAGTTGACAGTTCACCACTATCCTTTCAGGTTTAATAATGCATTATTGCAACATATTAATTACTGCAGTAATTATCCAATGAAAAGCTCTTTAGAATTTGCTTATTTCAGCCCAAACAGTGGCTTTTTATTTTTTATTTTTTGGCCAGGCTGTGTATGTTGGAGAATGTGAAGTAGAAGCTTTTTTGAGGCAGAAAGGCTTGCAGACCTTAGACGCCATAGACCAAGACATTTGAATTTGTGTTGGTCTCGAAAAGAATATCAGTGTCAATGTCCTGCCGTGCTGTGTCTCTCTTTTACACAGACATCAATTCCGGCTCTGTTACGACCATTCGTTCCGGCTCAGAGGTGGAACAACGGACCCATTCTGAATTCGGATATTTTATACAGAACGTGAGGTGGAATCATGGCGTAAGCCTCTCACCTTGAACAGGCTGTGTAAAAGAGACTTTTGTATTGTATTCAATTAAAAGAACTGGTTGAAAAGGATTTGCAAATCATTGCATTCGGTGTTTATTTACGTTTTATACAGCATCCCAACTTTTTTGGAATCAGGGTTGTTGAAGTGCCCTGTTCTTATGTTACTTGTAATGCAGAAGGTTCAGTGTTCGGAGAAAGCTGATGCCAAACAGCAGAAAACCAAAACCCTTGTGCCTGCACACTGTTTTATACAGTAACTGTGTTGCCTTATTTGATTTTCCTTAGCTGTGCTTTTAAAAATGTTTCAAAACTGATCAAAGTTAGTAGCAGATAGAAAACACTGTGTAATGTACAAAAACATCAAGAAAAATAATACACCTGTTGGTTATCAGTGAAGCAAAAATGTCTTATTATTCATTATTGTTGATTTTGAGTTTTTGGAGTTTTTCTGTGTGTATATTTTCTGTATCTTTATAAAGGTCTTGTTTAGAGTTTTCTGTTATTATAATGCTGAATTATGTGGAGACTTTTAATCACTGATCTTTTTTTTTTATTTATGGAAAAGACTCCTTCCTTTATATTTTAGCTTCTGCATAATGGTCACTTAATAAATCATTATTTATACACAGTTCTTTCTCTCTTGCCCTTCTTATTGATTGATTGATTGATTGATTGATTGATTGATTGATTGATTGATTATCCTCTCGACTTACATTGGGGTATAGTATAATTTCCTTAATTATTTTAGCTATTTTTTTTCTAATCCGTTAAATATCAGCAACAATGCTGGCCACCAAAGAGTCCTGACCTTAATCCCAATGAAAGTCTTTGGGATGTGCTGGAGACGGCGTTACGTTGTCAAGACAAGACCTGGGGGGGGAATTAATACAGCTGTGAATGAAAAGTGTGATGTTGCATAAGGTTGTTGAAACAACGCCACAGCGAATGTGTGCCATAATCATATCTCAAGGCAGTCCAACAAAATATTAGTGTCTGTGACTCCTCCCTGTTAGAGTATTTTTATAATGTAATATACTACAACTTTATTGTAGTCAAAGACTACCAAAGTATGTGAACCTTTGCTTTCAGTATCTGGTGTGACCCCCTTGTGCAGCAATAACTGCAACTAAACGTTTCCAGTAACTGTTGATCAGTCCTGCACACCGGCTTGGAGGAATTTTAGCCCATTCCTCCGTACAGAACAGCTTCAACTCTGGGATGTTGGTGGGTTTCCTCACATGAACTGCTCACTTCAGGTCCTTCCACAACATTTTGATTGGATTAAGGTCAGGACTTTGACTTGGCCATTCCAAAACATTATTCTTCTTTAACCATTCTTTGGTAGAACGACTTGTGTGCTTAGGGTCGTTATCTTGCTGCATGACCCACCTTCTCTTAAGATTCAGTTCATGGACAGATGTCCTGACATTTTCCTTTAGAATTCGCTGGTATAATTCAGAATTCATTGTTCCATCAACGATGGCAAGCTGTCCTGGCCCAGATGCAGCAAAACAGGCCCAAACCATGATACTACCACCACCATGTTTCACAGATGGAATAAGGTTCTTATGCTGGAATGCAGTGTTTTCCTTTCTCCAAACATAACGCTTCTCATTTAAACCAAAAAGTTCTATTTTGGTCTCATCCATCCACAAAACATTTTTCCAATAGACTTCATGGCTTGTCCACTTGATCTTTAGCAAACTACAGATGAGCAGCAATGTTCTTTTTGGAGAGCAGTCGCTTTCTCCTTGCAACCCTGCCATGCACACCATTGTTGTTCAGTGTTCTCCTGATGGTGGACTCATGAACATTAACATTAGTCAATGTGAGAGATGCCTTCAGTTGCTTAGAAGTTACCCTGGGGTCCTTTGTGACCTCACCGACTATTACACGCCTTGCTCTTAGAGTGATCTTTGTTGGTTGACCACTCCTGAGGAGGGTAACAATGGTCTTGAATTTCCTCCATTTGTACACAATCTGTCTGACTGTGGATTGGTGGAGTCCAAACTCTTCAGAGATGGTTTTGTAACCTTTTCCAGCCTGATGAGCATCAGCAACGCTTTTTCTGAGGTCCTCAGAAATCTCCTTTGTTCGTGCCATGATGCACTTCCACAAACATGTGTTGTAAAGCTCAGACTTTGATAGATCCATGTTCTTTAAATAAAACAGGGTGCCCACTCACACCTGATTGCCATCCCATTGATTGAAAACACCTGGCTCTAATTTCACCTTCAAATTAACTGCTAATCCTAGAGGTTCACATACTTTTGCCACTCACAGATATGTAATATTGGATCATTTTCCTCAATAAATAAATGACCAAGTATAATATTTTTGTCTCATTTGTTTAACTGGGTTCTCTTTATCTACTTTTAGGACTTGTGTGAAAATCTGATGATGTTTTAGGTCGTATGTATGCAGAAATATAGAAAATTCTAAAGGGTTCACAAACTTTCAAGCACCACTGTATGTGCTATATCCATTTATTTTATTCTTAAGACCACATGGTATGGGGCGTCGTGGCTCAGGTGGATGGGGATCCGGGGACCTGGGTTCGGTTCCGGCCCGGGGTCATTTCCTGGTCCCTCCCCGTCTCTCTCTCCCGCTCGTTTCCTGTCTCTGCACTGTCCTGTCCAGTAGTGAAGGTGAAAAAAGCCCCCCCCAAAAAAAGACCACATGGTATTATGGGATGGCATGGTGGCACAGTGCATAACTAGTCTGGCTAACGCGACTTCAAAGCTCTGCCCCCGTGTTGCGTCACACTTAGGATGGGCGGGCCCAGGCTAGTGCATAACCACCTCACAGCCCCATGATGCCTGGTTAGATTGTGAGCTCGAGTTCATCTTTGTGTGGAGGTTTACTTGCTTTCCCCATGTCCATGTTGGTTTGTTCCTGGTTCTCTGGTTTGATTTCTCTGTAAGCAGGTAGTCTTGTGTGAGAGAAAGAAAGAATGAATGAACGGCCCTGAAATGGACTGGCATCCCATCTGAACAGTGACTACTGAAACTGAATGAACGAAGGAGCTGCATGGCATTCTAATTAATATTAATATTTGCATTGCAATATCATCATAGTTATCAATAATTACAAATGATCATTTATTGCACATTGTTAAAGGAGTGTAAAAAAAAAATGCTTCCAAAGAATCAGCAACTTTAATAAGCAGAGTTAGAATGATGTATATGAATATGGGCTTCATAGAAAGTTTTAAAAACTGATAATAAACTGGACATTTTTATAATTATGAATGATTTATATCAATGTATGATTTTCTTTGTAATACTTTCACGATGGTGTGTCATAGTTTTTTGGCTTTGGTTTTTGGCCACATGAAAATGACCATTATAATCAAGGACACATCATCATGTGTCTTCAGGCTCAATAATCTCTTTTACATGAATTTGCGTCTCTCACGTACAGGCAGCTATAGTGTCAAGTGCTGATGGTGTCATAGTGTCAAGTGTCAGGCAAATTGACCTTCAGTGGTTGAATGATACACTGAGCTGTAATTCAATCCCATTCAGTCAACAGAATTTGGATAAAGAATCGATACTAATTAGGACTTTGGAGAATGTATCTCTGAAGTCTAACTTAGAATATGACAGCGGGGGGGAACCCAAGCCTGTACCACATCCATCCATCCATTATCTGTAGCCGCTTATCCTGTTCTACAGGGTCGCAGGCAAGCTGGAGCCTATCCCAGCTGACTATGGGCGAGAGACGGGGTACACCCTGGACAAGTCGCCAGGTTATCGCAGGGCTGACATGTAGACAAACAACCATTCACACTCACACCTACGGTCAATTTAGAGCCACCAATTAACCTAACCTGCATGTCACTGTGGGGGAAACCGGAGCACCCGGAGGAAACCCACGCAGACACAGGGAGAACATGCAAACTCCACACAGAGAGGCCCTCGCCGGCCACCGGGCTTGAACCCAGGACCTTCTTGCTGTGAGGCAACAGTGCTAACCACCATGCCACCCCCCTGTACCATGTCTTGTATTCAAAATTTGATGCAGCTGTCTGTTTCCACTGTCTATTAAACATACAGTCGATGCAAGAAAGTGTGTAGAAAATAGTTTTACCTACAACCTGAATAAATAATTTTTTTTTAAAAAGCACAATGATTTTCATCTAAGCCCTGAATATATTTGATAAGCATTCGAAATGATCATTCATGTTGAACGCTGTTGAATTATTAGTAGTCCTCAGTTATTTCGTCTGTCCATAAGTTGCTAGGATGTTTGCATGGAAATCAATTTTGGTCAAGAAACAAATGGGCTAATGCAAATCCAATGTTTCAGTGATGATAACACTTTTACACATGCAAATCCTCATCGATCAGTTGGTAGAAAAGGGAAATGGGGTTGCACAAACAGAAGAAGCAAGTGAACGTGATCTGTAAAGACCAGCTGTGCTTACAGTATGGGAACGCTCTTGTTTAAGACTCTGCTGTTGGTGTGTTTCTGGAGCTGCTGTTGTGGTAGTGGACTCCAGCATGAAGGAAATATTACCATCTATAGCATGTTTCCTCTCCATAATGTAGGTGCCACTGTCTCGGCGATACCTCAGTTGACTGGCTGTAACCGGTATGACTTGTCGATATATGCATACTTCTTACAGACAATAAAAAGTTGTGTTCAATTTAATGAGCTGCTTTGGCTTTTGCAGAGGAACTGCCAACAGCCATGGCTACTACATGGCACAGGCTCTGCGCTACGCTGTGGAGGAGATCAACAGCGACAGTCAGCTCCTGCCTGGCATCACTCTCGGCTACCAGATGTATGACACTTGCTCGCTTCGAGCTAGTATTCTGGGCACGGTGACCCTCTTAGCCCAGCAGTATAACAGAGAGAAAGTGGAGCCTCGAGCGATCGTTCTCATCGGACCAGACAGCAGCAGCTACAGTTTCACTCCAGCTGCTGGACTCGGTGCCTTTCTGATGCCTGAGGTACCGTACATCTATGCTTGCTTTTAGTATCTGTATATAATAGGAAAATTGTTACCTTTATAAATTGATTATTATATTTGTCTTAAAATACTTTAATGCTCAGTAGCCTAAGTGAGTAAACAGTTTTAGTTCTAAAAATTTTTGTGATTATGTTTATATACAGTGGCTGATTTAGGTATGGGCCACATGGGCATTTGACCTACGACCTCAGGTCTCCCCAATGGCAGCCTGAGATAAGGGAAACAGGGGACTCTGTTAAATAATGCACATAGTACTAATGCAGAGTAAAATCAGTCACACAGTGAAATACTACCAAATAAACCACAATTCGTTCATAATCCTGTGAGTAGATAGTTTCACAAACATAGTGTTGCTTTTTTTTTCCTGGTTTGTGCAAAGTTTTAAGAATGAGATAAAAACCACTTTGTACACCACCAAGGTGAACCAGTTTAGTCTTGACTCTCAGCTTACAGTGTTAGATGATGGGTAATGGAAGGATGCTCGAGTGCCAAATCAACACACACAGCAAAAAAAAAAAAAAGGTCTAGGGTCAACCATCAGGTGCCCAGTTTAGGAAAGAAGAAGAGCAGAAATGCACAAACGATAACGGTATGTAGCTATGCCATCACTTTGAATATAATATTCCGCATGTAATGAAATAGGCTCGTAGAACACTTATGTTTGTGAGCTTGTGTTGTTATGTTACTTGCATACAATGACAAGATTCTGTTTCCTGTCCAACTACTGTAGCTTCCACAACACTGGATATAATTTCACACGGTTTCAACATATGTAACCCTGCAGAAAAAAACAACAACCCCAAGTAGCAAATTAATTTTAATAATTAGATTTATGTTTTATTTGTATTTGCATAATACAATACTACAAATAGTTTGTTGCGTCTTTTTGATAGTTGTCTTATTTTTGTATACATCTTTAATATTTTCATAGTTTTTAATTACTGATTTAGTAATAACTAAATCATAACCTCCGCCAAGGAGGTTATGTTTTCGGTAGCATTGGTTGGTTTGTTTGTTTGTTTGTTTGTTAGCAACATTACGGAAAAAGTTATGAACGGATTGCTCTGAAATTTTTTCCAGAGGTGTGACTGGGCACAAGTAACAATCCATTAAATTTTGGTGGTGATCCGGATCACCTTCTGGATCCCAGATTTTTTAAAGGATTCTTGGCGGAGGTCTGCGCTCTCCGAATGCTTTTCTAGTTTGTATTTGTGTTTTTTCAAATGTCTGAATAAAAATAGGAATGGTAATTTTTTTAGTGCCATATATATATATATATATATATATATATATATATATATATATATATATATATAAAATTTTTTTTAGTCCATTATACTCACAGATATAAGGTTAACATGCATTAGTGCCATTATTTCTCTTCTGTATTTATCTAGGATTATTGGTAGTTTATAATTACGATAGATTATAACTAACTATAACTAGAAAAGCACTCGGAGAGCGCAGACCTCCACCAAGAATCCTTTAAAAAAATTCCGGGATCCAGAAGGTGATCCGGATCACCGCCAAAATTTAATGGATTGTTACTTGTGGCCAGTCACACCTCTGGAAAAAATTTCAGAGCAATCCATTCATAACTTTTTCTGTAATGTTGCTAACAGACAAACCAACAAACAAACAAACCAACGCTACCGAAAACATAACCTCCTTGGCGGAGGTAATTAGTGTAATCTTCCCTTAGGAAGATTTTTTTTTGGGGGGGGGTCGTCTATCTGTCTGTCTGCCACAGTCCTCACAGTTGAGGGTTAGCGATCCAGGAAACTATCACCTAGCATCCCTGAAATCTCTTGGGTGATTATAGGACATCAGAGGGACCCAAACCCTCATCTGGTGGTGGGTACACATACCGGTACACACCTATGGTGTAGCCAATTGACCTAATCCACATGTCTTTGGGAGGAAACTGGAGCACCCAGAGGAAACCCACGCAGACATGGGGAGAACATGCGAACTCCATACAGAAAGGCCCGCGTCAGCCACTGGGCTCGAACCCAGAACCTTCTTGCTGTGAGGCGGCAGTGCTAACCATTACACCACTGTGCCGCCCGTGTGTAGGGGGGCAGTTAGTAATTAAAAGCAGAATCGAACAGGCAGATGATGTAATGAGCAAAATACAAAATTATAAGAAAACTGATGGAGCACATTATAGAATTGCAAAAACAGACTTTGCAAACGCTGTAAAAGACCAACAGCTATACTGCGTTGCAAAGGCAAACTGTAGTATCTGCATATTGTGTCAGTGGCAAAAGACAGTCCAATAATGAATAGGTGGCGCTATTGGACCATCTTTTTCCACCGACACAATATGCAAATACTGCAGTTTGCCTTTGCACTGCAGTATAATTAAGGAACCAGGAGCAGTAAATCTGGTGAAGCAACTTACAGCAGGTGAAAAGAAATCACAGTGCTGAAGAGGGTCATTTGGAGGCCGTAAGGCTCAAAACAAAGATAATCCTTAAATTTATATAATGTGTTTTGCATCACTGATTTGGGTTTGTTGCGTTTTTACATGCAGGCCTATTGAAGTCACTGGTGTCATTTTTATTCCCTAAATTTCACAGATCTCATATGAAGCTTCAAATGAAATGCTGAGCAACAAACAGCTATACCCATCTTTCTTTCGCACCATCCCCAGTGATAAAAACCAGGTGAAAGTCATGCTCGAGATTCTTGCGAGATACAACTGGACCTGGATAGCCCTTCTCGGGAGTGACAATTCTTATGGCTTGCAGGGAATGTTGAGCCTGTCTCAGCAAGCATCAGATTTCAATATCTGCGTCGCATATCAAGCAGTGATTCCTAATCTTCAAGCTGACACACAGTCACGGATGCAAGACATTGTCAAGAATATCATCAAAACCAAAGTGAATACCATTGTAGTGTTTTCCAGCAAGAGAATAGCCAGAGGGTTTTTCTCATTTGTAATAGAGCAGAATGTGACGGGGAAGGTGTGGATCGGGTCTGAGGACTGGTCCGTGGCACCCTTAGTGTCTGGCATCCCAGGAATCAGTACAATTGGAACTGTCTTGGGCGTGTCTGTAAAATATACACCTTTTAATGGGTTCCAAGATTTTGTGAACCAGGCCATAGCTAAGCTTCAACACATCAGTGTTGAAAACAGTTCCAGTGAAATGAGCGTCCCATGCTTACAGAATACAGACCTGTACAAAATGGCATCTGCACAATATCCTCTGTCAAACTACGATATCGCCTCTTCGTTTAATGTGTATCAGGCGGTATATGCAGTGGCTCATGCATTGCACCAGGCTCTCAGGTGTGATTCTGAAAAATGTCAGAACACTGAAATACAGCCATGGCAGGTCAGTGTTTTAAATATGTTTTATGTTTGATCTCTCTTGATACCACAGTTTTGTGTTCAAATTATACTTCAGTTTTATATTAAACCCCATTTACTGTAACCTTATAAAAGTCCATCCATGATGGATACCATACTTCTTGAGTTATTTTCTTTTCTCTTTGTTTCAGCTCTTCCAATATTTAAAACGGGTACGGATTTCCATCAGAAACACAACGCTATATTTTGATGAGCATGGAAACCCGCCAACAGGATATGACATTGTTGCATGGAAATGGATTAATCAAACATGGTCCCTCAGAGTGGTGGGATCATTTCTTACAGAGCCCCCTAGTCTTCAGATAGACGCTTCACAGATGCAGTGGGTGGGACATGTTTAAAATATAACCTGTGTGTATAGCACCAGTCGAAAATTTGGACACATCTTCTCGTTTATAGGTTTTTCTGTATTTTGACTATTTTCTACATTATAGAACAATACTGAAGACATCACAACTATGAAATAACATAGGGAACATGTATGGAATCATGTGGTTAAAAAATAATAAAACTAAATGTTTCGTATTTTAGATTCTTCAGAGTAGCCAACATTTACCTTGATGACACTTTGCACATTATTGGCATTATCTTAACCAGCTTCATGAGGTAGTCACCTGGAATGCTTTTCAATTAACAGATATACCTCGTCTAAAGTTAATTAGTGGAATTTCTTGCCTTTTTAATATGTTTGAGGTCAAACAGTAAATAATAACAATACAATAAATAGTCCTATTCCACAACTGTAGTAATCCATATTATGTCAAGAGCCGCTCAACTAAGTAAAGAGAAAAGACATCCATCATTACTTTAAGACATGAAGTGTCCTTTAATTAATAAAAATCAAGAAAATCCATTGAATTAGAAGGTGTGTCCAAATTTTTTGACTGGTACTGTATGTGATATATGTCTCCAGTTTTGGTTTTATACTCATCTCATCTCATCTCATCTCATCTCATTATCTCTAGCCGCTTTATCCTGTTCTACAGGGTCGCAGGCAAGCTGGAGCCTATCCCAGCTGACTACGGGTGAAAGGCGGGGTACACCCTGGACAAGTCGCCAGGTCATCACAGGGCTGACACATAGACACAGACAACCATTCACACTCACATTCACACCTACGGTCAATTTAGAGTCACCAGTTAACCTAACCTGCATGTCTTTGGACTGTGGGGGAAACCGGAGCACCCGGAGGAAACCCACGCGGACATGGGGAGAACATGCAAACTCCGCACAGAAAGGCTCTCGCCGGCCATGGGGCTCAAACCCGGACCTTCTTGCTGTGAGGCGACAGCGCTAACCACTACACCACCGTGCTGCCTGGTTTTATACTCACATTTGAAATTACACTATGGTTGAATACAATTTATCATGACAAACAGTTACCAAAATGTACCAAATGGATCGTATGCTATATTAGCATTGTATATTTTTGCATACCCAGATGCCTGAATCACGCTGTTCCCCAGACTGTCCCTATGGGCACAGGCAACTGCAGATTGGACAACACAAATGCTGTTTCAAGTGCATAGAATGTCCTGCTTCCACTTTCCTCAACAAAACTGGTGAACACACTAACCATAATAGTACACATTTTAAGGTATAAGTTAAGAAGACAAACTATAGTTCAGTAAATCACCACCAGATGGTGCTCACTGCCTTGCTTTCAAGTGTGACATTTGCGATGGATAGCTGTGCAAGGCCATTTTTAAATAATGTACCTCCAGAGCAGTTGGGTGTGTGTGTATGTGTGTATACCAGTTTCTGTTTGTTTTATAAGAATGCCAATTTCTGTTTGTTTTATACCAGGCTCTACTAGCTGCCAGCCCTGCAACAAAGATTATTGGTCTCCATCTGGGAGTGAGGACTGTTTACAGAGAACAGTTCTGTACCTGCGATGGGATGCTCCATTGGCCATTGTTCTCCTGGTTCTTCTGGCACTGACGCTGCTGCTCACCCTGGGCACTGCTCTTATCTTCCTACTCAAACTGAACACCCCTGTGGTAAAGTCTGCAGGTGGCAGGACATGTCTGCTGATGTTGTTGGCTCTGACTCTAGCTGCCTGCAGCTCATTGTGCACTTTCAGCAAGCCCTCTCGAGCATCCTGCCTGTTCAGAAAGTCCTTGTTCATCTTCTGTTTCACTGTCTGCCTGACCTGCATGACTGTCCGTGCCTTCCAGGTGTGAAAGTTTATTTTGGAAGCCACCAGTCTTGATAAAAGTGTACAGTATTCTGGTTCACAGTTTCCATTCTTGAGTAGAACACACCTGTGCTTTCTCCCTGCAGGTGGTGTGCATATTCAAGTGGTCTGCAAAGCTTCCCAAGTTCTACGATATCTGGGTCAAAAATCGAGGCCCTGATATCTTCATCGTGGTCACCTCTTTGGTTGAGCTCCTCATCTTTGTTCTCTGTACAAGCTTAAGTACACCTCTCCCCTCAGCGGACTATGACTTCTATTTTGACAGCATTATATTAGAGTGCAGTGAAAGTGTGTCTGTGGTGCTTCCACAGTTTCTGTATTTCTTTATACTGACTGTAATATGTTTTTGTTTGAGCTACATGGGTAAAGACCTACCAGCAAATTACAGTGAGGCCAAGTGCATTACATTCAGTCTGATGGTCTATATCATCTCTTGGATCACTTTCTTCACCACCTATAGTGTTAACAGAGGAACTTTAGCTATGGCCTTGGAGGTGGTTGCCATTCTTTTTAGTGTTCTTGGAGTACTTGGTGGATACTTTTTGCCTAAAGTGTACATCATTTTATTACAACCAAAAAAGAATACCACTGCTCACTTTCAAAATTGTATTCAAATGTATACCATGGCTAAACAGTGAAACTCCACCTAAAACATATTTAGAAACATCATTTAGAGAAAGTAGTTATGGCTCCTGAGAGGTGCAGCAGAAAAGCATTTGCCATACAGTCTATATAGACCTTTCTGGGGATTGATAGTTTAAATCCTAATGATGCCGCAGCCATCCGTGGCTGGGATCCCAAGAGAGCAAACTTGGCCAATCATTGGCATCTGTGAGCTCATGCATACGGAAGTGGGCAGACAGCGCTTTCCTCCGAGAGTGTTATGCCGCTCCTTAATGTTGCATAAGCAGCAGGTAAGCTGGTACCATGTGCCTCGGAGGAAGGCGTGATGGCCTTCACCCTTCCTGGTTCGTAGCTGTTGTGTGATATGGAGGGAATGGGTGTGGGGGTAGGAATTGGCCAGATCTAGATTGGGGGGGGTTAGTTATATAAAATCCCACTTTAATGGCAGCTAGTCCTATCTATCTATCTATCTATCTATCTATCTATCTATCTATCTATCTATCTATCTATCTATCTATCTATCTATCTATCTATCTATCTATCTATCTATCTATTTGCATATGCTTGATAGTCTAAAGGCAATTTTAATTAACTAATATATATATATATATATATATATATATATATATATATATATATATATATATATATATATATATATATATATAAAAGACATGCTAAAGCTTAATTTAATATATAACAACCATGTGTCCCAAGCTTCACTCCTGGGCATTCATTTTGGGTTTCATTTCAAGTAGTCTTGAACTAATGTTTCAATATGTACCTACTTTGAATAAAACACCCTGAAACACATTCAATATTTTTACATTGAAATATTTGTCATGTTTATAGGGATTTTGGTGCTAATTTGTTGGTTGTTGCTGTAATTTTTTTTGTTTTGCTCAAGGTTTGTGGTTGTATGCCGCACTGAGGTCGCAGGAATTCATTGCTAGTGCAGTTACAATGTTGTTAAATAGGATAAAAATGTCAAACACAAGTGGTGGTGGTCAGGTTATTAGCTCCGAAAAGCAAAAGAGCAACATTTTCATTTGCCATTTTCCAGCAACATTCAATGTCACATTAATGAGAAATCCAATGAAGTAGTGCATATTATAAATGTTGAACTTGGAGTTCCATAAGTGCAGCTATATGGTGCAGCAATGTTTGTACACGGTGGTAACTGTAATAACAACTGAAATGGTGACCATCCTTGTGGTTTTCCAGAGAAGACACTTTTTGACATACTCACAATTCAAACACGTGAAGCTCCGCTGCAAATGTGTCTCGCATCTGTTTCAAGTCCTGTTTTTTACTGTGCAACAACAGAGTATTCTGCTTCAAAAGAGACATATTTTCTAGAAAAGAAATCATTTACAACCTCATCATAAGGTGAGTGTTTTTCAGAGAGGACATTTTTGATGGACAAAGGATCCTGTCCGAGGCACTTAGTTTACAATTTAAAAAAATGTAACTTCCATTAAAATATCTTTCTATTGTGAATGAAAGTATACGTCCCTAAATAAAACCTAGTTAGTGCTAAAAGATGCAATTCTGAATTTAACTAGTAAAATCTAAGTGTAATAATTAAAGTAGAATTAAATGAAATGACCACAAGGTCAAACCTGAACCTGCATTTGACTCTTACAAACATATTTATAAAAACTTATAAGAGGCATTACTGCTGTAGGTAGGGCTGGTGTGTCCTTGTAAAATAAGTTATAAGAAACTTCAGCACACACACATGCATATATATACTGGACCTAGTTGCAGAAGTTAGTTGATGTTATACAAAAAGACAACAATGATTGTTAAACAGCCCCTATAGATGACTTGCAACCACATGATCAAAATGTGCTACATCACGAGCGTATGCCATGATGGTGAATATACAAAGCAACTAGGATGGCAGCCACTGAAAGCGTGTCTGTAAACAATGCTGAATTTTCTCAGTATTACCACGATTTGAACAGTCGAGCGAAGATTCGATACGCAGAGAAGATAGATATGTGTGGTTTTGACACGTATTATTTAAAAAAGTCAGACTTTTCTGAAGATTAGATGCTCCTACTGACCATCGAGTACCCAGATATCTCATTCTATCTGGTTTGGCTGCCGAAGAATCAAGTCTGACTTTGGACAAAACATAGCCCATTTTCTGAGTGGGTGCCCAGTCTGGATTGTTTCCATCATATGATTTTGCTGGTGCTCCTAGAAGCGAAATGGTAATTAATACACATGTTAAAATTATAACAACTGAGTGAACCACGACAAGAGAACGTTCATTTAATAGCAAAATTCTAGCAACATGAAATAAAATTCTTCCATGATATTATTGGGAAAGCTTTTGAATTTCACCTGAGATAAAATGATTACTGCAAACACGAGCTGTTTTGGTTTTAGCCTCTGTTAGATCAGCCCTGCTGATGTTGTTCAACCGTGCTCATCTCCTCTCCATACTAAGCTTTAGAGTTTCCTTGCCCTCTTTCTGAATCATGGACGGAGTTCTAAGAAATTGGAACTTGCCACAGTCACGAGTACTGTTATGACCACAGCCATATACAGCACAAAGATATGGCATAGCTAAAAGAACGCTTAAAGCAGTGGAAAAACAAAGAGAGTTGCGCACGCGTGACTGTGTTTTGTATGGAATGTCGCTTGATCCTGCATTTGTATATCCACCAACGTGGCCGACATCCAGGTTTCTATTTTGCTTTGACGTCACTTGCAAGTCAAGGATAGCAGCAGAAAATAAAAATGAGCTAATACAAATATATAAAACTGTACATATGTACAGTATATGTCAGGTTATACCTGTGTGTAAAGTGCCATTATGTAGCTTTGGACTGAGGAAAGTGAAGAAACCTGTGCTGACAAGAACAACAAAAGAGAACTTGGAAGAGCTGAATAGGGGCATAGTGGGTGGGTGTAGTGTAGGGGCGTGGTGTAGTGGTTAGCACTGTTGCCTCACAGCAAGAAGGTCCTGGGTTCGAGCCCAGTGGCTGGTGAGGGCCTTTCTGTGTGGAGCTTGGTTTGGATGTTCTCTCCATGTCTGCGTGGGTTTCCTCCGGGTGCTCCGGTTTCCCCCACAGTCCAAAGACATGCAGGTTAGGCTAATTGGTGGCTCTAAATTGACCGTAGGTGTGAATATGAGCATGAATGGTTGTCTCTGTGTCAGCCCTGCGATGACCTGGCGACTTGTCCAGGGTGTACCCCGCCTCTCGCCCATAGTCAGCTGGGATAGGCTCCAGCTTGCCTGTGACCCTGTAGAACAGGATAAGCGGCTACAGATGATGGATGGATGGATGGATGGATGGATGAGCTGAATAGATGAGCTAAGGACAGACTTAAACAATCTAATAGCTGCCAGGAGGAAGGACCTGTGAAAGTGTTCCCTTTTGGACTGGGACTAAAAGGGTCTGCTGCTCATTGCACTCTGCACAGCACTGACTTCAGCATGAAGGGGGTGACTGGGTTCAGTCCTGATGACTAAGAGTTTAAAACAAGGACTATTTCCCACTGGCACCACTATAAGCAGGTAGTCAGTTAGCATTGTGGGTAATGTAGGAAACTGCCAAAGTGAAAACAGACCAGAAATTTAAACTAAAAAAGACAAGTTCATTACAAATAAAATCTTGTATGACATTGAAGATCATGTGTTAATTATAAAGCGAACACGGTAACAGTAAACCAGTTGTCATATGCCTTTGCCTTCCATCAATATAATCATATAGTCTGCATTACCTTATCCATCTCCATTTGTCACTATATACACACACAAGCATTCAGTTACTTCGAGGCAGATGACAAGATGAAAAGGTTTCATTGTCGAGGATGTCACTGCCACTGACTGCGAAGCGTGTGAGTAGGCTGACTGGATGTGTTTCCCACACTACTCTGCTATTCAGTGTGTAATATTCTCAGAAGGCTAAAACAATAGACGTGTGCCTGTAGGGACAGGCTGAACGCAAGACAGCATCTGTGCTTACGCTAGTGCTGCCTGTTTTCGAGTCTGAAATAATGATGTGAGGTGTTATCATTTGTAAGGAAATTAATCCTCAGATAATCCATTAACGTAATCATTAAGAGCTAGTTTAGACTTGCTTTCTTATAAGGATGAAGTTTGAACTGAAGTAAAATTTCACTCCTACAAAACCAAATGTTGAGTTTACAAAAAGGTGTCCAGGTAGTATAGGTCGATAAATGTTCAAACCATTTCATATGAAATGAATTCAGACAATGAATATTTTATTTGAAAAATAAAATTTTATTAACAGATATAAGAGCTTGCCTATGCAAAAGGAATCACAAAAATATGTTAAAACACAAGATATGTTAAGTAATGTTCACACACACAGACACACAGAGGATTGGATCCTTTATTAAAGGTTCTCTTAAATGTAATTTAATATATTGTGCTGTACTCGTAACACAATGAGAAACATTCTCCAAACCACCAGGAAATACAACAATTCATAGATCTGATTTGCATATATCATATCAAATAGACTCCACTGGAGTAAACCGTCATTAAATACACAGACATCACAGAAACCATGTACAAACCATTTGCTCTAATAGAAGAAAATTAAACTGAGAAAAAAAGATACATGGGGGAAACATTACATTAAGAGCCAAACATCTAAATCTAATAAGGCCATAGTCTTTAAAGTCTTTCGTCTCACTGACGACAGAAAAAGTACAAGGTTTCGCCCAATCAATATGATGGCAAAACTTAAATCCTGGAAATTAATATCTCCTACTTTCTTGAGGGACATGAACACCACTGTTCCTCAGGTTTTGTCAGTCAGTCCTCCATGGTTCTACCAGGGCCTCCAGACAGGCCTGCCAGGTTGTTGTTGATCAGCATGGTTGTGTTTGGAGCTCTGCACGGATGACCTGGAGCTGAGCTCTGTGCTGGATCTCTGCTGGATCTGTTGGGCCTCCTGGGTAGATTGTCCACTGTTGGAGTGGATGTTAAGGAAATGCAGAGACTCTCTCCAGCATTGAGAGTAGCCTTGATTATAGTCTCTCTGAGCCAGTGCTCCTGGAAGCCTCTGCTGCTGCTTCAGAAAGCTGACGGTCATCTCCAGGATGTCAGCTTTTTCCAGCTTGGTGTTTGGGTCTTGACTGCAAAGCTCCTTCTCCAACAGCTTCTTCAGCTGATCAATGCAATTGTTGATGCGGTCTCGGCGCATCTTTTCTACCATTGGCTTTCTCAGCTGTAAGTAGAAAAGACAGTGTTTGGTGGAACAAAATTTTAGTCAGACCACAATAGAGTTTAGGTATAAAATGTACAGCAACTACAAAGAAAAAAATCTACCTTAAATTTGTCCTTATCAGTAAATCTCTGGTGGTCAAAGGTGGAAAGTATAGTTGAGTGTGGAGCCATGTTAATCACTGTCTCTTCCTGAGCTACAAAGTTAGTTTTGGGACTGTATGAGGGCCAGTGCCCTGTATTTATAGTAGGCTATTTCCATTACAAAGCCATGTGGCTTGTGCTGGATTACTTTTCCCACACTCCAAGAGCAGAGGGTTGGATCATCACAACAATAGGGGACATTCACTTTGTGGTTAGCCGGCTGCTTGTTTTCTGCCCGGTGAAAGTTTCCCAAGGTATCAGAAGAGTGCCGCTGTTATTATCAGAACTTTCTTATAAGCTCTGGGAAAGTTTCAGCGCTAGAAGACATTTGGCGGTTTTGCTTTTCATGAGGAGGAATATCTGATTATTTTGAAGATTTCTGAATATTCTGTGCAGTCTATGTTGGGGCACATATATATAATTAAAGGATAAAAACAATAATTTTGTTCCTGACCAGACGTAAAGTTTTAGATCTCTTTTTAAACAGCTCATAACTCAATGGCTTGAATTCTACTGCAATTTTTCTGTCTGTGTGCATAATGCTCATGGGCTAGTGTACAATACTTCCATTAGTACAGTACAATAATGTTCAACATTTAAATATTTAAAGTGATCATGTTTGAGAGAGAGAGAGAGAGAGAGAGAGAGAAGTAATTTTCTTTTCATGTCCTACAGGTTAACACTAATGCCAGTGTGCTTAAAGGAGATACGCAGAACCATGGCCTCACTTTTTGTTTATAAATGCCTTGAGACCTCAAGAATGGCACAGGAATAGTTTTAAGCGTTAACAATAAATCTAATATAGTAATTTTTATGAGTAAAATGATTCATATAGGTAGCGGTCTGAGTGAATGACCTTGACATCTGTGACGTCACCGCAGGAAGTCTATCTGTCTCATCGCCATTTCCGCTATACTAAAACCAGAGCTGACTGCAACTTCGATCCTCCATTTTGAGCCAATTTATCGCCATGCCATGTAGATGTGTTGCTGGTGAGTGCAGCAACATGACAGAAGGTGGATTTACATTGCAGTCATGGCCCAAGAATGTTCAAACTGCAAAGATTTGGACGCATTTTGCAAGAAGTTCACGGGCACATTGGGCGGCTATGAAGTGGTCCCTCCTCTGCTCTGCACATTTTACTGAAGACTCGTACGAGACCTCTGATCTGTTGAGGAGCGTTGGCTATAAGCCTGTATTGAAAGAGGGTGCAGTACCAACAGTTAAAGGAAAAGAAAACTACAAGAAAAGGAAAGCAAGTTCAGTTGCACCAGTTCTCCCAGAGTGTGAGCTGAGGGTTATTGCTAAAACCCGGGATGGAACGGGATGTGACATATTATCACTTGGGCAGTGACCTCCCCACGGTTGATGCTAAAACCAGTGACGTCCCGTCCTGGGTTTTAGTAATTGCCTGAGCTGAGCAGTAATGGCGGAGTACTCAGTATGGAGAAAATGGAGAATGAGTGGAGCAGCTGTCTGATTTTTCCACTGGATATGCTTGCCTCAGCAGCAATATCTTGCCCTTATGTGGAAGAAGCGAATGTACGGAGAATTGAACGAACAACTGAAAGTCAGATTGTTTCAAAACAATCGGCCACAAGGTCGGCCTTCAAGAAGCGAGAACACAGACTGGTAAGCTCTGACTCTCACTTAGATACAAAACAACAAAAACAACACTCGTTGCTTACCTGCATTTAGATTAATACATGCAACTTGTATTGTGTATTTAAGTTAGCGGTATAAGATTATTTAATTTGCTTCAGAATGTGATTGTCTCAGTTCATCTGATTATTTAATTAGCCTTTTACATTTTATCAGTGAAAATGCATGCACGTACATGTATGTTGCATACATTATAACACCTATCCTGTTTTAATGAGAGTCAACCCACAATCAATGAAGTCAAATCAGTCTTAGTTGAGCAAGTCGGTAACGGTATTTCTTACTTTCACCATAAATTTTTATTTATATGACTTTGGTCTGGGGTGGCATGGTGGTGTAGTGGTTAGTGCTGTCACCTCACAGCAAGAAGGTCCGGGTTCGAGCCCCGTGCCCGGCGAGGGCCTTTCTGTGCGGAGTTTGCATGTTCTCCCCATGTCCGCGTGGGTTTCCTCCGGGTGCTCCGGTTTCCCCCACAGTCCAAAGACATGCAGGTTAGGTTAACTGGTGGCTCTAAATTGACCGTAGGTGTGAGTGTGAATGGTTGTCTGTGTCTATGTGTCAGCCCTGTGATGACCTGGCGACTTGTCCAGGGTGTACCCCGCCTTTCGCCCGTAGTCAGCTGGGATAGGCTCCAGCTTGCCTGCGACCCTGTAGAACAGGATAAAGCGGCTAGAGATAATGAGATGAGATGAGATGAGACTTTGGTCTGTAGCTGTAAAAGGCCTCGGCCTTAAAACCGGTTCCTGTAGTGACGCCATGCACTCAGGGCTGGCTGGCTCAGTGGGGCAACTCAAATGCCAACTTTGCATTCAATTTTAACTCTCAAAAATATATATTTTTATTCCCATTTATGTAGCATACAAGAGTCAAGGATGGACATACTATCCACTCAGAAATTTATTTAAAAATAAAGGCTCTGCGTATCTCCTTTATCTTTTTTTTCCTGCCTAAAACATTTTCCTAACCATAGCGTAAATTTATAACCATATCTGTTATTTTGACCTACCTTGAAAGAAGATCCTCCCAGTGTAAATATGTGAAATATTATAGATAAAAACAAACCAAAAATATGTGCATTCCTCAGTGTTTAAGGTGGTGATACATTATTATGGGCTGTTTCATAATCATGGTTGTCTTTTAGAATAACACCAACTAACTCCTGCAAATAGGTCCTGTGTGTGTGTGTATGTGTGTGTGTATATACAGTGCAATGCAATAATGAGTACACCCCCCCTGAAAAACGACATTTTTCACAGTATTAAAATGAACACAAACAATATGTCCCAAACAGTTCCTTGATGATGTTTATTGCACTATGTTCTTACATTATAACTCAAGCAGAAAGGTGAAAAGATGCCTTAAATTACATATTTTTCTGTTTCCGTGAAAGTGGGGTGGAGCAAAAGTGAGTACACCCCACAACAAACTCAACTACATCCAGTACATTTAGTACTTTGTATGGCCTCCATTATTTGCAATGACAGCCACAAGTCTCCTTGGCATGGAGTGCACAAGTTGACAACATTTGGCTACATCAATCTTTTTCCATTCTTCAAGGATGACATCTTTCAGAGCCTGGATGTTGGATGGAGAGTGATGCTCAACCTGCCTCTTCAGTATTCCCCAAAGATGCTCTATAGGGTTCAGATCAGGTGACATACTTGGCCATGGAATCACTCTCACCCTGTTCCTCTTCAGAAAGTCAGGAGTGGCCTTAGATGTGTGTTTTGGGTCATTGTCATGTTGAAAAACGGCACGACGACCAACAGCCCGAAGTGATGGAAGCATCTTAGTTTCAGTATAGAGCAGTACATTTGAGAATTCATGATGCCATCAATGAAATGCAGTTCTCCAACACCCGCAGCACTCATGCAACCCCACATAAGAACACTACCCCCTCCATGTTTCACTGTGGGCACCATGCATTTTTCCTTGTACTCCTCACCCTTGCGACGCCAGACTGTTTTGAAGCCATCAGTTCCAAAAAGATTGATTTTGGTCTCATCACTCCAGAGTCTAGAGTCCCAGTAGCCTTCATCCTTTTCAGCATGTGCCCTGGCGAACTCTAGACGGGCTTTTTTGTGACTGGGCTTTAGGAGAGGCTTCCTTCGGGGACGACACCCATGCATGCCATTCTGCTGCACTGTACGGCATATTATGTCACGTGACACATTCACTCCAATTTCAGTCTCTACTTCCTTAGATACCTGTTGTGCACTTGCATGCCGATTTTCCTCAACTTTTCTCATTACAAGCCGCTCCTGCCTGGGTGTTAATTTTCTTGGCCGGCCTGTACATCTCTGTACTTTGGCTGCAGTTCCATCTGTCTTGAATTTTTGGATCACTTTTGCAACCGTGTTCTTACTGATAAGTAAGGCTTTACTGATCTTCTTGTAGCCCTCACCTCTCTTGTGTAAAGCAAAAATCCACTTTCTCAGATCCAGAGACATTTCCTGGCCATGAGGTGCCATTGCTGACAGCAGGAAATGGGAAAGGGTGGTTTGCTTTAGGTAACAGCCTTTTGTAGCCAACTGCCTAATTAACACCTGTGTAATGACTAATTAGACTCACCTGTGGTTAATTGTTTGTTCAGGTCCACATTGGTAGCCTAAAAAGTTGCTTTACTCAGAGCCCTTCAGTGGGGTGTACTCATTTCTGCACCACACAAATTTCACTAAAACTGAAATAAAAATAATTTAAGTTATATTATTAGCCTTTGTTTTGAGTTCAAAAGCTCAACAGAACCTGTGTTTAACTTAGTCTGGGAACATTTTGGAAATATATCTTTGTGTTCCTTGTCATATTGTGTGAAATGTTACTTTTCAAAGAGGGTGTACTCATTATTGCATTGCACTGTATATATATATGTCATCTCTCTCGTTTGGTGTTAGGTGCTCAGGACAGCTGTCTTCAGTCATCTTTTTCTTGCCTTGACATTTTGATAAAAATCAACCATGTTTAATAGTATGTTTAGTCTTTGCTCATGCAAATAGTGTCACCACAAGACCCCCAGTCTTTGCAAAATCATAGATAATGTTGTGGAAACTTACCTGTCTCAAAAAGAGTCAAAGCCAAAGGAGTTGCATAAAATAGACTTTTACTGAATCAAACAAAAGCCAAACCAGTCTGCAGAGTGATCTGATCAACAATGACAAAATTTCTCATTTTATACAGTTCTAAAGCATCATAATTCACACCCATTTTGATATCCCCAATCTTATTGGCTGACATTTCACATCAAACTCTGCCAGATTTCTACCGTTGTTTTCTATTGTTCAGTACATCTCTCATTATTCAATGTAACCACCAATATTTCCAAGATATTGACAACATGATAAAAAAAACAAAGCAAAATGTGTTTTAATAGTACATGATTCAGGATACTTGGCAATAACAGTAATTAATTTTTATTTTACTTGCCAACTTTAATATCATCAATCATTTTTAATTTATTACTTGAGCAAAAACAACTTCATTTATTCTTAATAAAATCAACAGAAATCATCATGTTCCAACAACTCACTCTTTTCACCTTCTCATACTTTCTTGTCAACCAAACTGTCCAGTACATGAACACATGATCAAGAATGAACAATATGTAACTTGGAGTACTTTTTGATAGTCTGTTATTCATTAACTTGCAAGACTAGCACAACACGTAATTAAAGCAATACATGATACAGTATGGATAAGTGCTTAAAACAGAATGCACACTTGATTGATTTTATGTAGTAAATTCAATGTAAATACATACAAACAATTGTAGCTACATTAAAAATACATGGATGACACAAGAAAGTGAAAACACTTATTTTCATTGCGGTTCATAAAATCAAGTGACAAAATGAAGGGAAAATATAGAATGTAAAATTAACAAAGAAAAATATGGTGTGTGTATATATACACTGATAATAAACAACATGAGTAGTATAAATAAATATAAATAAATGATAATATAAATATAAAAAGATAATACTGTACAAAAGTACTTAGTGCAACATACGAGTAAACAAATACCTGTATCAAAATTAACAAAACACAGACAATATAATAACAGAGGACTAGTTAGATTATAACATAATAAAAGGGTTGAGTTCTTCCTCTAAAAGCTATTGAGATAAAAAGGTTCGGACTAGATGTTTGAACTCTCTTACTTACTTAATTCAACATGGTCTTGGCTAGGTCATGATGATATATAAAGAATGCAGGTTGATTTTTGGACCTCAAGGTAGCTATGTGTACCTTTCTAGTGCCAAAAAGGTACATACAGTGCTCAGCGTAAATGAGTGCACCCCCTTTGAAAAGTAACATTTTAAACAATATCTCAATGAACACAAACAATTTCCAAAAATGTTGACAAGACAAAGTTTAATATAACATCTCATCTCATCTCATTATCTCTAGCCGCTTTATCCTTCTACAGGGTCGCAGGCAAGCTGGAGCCTATCCCAGCTGACTACGGGCGAAAGGCGGGGTACACCCTGGACAAGTCGCCAGGTCATCACAGGGCTGACACATAGACACAGACAACCATTCACACTCACATTCACACCTACGGTCAATTTAGAGTCATCAGTTAACCTAACCTGCATGTCTTTGGACTGTGGGGGAAACCGGAGCACCCGGAGAAAACCCACGCGGACACGGGGAGAACATGCAAACTCCACACAGAAAGGCCCTCGCCGGACCCGGGGTTCGAACCCAGGACCTTCTTGCTGTGAGGCGACAGCGCTAACCACTACACCACCGTGCCGCCCCTAATATAACATCTGTTTAACTTATAACGTGAAAGTAAGGTTAATAATATAAACTTAGATTACACAGTTTTCAGTTTTGCTCAAATTAGGGTGGTGCAAAAAAGTACACCCCACAACAAAAACTACTACATCTAGTACTCTGTATGGCCTCCATGATTTTGAATGACAGCACCAAGTCTTCTAGGCATGGAATGAACAAATTGGCCACATTTTGCAACATCAATCTTTTTCCATTCTTCAACAATGACCTCTTTTAGTGACTGGATGCTGGATGGAGAGTGATGCTCAACTTGTCTCTTCAGAATTCCCCATAGGTGTTCAACTGAGTTCAGGTCAGGAGACATACTTGGCCACTGAATCACTTTCACCCTGTTCTTCTTCGGAAATCCAACAGTAGCCTTAGATGTGTGTTTAGGATCATTGTCATGTTGGAAAAGTGCACGACAACCAAGGGCATGGAGTGATGGTAGCATCTTCTCTTTCAGTATAGAGTAATACATCTGTGAATTCATGATACCATTAATGAAATGCAGCTCCCCGACACCAGCAGCACTCATGCAGCCCCACATAAGGACACTGCCACCACCATGTTTCACTGAAGGCACCATGCATTTTTCTTTGTATTCCTCACCTTTGCGACGCCATACAGTTTTGAAACCATCAGTTCCAAAAACATTTATCTTGGTCTCATCACTCCAGAGTATAGAGTCCCAGTAGTCTTCATCTTTGTTAGCATGGGCCCTGGCAAACTCTAGGTGGGCTTTTTTGTGCCTGGGCTTTAGGAGAGGCTTCTTTTGTGGACGGCATCCATGCATGCCATTCCTCTGCAGTGTACGCTGTATTATGTCACAGGAAATAGTCACCCCAGTTTGGGTTTCTATTTCTTTAGATAACTGCAGTGAACTTGCATGCTGATTTTCTTCAACCCTTCTCATCAGAAGACGCTCCTGTCGAGGTGTTAACTTCTGTGGACGACCTGGACGTCTCTGTGAGATGGTTGCAGTTCCATCTTTCTTAAATTTTTGTACCACTTTTGCAACAGTATTCTGACTGATAAGTAAAGCTTTGCTGCTCTTCTTGTAGCCTTCACCTTTGTGGTGTCAAGAAATTATTTTCTTTGGGGAATTCTGAAGAGACAAGTTGAGCATCACTCTCCATCCAGCATCCAGTCACTAAAAGAGGTCATTGTTGAAGAATGGAAAAAGATTGATGTTGCAAAATGTGGCCAATTTGTTCATTCCATGCCTAGAAGACTTGGTGCTGTCATTCAAAATCATGGAGGCCATACAAAGTACTACAGTGCCTTGAAAAAGTATTCATACCCCTTGAACTTTTTCACATTTTTCCACCTTACAACCACGAACTTAAAAGTTTTTTACTGAGATTTTATGTGATAGACCAACACAGAGTAGCACATAATTGTGAAGTGAAACGAAAATGATAAATGGTCTTCAAAATTTTAAACAAATAAAAATCTGAAAAATGTGGTGTGCATTAGTATTCAGCCCCCTGTACTCTGATACCTCTAAATACAATCCAGTGCAATCAATTGCCTTCAGAAGTCATCTAATTAGTTAATAGAGTCCTACTGTGTGTAATTTACTCTCAGCATAAATACACTTGTTCTGTGAAGGCCTCAGTGGTTTGTTAGAGAACACTGAAGAACAAACAGCATCATGAAGACCAAAGAACTCACCAGACAGGTCAGGGATAAAGTTCTGGAGAAGTTTAAAGCAGGGTTTGGTTATAAAAAATATCCCAAGCTCTGAACATCTCAAGAAGCACTGTTCAATCCATCATTCAAAAATGGAAAAAGTATGGCACAACTGCAAACCTACCAAGACATGGCCGTCCACCTAAACTGACAGAGCGAGCAAGGAGAGCACTGGTCAGAGAAGCAGCCAAGAGGCCCATGATCACTCTGGAGGAGCTGCAGAAATCCACAGCTCAGGTGGGAGAATCTGTGCACAGGAAAACTATAAGTTGTACACTCCACAAATCTGGCCTTTTTGGAAGAGTGGCAAGAAGAAAGCCATTGTTGAAAGACAGGCATAAGAAGTCCCGTTTGCAGTTTGCCAGAAGCCATGTAGGGGACACAGCAAACATGTGGAAGAAGGTGCTTTGGTCAGATGAGACCAAAGTTGAACTTTTTGGCCTAAATGCAAAGCGCTATGTGTGGCGGAAAACGAACACTGCTCATCACCCTGCACACACCATCCCCACTGTGAAACATGGTGGTAGCAGCATCATGCTATGGGGATGCTTTTCTTCAGCAGGGACAGGGAAGCTGGTCAGAGTTGATGGGAAGATGGATGGAGCTAAATACAGGGCAGTCCTGGAAGAAAACCTGTTGGAGGCTGCAAAAGACTTGAGACTGGGAAGGAGATTCACCTTCCAACAAGACAATGACCCTAAACATACAGCCAGAGCTATAATGGAAATGGAATGGTTTAGATCAAAGAATATTCATGTGTTAGAATGGCCCAGTCAAAGTCCAGACCTGAATCCCATTGAGCATTTGTGGCAAGACTTGAAAATTGCTGTTCACAGATGCTCTCCATCCAATCTGGCTGAGCTTGAGCTATTTTGCAAAGAAGAATGGGCAAAAATTTCAGTGTCTAGATGTGCAAAGCTGGTAGAGACATACCACAAAAGACTTGCAGCCATAATTGCAGCAAAAGGTGGCTCTACAAAGTATTGATGCAGGGGGGCTGAATACTAATGCACATCACATTTTTCAGATTTTTATTTGTTTAAAATTTTGAAGACCATTTATCATTTTCATTTCACTTCACAATTATGTGCTACTCTGAGTTGGTCTATCACATAAAATCTCAATAAAAAACTTTTAACTTTGTGGTTGTAAGGTGTAAAAATGTGAAAAAGTTCAAGGGGTATGAATACTTTTTCAAGGCACTGCAGATGTAGTAGTTTTTGTTGTGGGGTGTACTCATTTTTACACCACCCTCATCTGAGTAAAACTGAAAACTGTGTAATCTAAGTTTATATTATTAACCTTACTTTCACGTTATAAGTTAAACAGATGTTATATTAAACTTTGTCTTTTCAACATTTTGGAAATTGTGTTCATTGAGATATTGTTGAAAATGTTACTTTTCAAAGGGGGTGTACTCATTTATGCTGAACACTGTATATGTTCTCATGCAGTATATAAAGGGTACAGATAAGTAATTTAGAGGGTACTGCCCCAGTGACAAGCTGTTATATACTTCTAAAGGTACAATAATATACTTTATTTTTTTCACGGTGCGGTTTCCATCAAATCTTGCACTCTGATTGGCTGGCGAGCGGGTCTGTATCCTACGGTATGGACCCCAGTTACGGACCTCTGGCGACTCGCTCGTTCACAACAACAACAAACATAGTAGAATTTTTTGTCAACATTTATCTTTTTTTTTTAATAAGATTTATTTATAAGATTATCAAAAATCTTACAAATTTTTGCCAGCATTTCTCAGGAAAATAGCATTAATTTTACAGCATGGATAGTGATAATGACAGTGTTCACAGCAAAAGCGAGTTTTACTACCCTGAGGAAGACAAAATAAAAGAAAACATTTCGTGAGAAAGCTAAACACCTCTAACTTGTTAACACCAAGCAAAAACATGGCTGAATCCTGAATGACTCCTATTTGTATAAATAGGGGACTACATAGGCGGCAAAATGTAGTTTTTTTTCCTGCCATGGAAGTGCACTTGTATACCGAGGAGGAAGCAATTTGCATTACAGCCGTGAATGAGGATTCAAAATGGCGGCTCGCCTCGGCTCGGTTTTCTCTTTCGGGCGCTCTCGTTTTCTGTTAGAATTTTGTAAAGAAAAAAATAAATATATTATTTACTAGCTTAAGGTCGATCTGTATGGTGAAATACTGTGACCTCGGTCTTGAATACTGACCTTGGCCCAGAGGGCCTCGGTCAGTACTTTCAAGACCTCAGTCATGGTATTTCACGATACAGACCTCCCAGCTGGTAAATAACATATATTTATTTTCTGAGAGTGGAGCAGAAAACAACCTCTCAGTAACATCAACCTCAGTTTCATTTAAAAGATATAAGTAGGTCAACACAAGGCATGATCTTGTGATATGATTACATGTGAAATATTCTGTAATAATCGCTTGAAAAGTGTTTGGTGTAACTCTGTGACTAATGACATATTGTCTTTAGATGTGAGAGAGTGTAAGACTTCAGTGTTTTAAAAATAATGTTCAGAATCTCTTCCAGTGTCTGATTAGCATTAGCTTACAGGAGTGTGACTAACAAGAGGGTGTGATAAGGGCACGTGGTTGAAGTGTGCACTTTAAAGAGGCTCGAGCACAGCTACAAACACGCAGCCTGTTAACTTTTGCTGGGTTTATATAAAGATTTGGCTCATAAAAAGACTTCACATAGTTATCACACAGATCTTGCAACCAACTCCTCGATCCATGCATAAACACACTAAACAGAGGATTAAATAATGCTTTTTACACCATGTGCAGTGTGAGCCATTTGGGATTGAGCCTGAAGTCGCGGTGCTGTGACACCCACGTGCCTGCTTAAAAAAACAACAACTTAAAGTTTAAAGGTGGAATTGTATTTAAAGGTTCTGACTGCAAAGTTGAATTCTGGGCAAAATGTTCTATTTCTATTGATGTTGGAGTTTTGAGATGTTTCGCTGCTGCACACACCGTGTATCCTATGTGTAATGTTTTGCTGAGATAAAATGCGTCCCTCATTTTACGATTCCGGAAATTGCCGAAGCAATTAAGTGAGCAACAATATCATGTGACCACCGTGGGACGTGTTTGACCTACTTTTAACCAAAACAAGTGAGTATGGGCAAACATGGCGGACTCTGCGCTCCTGCCAGCTAAAAGCCAGCAGAAAATAAAAGGAAAGCCTGCCTAGTGAGTGCAACTGCAAGATCGAGCAAGGTTAGATGACATCATTTTTCTGGACACATAGCTAAATCATTCTAGCTAGTGCTTAGCTATCTTAGCCTTAGAATGCATGGGCTCGACTCCACGGTAGCGAGTATGGAGTTATACACCTAATGTTGTGATCTTACAGAGAAAGAAACAACACAAAAGCAATAACAGAGAAAAAATATATTCGTCTTGTTTCACGGATCTATTTGCGAATGTCAACTACAAATTATATCCCTGCGAATCAAAACTCTCCGAGGTTGATGCAGAATCATGATGTTTTCTGCGTGTCGCTATCTTGGTGTGATGCAGTTCCATAGTTATGCTAATTAGTTCAAGCTCCCCGCGTTCAGCTATTTCCATGGAGCCATACTGTTTGTCTCAAGAGGAAGGATATTCAGTTCCAAAATGGAGAAAAGTGACCCTCAGCACATCAAAATGATCACATCTTGTCCACATGTTATTGTTCTTGCAAGACACAGGAAAATAGCATGCACAATAAAAAAAAAAAATTATTTCAGATGACTTTGCAGTCAGCACCTTTAAAAGTAGTAGGGGTGATAATTTGGCTTCAGTTTGTTTTGTATAATTAATTGTTTAATATGGACATTTAAAACACAGTTCATTTATAACTCCTATTTATTCAAATAATGTCTTTTGAGGTGTGTGTGCTGTGCGCAATGGTGGTGCAGTGGTTAACAATGCCGCCTCACAGCAAGAAGGTTCTGAGTTCAAATCTCACAGTTGGGGAGCTTGCATGTTCTCCCTGTGCCTGTGTGGGCTTTGTCCAAGTGCTCCGGTTTCCTCCCACAATCTAAAGACATGCAGATTAGGTAAAAATATCTAGCCACTGGGGTTGCACTTAATGCTGGTCCCAAGCCCAGATAGAATGGCAAGGGTTGTGTCAGGAATAGCATCCGGAGTATAAACCTATGCCAAAGCAAATATGTGGATCATAAATTTGTACAGATGATCTGCTGTGGTGACCCCTTATGGGAGCAGCTGGAAGAAGAAGACGAGTGTGCAATGATTTGGACATTTCACTTTTATGCAAACATACATTTATTAACATCAAGAATTTACTGGCTTTTAGGTCCTTAAAAGCCAGCATGATTGTTCTCTTGGGCCAATGTTGGTCCATTGTAGATAACCTATGAGGCTATATAATTCACAGACAGCAGGTGGGTCATTCCAAGGCCAAGGACTTTTGTTGAGGTTCCCACCATCCTGTGCACAATCGCGGACTAAATAACCCCAGAAGCACTTGAATGCACTGAATGGTACATCAGAAATGATAATTGGTTCAGTGTTTAACTACAAATACAGTGACTGACCAGGTGGATGCCTCAATCACTCTCTGAAAGCATGAAAGAAGATTTTGTCATTTTTCTGGTCAGGCCCCTGGTTAATAACTGAAAATCTGCAGGGCCAAAAATCAACAAAATTTAAACAACCATTTTCCACATTGACCTTGACTGAACAGGCCTGTGTCTGACACTCTATGGCCCTTCAGTCCTGAGAAACGTGCCCCCAGAGGGCCTTCCTGACCAAAAGGCCTAGGTTGGTCAAACTTTACAGTTGCATAGGGCATGCTGAGCCCAATAAGACCACGGTTTAGTACTTTATTCGGCCCAAAACACCAGCATTTTGGGGCCAGTAACTCATGAATGCTTGAGCCCAAGGCCACCAGATTTTATGGGCTTTTCCATCAAGCTGAGACCTTTCCCTCATCTAGAATCTAGCCCTTATGGGGTCAAGAAATGGGCCAGAGAATAAAAGGACAAAAAGGAGCATGCCCTGGTCAAACCCCCCACCCCCAAGAGAGGCCTTACCTGGAGCACCAGTAGTGTATGGCAGTGATTCCCAACCACTGTGCCGCGGCACATTAGTGTGCCGTGAGAGATCATCAGGTGTACCGTGGGAAATTATCCAATTTCACTTAATTGTTCCGAAAATGATTTATTTACTGCAAATAATTTGTCTTCGTTCGTCTATGCCAGCGACGTATAGTGACAGGCAGAACAATTAAATACTCTTCCACTAGATGGCAGCAGGTAGCTAATTAACCTGTGTATCTACCTGTTGCCATTCAAACAATAGAATTAGTAATGCTTCGGGTGTGACAGCGGTGATAGCGATGGATAAATATTTGAAAAGAAAAAGTACACAATCCAAACTGGGTCCTGGAGAAAATTCTGACCCAGATGAAGGCCCTAGTATGAGTAGAGGTCAGAAGAAAGCAAAAAAAGTTATTTTCCAAAACCTATCTATGCGAGCTGGGCTTTTCAAGCATGACTGCTATAAAAACTAAAAAAGGAGAGTGACTCAGAGCTTTGAGGAAGATCTTTGTGTGTGTCTTTCTTCAATTCTTGCGAGTATATCAGCTTTGTGTTCAACTAAACAGGCCCAGGTTTCACACTGAGTAAGTAAATTGTGAGTAAATTGAGACTAGATGATCATTATATTTCATTATATATACTTTTTGTGATATTTTTGTTTGGTGGTGTGCCATGGAATTTTTCGAATGTAAAATATGTGCCGTGGCTCAAGAAAGGTTGGGAAACACTGGTGTATGGGCACCCACTCTTACAGTGTCTTGCAAAAGTATTCATCCCCCTTGGTGTTTGTCCTGTTTTGTCACATTACAAGCTGGAATTGAAATGGATTTTTGGAGGGATAACACCATTTGACTTACACAACATGCCTACAGCTTTAAAGGTGAAATTGTTGTTTTATTGTGACACAAACAATAATTAAGATGAAAAAACAGACATCCCAAGTGTGCATAGGTATTCACCCTCTTTCGTATGAAACCCCTAAATAAGAGCTGGTCCAACCAATTCACTTCATAAGTCACATAATTAGTTGATTAAGATCCACCTGTGTGCAATCAAAGTGTCACATGATCTGTCACATGATGTCTGTATAAATCAACCTGTTCTGGAAGGACCCTGACCCTTTCACTAAGCAAGCAACATGAAAACTAAGGAGCACTCCAAACATGTCAAAGACAAAGTTGTGAAGAAGTATGGATTAGGGTTGGGTTATAAAAAATGTCCAAATAAAAAACTTTGAATATCCCACGGAGCACCATTAAATCCATTATAGCAAAATGGAAAGACTATGGCACCACTACATTCCTGACAAGAGAAGGCTGCCCACCAAAACTCACAGACCAGGCAAGGAGGGCATTAATCAGAGATGCAACAAAAACACCAAAGATAACACTGAAGGAGCTGCAAAGATCCACAGTGGAGTTGGGAGTATTTGTCCATAGGACCACTTTAAGCCATACACTCCACAGAGTGGGGCTTTATGGAAGAGTGGCCAGAAAAAAGCCATTGCTTAAGAAAACACATTTGGAGTTTGCCCAACAGCTTGTGGCAGACTCCCCAAACACATGGAAGATTTTCTGGTCAAATGAGACAAAAATTTATCTTTTTGGCCATTATGAGAAATGCCGTGTGTGGTGCAAACCCAACACCCTGAGAACACCATCCCTACAGTGAAGCATGGTGGTGGCAGCATCCTGCTGTGGGGATATTTTTCATCTGCAGGGACAGGAAAGCTGGTCAGGACTGAAGGAAAGATGGATGGCACGAAATACAGGGCAATTCTGGAGGAAAACCTGTTTGAGTCAGCCAGAGGTTTGAGACTGGGATGAAGGTTCACATTCCAGCAGGACAATGACCCTAAACATACTGCTAAAGCTACACTGGAGTGGTTGAAAGGGAAACATTTAAATGTCTTGGAATGGCCTAATCAAAGTGCAGACCTCAATCCAATTGAGAGTTTGTGGCATAACTTGAAGATTACTGTACACCAACGCAACCCATCTAACGTGAAGGAGTTGGAGCAGTTTTGCCTTGAGGATTGGGCAAAAATCCCAGTGGCTAGATGTGCTAAGCTAATAGAGACATACCTCAGGAGACTTGCAGCTGTAATTGCAGCAAAAGGTGGCTCTACAAAGTATTGACTTGGGGGTGGGGGGAAGAATACCTATGCACACTCCAGATTTCTGTTTTTTCATCTTAATTATTGTTTGTGTCACAATAAAACAACAATTTTCACCTTTTAAGCTGTAGGCATGTTGTGTAAATCAAATGGTGCTAACCCCCCAAAAAAATCAATTTTAATTCCAGCTTGTAATGCGACAAAACAGGACAAACACTAAGGGGGATGAATACTTCTGCAAGACACTGTAAGCACCCCCACTCATCCAGACTAAAGCCCTTCCTCCTGAGCCACCAATTAGCCCCAGCCCCTGGGATAACTGAGAAGTTTGAACTTTGTCATCTTGCCGGTTGGACCCCTGGTTAATAACTCAAGATCCGCCAGGCCAAATTTCACCAAACTTTAAATGGACATTCCACTGGCCCAGACCAAATGGGCCCAACCCTAACCCTCTCAGGCCCTGTGGCTCTGAGAAATAAGGCCCCTGAGGGCCCAAATTTAAAAACTCATAACTTGGACCCCCAAGTGATGCAACAAAAAAGTGTTCACCCTATCACCCAGAGCAAACAATGGAGCCCAGGATCACCAGATTTAAAAAACTTCTCCATTTTGTCGGGACCTTTCCAACAAGCCCTTATTTGAAGCTATTTATCTTCAGTCAGCATGGGACAATTTGGATTACATTTATTTTGAAATACAGAAAAATCAGTGTTCAGTTTGGTACACCATTTCAGGTTTTTTTTTCCACATTTAAATCTTTTTGAATCTTATTTAATCTTTTTATATCTTATTTAATTCTTTACTGATTATGTACTTGTGTGCATTCTGAATGTGTAACCATAAAATGCAATTGCATAGAAACAATGATGTAGTGAGATTCCCATGAAGTCTGTGTGAGAGGCCTATCTTCCCTTTCCCACAGTCTACCCTCAATAAAGAGACAAAAGAAGTGTGTCTTGTTACACATCACATTAGCCACGGTGTTTGATCTCCCTTTGTTTAACAGGGACCTTTACGCCGAAAGACCATCTGGACTTGAAGAGCTGCTATGTTCCCAAAACCTTTCCCAAGATTTTGAACATTTTTTAGTGGCATATGCAGAGCTTCAAAAACCAGAGCCAGTGTACTGCCTGTCTATATAAAACATTACAGAATGCAAAAAAAGTGTGAATTAAAGGAAATAATTGTAACATTTATATCAATGATATAAAATATAATGCTGTTTTTCAATGCATTTATTCAGACTGACATTTAAATTTATTTAGATTCTTTAAAATAGACCATAAGCTTAAACCAAACCAATGTAGTTGATATTAAAATTGCAGTAATGTGACTTCGTGGTCTTTGGTACTACAGATGCTAGAAACCCCACACAGTAAGATGTATAATAAATATTCACACAGAATTTAGTAAAGAGGCTCTAGACATTCACTTTCTGCTCTTATTTGCAGATTTATTGTCTTAACCACAATTCGTTCATGAGTATGAGTCATGTTTCTGAGATGATTTTGAGCAATTAGTGCAAGTGTAGTAGTCACACTCTCTAAGGCTTCTTTCACACACACAAATAATGGATGTGTGGCCCCTCACTGGAATTCAGTGTTTTGGTCAAGCAGCTAATAATGACTGACAATGAAGAGACAAGATTCACCTAACGAAAAATAAAAATAGTTGCAATGTCACTCATCTCTTTTGTTGTTGTTGAAAATCTATAATTCGGCACTTGTCAATGTCTCTGCCCAAGTGAAAATAAATAAACAAATCAATAAATGTGTGCCCTGTGATGACCTGGCGACTTGTCCAGGGTGTACCCTGCCTTTCGCCCATAGTCAGCTGGGATAGGCTCCAGCTTGCCTGCGACCCTGTAGAAGGATAAAGCGGCTAGAGATAATGAGATGAGATGAGATGAGAATAAATGTGTAACAGTCTGAGTGATATAGATTTTTTTTAAATAGATGTATAGATTTTTTTTTTAAGGAATATATCTTGAACATATGATGAAACTAATGATTTGCATGCAAGCCTTTATGCCATTTGTCAAGAGGGTCAGTCTTTTTGCTATGTGCTGGCTTTATGTTTTCATGAGGCACACATCTACAGAGCTCTCAAGGTGTGAATGTGCAGAGTGTGAGAAACTCATGCAGACCTGTATTCAAACACTTGCCATTCAGCTTTTTTAAGCATTCTTGACCTAGGATACACAACGGCAGCATTCTCAATCTGCGATGCATTTTCCCCATTATCAGCTTCCTCAGCCAGAGACAAAATTTCTTTCGTAAGAGTTATTCACTTTTAGTAACTTTTACTGATGGTTTGGTAGATATACTGTTCAGAATGCCCATGTTGCAACTTGTAATGCTATTACTCTCTTCTCTTTTAGATATTAATTATTATAATGTGGACATTATTTTAAATACGTGTTGAATAAAACTATAAGTTTGTTTTCAAAACTCTTGAATCTTTCATTAATGTGCCATGTAAACATTTCCACCTATGTAATCGATCTACAGTGCCAGTCAAAAGTTTGGACACACCTATTCATTCACTGGTTTTACTGTATTTTGACTATTTTCTACATTGTAGAACAATACTGAAGACATGAAAACTATGAAATAACGCATGGGACATATATGGAATTATGTGGTAAACAAAAATGCGTTTGAAACTAAATATATTTCATATTTTAGATTCTTTAAAGTAGCCACCGTTTACCTTGGTGACACTTTGCACAATATTGGCATTATCTTAACCAGCTTCATGAAGTAGTCACCTGGAATGCTTTTCAATTAACAGTTGTGCCTCGTCAAAAGTTAATTAGTGCAATTTCTTACCTTCTTAATGCGTTTGAGATCAAACAGTAAATAGTAAATAATAAAAATACAGTAAATAGCCCTATTCCACAACTTTAGTAATCCATATTATGTCAAGAACCGCTCAACTAAGTAAAGAAAAACAACATCCATCATTACTTTAAACCATGAAGTGACTTTGACATAATAAAAAGAAAGAAAAACCATAGAATTAGAAGGTGTGTCCAAGCCTTTGACTGGTACTGTATGTCAGTATGGGTATCTTACTTGTTGGAAACACATCTTGGAATGTTTACACACACACACACACACACACACACACACACACACACACACACACACACACACACACACACACACACACACCCCTTATTAAGGTCAAGAGAGTGGTGGAATCTTCACTTTCCCACACACTCTCTACCACACATAGCCAGCTGTCCACCTGCTGTCCAGAGATGGACTCATTGTTTCCTTAGTAATACACACTTCATTGAGCATGTGGCTGGTCCTCTGGTCTTTAGTCCCATCTGAGCTCTCCATTGGCTGTGGACTGTGAGAACCTCCAATAAACTCAGGACTCACACATTCATATGGAGATTAGAGAGTATAAATAGAGGAGGGAGTGAGAAAGAGGAAGTGAGAGAGAGAGAGCATAGCTCAGATCTTCTCCTCACAGAGAGCTTACAAAAGAAACATAGCCATGGCTCCGACAATCATTGCATCAATGATCAACTCCAACCAACTTCTTCCACTTACTAATAAGGTAAATATAATAAGCCATGATATTTTGTACAATTTCATTTCACATTTGACTAAAATTTGAATATCTATTGAGTTAAATGATGTTTTAACAAACATTTCTGTTTTATCTGTAGCTGAGAAAGGCAAAAGTGGAGAAGATGCATCGAGAACAAATCAACAGCAGCATGGAGAAGCTCAAGTCTCTGCTGGGTGGAGAATTCCTAAAGCAACAGCCTGATTCCAGACAGGAAAAAGCCGACATCCTGGAGATGACAGTTTATTTCCTGAGACAACAGCAGCAATCACACAAGAAGTCAAGCTGCTCCACTGAAAGCTACAGCAGGTGTGTACAGGAGACCATCAACTTCCTGTCTCAGTGTCAAGTATACACTCAGTCCCAGAGAAGATTGTTGAGCCACTTCCTCACCATGCAGCCTTCCATGGAGAAGAGCAGAAGTGTCATTACTCAGTTCAACTCTCCAGCCTGCCAGATCAGCAGCAAAGAGGACACTTCAGGCTGCAGTGGCCTCTGGAGACCCTGGTAGATCCACATGGTAGACACTTTACCATCAGGAAACCAACTTACAAATGCCACATTGACATTAAATTTGTTTTCCTAAGTGTGGTGGACTTTTTGTGTCAACGTTGCATGGACATAATATGGCATGTTGTTTTCAGTGTTGGAAAGCATGTGTAGATGTTTCCATCACTATGTATTTTGGAAACCAAGAAGAATTGTTGCATCTTTCAAGGATTTCCTAAAAACCCCTTATTGGGTATTAGGTCTCTGCATTTGCAGAATGTTTGAAATCTGATTTCATTTGATGAAATATTTTGCTTTTTTCTTGTATTATAATTCTTACTATGTAAGAAAGCATCTTTATGAAATGCATAAATGATTGATTTAATTTGAACAAATTTTTGTTCTTCTGTAATACTGAAGCATTTAGAGTAAAATATGTGTTTATCCTATACACTAGTGCCAACATTTCTTGCTGATTGGAAAAATACATGTTTTGACATGTGCTTTATTCCTTTAGCTACATTAGCTGTGTGCACTTTTTGGTGAGTTGATTGTGAGACTACAGTTGTCTACCCTGAAAATAACTTGAATTTGCCTTCAGTGAAGGGCATCAGTGTTATTTGTAACCTAATATAAGATGCAAACTCATTGTGCCAGTATGTTCTCAAAATAAAATCAAATGATCCAATCAAAGTGCTCTTTTGAATAATTTGTGTCTATTTATAGCAAGTTTTATTTTGATCATCACACAATCACAAAAAACAAAAATTGTACTCCTTCATATTCAAAATATCTACTATATTTTCATTCACTCTAACTTTAGTAATTTGTAAATTCCCACCCACTAGCTAGCTCTCCATTATCACAACAGCTACCAACTGTGGAGGGCGAATTCAGGCTAATGTGTTTTCTCAGAGACACATCAAGCCAGGCATTGCATATTTTCACACTTATGCTATGTTACAAGGCAGCTGAACACACTCAATGGAATGCGACGTACCATAGATAATACAATGTCTCTTCAATTTTGTTTGCACCCAGGTAAAGGATATGCCAGATGGCAGTAGGTACCAATTTTATGATGATCTTTGGTTTGACTCGACTATGAGTAGGACTTGTGATCTCCCGGCCAAGAGGCGGACACGCTAACAACTAGGTCAACTTATGGTAAAGGACATAGTACAGTACGGTAAATTAAATATATAGTTTAGTAAGATTTAAAAAATCTAAGACCACTTTTGCCTTTCAAAATGCATCTAAATAATACCATCCTACTTATTTCAACATTTTATTTAAAAGACTTTAAATGTGCAAACAAATTGAGTGAACCAAATGTTAATGTCTGAAACTGCAAATGGAAAAACTAAAACTTGAACAAACAAAATAAACCAACAAATAAATACATTCTTATAATTTTTCTCAACACAATTAAATCCATGCCCCGGCCTTTTTTAAGTGGGATATCCCCAAAGTCTCAGGTAACAAACTGTCGCAGCCATTCCATTCGCAGCCTAAAATGTTTGATTCCACTGTTCCAAGACTCAATGTCACATCTAATGCCAAAGCCAATACTTGATCCTGCCCAGGCAAACAAACCTCTGGCCACTTAGATTGGCTCTTGAGAGATAAAGTAAGTAATATCTTAAAAATAAATACTTCTCCAGTAATCTGGAACCTTGCTTTGCCATTGGAATAGCCCCTTTGATGAATCCATTCCCTCTGTGCTGAACGTGACGGTATTATACAAATTTCTAGACACAGAGTTGCAGACACAACATACGAAGAGTTTGTTCCAAAACTCTTATAAATAAAATGCCAAATTTGAAAAATTGAAACTCCTGCCACCAAACCATCAGCGATTATCATATCTTACTCGTACCATATTCAGTTTTCACCAAAACACAATATCTGCCATTGATTTACACACTGCATTACAGCCTTTCATTCCAAAACGCAACAAGCGCCATCACCAATTTTTCTCAAAACCAGACATATTTATTTGGCCAATTAGAGGCCGCCGTTGGTGTGAAGTCTTCTAAGTTGGCTGCGCCCATGAAGTAGGAAATCGCTTAGTCACTTCTCACATTTATTGGACAATTTCACACTGAATTATGAATAATCTCAATAAAATAATCTATAAAATAAAATAATCTGTCATGAAAGAACACAGTTAAATGCACTTTAAATAGAGGATATGTAGCATTTTGGGGAAAAATGTCGTGGCATGAATATGTAGCAACTTGACAAAAAAAATTACTTGGTTCAGTTAAAAGCTGTTAATTAGTCCTGGATTTCATTTTTGAAGTTTATTATCATTAAGGAGTTAGTCAAGAAATTTTAAAACAGGATACAGTGGTTTTCCTTTTATCATTTCCCGTAATCAGAAAAAGTGATTTTTCTCGAAACAATGGAATTAGATATATAGCATTTTGGAACCAAACTCTTCATACACACAATATATATTCTTATGAAAGTATATTTAATGATATAGATGCTCAACATCTTCATATTTACCACTTTGAATAAAGTGACAGAAATACCTATATGGTTATACAGAGAGTTCACCATTCACTTCTGATAAAAACAAAGGTATTAAGAAACATAGAATTATTTCCAGCAATAAAGTTGTTTAATACATGTGATCCACTAATCTACGTATAGACAAATAACAAAAAACAGACTTAATCTCAATATGAGTGATAGTAAGGAGAAACATTATCCTAAGACAATTGATTATATAATAAAGAGAACTACATCAATATGATTTGCTCATGTCAGGAATTTGAGATTTCCTGAAGTAGTAAAATAGAATATAATGAGGGCAAACCCATACTCTTCTGTAAATACATATTTTTAACAGACACACTGTTTAACTTTCCAAGCCACTGTTTGTCAGAAATAACTTCTTCTGTTTTCTGCAATTAGTTAATGCAATACATGTATAAATGTTCTCAATTCAAACATCATCTAAATTAAATTTCACTACTGGAGTCAGGTGTACAGTAAATACATTCAGAGTTTCCGAATACAAATCAACTGAATAATAATTGATTATATCCTAAATAATTCAATAGCCATTTTCTCTCATACAGTACAAGAGATGATATCAAAATTGCAAAAGCATTTTTTAAAATTTGAAAAAGAATAAAAAAAATTCTGTAAAGTCTTATAGCCAATATGGGCTGTTCTATAAACATTCGAAAAAAAATTATGAGTGTAATAACTGTTTTTGCATAGCAGGAACGTGGTATAGTGAGAGAAAAACATCTACACATGCTTTCCCAGACTAAAAGCAACTTGTCATATTCTGTCCATGCAAAACTGGACAAAAATATTCTAACACATTTAGGAAACTGCATTTAATGTCAATGTGGCATTTATAAGTTGGTTTCCTGATGGTAAAGTGTCTAGTCTACCATGTGGCTCTACCAGGGTCTCCAGAAGCCACTGCAGCCTGGAGTCTCCTCTTTGCTGCTGATCTGGGAGGCTGGAGAGATGAACCGAGGAACGACATTTCTGCTCTTCTCCATGGAAGGCTGCATGGTGAGGAAGTGGCTCAGCAGTCTTCTCTGGGGCTGAGTGTGTACTTGACACTGAGACAGGAAGTTGATGGTCTCCTGCACACACCTGCTGTAGCTTTCAGTGGAGCAGCTCGACTTCTTGTGTGATTGCTGCTGCTGTCTCAGGAAATAAACTGTCATCTCCAGGATGTCACCATTTTCCTGTCTGGAATCAGGCTGTTGCTTTAGGAATTCTCCACCCAGCAGAGACTTGAGCTTCTCCATGCTGCTGTTGATGCGTTCTTGACGCAACTTCTCCACTGTTGGCTTTCTCAGCTACAGACAGAACAGAAATGTTTGTTAAAACTCAGCTAATATTAACTAATATTTAGTTAATATTTATTAACTAAACAAATATTCAAATATTAATAAAAATGTAAAATGAAGCTGTATACAATATCATGGTTCAGTATATTTACCTTATTAGTAAGTGGAAGAAGTTGGTTGGAGTTGATCATTGATGCAGTGATTGTAGGAGCCGGAGCTGTATTTCTTCTGTTAGCTGTCTGTGAGGAGAAGATCTGAGCTGTGCTGAGCTTTCTCTCTCTCTTTGTCTCACTCCCTCTCTCTCACTCCCCTATTTATACTCCTCTATTTATACTCTCTAATCTCCATATGAATGTGTGAGTCCTGAGTTTGCTGGAGGTTCTCACAGTCTGCAGGCAAAGGGGAGCTCAGATGGGACTAAAGACCAGAGGACCAGCCACATGCTCAGTGAAGTGCATATTACTAAGGAAACAATGAGTCCATCTCTGGACAGCAGGTGGAGGAGTGTCTAAGAGAGCAAGAGGTCTTTGGGAAAGTGGAGACCTTGACTGAAAGCAGCTCTGTCACATTTTGGGCATGTGCCATGACAATGCACATGTCATGCATATGGTTTAAATTGTAATGTCATAGTTTTGTAATATCAGACGCGTAAAAGCAAATCAATTGTGTTAGTTCTTGATTTTTTTTTTAATTTTATATAATATGAGAAATTCTACAAATGTTAAAAGAACTGATGTGAAACTTTCACACACATCCATACACACGTGAAAAACACATTCACAAATACATATACTTATGAAACGTTCGTACGGATACACATGAACCGGGCACATTAATACATATGAAACATACATACAGACTTGTATGAAACACCTTCACATACAGGGCGGCACGGTGGTGTAGTGGTTAGCGCTGTCGCCTCACAGCAAGAAGGTCCGAGTTCGAGCCCCATGGCCGGCGAGGGCCTTTCTGTGCGGAGTTTGCATGTTCTCCCCGTGTCCACGTGGGTTTGCTCCGGTTTCCCCCACAGTCCAAAGACATGCAGGTCTTTAACTGGTGACTCTAAATTGACCATAGGTGTGAATGTGAGTGTGAATGGTTGTCTGTGTCTATGTGTCAGCCCTGTGATGACCTGGTGACTTGTCCAGGGTGTACCCCGCCTTTCGCCCGTAGTCAGCTGGGATAGGCTCCAGCTTGCCTGCGACCCTGTAGAAGGATAAAGCGGCTAGAGATAATGTGATGTGTGATGTGTGATTTTAGATTCTGGGCAGCACGGTGGTGTAGTGGTTAGTGCTGTCGCCTCACAGCAAGAAGATCCGGCTTCGAGCCCCGTGGCCGGCGAGGGCCTTTCTGTGTGGAGTTTGCATGTTCTCCCCGTGTCTGTGTGGGTTTCCTCCGGGTGCTCCGGTTTCCCCCACAGTCCAAAGACATGCAGGTTAGGTTAACTGGTGACTCTAAATTGACCGTAGGTGTGAATGTGAGTGTGAATGGTTGTCTGTGTCTATGTGTCAGCCTTGTGATGACCTGGCGACTTGTCCAGGGTGTACCCCGCCTTTCGCCCGTAGTCAGCTGGGATAGGCTCCAGCTTGCCTGCGACCCTGTAGAACAGGATAAAGCGGCTAGAGATAATGAGATGAGATGAGATGAGATGAGATGAGATGAGATGAGATGAGGTTTGCCTGGTCTAAAGTTAATTAGTGCAATTTCTTGCCTTCTTAATGTGTTTGAGACCAAAACAGTAAATAGTAAATAATAAAAATACAGTAAATAGCCCTATTCCACAACTGTAGTAATCCATATTATGTCAAAAACCGCTCAACTAAGTAAAGAGAAACGACGTCCATCATTACTTTAAGACATGAAGTGACTTTTGACGAATAAAAATAAAGAAAAACTATTGCAATAGAGGCAGCACAGTGGTGTAGTGGTTAGCACTGTTGCCTCACAGTAAGAAGGTCCTGGGTTTGAGCCCAGTGGCTGATGAGGACCTTTCTGTGTGGAGTTTGCATGTTCTCCCCATGTCTGTGTGGGTTTCCTCCGGGTGCTCTGGTTTCCTCCACAGTCCAAAGACACGCAGGTTAGGCTAATTGGTAGCTCTAAATTGACCGTAAGTGTGAGTGTGAATGGTTGTTTGTCCATGTGTCAGCCCTGTGATGACCTGGTCACTTGTCCAGGTTGTACCCCACCTCTCGCCCATAGTCAGCTGGGATAGGCTCCAGCTTGCCTGCGACCCTGCACAGGATAAGCGGCTACAGATGATGGATAGATAGAAGGTGTGTCCAAATTTTTGACTGATACTGTATATATGGGCGGTACGGGGTGTAGTGGTTAGCACTGTCACCTCACAGCAAGAAGGTCCGGGTTCGAGCCCCGTGGCCGGCGAGGGCCTTTCTGTGCGGAGTTTGCATGTTCTCCCCATGTCCGCGTGGGTTTCCTCCGGGTGCTCCGGTTTCCCCCACAGTCCAAAGACATGCAGGTTAGGTTAACTGGTGACTCTAAATTGACCGTAGGTGTGAATGTGAGTGTGAATGGTTGTCTGTGTCTATGTCTCAGCCCTGTGATGACCTAGTGACTTGTCCAGGGTGTACCCCGCCTCTCGCCCATAGTCAGCTGGGATCAGAGGTGGAAAAACTGGATTGACAAAGTAAAAGTCCTGCTTAGGTTTTCCTTCTGCCTGTGCTCTCAACACAGGTGATTTCACCAATTAGTTCATCAACCTGGCTTAGGGGATGTGGTAATTAGGATCAGCTGGTTCATTGAATTAGCTGGAGCAAAAATGTGGCAGGGTTTTTACTTTCTGCACCCGGGTTTTTCCACCTCTGGCTGGGATAGGCTCCAGCTTGCCTGCGACCCTGTAGAAGGATAAAGCGGTTAGAGATAATGAGATGAGATGAGATGAGATGAGATGAGATGAGACTGTATATATGAAATGATCATACAGATAAAGGTGAAACAGACTGAGCCTGAGAAGTTTACGGTCCTGTTGTAAAGTAAATTCTTTGAATCCCTTTGTATTTAATGGCTTTATATGACCAAATACATAGGCTACATTCCAGCAAATATTTCACAGAATATTTAAAACCACTGACATGCCATATGATTCAGTATTAATTTATTAATTTGCCAAAAATGGCTTGACTGTGATTTTCTAAAGCACTGATAGCTTGACTACAGTATAAAACTGCATTTAACAAGCCAACATCCTCAATCATCACATGAGCCAGTTCAAATCCTTCATGATGTGACGTGGAAAGCGCATAGAGAACCAAATTTGAATTGAAGTGCCTTCTGGGTATATTGAATTGCCTTCCAGATATAGGCCTACTCAAATATTCTCAAACACATACATGTGTGAAAAGCTTCACTCATTCTATAAGAATTTTTCACACACACTTAAAGCATACAGAAGCATGTATGTAAGTGTGCAAGGTTATAAAATAGTCTGTTTCACATATGAGTATTTCATATGTATGTGCAAGTCTGTTCCACCTCTATCTGTATGAACGTTTCACAAGTATGTGTGTGTGTGAATGTGTTTTTCACGTCTATATGATTGTTTCACATATAGCCAATGTGTGTGAGTTTTCAGTTGTATGGATGTGTGTGTGAAAGTTTCACTTGTGAATGCATACATGTTTCTTGTGTTTGAGTAGCAAAAGTTTGAAATATTTCCTACACGGGCCCCTCATATCACACTCGTCGTTGTCGGCTGTCCATCACTAGTGATGATGACTGCTTCATTATGCACATGCACAGAAACGGAGATGGGCCGGACCAGAGCTCCTTTCCTAATGAAGCGCCTTGCACAGTAAGGTAAGACAAAAGATGTTGTGCCCCCATCTCTGGACCTCCAGACCTGGTGCCAAGTGGTGCACAAAAGTGCCACAGACCTGATGGGTATGGAAGTTGCCCCGCAGTGACAACTGACTTCCCAAGTGATGCCATCCATTGAACATTTGAGTGGCTCTTCTGCATGCCATCTGGTGGTGTACCATTGATCCACGTTGGGTTCATCTGCCACATTGCACCAAAAAGTGCCCTGCTGCCAGCACCTTATATTACCAATAAGGTAATATTACCAATAAGGTAATGTACTATTTAACTCATAGCTGGAACCCAGGCATGTGCAGCCACTCTGGGTCAAAGCAGACTTGGGAGCAATGGTGATTAAGGGGTAACTCCATTTTCCCCAATACTCAAGTTCTCCCAGACCTGAGACTCATCACCAGTTGGAGTTTAAAGTCATACCCAGGACTACATATTACATTACAGGATTAGTTGGGCAGATAATCATTTCCATCCAGTCTTAAATTGGGTTCTATGATTATCAGAAGGGCAAATTGGACCCAAAATTGGCCCAATTATCCTCTAGTGTGGGGCCAGCCTTAAAGAAACACAGAGGAGCTAAAAACAGTCTTGAAATATCTAGTGTCTTATAATAATTTTCATGGCAAGGTGGGTTGCAACATACATTCCAACAGGATATAAATCTACCGTATCACAACAGCAGTAACTGCATGAAGTGTGCATACAATTGAGGTCAGGCTTTAGTGAGTAATACAGGACTGAGAGTGCACTCCCCAGAGCTTTCCCACACATTCCCCATTCACAGCCTCAGCACTGAATAACTGAATAGACATGCGCCTCATTAAATGCAGCAGATGTTCCCTCAGAAAGAATCCTCAGGATCAGACACTGCACAAATGTGTGCATTTTACTTTGTTGCAAACCTGTCGGTCAGAAAGGACAACAGTGCCTGATGAACCAAATCACAACAATAGTTTTGTTGTACTTTTAGAACAACAACAACAAAAATAAATAATAAAAGTTATTTTATGAATAATACATTTAAAATGAGTGCAATTATTTACATTTTTTAAATACTTTTTTCTTCTCTTCTATTAAAAAAATTCTCCAAAATTGTACAGTGGTGCTTGAAAGTTTGTGAACCCTTTAGAATTTTCTATATTTCTGCATAAATATGACCTAAAACAACATCAGATTTTCACACAAGTTCTAAAAGCAGATGAAGAGAACCCAAAATGAGACAAAAATATGATACTTGGTCATTCATTTATTGAGGAAAATGATCCAATATTACATATCCATGAGTGGCAAAAGTATGTGAACCTCTAGGATTAGCAGTTAATTTGAAGGTGAAATTAGAGTCAGGTGTTTTCAATCAATGGGATGGCAATCAGGTGTGAGTGGGCACCCTGTTTTATTTAAAGAACAGGGATCTGTCAAAGTTTGATCTTCACAACACATGTTTGTGGAAGTGTATCATGACACGAACAAAGGAGATTTCTGAGGACCTCAGAAAAAGTGTTGTTGATGCTCATCAGGCTGGAAAAGGTCACAAAACCATCTTTAAAAGAGTTTGGACTCCACCAATCCACAGTCAGACAGATTGTGTACAAATGGAGGAAATTCAAGACCATTGTTACCCTCCCCAGGAGTGGTCAACCAACAAAGATCACTCCAAGAGCAAGGTGTGTAATAGTCGGTGAGGTCACAAAGGACCCTAGGGTAACTTGTAAGCAACTGAAGGCCTCTCTCACATTGGCTAATGTTAAATGTTCATGAGTCCACCATCAGGAGAACACTGAACAACAATGGTGTACATGGCAGGGTTGCAAGGAGAAAGTGACTGCTCTCCAAAAAGAACATTGCTGCTCATCTGCAGTTTGCTAAAGATCACATGGACAAGCCAGAAGGCTATTGGACAGATGAGACCAAAATAGAACTTTTTGGTTTAAATGAGAAGCGTTATGTTTGGAGAAAGGAAAACACTGCATTCCAGCATAAGAACCTTATCCCATCTGTGAAACATGGTGGTGGTAGTATCATGGTTTGGGCCTGTTTTGCTGCATCTGGGCCAGGACGGCTTGCCATCATTGATGGAACAATGAATTCTGAATTATACCAGCGAATTCTCAAAGAAAATGTCAGGACATCTGTCCATGAACTAAATCTCAAGAGAAGGTGGGTCACGCAGCAAGATAACGACCCTAAGCACACAAGTCTGATGATGTTTTAGGTCATATTTATGCAGAAATATAGAAAATTCTAAAAGGTTCACAAACTTTCAAGCACCACTGTACATACATTTTAAATCGATGATATTAGAATCAAACGGAAACCAACTATTTGTCCTCATTTGTACCCAAATATGTAGGTTGTATTTCTACTCATGCCAATCATTTGGAACTACTTGATCAAAACACTGACTTTCACTGAGGGCCACATTTTCATTGTGATAGAAGTTTGGGAAAGTTTGAATGCACAACGTTCACTTACACTTGCTTAGCATGCACTAATTAATGGAACTGATCTTGAAGTGAGATTTTGCAGAATTTCTCGTATTCTGTTGTCATATTCTTTAAGTTAAAATGAAATAAAAGCATCTTTTCCACGTATATAAGCAAACATTTCACATGTATGATATTACATTTGCTAAATAAAAACCGCATGAATAACGCATGCACTGTCATGGCACGTGCCTCAACCATGTAATGTCAAGTGACAGACCATTTTTCAGTCGAGGTCTCCACTTTCCCAAAGACCCCTCACTCTTTTAAACACTCCTGCACCTGCTGTCCAGAGATGGACTCATTGTTTCCTTAGTAATACGCACTTCATTGAGCATGTGGCTGGTCCTCTGGTCTTTGGTCCCATCTGAGCTCCTCATTGGCTGCAGACTGTGAGAACCTCCAACAAACTCAGGACTCACACATTCATATGGAGATTAGAGAGTATAAATAGAGGAGGGCATGAGAGAGAGGGAGTGAGACAGAGAGAGAGAGAGAGACAGAGAGAGAGAGAGAGAAAGCTTAGCACAGCTCAGATCTTCTCCTCACAGAGAGCTGAGAGAGGAAACATAGCCATGGCTCCGACAATCATTGCATCAATGATCAACTCCAACCAACTTTTTCCACTTACTAATAAGGTAAATATACTAAGCCATGATATTTTGTACAATTTCATTTCACATTTGACTAAAATTTGAATATTTATTGAGTTAAATGATGTTTTAACAAACATTTCTGTTTTATCTGTAGCTGAGAAAGCCAACAGTAGAGAAGATGCGTCGAGAACAAATCAACAGCAGTATGGAGAAGCTCAAGTCTCTGCTGGGTGGAGAATTCCTAAAGCAACAGCCTGATTTCAGACAGGAGAAAGCCGACATCCTGGAGACGACAGTTTATTTCCTGAGACAGCAGCAATCGCACAAGGAGTCGAGCTGCTCCACTGCAGCTGATGAAAACTACGGCAGGTGTGTGCAGGAGACCATCAACTTCCTGTCTCAGTGTCAAGTACACACTCAGTCCCAGAGAAGACTGCTGAGCCACTTCCTCACCATGCAGCCTTCCATGGAGAAGAGCAGAAATGTCGTTCCTCAGTTCATCTCTCCAGCCTCCCAGATCAGCCGCAAAGAAGAGACTCCAGGCTGCAGTGGCCTCTGGAGACCCTGGTAGAGATGCGTGGACACTTGGTCATTAGGAAACCATCTTATAAATGCCACATTGGTATTAACTACAGTTTCCTAAATGCGTTAGAATATTTTTGTCCAGTTTTGCATGGACAGAATAAGACAAGTTGTTTCCATATTGGAAAAGTATGTATATTTTTCCATTACTGTGCCATATATTGTACTTACTAAACAAAAAGAACTGCTACATCCTTCAAATATATATTTTTTTACTTTGAATGTATAAGAAAAAGCTCATAATGAGTATACATTTACTGCTTTTGCAGTACTTTAAGAAATTAACTTTTTAAATGTCACATTGGCATTAATCATGTTTTCCAGAGTGTTGGACTTTTTACAGTTTTGCATGTGCAAAATCTAAGTTGCTTTCACTGCAAGAAAGCATATATAAATGTTTTGACTTTTTCAGAATCTATTCCATTTTCTTCCCATGCAAGAAGAATCATTACAGTCATCATGTTTTGAGTGCATTACTAAACCCATACTGGGTGTAAACTTTCTGCATTTGTAAACTGTTTGAATTTCAAGCAATTAAACTTTTTCTAGTTTTTATACAGCTCACTTATTGTGTAAGCCACTATTTTTCTATTTGAAATAGAACTTTAAGGCTTAAAAAAACCCAAAAAACTTTTCTTTATTGAGACTCGTGAACCTTGAGTTTGTGACATTTTTTGTGACATTTCCTCATCTAGTAACGCCAGCTCCAGTGGAGTAACATAGAAGGGATGCTGATGCTGGCTTCTGCACAGCGTAAACATGTTTACAGTGGGTCCTTGTGACTGAGAGAAAAAAAATATATAGTTCAGGCTTTTATTTGAAGATATTTGCTGCTTTAGCTTTTTTATTTTTTAATGTTCAAACTGGAAATGACTTTGCCTTCTGTGAAGGTCTTGTACTTTACTGCATGACTATAAACCAATATTGCCAAAATAATGAAAATAAATTCTAATAATACAAACGAGATGGTCTCTGAATGATTCATTCAATCTGCTTATTGAAATAAAGGTTTATTCTAGAAGCCTCAAATGTTTTTCAGTTTGTCCTTCTAGGAGAAATTATAAAAATTTGAAGATTTGATTCTGTTTCATAGAAAGTTCCAAGTAGAGAACTTGTAAAGAACCCTTGAAGAACCATTTCCCCTAGTGTTTACTATGATTCCCATCTTTGGTGTGTGTCTTTAAAGGTTTACACTGACACCATATATTTCATTGTACAGGGTGTTTCAAAAAAGTTTGATATTATTTTGGATGTAAATATCCCAGAATGATATAAAATTTTTTGAAACACCCTGTACTTTAAAATTACAGCAACATCTTGAAGTGGGAAATTACGCTGGTCAACTATTTTTCAGAAGTTGTTTGCTTCAGAGATGAACTTGGCTGTTTGTTATGAAATTTGGTGTGTTGAATTCAAATATGACAATTAAAACAGCTTATTGGCTACGTCTTCCAAGATATTTAAGATTTTACATTTTATACTTACAGTATGTACATTGTGTAGATAGTAACGTTTAAAGTATAAATTGTAAACCTAGGTCTCTTCATGTGTTTCTGCTTGGTTTACATGATATTTCACCTGTTCTCTTTATGTAACACTACAAAATCAGCAAAAAGTTGATATAAATAAAATGTATTATGAACCAAATGGCAAAAAACAATTATGTATAAGTACCGAATAGGTTTAGTTCTTATTCAGTGTTTACTCAGTGCTTTTTGGCAGCTTGTCTCTTGTATTCACGAAACGGAGCATCTCTTGTCAAGCTTGTCAAGCAAAGACTTAATCTCGAGTGTCTAGCACTGTATGATTTTTTTTCTGAGCTGATTATAGGGCAATTTGGTCAGCAGAGCGATGTAAGTTGACTTATGATTGCATCATCAGTGACTTCTAGGAACAACATTATATCATGTATTATGCAATACCGGCTTCAGATTGCATCATTTATTGTTTTGCCAAAAAAGTAAGTACTGTCCAAACTCAATCATAGATTTATTCATGGAACCAATCTTGAAAACTAGAGCCAATGAACAATTTTAAGTTTCATTTTTGCTCTCAGGGCTGCATGGTGGTGTAGTGGTTAGCACTGTTGCCTCACAGCAAGAAGGTCTGGGTTCGAGCCCCGTGGCCAGCGAGGGCCTTTCTGTGCGGAGTTTGCATGTTCTCCCTGTGTCTGCGTGGGTTTCCTCCGGGTGCTCCAGTTTCCCCCACAGTCCAAAGACATGCAGGTTAGGTTAACTGGTGACTCTAAATTGACCGTAGGTGTGAATGGTTGTCTGTGTCTATGTGTCAGCCCTGTGATGACCTGGCGATTTGTCCAGGGTGTACCCTGCCTTTTGCCCGTAGTCAGCTGGGATAGGCTCCAGCTTGCCTGCGACCCTGTAGAACAGGATAAAGCGTCTAGAGATAATGAGATGAGGTGAGATGATATTTTTGTTCTCAGCGACCCAGAATTAGTAAAGTTTGACTACCGTATATTTATTTCAGAAGCATTTTGGCTGTAGACCAGTGTTATCAATGAGGAGGCACTACAGGTTATAAAGAGCAGTAGGTCTAAACCCTAAACAAATCATTTTCGGTTTTTAAATGTGTTTATTTCACTGACAGATTGCTCATGCTTTCAGATCTCTCTCTGTTGATGATGGTTATGGATGTACGTAGAATGATATTGGTGTTTTACTTAATCCAGGTGTGAGTGTTTCTATGCTCATCAGCATATCTTGATCGTCTCTTTAGTCTATTGTTTTGAACTATACTCAGCCATGTTAAAGTGAACCTGAAAGGAAACTATCTGCAAAGTACTTTTTACCATGATGAGCTCTCAGACCACTTATTGTTCACACTACAACTTCTTAGACCTGGCTGTGTAATACTGAATCATGGATAATTGTGGATGCCATTCAAAATGGTTCAAAAACAAAATTGTAGTCAAATATCAGAAGGGGCTGGGGAAAAATAAATCAACAAGGAGAAATAATTTTGTTAGGGAGCCATCACACATGCTTTATGTTATCGGCCCACTTGTGACTCTCATTAGGTGGTTGGCATATAAAACAAATGCATTCTCTTTGTTTGTTTGTTTGTTTGTTTGTTTGTTTGTTTGTTTGTTTGTTTGTGAATGATGTTATGGGAAATATGGCTGGACCAATCTTCATGAAACTTTCAGGATCGATGGGTATTGGTCTCAAATAGAACCTCCAACATTTTGGGGGTCATCCAGTCAAGGTCAAGGTTTTTGTGGCAACTGCTTCATAAAGAGGTGGTAGCCACTATGTCATCGTGCTGTAAGAATGTAAGAGTGTAACAGTCATGCAGTATGGTGTGTACTGATTGGCTGAGAGCAGCAGAGAATCAGAATCAGAACCATGTTTCTTGGCCAAGTATGTTCACACACAAGGTCAAAATCAAGTTCAAGGTCACCAAAAAGGTCAAAATCATTTTTTCGCGATATCTTCCTTCATATTCATCAAGTGCTACCGGGTGAGGTTTGTTTTGCCTGGCAACACTTCTTATTATTATTGTCTAAGTACTTAATTTCAATAGCATAAAAGCTAGTTCCATAATGCTACAGCTGCAAGCAAATGTGAAGGGGACTGAGACTAATTTGACACGAATAAAATGGATTGCAAAATGAACCACAAAGCAACTGTATTGGGACCATCTTGAGAGGTGATCTGAATACAGTTTGCTTGTAGGCCTTTTTAGGGGTTTGAGTTCATTTGTTGTGTTTATATAGTCATTAATCTAAGACCACAGAATGTAAAACTGGACCGGGTGTGAAAACACCCTTGAGTGTTTAAAATCAGAGTTCACAGCTTTAGTATATTCAGTGAAGTTTAAGTATTGATGGTTAAGTCAGATATCTTGTCCTGCCATTGCTGTGTCTATAGGAGAGCGGTGTCATTTGCTTTCATCAGGTCTTGGTTGGGGGCGGCACGGTGGTGTAGTGGTTAGCACTGTCACCTCACAGCAAGAAGGTCCTGGATTCGAGCCCAGTGGCCAGTGAGGGCCTTTCTGTGTGGAGTTTGCATGTTCTCCCTGTGTCTGCATGGGTTTCCTCCGGGTGCTCCGTCTTCCCCCACAGTCCAAAGGCATGCAGGTTAGGTTAAATGATGACTCTAAATTGACCGTAGGTGTGAATGTGAGTGTGAATGGTTGTTTATCTCTGTGTCAGCCCTGCGATAACCTGGAGACTTGTCCAGGGTGTACCCCACCTCTCGCCCGTAGTCAGCTGGGATAGGTTCAAGCTTGCCTGTGACCCTGTAGGACAGGATAAGTGGCTACAGATAATGGAGGGATGGATGGAGGTCTTGGTTGGAGCATGTCGGTCCCAGGGGTCATCTACAGAGGATGTGGTCTATGGTCTGTAGTGTCTCACCACAGGGACACTCACCACTGGTGATGAATCCTCACTTGTGGATATTGTCTCCAGTTTTGCCCACTTTTGCTCTTGCTCTAGTTAGGGTTACCCAGTGCTTTCTAGTGAGAGTTGTTCCACTGGGCAGGCTTTCACTTGGGCTTGGCAGGGCTTCATTGGGTGGGCAGCGAACACTTTCCCAACTATATTCGCTCCAGACCCTCCATGACTGAAGCTTTTATGAGATTTTAATTGTCATCTTACTTCCAGGTGACCGTAAAGTGGGCGATGGTTAAGTGATATACAGTGATGTCTAATGTAAAGGGTGGAAATAAAAATAGCTATAAGAATAAAATGAACCACTCACAAAGAGCATATTGATTGTCAACAATTTGACAGTTTATTTTCAGAACTTTTTTTTTTTTTTGCAAGAATGGCTTTGTGTACTCACAAATAAACTAACATATCATCTAAGACCTTCACTGAAGGCATACTCATGCCTTTTCCTTTCTGGAAAAAAAAAAATTTACACCTGCAATTAACTCACTGAAGAGCTTACCCAGCTAATCTAGCTAAATAAATAATATTCTCAAGAATGAAAAAAGGTGTTTTAAAATCACAAATGCATAATAATACAGTAAAAATATTCCAGTTGCATCGCACTGGATTGGAAAGATCTGTATTAAAAATATCACAGATATTTTGTACTTATCTGTTCATATTAGATATGAATAACAGATGAAATAGCCTAAACAAAATTAAAATCATATTTCAAAAGTCAGATAGAGAACTCTTATACAATAAGAGATCATTAAAAAAAAAAAATAAAAAAAAATATATATATATATATATATATATATATATATATATATATATATATATATATATATAAAATTTACCGGGTGGCACTGTGGTGTAGTGGTCAGCGTTGTCGCCTCACAGCAAGAAGGTCCAGGTTCGAGCCCCGTGGCTGACGAGGGCCTTTCTGTGCAAAGTTTGCATGTTGTCCGCGTGGGTTTCCTCCGGGTGCTCCGGTTTCCCCCACAGTCCAAAGACATGCAGGTTAGGTTAACTGGTGACTCTAAATTGACCGTAGGTGTGAATGTGAGTGTGAATGGTTGTCTGTGTCTATGTGTCAGCCCTGTGATGACCTGGCGACTTGTCCAGGGTGTACCCCGCCTTTCGCCTGTAGTCAGCTGGGATAGGCTCCAGCTTGCCTGCAACCCTGTAGAACAGGATAAAATGGCTAGAGATAATGAGATGAGATGAGATATTATTTACCATCTGGGAGGTCCGTATCGTGAAATACTGTGACTGAGGTCTTGAAAATACTGACCGAGGCCTTTGGGCCGAGGTCAGTATTTTCAAGGCAGAGGTCACGGTATTTCACAATATGGACCAACCTTAAGTTGGTAAATAATATATTTATTTTTTTCTTTACCAAATTCTAACAGAAAATGAGAGCGCCCGAAAGGGAAACCATATTTAGAACAAACCTGCTACAAGCTCCTTTTCAGCTTTCTCCTGAAATGTTTTCTTTTATTTCGTCTTCATCAGGGTAGTAAAACTCGTTTTCGCTGTTAACACTGTTGTTATCGCTATCCATGCTGTAAAATTAATGCTATTATACTGAGAAATGTGAAAATAAATGTTGACAAAAAATTGCTAGTATGTTTGTTGTTGTGAACGAGCGAGTCGCCAAAGGTCCGTAACCGGGATCTGGATCATAGGATTCCGGACTGCTCACGAGCCAATCAGAGCACACAATTTGATGGAAACCGGACCGTGAAAAAATAATTTAAAATATTTTCTTCTTGCATAGTTATGTGAATTTTTTTAAGTTTCACAAAGCAGTGATGGAAACATCTACACATGCTTTCCCATAATGAAAGCAACTTGTCATATTTTGTCCATGAAAAATTGGACAAAATATTCCAACACACTTTAGGAAAACATAATTAATGCCAGTGTGGTATTTGTAATGTGGTTTCCTAATGGTAACTTGTCTATACATCTACACATCTACACATGCTTTTCCAGTATGAAAGCAACTTGTCATATTCTGTCCATGCAAAGTTGGACAAAAATATTCTAACACATTTAGGAAACTGCATTTAATGTCAATGTGGCATTTATAAGTTGGTTTCCTGATGGTAAAGTGTCCACACATCTCTACCAGGGTCTCCAGAGGCCACTGCAGCCTGGAGTGTCCTCTTTGCTGCTGATCTGGAAGGCTGGAAAGCTGAACTGAGAAACAACATTTCTGCTCTTCTCCATGAAAGGCTGCATGGCAAGGAAGTGGCTCAGCAGTCTTCTCTGGGGCTGAGTGTGTACTTGACACTGAGACAGGAAGTTGATGGTCTCTTGCACACACCTGCTGTAGCCTTCAGTGGAGCAGCTCGACTTCTTGTATGATTGCTGCTGCTGTCTCAGGAAATAAACTGTCATTTCCAGGATGTCACTGTTTTCCTGTCTGGAATCAGGCTGTTGCTTTAGGAATTCTCCACCCAGCAGAGACTTGAGCTTCTCCATGCTGCTGTTAATTTGTTCTCAGCACAACTTCTCCACTATTGGCTTTCTCAGCTAAAGACAAGATGGAATAGAAATATTTCATCACACTTTTATATATATATATGTATATATAATATACAGTTGTGGTCAGAAGTTTACATACAATTACATGAATGTCATCTTGGATATGAATGTCGTAGCAATATCTGGGCTTTCAGTAATTTCTTTGAACTGTTATTTTTCTGTGGCAGAATGACTGTACAGCATACATCTCTAATTAAAAAAAACACTAGAATTTGGTGCACAAATTTTAATTTTCTTTGGGTTTTCTGAAATCAACACAGGGTCAAAATTGTACATACAGGGTCAAACATTACATACGCTCACTTAGATTATTAATTCAGTGGTGCTGAAACTTCCAAAATGTCTCTTATCTTGCCAAGGCTGAGGCCTCTTAACTTCTTGTTAGTGATCATGATTGACTCCAGCTGGTAGCTTTTCTGTGCCTTCATAAAACAGGTTTGTTTACAGCACTCATTGGATTGACCAACACACAGTAAAATGGGAAAGTCCAAGGAGCTCAGTGCAGATCTGAGAAAGAGGATTGCAGATACAGTGCCTTGAAAAAGTATTCATACCCCTTGAACTTTTTCACATTTTTCCACCTTACAACCACAAACTTAAAAGTTTTTTATTCGAAAACATGAATATTCTTTGATCTAAACCATTCCATTGTAGCTCTGGCTGTATGTTTAGGGTCATTGTCTTGCTGGAAGGTGAATCTCCTTCCCAGTCTCAAGTCTTTTGCAGCCTCCAACAAGTTTTCTTCCAGGATTGCCCTGTATTTAGCTCCATCCCTCTTCCCATCAACTCTGACCAGCTTCCCTGTCCCTGCTGAAGAAAAGCATCCCCATAGCATGATGCTGCCACCACCATGTTTCACAGTGGGGATGGTGTGTGCAGGGTGATGAGCAGTGTTAGTTTTCCGCCACACATAGCGCTTTGCATTTAGGCCAAAACGTTCAACTTTGGTCTCATCTGACCAAAGCACCTTCTTCCACATGTTTGCTGTGTCCCCTACATTTATTATGCCTGTCTTTCAACAATGGCTTTCTTCTTGCCACTCTTCCAAAAAGGCCAGATTTGTGGAGTGTACGACTTATAGTTGTCCTGTGCACAGATTCTCCCACCTGAGCTGTGGATTTCTGCAGCTCCTCCAGAGTGATCATGGGCCTCTTGGCTGCTTCTCTGACCAGTGCTCTCCTTGTTCGCTCTGTCAGTTTAGGTGGATGGCCATGTCTTGGTAGGTTTGCAGTTGTGCCATACTTTTTCCATTTTTGAATGATGGATTGAACAGTGCTTCTTGAGATGTTCAGAGCTTGGGATATTTTTTTTATAACCTAACCCTGCTTTAAACTTCTCCAGAACTTTATCCCTGACCTGTCTGGTGAGTTCTTTGGTCTTCATGATGCTGTTTGTTCTTCAGCGTTCTCTAACAAACCACTGAGGCCTTCACAGAACAAGTGTATTTATGCTGAGAGTAAATTACACACAGTAGGACTCTATTAACTAATTAGATGACTTCTGAAGGCAATTGATTGCACTGGATTGTATTTAGAGGTATCAGAGTACAGGGGGCTGAATACTAATGCACACCACATTTTTCAGATTTTTATTTGTTTAAAATTTTGAAGACCATTTATCATTTTCGTTTCACTTCACAATTATGTGCTACTCTGTGTTGGTCTATCACATAAAATCTCAGTAAAAAACTTTTAAGTTCATGGTTGTAAGGTGGGAAAATGTGAAAAAGTTCAAGGGGTATGAATACTTTTTCAAGGCACTGTCTACACAACTCTGGAATGTCTCTTGGAGCCATTTCTAAACAACTGCAAATTCCAAGATCAGTTTGAACAATTGTATCCAAGTTATTGTGAGGTGTAGTCACTTTGCCAAGCCACTTTGCTTCAAGAAAACCCAAACTGTCAGGAACAACCTGGGAACCACCATGGCACAGCCCTGCCATGAACTGGAAGCTGATGGATCACTGTCTACAGTTCAGATCACCATGGACTAAGAGGCTGCTATCCAAGAAATAACCACCTACTCCAAAATTGACATCTTCAAGCTTAACTAAAGTTTGAAGCTGACCGCACGTACAAAGAAAAAGCCTTCTGGAGGATAGCTGTATGGTCAGTTGAGACAAAGATTGAGTTGTTTGGCCACAATGACCACCATGTACAGAGGGACACTGTACCAGCTGGTGGTGGTGGTAGGATCATCATATTCTGGGGCTGTTTTGCTGCCAGTGGAACTGGTTTATTGCACAAAGTGGATGGAATAATGAAGAAGGAGGACTACCTCAGAATTCTTTGGCATAAACCATTAGAAACTTGAACACGACTTGGGACTTGGGAGTTACAACAGGACAATGAACCCAAACACGCATCAGAGCTGGTTGTAGAGGATAAAGCAGGCTAACATTAAGCTTAAAACAAGTCCTGACTTCAACCCTATTGAAAATATATGGACCATGCTTATAAGTCGAGTCCATGCCAAGAAAAAAAATTTAATTGAACTCTACCAATTCTATCATGAAGAGTCGTGAAATATCCAACAAAAATTCTGCCAGAAGCTTGTTCATGGTAAACAAAAATGCTTGCTCAAGGTGAAACTTGTGAAGAGACATTTTACCCAAATATTAGGTGTGCTGTATGTATATTTTTGACCCTGTGTTGATTTCAGAAAACCCAAAGAAAATTAAAACTTGTGCACCAAATTCTAGTGGGTTTTTTTTTATTAAAGATGTATGCTGTACAATCATTCTGCCACAGAAAAAGAACAGTTCAAAGAAATTACTGAAAGCCCAAATATTGCCATGACATTCATATAAACTTATGACCACAACTGTATATAAATAAATAAATATTCCCCAAAGTATTAATAAAATGAGAAATGAAACTGCATACAATATCATGGTTTAGTATATTTACCTTATTAGTCAATGAAAGAAGGTGCTTGGAGTTGATCATTGACGCAGTGATTGTAGGAGCCATGGCTGTGTTTCCTCTATCAGCTCTCTGTGAAGAGAAGATCTGAGCTATGCTGATCTCTCTCTCTCTCTCTCTCGCTCCCTCTCTCTCACTCCCTCCTCTATTTATACTCCTCTATTTTACTCCTCTATTTATACTCTCTAATCTCCATATGAATGTGTGAGTTCTGGGTTTGCTGGAGGTTCTCACAGTCCGCAGCCAATGGGGAGGTCAGATGGGACTAAAGAACTGCAAGCTGCCACATGCTCAATAATTACTTAGAAAACAACGGTTCTGTCTCAAGGGAGCAGGTGGAGGGTCTTATGATGATAGGCAGTGAAATGCTTAGGAGTGTGTGAACGTGGGAAACCAGTGACCTTACATATTTTTAAGCAGATGCTTGATAGCAGGATATCCAATCCTAACATTAAAGCAATTTTATGAAGACTGTAAACGTACTGCAGTATACTAAATCTATCTATCTGTCGATTACATAATATTTTACAACATATGATCATGTACAGTAGCAGTCAAAACTTTGGACACACCTACTATTTTCTACATTGTAGAACAATACTGAAGACATCAAAACTACAAAATGACATATGGAGCATATATGGAATTATGTGGTAAAAATTTCTGAAAAAAAAGTTTCATATTTTAGATATGAGCCATTGTTTACCTTGATGATGTTTTGCACACTATTGGCATTATCTTTACCAGCTTCATGAGGTAGTCACCTGGAATGCTTTTCAATTAAAAGGTGTGCCTCATCAAAAGTTAATTAGTGCAATTTCTTGCCTTCTTAATGTGTTTGAGATCAAACAGTAAATAGTAAATAATAAAAATACAGTAAATAGCCCTATTCCACAACTATAGTAAATCTCATCTCATCTCATTATCTCTAGCCGCTTTATCCTGTTCTACAGGGTCGCAGGCAAGCTGGAGCCTATCCCAGCTGACTACGGGCGAAAGGCGGGGTACACCCTGGACAAGTCGCCAGGTCATCACAGGGCTGACACATAGACACAGACAACCATTCACACTCACATTCACACCTACGGTCAATTTAGAGTCACCAGTTAACCTAACCTGCATGTCTTTGGACTGTGGGGGAAACCGGAGCACCTGGAGGAAACCCACGCGGACACGGGGAGAACATGCAAACTCCACACAGAAAGGCCCTCGCTGGCCACAGGGCTCGAACCCGGACCTTCTTGCTGTGAGGCGACAGCGCTAACCACTACACCACCATGCCGCCCCACTATAGTAAATAATAATAATAATAATAATATTATCTATAGCAGGGCGGCACAGTGGTGTGGTGGTTAGTGCTGTCACCTCACAGCAAGAAGGTCCGGGTTCGAGACCGGTGGCCGGCGAGGGCCTTTCTGTGCGGAGTTTGCATGTTGTCTGCGTGGGTTTCCTCCGGGTGCTCCGGTTTCCCCCACAGTCCAAAGACATGCAGGTTAGGTTAACTGGTGACTCTAAATTGACCGTAGGTGTGAATGTGAGTGTGAATGGTTGTCTGTGTCTATGTGTCAGCCCTGTGATGACCTGGCGACTTGTCCAGGGTGTACCCCGCCTTTCGCCCGTAGTCAGCTGGGATAGGCTCCAGCTTGCCTGCGACCCTGTAGAAGGATAAAGCGGCTACAGATAATGAGATGAGATGAGATGAGATGAGATGAGATGATATTATTTGAGATGTAAATATCCCAGAAACTACATAGTCTAGGCAAATGAAACTGAACAGGCTTAATGTTGAGCAATATAAGATTTATTCCTCAAAATTTGACTGAGAAATTCAAAGGTATGTGGATTCCATGAACGATTTCACAAATTTTCAATATGCGTGCCGCCTGAGACACGGACACACAGACAGCCTTCTTCTTTGAACTTTTTGTTCCATGTCCAAGTCTGCACTGCATTTGTTGCATTTTTAGAGAATTCTCTCATAAATGCACACTGCACAGTCTTGTTCGACTGTGTTCGAGCGTACATTTTTGCACCCTCTTAAGAATACATTTCAACAAAGAACGCACTTGCTTATATAAAAAACACACAACGCCTTTTCTTTTCCAGTGAATGGCATTTCTATACCTAATAAGATAAAAACATTAAACATAAAATTTTGACCTGTTTCCATACATGCTGTTAAAATTTGAGGTCAATTGAACCAGAATTGGCAAAGTTATTAGATTGTGAAATATCAAATTTTTTGAAACTGTTATTTTTATATAAGCAAGTGCGTTCTTTGTTGAAATGTATTCTTAAGAGGGTGCAAAATTGTTGGGTAGTGCAATGACCTATAAATATATTAATCACATGAATAACAGTGGATATGCTTTGCTCTTTGAGCTTCATCCTTGTTTTCCAGGAAAAATAATTTTCCACATAAGCAGAATCTCTCTCTTATAGTTTGTTAAATATCACATTTCTCTGTTAACTGACCTCACCATCAACCATCTTGAATTTTGATATGCTCGCTAACCAGTAAGTCAGCTGGGATAGGCTCCAGCTTGCCTGCGACCCTGTAGAACAGGATAAAGCGGCTAGAGATAATGAGATGAGATGAGTTATCTATAGCACCTTTCACAATGCCAAGGTTGCTTTACAGAAGGGATGAAAAAAACACGAAGCAGTAAGAGAGGAAGAGAAATGTTCGTGAAGAAGATAAGTTTTCAATTCAGTTTTGAAAGTAGAGAAAGAAGAGCAGCCATGGAGAGATTGAGGAAGAGAATTCCAGAGTTTGGAGGTAATGCATTGAAGGACCTGCCCCCAGGGTGGAAAGTCTGTTGCATGGGACAGCAAGTAAATTGATACTAGAAGTCCTAAGTGAGTGAGAGAGGGTGTATGGGGTCAGTAATTCCCTAAACTATATCGGAGCAAGATTATGCAAGGCTGTGAAAGTGAGAAGCGAGATTTTAAATTTAATACGGCATGGCGGGGCGGCACGGTGGTGTAGTGGTTAGCGCTGTCGCCTCACAGCAAGAAGGTCCTGGGTTCGAGCCCCGTGGCCGGCGAGGGCCTTTCTGTGCGGAGTTTGCATGTTCTCCCCGTGTCCGCGTGGGTTTCCTCCGGGTGCTCCGGTTTCCCCCACAGTCCAAAGACATGCAGGTTAGGTTAACTGGTGACTCTAAATTGACCGTAGGTGTGAATGTGAGTGTGAATGGTTGTCTGTGTCTATGTGTCAGCCCTGTGATGACCTGGCGACTTGTCCAGGGTGTACCCTGCCTTTCGCCCGTAGTCAGCTGGGATAGGCTCCAGCTTGCCTGCGACCCTGTAGAAGGATAAAGCGGCTAGAGATAATGAGATGAGATGAGATGAGACGGCATGGCGGTGCAGTGGTTAGCGCTGTCGCCTCACAGCAAGAAGGTTCTGGGTTCGAATCTCAAGGCCGATGGAAGCCTTTCTGTGTGGAGTTTGCATGTTCTCCCTGTGTCTGCATGGATTTCCTCCTACTTCAAAGACATGCAGATTATGTAAAAAAAAAAAAAAATTGAACTTCTTGTATGTCGCTCTGGGTAAGTGTCTGTTAAATGCCTGTAATGTAATATGGGACAGAACTGGTAGTCAGTGGAGCTGACAGAGGATGGGGGTGATGTGAGCAGAGCATTTAGTATGGGTTAGAACTCTAACTGCAAAGTTCTGAATATACTGTGGCTTTTGTAAAGACTTTGCAGGAAGACCAATGAGGAGTGAATTGCAGTAATCTATCCATCCATTCATCCATCCATTATCTGTAGCTGCTTATCCTGTTCTACAGGGTCGCAGGCAAGCTGGAGCCTATCCCAGCTGACTATGGGCGAGAGGCAGGGTACACCCTGGACAAGTCGCTAGGTTATCGCAGGGCTGATACAGAGACAAACAACCATTCACACTCACATTCACACCTACGGTCAATTTAGAGTCACCAGTTAACCTAACCTGCATGCCTTTGGACTGTGGGGGAAACCGGAGCACCCAGAGGAAACCCACGCAGACACAGGGAGAACATGCAAACTCCTTACAGTAATCTCAATGGGACATAATGAAAGCAAAATGAAAGCAGTAACCTATATTACGTTAAGAACCGCTCAACCAAGTAAAGAGAAACGACAGTCCATTACTTTAAGGCATGAAGTGCCTTTTAATTAATAAAAATAAAGAAACACCATTGAATTAGATGGTGTGTCCAAACTTTTGACTTGTACTGTGTGACAAACTCTTAATAAGAACTTGGTTTTGTCTTGTATATCACTCCTTGCCCCTCTATCTTCAATTTTTAACATTATTATTTCCTATAGCCAGAGCAAAGCTTTTGGGTGAAAGTGTGCTCTGTGTCTTTCAACATTAAATGACCACATTGGAACACTTTTCCTGAAACCCGCCAGCCCCCTAAACACACACACACAGCTGCTTGGCCTGCTGTCTATCCCTCGTTCACATTCTCCTGTTTCAGTAGCGGGAATGTGGGAGCAGTGCTGTAGCAAGGCTTCCCACACTTCTAGATTCATGACATTGAAACTGAACACAAAGAAAGCGTGGCCCATTAGACAAAGCTAGGACGGTAAGCCCCCCTATTCCAGACCTCCAGGCCAGCCATCTGGAGTGATTCATTCAATTACCACCCAGAGACTACACAATCTGCTCTCAGTGTGTGGGACACAGTTATCTCTAAATATCAGCCTGTGCTAATTCGAATTCGTTTGCAGTATAGGAAGTTATATATTCTGCGATGACTATCTTTACAGTGGTGTGAAAAATATTTTAATAATCTGTAATGCCATTAAAAGTTCTTTAAGACTTGCTTTTGGATGAGTCACCTTGATTATTTTTGCTTATACTGGAACACATCCATTATGCATTACATATATTGATGCTAGTAGCTCACTATACCTTTGGGCAGATGTTTGATTTGCGCAGATCCTTTCCCACAGCACATCACTGACAACATGAATCATCTGTGTGTTGATTTACAACACCCAGAGCTGCTTTGCCAACAATGACGTTAACAACTGATTGACACTAAGGTATGAAAAATAGCCCCTCCCACCTGCCTATTAATTCTCAGCTATTGTGCACCAATTACTCCAACAATTCATCCATTTTCTCAAGCTCACTGATTGGCTCAGAAACGTGAGAACTTGCATCTCATTAAATGCCCTTAGTTTTTGTATAAATGCTGGCGAAAAAGCAGTTGAAAATCAGATCTACATCACTGACTCACTCATGAACACCAGCCATCATGAAAGATCTGCAAAAAAGGTATGTCTAGTCCAAAGCATGTTAATTAAAAATAATGCGGTACATGTGCAATCTATGGATCTATTATGAGCAGTCAGCTTCCCGAAAGCTCTGGAGATATTTTTGTATGTATCCTGATGAAGCCTAGCACTTACGGTGATGTGGTTTGATTTGTCAGAGGCAAGCTCATGGCCTTGGAGAGGAGATGCACTGATGGTGTGGAGCGTCTCAAGGCCATCGTGGAGGCCCAGCTGCACAGTAGCATCTCTCACATAGACCTCTGGGACAAGACAGTCTCATTCTTTACTTCAAAAAAGACATCGATCTTTCACGATGGTTATTCCAAGAACTCTAGAGAGACCCTGCGGCTTTTCCCTGCTTCAGATGAAGATGTGATCCCTCTCTGTTTTCAGAAGTGATGCACTTCAGCTGAATGTTCGACTGAATGACTCTGGATGCCTCAAGTGAAAATGGAACTTTTGCTCTGAAATGGCAAAGAATTTCTAACATAGCTGTATGTAAAGTCTTTTGTAAAGACAAATTAATTCTGTAACACACACGGCTCTGTAGGGCTTTTAGTTTGTCCACAGCTGGACCATAGCCATTCTTATTTAGCAACAGAGAGCTTTACTATTCTATGCAAAGAATATGGTTAATAGGTACATGGAACCCATGCAAATGTTGAGCAGAATATTTGAATGAAAGCCATATTCCTTTGACAAAGGAACCATTAGTATGCAGTTAATGCAAAAACTAAGTTATAAAGTGTTTCTCAGTATTTTAGGTTACTTAGGTTGAAAAATATTTGCATGAATGCATTAGATTATCAGATAATGGATGGATGGATGGATGGATGAATATTATATTAGTATAGATTATATGAGTCTTTTTTAATAAAAACCCACAAAATCTGTTTATAATCATGCCTCCTTAATTTTTTTTCATCGTTTCCATTTTACTGATAGTCTCAGTCTTAGTTGATGAATTAAAAAGTCAGAGAGATGGATACATACAGTACTGTACATACAGAAAAATCAAGTTTCTACAAGTTGGCTTAAGAATTTATTTAAAAAATGACCAAACAAGCAGAACTTGCATGTGTTTATAGAGTAATATCCACCCATCTATCCATTTTGGCATATCACAACAGTGACGTGGTCACTTGGACAGCTTCAGCCATCAGAGTGTCTAGGCAACATTACAGTAGTGGTTTCCCATTGCCTTCTACTGGATTATTATAGAGGTTTTCTCCTCTCAACCATTCACACTCACATCTATGGACAATTTAGAGCCACCAATTAGCCTAACCTGCATGTCTTTGGACTGTGGGAGAAACCAGAGCACCTGGAGGAAACCCACACGGACACAAGGAGAACATGCAAACTCCACAAAGAAAGGCCCCCATCAGCCACTGGGCTCAAACCCAGAACCTTCTTGCTGTCAGGCGACAGTGCTAACCACTACACCACCATACAATAATACAGAAGCCAAAATTATAAACACAAGTTTTGAGGTTATCAAATTGGAAGGTTAATCTGTACTGCCATCTAGAGGGCTTAATTAGACAAATCAATATAAGACTAGATTACACTCTTAGAAAAAGGTTTTTGAAGAGTTCAGTAGATTTTTAATAGTTCCTAGCTTGCAAAACGACTTCTATTTTCTGAAAGGTAAACACTGTGTTCTAGGGTTCTACATGGAAGTTGAAACGTTTCCCCAGAATGGCAACCAAAGAACCCTTAAGTGTTCTAAATTTTCTCACAGTGTACCAACAAACACGCATTGATATATTTCCATTATGTGATTGGTTTTGCTTTGCTGAATGACACAGTATCAGTGACATACATTAAGTCTATAGGATATATGCATACATACGCTCATTATATATATATATATATCTGGGTCATTCTAGAATTTGAGATAAACCTTTTGTAATTTTCTACAAAAGTAATATTTACTAAATCAGTTTTGAACAGTAATGCAAATGATGACAAACTTTCACCAATTTATCCATAAAATATTAACTAAATGACTCCTCCCATTACTGGCTGCCTTTGACTCCTGATTCATCCATTCAACTCGAATAAACATGAAGTGATTCAGTAACAATCTGGTTTTTGGAGCTTATTTTATTAACTGTTATGAAATCACTTGCATAGAAAGTCTATTTTCTGTATGTGAAATTTCAGTAATATATATACACTGTGTGTGTGTGTGTGTATATATATATATATATATATATATATATATATATATATGTGGGTCATTCTAGAATTCGGGATCCAGTCTTTGAGATAAACCTTTTGTAATCTTCCACAAAAGTAATATTTACTGAATCAGTTTTGAACAGTAATGCAAATGATGACAAACTTTCACCAATTTATCCATAAAATATTAACTAAATGACTCCTCCCGTTACTGGCTGCCTTTGACTCCTGATTCATCCATTCAACTCGAATAAACATGAAGTGATTCTGTCTAACAATCTGGTTTTTTGGAGCTTATTTTATTAACTGTTATGAAATCAATTGCATAGAAAGTCTATTTTCTGTATGTGAAATTTCAGTTTATACAGTGTGTGTGTGTGTGTGTGTATATATTATCCGTCACAATGTTCTTGTTAACTCTGTTATAACTCTTCTAAAACCACGTAAAAGCCACAAAGGCATTTTATAACACTCTTGACACCTGCACCCAGTGATGTCACTTCCTCTAGCGGGAAACTTCAGAAAGGCACTGAGGTATGTTGTGTTTCTTCTCCCATTAATTTGTATAAAATGTTGAGGATACACCAACAGTAGGTTAATTATTCGTCAAATCTGTTATTGTGATATTGGAGTGAATCTCTCACTCGTTTTAAAAAAAAAAAAAAAACAATAATGTGACCAAAATCCATAACATTGTTTTTATACATGTCGTTTGGTAGCTAGTTTGAGGTTAGCATGTGGAGTTAAGACACAAAATGGTGGAAAATGTTGACTCTGTTATCATCAGTTCTGTTAATGGATAGCCAGTTTAACGATAACAGAGTTGACGGTGACTAACAGAGTCAGATGTAACCGACTGCATTGAAGCATGCTACATTGTTTGTTTTGAGTTTCTTACAGATTCTGGGTCATTTAATGTAAGGGCTACATGTGTGGTATACCATTCCAGGTTAAAGAAATTGAATAATTTCTATTCTAGGTAGATGAAGCTGTCAGCAGCAGAAAGGCAACGGCAGTACCGGGCACGGCGAGATGCCGACCCTGTAAAAAGGGCAGAAAATTTACAAAAGGACAGAAATAGGTGGCACAAGAAGAAAAATGCAGGGCAAACAAGCGGAGTCGCTGATCTGGATGAAAGGGAGAAAAGGTACAAGCGTAGGTATTGGAGAGAGGCGCAGCAGAGGTGCAGAGCAAGAAGGCAGCAGTTTGTGGAGATGACACCACTGCAAATGCCAGAGCGACTCCCTCTAGTTCCATCAACAGTGAGGCTCCATCAGATGATCACTTTCACACCAGGAAAGATCATCTACAGAGACATCTGTTGTCTCTGCTCAATCAAGCAGATTCTGGAGTATGGATGTCGTCATAACACACACATGTTTGAATTTGAAGTGGAACCCACGCTTTCTGCCACTGCTGAATCAGATACTCAGCCCATCCTTTCTGACATCACAGATCAACAAGAACAGACAATTGAAGAAATAAATTGGGAAAGCAAAGATGTCATTGGACAGTGGTGTGTCGTCAAATACGATGATGATATTTATCCTGGGACAATTGTCGAGGTCAATGAGACCCATGCAAAGGTCACGTGCATGCATAAAGTGGGGGTAAATCGCTTCTATTGGCCAGTGCGTGAGGATACGCTGTGGTATCTTTTTGATGATATCCTCAGATTCATCCCGCAACCAACCAGAGTGACGTCACGACATGTCGAAATTAACAAGAAAATATGGGCAGAAATTGCTAGTGAGTGATTGGCATCAAGGCTAGGCCAGATCAGTAATGCATGATACAATGTACACTTCAGGTTTACTTGTTATAATTAAATGTTTGGGGTTGTTTTTAGAATGGTTGGAATACATTTGAAATGGTTTAAAATGGTTAAAGTACATTAACACAGTTTTGAAAATTATTGAGTCAAGATATGGGTGGTCAATTCTGTTAGTCATATTAACTCTGTATGCCATCAGTGTCAATTCTGTTTAAGATTTGCTTTTAAAATGATACATTTGAAAATAAGAACCTATCAGATGTTGTTACAACGAATACTATTTTTACAACATGAAATTAAAAGAAATCATTCATTTATTAGGTTTTTTTTTTTTTAAATGCACACCATCTTGGGAACTCGTCAGATGAATGGTTTTGTTTGTTACTTCAAAACAAAAGGTCTCAATCTTATCAGATTTAAAGTTGCTTTAGTGAATATAGAGACAAAAGTTGTCTTGGGGAAACAGGATTTAAAATTGATTACGTTTGCTAAATATACATATTTTACTGAATTCGTCTCCAACAGAGGTGACAGATTTTTCTGTTCTTTTGAATAAATACTTAGCCTTACAGGTGTAAGGTTTGAAAATAGTTGTAGTGTTAAATTTGAAGTGTGCTGTCTGACAATAAAAAAAAAAATGTTTAATGGAAAAAAATCCAATTTTGTTTTCTTTCAACACTTGAAATGTACCCTATCTATCTATCTATCTATCTATCTATCTATCTATCTATCTATCTATCTATCTATCTATCTAATAAATACACGGTGTTTTCAAAAAAATTGATATTATTTGAGATGTAAATATCCCAGAAACTACATAGTCTAGGCAAATGAAACTGAACAGGCTTAATGTTGAGCAATATAAGATTTATTCCTCAAAATTTGACTGAGAAATTCAAAGGTATGTGGATTCCATGAACGATTTCACAAATTTTCAAAATGCGTGCCGCCTGAGACACGGACACACAGACAGCCTTCTTCTTTGAACTTTTTGTTCCATGTCCAAGTCTGCACTGCATTTGTTGCATTTTTAGAGAATTCTCTCATAAATGCACACTGCACAGTCTTGTTCGACTGTGTTCGAGCGTACTCTAACACACACAACGCCTTTTCTTTTCCAGTGAATGGCGTTTCTATACCTAATAAGATAAAAACATTAAACATAAAATTTTGACCTGTTTCCATACATGCTGTTAAAATTTGAGGCCAATTGAACCAGAATTGGCAAAGTTATTAGATTGTGAAATATCACATTTTTTGAAATTGTGTGTTATTTTTATATAAGCAAGTACATTCTTTGTTGAAATGTATTCTTAAGAGGGTGCAAAAATGTTGGGTAGTGCAATGACCTAGAAATATATTAATCACATGAATAACAGTGGATATGCTTTGCTCTTTGAGCTTCATCCTTGTTTTCCAGGAAAAATAATTTTCCACATAAGCAGAATCTCTCTCTTATAGCTTGTTAAATATCACATTTCTCTGTTAACTGACCTCACCATCAACCATCTTGAATTTTGATATGCTAGCTAACCAGTAAGTGACAGTCTAGACAGTTATAGCCTATTTTATTTGTATACAAAATTAACATATATAATTCAACATGTCAAGTGTCCACAAACTTTAGGTCATATTAGTGTAGATTCAGACTATCACTGTGAAGCTGTGCGTTTCTGTTTCAGGATTTAATAAACCTTTTTTTGTTAACTCTTTGGACATAAAACGTGTGGTTAAGCAGCTACTCATTACATCCCTAAAGTGAGTAGCATGCATTTAAAATCCTTTGGCTTGGATCGGTTCTTTAGCACCAACTCAGTGGCTTACAGGAGAACCGTTATACAGATGGGCTTACACGAGATTGTGCACATGTACCTGATCAAATGCCAAATAGGAAAAACAAAATGGCCAAGTGTCCTGAGGCAATGGGTAGAAACATGTTCTCTCTGTAGTGAAAATCAAATCTGGGTGTTCTGCTACAGAGTCTTTATAACCTTTTGGCTTGGTTTTTTTTCTGATTTTGGATGAACATTTCTGATAAAAACATATCAACTACGATGAATTGTAATCTTCCTCTTAAATTGTGCAAAAGGCACTGGCATACATGTCAACCTTTGGTCAATCAAACCTGTATAACCAACCTCCAAAATCCATATTTCCCTTATAAAATCCGTATAAGATGCAAATTAAAATAATTTGCCTAAAATTTGAATGATAATTAACAATGATATATCCAAGTTACGTTTTATTCAATATTAATAACAATAAACCTTCAGAATGAATACAAAGCTCCAATGTTTGACAAAAACACAAAGTGTCACTCTAATGGCCCTTTTCCACTACCCTTTTTCAGCTCACTTCAGCCCGACACGGCTCGCGTTTCGACTACCAAAAACCAGCACGACTCAGCTCGCTTCAGCCCTGCTTAGCCCCTAAAACTCGCACCGTTTTGGAGTGGGGCTGAAGCGAGCCAAACCGTGCCGAGTGAGGCTGGGGGCGTGAGCAGACACTCCCCTGTGCACTGATTGGTGAGGAGGAGTGTCCTCACATGCCCATACACGCCCCGCGAGCGCGCTGGGATCTGTAAACACCGTAAACCCGGAAGAAGAATTACGAATTACGAGAATTTCTGAAGCCTTATGCGCCTCGCCTCATCTATACGCTCTTGCCAGTATCTGTCCGCGTTGTCGGTGACAACAAGCCACAGCACCAAGACCAGCAACACTAACGACTCCATGTCCTCCATGTTTATTGTTTACTATCCGGGTCGTGAGACTACCGCTTAAAAGGTCACTGATGTCACTGTTTGCGCTGCTTAACGACATCACCTGATGTCCACCCACTTTTGCTAACTCCACCCAATGTGTCCACCCACTTCCAGCCAGCACGGTTCAGCGTGGTTGTAGTCGAAATGCAACTCCAACAGCCCCGCTCAGCTCGACTCAGCACGGCACGGCTCAGCTCGACTCAGCACGGCACGGCTCAGCCCAACTCAGCCGCGTTTGTAGTGGAAAAACGGCATAATGTTCTGAATTGTACTCCATGACAGCTTTTTTAGCACTCTGCACCAATACCTCACTAGGCTGCATGTGACAGCAAGTGTCTGTGTTGATCTTGCCGGACTGCCCATTCAGAATCTTTTCAGTCGCTAGTGAAAGTCACTCAGGTGGAAATACGCTTTTCAAACAAAATGTTACTTCCCGGTTGGCGGGATTCTCACAATGCGGTGTGCGCATGATCAAAAGTGGAACGAAGTCTCGCTACCACAAGATAACGCGCGATTTCATAAGACTCTTTACTGGCTGGCTGTGCTTTCTGTGGTGTACAGTACGTTTGTAAATGTTATGCGCTCTTTTATCATTGTGGGAATTGATTATAGCTCTAAATAAATATTGAAGTTTTTTTTAAAGAATCCGTATAACTTTATTTGTACACCCGTATACTACGTTTATTGAATCAAATCCGTATAAAATACGGACATTCCGTATAGGTTGACATGTATGCACTGGAACCGATGAGAGCAAATGGTTTAGGTGTGTGCGTGTCTGTCACTGCTTGCCTCTTTCACTTTGTTCCATTTAGAAGCATCAAAACCAGTATCTCACCAATCTTGTGTAATTGTTTTTGGATTTTTACACCTCGAGGGCACATTACTGATTTTATTTGCAATAGAGGAAATGAAGCAGTCCAGAGTAGGAGTACCTTAAAAAGTCACTAATGTAGCCTACTTGTAGTTGTGCACTTTTTCCTTTTTCCTTCAGCGTTGGTGTAGTGTAAACATCTTCAGCAGCCACAGTAACCAGTGGACTGTCTTCCATTTTCTCTTTCCACTAAATTGCAGGTAATAGTTGCAGAGCAGGTTCATCCAGAAGACAGTTTTTAAAATCATAGCATTATATTTTTGGTAATGGTGCCTTTACTTGAGAGAATTACCTGGATAATGGTGAAATAAAACACCCAAAGGGCAAAATTCTTTTGTTGTCAAGCCTTATGGCTCCATTAGAACACATTACACTTACCATTACCCAGTTTGATGATGTTTCCATCTCGTGGCAGATTGCTATTGGATCTGTTTTCAGTGTTTAACCATGAACAGTACTGTATAATGTCCTATAGGTTTGCTTTCAGGAAAGTGGAGACATTGAGATATTGTAATGACCCCAGTGAAATGGTCTGAATCAGGGAGTGAGCTGAAACTAATGATCATGTTTTTCTGGTCTGTTTGTGTGCTGTGTCTTGCAGCAGGAGGGAAATAAGATAAGAATGTGATATCCATCCTCAGCATGGTATTGTTTAACCAAGCCAATTATTGACCAGTGAGATCTTTGGAAACACAGCAAGCACCTAAAGAAATGTTAAATGTCGTATTAAGAATAAAGGACTTGATTTTTTTTTTTAAATTGAGGTCTACTGTCACATGCTATAGTACCAGCTGATTCTTTGTACCGTGTAAAAATATGTACTGTAAATATTTTTTACAGCAGTTACTGAAATACTGTACGTATATCTATAGTAAGAGAAAAAATCAGGAAATAAAAGTAATTTACAGTAACAATTACTGTGACTATTGTGTAAACCTTACATTATCTTTTACTTAAATGTACTGTAAAATATACATGTAATAAAATCTCTCTAAAATGTATTTTAATTGCATTGACATTTGTATTTAGTACTGTGGAATTATGTGTGCCCTTTGATTTCAAATCTCAAGACTTGTACTAATTTGTACCAACAAACTAGTACAGTATAAGTTTTCTTTAATGTACATAAAAATAAAATACATTTTCTTTAATGGATAACATAAAACAACATCCTTTACTGAACAAATAAAGTAATCTGGAGGAATCATACACTTTTTACTGACACTTGGAACTAGAAACTGAAACCAGGGCTGCTCTTATTTATCACAAATCTGAGTGTACATTGTGTGTGAGATGAATAAAAAATGAACACTTGCTGAAACCAACCTGCATACCAACTGAAAGAGAAAGAAACAAAGAATGAAGGTAGTGAATAAATGGTGTTTTGGGGCTGTTTTACAACAAGTGAACCAGTGGCTCTCATGAAGATTGATGGTGTCATGAGTTCTACTAATAACTGGGATAATTTAGCTCTAAACCAGGTTGCCTCCACCAGGAGGTTAAGACTTGGCTATAGCTAATGTAGGCCTGCATCCAGCACATGAATTTGAGGCAATTTGAGGCTCAGCAAATATTATTTCTCAGTTTAATAAAGAATGACGAGAATAAAGTTGATTGTACGTATATTCTAACACTTGTGTGTGATTCAGGACAAGCTTCTGTGTCTTTGTAAAAGTGTATGGACTAATTTCTGACTGTAAGTGGATTAATATTTTGTTTGGCTTTTGCGGTTTACATATTTATTAAAACTTTTTTTCATCTCATCTCATTATCTCTAGCCGCTTTATCCTTCTACAGGGTCGCAGGCAAGCTGGAGCCTATCCCAGCTGACTACGGGCGAAAGGCGGGGTACACCCTGGACAAGTCGCCAGGTCATCACAGGGCTGACACATAGACACAGACAACCATTCACACTCACATTCACACCTACGGTCAATTTAGAGTCACCAGTTAACCTAACCTGCATGTCTTTGGACTGTGGGGGAAACCGGAGCACCCGGAAGAAACCCACGCGGACACGGGGAGAACATGCAAACTCCGCACAGAAAGGCCCTTGCCAGCCACGGGGCTCGAACCCGGACCTTCTTGCTGTGAGGTGACAGTGCTAACCACTACGCCACCATACCGCCCCAAAAACATTTTTTAATTATTGTTAATAATAATAATAATAATAATAGGTGGATGTTAGCATAGGCGGCATGGTGGTGTAGTGGTTAGCACTGTCGCCTCACAGCAAAGTCCTGGGTTCGAGCCTAGTGGTCGGCGAGGGCCTTTCTGTGTGGAGTTTGCATGTTCTCCCCGTGTCTGCGTGGGTTTCCTCCGGGTGCTCCGGTTTCCCCTACAGTCCAAAGACATGCAGGTTAGGCTAATTGGTGGCTCTAAATTGACCGTAGGTGTGAATGGTTGCTTGTCTCTCTGTGTCAGCCCTGTGATGACCTGGCAACTTGCCCAAGGTGTACCCTGCCTCTCGCCCATAGTCAGCTGGGATAGGCTCCAGCTTGCCTGCGACCCTGTAGAACAGGATAAAGCAGCTAGAGATGATGGATGGATGTTAGCATTTGTAAAATAGCCTAAGGATATAAACAAGATATGAATGCGAACGTCATGTGGGATTCAAGCCTATTTATTCATTTGGCTATAGACCCCTTTCACTGACGTCACCCGAAACCGGAAGTAAACAAACCCTGCGCCATATTGGAAGGCCAGCAAACTCGTGATTGGGGGAAATAACGGCAGCGCGCGGTATATGAACCCACGAGGCACTTGGATCATCAAAAACCTACAATGGTAAACTTTTGTGCTGTGTTAGGGTGTTCTAACAAAGCTGATGAGAAAGGTGAAAAGAAGTCTTCCTACAGAATACCAGCTGTGATTGAGACACAAGGGGAACAAACCAAGGAGCTTTCTGCCAGGAGACAGCGAGAGTATTTAGCTGCTTTAAGCAGAGCGGATCTGAATACTTCTCGTCTACAACAGTACAGAATATGTTCAGACCATTTTGTTACTGGTAAGTTACTAGGCTAGAGTGTTGTAGAACATTTTTTTAAATGTTTACTGAATAAAAACATCCTTAATTTTATCACATTTATGTTATGTATTTCATTTCTTTCTTTTGTTTTAATTTTTCTCTCTCCATCCCTCTTTGAATTTTAAATATAGTTTTTCCCCATGTCCAAATAATTCAAATATATATAAATAAAGAGATAAGTAGTAAATTAAAAATAAATTATGAAATAAAAAAATCCATAACAGCATGAATACAGATTGCAATAGTGGTCAAGTGCTATAATTTTTTTTAACATGATAGTGGAGAATTTCATTTAATCTGCACTGATTATTATATGAAATATAAATGAACAAATTCTGAACAGGTCTTTCATAGAATGGAACAACTGTTAATGTAGTAAAGAAAACACTGTTAACATGTTAATAAAAGAAAATTTGCTGCTACATTTCAGGTGTAGTTTGTTTTATTTATGTATGTACTTGCATAGATGTGTACTTGGTCTTCCAATATGGCGCCCTAACAAAATCTCGCGGTGCGGTGACGTCACGCGAAAGCCCTCTATACATAAAATGTCTAATACAACCCTGATTCCAAAAAAGTTGGGACAAGTACAAATTGTAAATAAATATGGAATGCAATGATGTGAAAGTTTCAAAATTCCATATTTTATTCAGAATAGAACATAGATGATATATCAAATGTTTAAACTGAGAAAATGTATCATTCAAAGAGAAAAATTAGGTGATTTTAAATTTCATGGCAACAACACATCTCAAAAAAGTTGGGACAAGGCCATGTTTACCACTGTGAGACATCCCCTTTTCTCTTTACAACAGTCTGTAAACGTCTGGGGACTGAGGAGACAAGTTGCTCAAGTTTAGGAATAGGAATGTTAACCCATTCTTGTCTAATGTAGGATTCTAGTTGCTCAACTGTCTTAGGTCTTTTTTGTCGTATCTTCCGTTTTATGATGGGCCAAATATTTTCTATGGGTGAAAGATCTGGACTGCAGGCTGGCCAGTTCAGTACCCGGACCCTTCTTCTACGCAGCCATGATGCTGCAATTGATGCAGTATGTGGTTTGGCATCGTCATGTTGGAAAATGCAAGGTCTTCCCTGAAAGAGACGTTGGCTGGATGGGAGCATATGTTGCTCTAGAACCTGGATATACCTTTCAGCATTGATGGTGTCTTTCCAGATGTGTAAGCTGCCCATGCCACACGCACTAATGCAACCCCATACCATCAGAGATGCAGGCTTCTGAACTGAGTGCTGATAACAACTTGGGTCGTCCTTCTCCTCTTTAGTCCAAATGACACGGCGTCCCTGATTTCCATAAAGAACTTCACATTTTGATTTGTCTGACCACAGAACAGTTTTCCACTTTGCCACAGTCCATTTTAAATGAGCCTTGGCCCAGAGAAGACGTCTGCGCTTCTGGATCATGTTTAGATACGGCTTCTTCTTTGAACTATAGAGTTTTAGCTGGCAACGGCGGATGGCACGGTGAATTGTGTTCACAGATAATGTTCTCTGGAAATATTCCTGAGCCCATTTTGTGATTTCCAATACAGAAGCATGCCTGTATGTGATGCAGTGCCGTCTAAGGGCCCGAAGATCACGGGCACCCAGTATGGTTTTCCGGCCTTGACCCTTACGCACAGAGATTCTTCCAGATTCTCTGAATCTTTTGATGATATTATGCACTGTAGATGATATGTTCAAACTCTTTGCAATTTTACACTGTTGAACTCTTTTCTGATATTGCTCCACTATTTGTCGGCGCAGAATTAGGGGGATTGGTGATCCTCTTCCCATCTTTACTTCTGAGAGCCGCTGCCACTCCAAGATGCTCTTTTTATACTCAGTCATGTTAATGACCTATTGCCAATTGACCTAATGAGTTGCAATTTGGTCCTCCAGCTGTTCCTTTTTTGTACCTTTTAACTTTTCTAGCCTCTTATTGCCCCGTCCCAACTTTTTTGAGATATGTGTTGCTGTCATGAAATTTCAAATGAGCCAATATTTAGCATGAAATTTCAAAATGTCTCACTTTCGACATTTGATATGTTGTCTATGTTCTATTGTGAATACAATATCAGTTTTTGAGATTTGTAAATTATTGCATTCCGTTTTGATTTACAATTTGTACTTTGTCCCAACTTTTTTGGAATCGGGGTTGTATAAAACCAATTTGAAATATGTGTATTAGTAAAGTTTAATTAATTTCACATTTTTATATTAATATATAATATACTAATATATAATTATTAATGGGGCAGCACGGTGGTGTAGTGGTTAGCACTGTTGCCTCACAGCAAGAAAGTCCTGGGTTCAAACCCAGTGGCCAGCGAGGGCCTTTCTGTGTGGAGTTTGCATGTTCTCCCTGTGTCCGCGTGGGTTTCCTCCGGGTGCTCCGGTTTCCCCCACAGTCCAAAGACATGCAGGTTAGGCTAACTGGTGACTCTAAATTGAGCGTAGGTGTGAATGTGAGTGTGAATGGTTGTCTGTGTCTATGTGTCAGCCCTGTGATGATCTGGCGACTTGTCCAGGGTGTACCCCGCCTCTTGCCCATAGTCAGCTGGGATAGGCTCCAGCTTGTCTGCGACCCTGTAGAACAGGATAAGCGGCTACAGATAATGGATGGATGGATAATTACTAATAAACATTTCAAATTTTGTGTGTATATATATATAAAGAGAATCAAGGCTCTGGTGAACCCTGTTAACATCCAAAGGGTCAGTGGGGACGTGGTGGAGGAATTTAAGTACCTGGGGATGTACTTGGATAATAAACTGGACTGGTCCAAAAATGTGGACACTGTGTATACAAAAAGGGCCAGAGCCATCTCTATTTTCTGAGACGGCTGAGGTCCTTGAACATCTGCCGAACGATGCTGCGGATGTTCTATGAGTCTGTGGTGGCCAGTGCCATCCTGTATGCTGTCGTCTGCTGGGGCAGCGGCTTGAAGGTGAAGGACACTAACAGACTTAGTAAGATCATCAGGAAGGCCGGCCATATCGTAGGCGTGGAACTGGACTCTCTGACAGTGGCAGTGGCGTGCACAGATAGACACAAGGCGGTGCTCAAGCACCTGCCCCTCTGCCCTCTGTCCAAAAAAGTGCCCTTTTGAATTTTTTTTTTTTACAGTTTATTGAGGCCAATGTCGACATGATCTTTTAGAAAAGCCGCGGCATTAAAAGCGTGTGTGAAAATAATGTCCCGATGTGTGACCCCTCCGCACACACACCGGACCTCTGTCTCTCTTGCTCTGTCACGTGAACAAGCGTGCAGTGCATTCAATGTGAGCTTGCAGCAGCATAGCGTCCTGGAAGCCACGGCCTTGTCGTAGCACAGACAACACATCGGGCAGTCAGTCAGCTCTTCCCCTGCCCCACCAGCCAGGTAACACATGAATCGAGTGAAAATGTATTGTTTGCCCTATAAGCCCAAGCTGTAATTATTTTGTCGTGAAATAGCCCGTCGCATACAGAAACAACTGCACATAAGTATTATATTTTTTGCTAGACCATTTTCAGATTTAGGAAAACAAAAATTTATTTTTCTATTTTGTTCAACTAGAGATTCCTGGCAAAGTCAAAAAGCCTTGATGTAATAAATTAAGTGGTTGTTTTACACCTTTAAAAACTAAAATGGGTCAGTGGCGACCCGAACACAAGAGGAGGGTTAAATCTCAGACTTTTATAATAAGGTGTTCCACATGCGCAAAAAAGTGCCCCCCCCCCCCGAGCACTTGCCCCCCAAAATGTCTGTGCACGCCACTGGACAGTGGTGTTAGAGAAGAGGACACTGTCCAAAATAAAAACAATCTTAGACTGTCCTTCCCACCCTGTACATGAGGACCTGATCAGCCACAGGAGCACGTTCAGTAAACGGCTGATTCTTCCACGCTGCACAACTGAGAGACACAGGAAATCATTCCTACCTGTTGCAGTCAAGCTGTACAATGCCACTGTATAACTGTGGTACACTGTCTTACCATGTATACTGTATCCTTAACTCAGGTGCAATATCTGTACTGTATATAGGAATCATTGTATATAAAATCACTTCATTTTGCTTTTACTTAAGTTCATCTCATCTCATTATCTCTAGCCGCTTTATCCTGTTCTACAGGGTTGCAGGCAAGCTGGAGCCTATCCCAGCTGACTACGTGCGAAAGGCGGGGTACACCCTGGACAAGTCGCCAGGTCATCACAGGGCTGACACATAGACACAGACAACCATTCACACTCACATTCACACCTACGGTCAATTTAGAGTCACCAGTTAACCTAACCTGCATGTCTTTGGACTGTGGGGGAAACCGGAGCACCCGGAGGAAACCCACGCGGACATGGGGAGAACATGCAAACTCCGCACAGAAAGGCCCTCGCCGGCCCCGGGGCTCGAACCCGGACCTTCTTGCTGTGAGGCGACAGCGCTAACCACTACACCACCGTGCCACCCGCCTTTTACTTAAGTTCATCTCATCTCATCTCATTATCTCTAGCCGCTTTATCCTTCTACAGGGTCGCAGGCAAGCTGGAGCCTATCCCAGCTGACTACGTGCGAAAGGCGGGGTACACCCTGGACAAGTCGCCAGGTCATCACAGGGCTGACACATAGACACAGACAACCATTCACACTCACATTCACACCTACGGTCAATTTAGAGTCACCAGTTAACCTAACCTGCATGTCTTTGGACTGTGGGGGAAACCGGAGCACCCGGAGGAAACCCACGCGGACATGGGGAGAACATGCAAACTCCGCACAGAAAGGCCCTCGCCGGCCCCGGGGCTCGAACCCGGACCTTCTTGCTGTGAGGCGACAGCGCTAACCACTACACCACCGTGCCACCCGCCTTTTACTTAAGTTCATCTCATCTCATCTCATTATCTCTAGCCGCTTTATCCTTCTACAGGGTCGCAGGCAAGCTGGAGCCTATCCCAGCTGACTACGGGCGAAAGGCGGGGTACACCCTGGACAAGTCGCCAGGTCATCACAGGGCTGACACATAGACACAGACAACCATTCACACTCACATTCACACCTACGGTCAATTTAGAGTCACCAGTTAACCTAACCTGCATGTCTTTGGACTGTGGGGGAAACCGGAGCACCCGGAGGAAACCCACGCGGACATGGGGAGAACATGCAAACTCCGCACAGAAAGGCCCTCGCCGGCCCCGGGGCTCGAACCCGGACCTTCTTGCTGTGAGGCGACAGCGCTAACCACTACACCACCGTGCCACCCGCCTTTTACTTAAGTTCATCTCATCTCATCTCATTATCTCTAGCCGCTTTATCCTTCTACAGGGTCGCAGGCAAGCTGGAGCCTATCCCAGCTGACTACGGGCGAAAGGCGGGGTACACCCTGGACAAGTCGCCAGGTCATCACAGGGCTGACACATAGACACAGACAACCATTCACACTCACACCTATGGTCAATTTAGAGTCACCAGTTAACCTAACCTGCATGTCTTTGGACTGTGGGGGAAACCGGAGCACCCGGAGGAAACCCACGCGGACAGGGGGAGAACATGCAAACTCCGCACAGAAAGGCCCTCGCCGGCCCCGGGGCTCGAGCCCAGACCTTCTTGCTGTGAGGCGACAGCGTTAACCACTACACCACCATGCCACCCGCCTTTTACTTAAGTTATTGAACTTATTTAAATTTATTTTATTTTTATTTATTCTTTTTTCAGACGGTTTTATCTTCTATTTTTAGACATGTTTACTTCTCTGATTCAGGAGATTGGTAGCAAATTTGAATTTCCCTCTGGGCATCGGCGTCGCCACCATTGAACGTGAAGGGGGCGTGTCCCCTTCACATTTCATAATTCTTCGTTTGGACCCCTCCCACATTTAACATAAAATAGTTCACCCAGTGCCGTTTCTATTGCTTCGTGAAAGAATCCATTCCACTTGATCGATAAGAGAAAACACAGAGCACTGAAAATCCACTCCGGGTTTTCCGGGCGCTCCCTACAACAGCTCACCGCGCGCGAGGGAAGGGAATCTCAGCGCGAGCACAGACATTTCGGTGCAGCTGCTCGAAAGTGGAGGAAGTGACGTCAGCACATTGCCACCTCACAATGTCTAGCTTTTGCTAAAACCTTATTCTTTTGTTACATGCCCTCAAAATCAACCCTAGGCCACGTTAAATTAATGTTCAGCTAAACAATGAAATAAGCTTAGCCTAATGGGGTGTTCTTGGTTGATGATGAATTGTTTGCAGTATTTGCTCCTCCCCAGACACAATGGACATAAGGACATTCTTTACAAAGAAGCAGAAGTCAGTCAGAATTTCCCCACAGGACAGGGCTTTTTTTGTCCCAATGGAAATGTTAGTTCAGTTAGCTGGCTAGTCAATGTTAGGAGATGTATCAGCTAGCTTAATGTTAGCTATCATTTAACTCAAACCCAGTAGGCCTGCCTTACTGTAATGCCAAGAATGAGGTCAAGTCTGCTCTGATGATATTTACTGATTCCCTGTTGTGATTTGAAAAACTTTTGTCTGGTCTTTGGCAGTTTTCTGGAAAGTAACGTGGGAAATCAGTGTATGGGGAAGGAATAGTAGAAAGGAAAGCAATGGAGAGAGATGGATGTTATTCCAGGTGGACTGTGAAGGAAAGGGGGATAAAAGTTATGAAGTGGTAGAACTTGTGGTGGCACCAATATAAGAAGGAGTTATATCTATAAATGTATTTGTTATACTCATCTGTAAATGTTACTGTAGTACCACCATTGCATGTAGGTTGACAAAACTGCACTTGTTCATTGTGTGAAGTTCTCTTTTACGTGTCATTGCTTGACACGGTGTGATTTTGTGTTATGAAGACTGCATGATGCCATGTCATTTTTGTTATGAGTATCGCTAAATCGGAAAAAAGTAAAACGCACCCACTAAAGTCACTGTTGGTGGTGAACAAAACTGCACCTGTTCATTGTGTGAAGTTGGTTTTTATGTGTCGCTGTTGCTTGACACAGTGTGATTTTGTGTTATGAAGTTTGCATGATGCCATGTCATGCCTGTTCATTGTGTGAAATTATGAATATTCTTATTTTTAAACATACAGTTGAGTGTCACTATTGCTTGGCACAGTGGCATGTTGTGTTACATCGAAAACTAAATAAAAAAGGAAACCCAAAATAAAAAGTAAAATGCACGCATAAAGTCATTGTTGGTGATAAATTGTGTCACATTCATCTCATTATCTTAGGCAGAGCAGTGGGTTTAAAAACAGGCTGATGAATATATGGACTAGTTGAATGAGGACTTATTGTTGAGTCTCTAAAATAGTCATTGAATTAAGTGACTTTTGTAGGTAAAATTAGGTGTTTAACAACCTGTTAAAATACACCAGAATGCAGGAAATGGCATCTAATTAATTAAAAATTTTCTGGAGGAGGACCCCCAGACCCCCCACCAGTGTGTCCCCTCCACATTAAAAATGCTTCTGACGCCCCTGCCTCTGGGGATTAATAAAGTGATTCTGATTTATTTATTTACACACACACACACACACACACACACACACACACACACACACACACACACATATTTTCATAATTTAATTCAAAAAGGTAAACTTTCATATATTCTATATTCATTACATGTAAAGTGAAATATTTAAAGCCTTTTTTGTTTTAATTTTGGTGATTATGGCTTATAGCTCATGAAAATCAGAAATCCAGTATCTCAAATTATTAGAATATTCCCTAAGATCAATCAAGAAAAAGGATTTACAATACAGAAATGTCCAACTTCTGAAAAGTATATTCATTTATACACTCATTACTTGGTTGGGGCTCCTTTCCATGAATTACTGTATCAATGCGGTGTGGCATGGAGGTGATCAGTCTGTGGCACTGCTGAGGTGTTATTGAAGCCCAGGTTGCTTTGATAGTGGCCTTCACCGTATCTGTATTTTTGGGCCGGGTGTTTCTCATCTTCCTCTTGACAATACCCCATAGATTCTCTATGGGGTTCAGGTCAGGCAAGTTGGCTGGCCAATCAAACACAGTAATATCATGGTCAGCAAACCATTTGGTAGTAGTTTTGGCACTGTGGGTAGGTGCTAAGTCCTGCTGGAAAAGGAAATCAGCATCTCCAAAAAGCTCGTCAGCAGATGGAAGCATGAAGTGCTCTAAAATCTCCTGGTAGATGGCTGTGTTGACTTTGGACTTGATAAAATACAATGGACCAACACCAGCAGATGACATGGCACCCCAAATCATCACAGACTGTGGAAACTTCACACTGGGCTTCAAACACCTTGGATTCTGTGCCTCTCCACTCTTCCTCCAGACTCTAGAACCATGATTTCCAAATTAAATGCAAAATGTACTTTCATCTGAAAAGAGGACTTTGGACCACTGAGCAACAGTCCATTTCTTTCTCTCCTTAGCCCAGATAAGACACTTCTGACATTGTCTCTGGCTCAGGAGTAGCTTGATATTAGGAATGCGAAAGTTGTATCCCCTTTCTTGAAGATGTCTGTTCGTGATGGGTCTTGATACACTGACACCAGCCTCAGTCCACTCCTTGTGAAGCTCTCCCAAGTTCTTGAATCGACTTTTCCAGACAATCCTCTCAAGACTGCGGCCATCCCTGTTGCTTGTGCAGCTTTTCCAGCCACCCTTTTCAGCAATGACCTTTTGTGGCTTACCCTCATTGTGAAGGGCATCAGTGATCATCTTCTGGACAACAGTCAAGTCAGCAGTCTTCCCCATGATTGTGGTTGTGTGTACTGAACTAGCCCGAGAGATACACTGTGTTCATACTGTTTTACTCAAACTCGAAATTAAAAATTCTAATATTTTGAGATGTTTTTTTTTTGTACTGTATGCCATACTGATTAAAATTAAAATAGAAAAATGCTTGAAACATTTTAGTTTATGTGTAATGAGTCTATAATATATAACATTTTCACTTTCTTAAATAACTGATGGAAAATATTGAACTTTTTCACAATATTCTAATTTTTTTTTTTGAGATGCACTACAGTATATAATAATCTCGAGTCACAGCAGCCCCGCCTTCTGAATTTATTGAGTGCGAATTGTCTCGCGAGATTTCGCACGAGATCTCCCTGTTTTCAACATGGCAGGCAGTAAGTTGGTGCTGGAAGGGAGGATAAGTATTACAAGCTTTCTTTTAGGACTTGGCGTGATAATAATTCCCCTGTTTGTAAACTTTGGCTCCCATGTTGACTGGATATTCGATTACCTCAGCGGTGTAAACGGGAAAATAGCCATTGCGCTTTATATTACAGTTATCAACGGCTTCCTGCTAATAATTTACAAGGGACCTCTGTACAAGGTAAGAGTGAGAGATAAACAGGCTGTGTGTTATATTTATACTCTCTGTAATTGGATCAGTATCATCACGACGATGAAGCTGTATTGTTCCTTTGGAATGACTTCATTTTCTAGGAAAAATAAAAGCTTTAGCTAATGTTTCGTGAGGATCAGCAGATTAACCTGAACTGTCCTGCTGCCAGTGTGTAAGTGGACATAATCCACTTTAAATGGATTTGGCTAACTGGCGAGTCATGGAGACAAGTAGATGTGTTGTTTAGCCTGTACTTTCTGTGCACAGCTCTCTCTCTCTCTCTCTCTCACACACACACACACACACACACACACACACACACTATTGTGCAAAAGTCTTAGGCACCCTATTTTTTTTCTTTATACAAACTTTGCTATAGATTTCTATTTTATGACTTCTACACTACCGTTCAAAAGTTTGGGGTCACCCAGACAATTTTGTGTTTTCCATGAAAAGTCACACTTTTTTATTTACCACCATAAAATATAGTCAAGACATTTTTCTGAGCATTTAATCGACCCCACAAATGTGATGCTCCAGAAACTCAATCTGCTCAAAGGAAGGTCAGTTTTATAGCTTCTCTAAAGAGCTCAACTGTTTTCAGCTGTGCTAACATGATTGTACAAGGGTTTTCTAATCATCCATTAGCCTTCTGAGGCAATGAGCAAACACATTGTACCATTAGAACACTGGAGTGAGAGTTGCTGGAAATGAGCCTCTATACACCTATGGAGATATTGCACCAAAAACCAGACACTCGGGCCCTGTCCACACGGCAACGGATTCAGGTGAATCTGATAAAATTGTTTATCGTTTCGGCCTGGCGTCCACACGGCACCGGCGTTTTGGGTGCCCCAAAACGAAATCTTTTGAGAACGGGTTCCAGAGTGGAAAAATCTGGCAACGGCGCCGTTGCGAAGTCGTCTGGATGAGTAGAACGGATTTGTTTATGATGACGTCACGACCACATGACTGTCAGTGCTTCACGCCGGGTAGAAGTGTAACGAACTCGATGCGAGTTGTCAACAAATCCTATAACTTGGTTCATGAAACGCGCTTGCAAAATATTTTCACTGTGAATATTTATTGTGTAATGGTGCAAAGTGAGAGAGAGTGAAGTCTTTAGTCCAAACACTGCATAAGCAGTACCAAACCGCGCACTGCCCGTGCGCTTTCCAAAAACAAAAACAATCCCGCCAGCAAAAATAGGGAAAAAAAAAAAAAAGGCGCGATCTCACCTCTTCAGATGTTGGTTTAAGTCCAACAATACAGTCCTCAAAAAGGGCGTAGAAGAACAAAGTAATCCATCAACGTGTAGCATTCAATTTATTCCGGACCATTAAAGAATTCTGGAGGATATCAGAATGTTGGCCTACCGGCTTCCATCTACCCCCGTTCATTCCTCTTTCCGCATCTTTCGTTTTGTGCTACTGATTAATAATCAAAACTTTGTGGCTGATGCTACAGAAGAAGGGGTTTATGCGCATGCGTCTACTTCTATTGTTCTGGTGTCTCCGATGGGACCGTCTTACAGCGCACGTAGAGGTGTGGCATGTGTATTGCATCGTTTTCAGCAAGTGTTGCGTTGCCATATGTACCTGATATTTTACTGATCCGTTGCCCATGTGGACGCGATATTTAAAAAAAAAATCTCGTTGCCGTTGTCGTGTGGATGTAGTAGAATTTAGCTAGAATAGTCATTTACCACATTAGCAATGTATAGAGTGTATTTCTGATTAGTTTAAAGTGATCTTCATTGAAAAGAACAGTGCTTTTCTTTCAAAAATAAGGAAATTTCAAAGTGACCCCAAACTTTTGAACGGTAGTGTACATTATTGAGTCAGTCCAAATGTTCATTTTCCAGCACAAAATGCATTGTTACAGAAAATAAATGTTTGTATCTGAGCAGCATATTACATAAGATACCACTTTTCAGATTAAAAAAGAAAACATAATGAAGGCTACTGGGTTTTGGTGCAAAATTAAATTAAGACGCGAGTGTGACAAAGTGTCCAGAAGAACTGTGGCTGGTTCTGTAAGACGCTCAGTAAAACCTACAGCTCATTTCCTTATAAAACTGCGTGCTCACTGTACCTGAGACTACTTTTTTTTTTTTAAACAAAGGGTCATCTCACACCAAATATGAACTTTGTTTCATTTATTATGGCTTACTGTTTATAGTATAATTTTTTTTTATTTTGAAACACTTCATTTCATTATTTTGAAGCCATTTTTGGTCTACGGCATTTCTTTACACGTGACCTAAGAAATTTTAAAGGAACAGTCCACCGTACTTCCATAATGAAATATGCTCTTATCTGAATTGAGACGAGCTGCTCCGTACCTCTCCGAGCTTTGCGCGACCTCCCAGTCAGTCAGACGCAGTCAGACGCGCTGTCACTCCTGTTAGCAATGTAGCTAGGCTCAGTATGGCCAATGGTATTTTTTGGGGCTGTAGTTAGATGTGACCAAACTCTTCCGCGTTTTTCTTGTTTACATAGGTTTATATGACCAGTGACATGAAACAAGTTCAGTTACACAAATTGAAACGTAGCGATTTTCTATGCTATGGAAAGTCCGCACTATAATGACAGGCGTACTAACACCTTCTGCGCGCTTCGGCAGCGCATTGATATCTGAGCTCCGTATCAATGCGCTGCCGAAGCGCGCAGAAGGTGTTAGTACGCCTGTCATTATAGTGCGTACTTTCCATAGCATAGAAAATCGCTACGTTTCAATTTGTGTAACTGAACTTTGTTTCATGTCACTGGTCATATAAACCTATGTAAACAGGAAAAACGTGAAAGAGTTTGGTCGCATCTAACTACAGCCCCAAAAAATACCATTGGCCATACTGAGCCTAGCTACATTGCTAACAGGAGTGACAGCGCGTCTGACTGCGTCTGACTGACTGGGAGGTCGCGCAAAGCTCGGAGAGGTACGGAGCAGCTCGTCTCAATTCAGATAAGGGCATATTTCATTATGGAAGTACGGTGGACTGTTCCTTTAAGAGTACTGTGTGTGTGTGTGTGTGTGTGTGTGTGAGTTATTATTTTTTTTATTTTATTTTGTTTCCTTTTGTTTTTCCTCATTAGGTCGCTGTGCGAGCTTGCTTTCTAGGATTTGTCTTCGGATGTGGCTTGAGCATAAGTTTTGCAAACACGACATGGACACAGTTTGGCTGGTATATGAACTCAAGTTTCTGCATCTCAGTATTAAATGAAGATTGAATCACACTTTTTTGAAATCAGGAACGGTCAGCAGTATGCCTTTCCCTAAGTCATGTCTAAATCGTAGTGTTGCCTTTCTGCAGGTACATGTGTTCACTGGCATTCTTCCACTACTCTGAATACCTGGTCACAGCCGTCATCAACCCTCGCAGTCTGTCTCTAGACTCCTTCCTACTCAACCACAGTGTTGAATACACTGTAGCAGCAATCTCTTCCTGGATGGAGTTTACTGTGGAAAAACTGCTTGTTCCAGGTCTGTTCAGTTGTTTTCATCTGAAAGATTTGCTTTAGTGCTTTTATAACAGACAGACAGATATCAGAGGTCATGTTCACAGCTGCAACAGACGGGGGGCAAAATTCAAGGAAAGACCAACTTGGTGACGGGATAATTTTTTTTTTTTTTAAAGGTCCCACCATATAACAAAATTAATGTGACATTAAGCTTTTAATTTGAGTGTCGGCGTCTCAAGAGTATTGCCGGGATTACGGAGTTATTTCAGGTTGCGGTTGCCTCTCCTGTTAAGGCTAGTACCAGTTAAAATTGAAGCTTTAATAACTCGCAGGCTCTCACTGGAAAAATGGAGCTTTGCAGTATAGTTTAATGGAAAATATCAATGGCCTGTGGGTCACGTTCTATCAAACGATAAATAACGTCTGTTAATTCACAATACACTGGCTGCCAAAAAAAAAGAAAAAAAAAAGGTTGTGCACACTAATATTTTGTTGGACTGCCTTTAGCATTGATTATGGCGCACCTTCACTGTGCCATTGTTTCAGCAACCTTATGCAATGTCGCAGCATTAATTTCCATCCAAAGTTGCATTAGATTTTTGCTGATATCTTGTCTTGACCACTGGAAAATCAAATCACTCATGGTCCCTGAACTACTCTTTCACAATGTGAGCTCTAATTTTATGCCTGTGCCATCAAGGAAGAAAAAAATCCATTGATGTGAAAACCTGGTCATTCAGTGCTTTCAGGTCATCAGCTGACTTCATTTTATTGCCACGTAATGTTGCTGCATCAAGACCTGACCAATTGAAGCAACACACGATCATAACACTGCCTCCAGAGGCTTGAACATTCGCCACTATGCATGATGGATGCATCGGTTCATGCGCGTCCCTTCTTACCCTGATGCGCCCATCGCTCTGGAACAGGGTAAATTTGGACCCATCAGACCACGTGACCTTTTTCCATTGCTCCAGAGTCCAATCTTTATGCTCCCTAACAAATTGAAGCCTTTTCTTCCTATTACCCACTTTTTAGTGAGGCTTTCTTATGGCCACCCAGCCTTTCAGTCTCAATCTTGTGAGTTCTCGTCACATTGTGCATGTGGAAATGCTCTTACTGTCACTATTAAACATAGCTGTGAGTTCTACTGTCATTTTTTTTTTTAATGATTGGACTTCAAGTGTTTAAGGGCGTATTCACACCTACGTTGTTTGGTCCGGATCAAACGAACTAAATTTACCTTGGTCCGGACCTTTTGGGTTGGTCTGAATACAAACCACCGAACTCTGGTCCGGACCAAACAAGCGGACCAAGACCGAGCTGCAAGGTCGGACTCGGTCCGGACCAAAGGAACCCTGGTGCGGACCTTTTGGAGGTGTGAAAGCAGACCGGACCTAATCCGACAATTTTGCTTTTTTTGTACCTCGGGAGCTTCCGTCGTTTGTCGAGCATTATGGGAAACAGAGTCTTGACACTCCACCGCAAAGTGCAAACACTGTTTCGGTTGTCAAGGGAACCTTACAACAGTCGTTCAGTCATTCAGACCAGTGGTAGGCTAGACTACAGAGTACAAAAAATGAGTAGGGGGCAAACGTGGGCCGAGGAAGAAACGCGTACCCTTGTGGATATATGGGCAAATGTCCACATATCTGAGCTTTTGGAGAGAACACACAAAAATGCTGACGTGTTTGCTGTATTCAGTGAGACAATGAAGGAGAAGGGGTTCACGCGCTCCCCAGAACAGCGCTTTGTGCGCGTGTCGTCTCTGACCAATAGCTGAACGACCTCAGGGCGCGTGGCTTTGTTGACAGATTCTGGTCCGCTTACTAAAATGTACAGTGTGAAAGCGAACCGCACCAAAATGAAAAAATAAAAAAAACATTTGGTTCGGACCAAAGCAAGTGAACTATCGAACTATCCTGGTCCGAATACACCCTAAGTGTTCTGTCATCACGGTGTCTCAGGATTTTTTCCGACAACATTTCTTCTACAAAGCTGATGGCAGTTCACCACTATCCTTCCAGATTTTAATCACGTTTGAAAGTTCTTAACCCGATTTCAGTAATCTCCTTAGTAGTTTTCCTTTGCTTGATGCAGGACAATAATTTCACCCTTCCGAAACACGGTAACGTCTTTTCCATGACCACGGGATACGTCTTCCGACATGACTGTATAAGAAATGAGAAGCTACTCACTGCATCAGTTAGGGTTTAAAGTGCATATCCTGGACCAAATTAGTTTTTTTTTTTTCTTTTTAATATGAAAGTATGTCCCTTTACACACTCATCCAGAAGGGTAATTTTGCACAAGGCCATCTGTCTACAGCAGAAAAAAATAAAATAACAAAACGCGTCCGGAAAAATCCCAAGGGAGTCTGGAGCCAGATTCGTGACATCACCTGCGGAAGCGCCAGCAGGCTGAGAGAGCTTGTACGGTTTCAGTGCACAGCCTCTGTAGACCAAGTTTAGCAGCTAGCGATTTTGCATTGAAATATGGAATTGTCACCTGAGCGCAATGTGGGAAACAATGAGTACTAATCCCATCAAGGTTGGCGTTGCTACACCCTCCTACGATACATCTGTTAACCATTTTAATAATTATGTGATAACGTTGAAGAAATTTGCAGAAAACCACCAGGTCGTTTTCTCATAAACAAACCAGCGCTGACATAGGATTCAGAGGGAGGCGTCCCATGCGTGACATCACGAAAATCAATGTTTTCCAGGAAATCCAAATGCCAAGTTTTTTCAGAGGCGGACCAATTCGCCTCAAATGACTTGATTTCAACTGAATTTTTCTGGTATTGCGCAAGGTAAAAAAAATTGCACAAAATGCAAAATGTGACAGATTTTTGACCAAAGTTTAATATAAAATAGGAGAATTGCATTGATCTTGCTCTTGAATTTACCCGTGATATGCACTTTAAGGATTGTTGGCTTCTGAAACATATTAATCACTGCAGGAATTATCCAGTCAAAGTCTCCTGAGCATTTTTGCTTATTTGAATCCAAATTGGGGCTTTTTTGGCCAGTCAGTGTGTATAAGGCTGTGTTTCTTGTAGGATAAAATGTGCTAATGAAGAAATCCGTTTGTCAATACTCTCTAGTTACATTTTGGCTGTTTTTGGAAAGTCTTTGCAGTAAGAGGGGATCTCAGCAATCTGTCGACGTAAGGCATCTAAGGCCAGTATGAAATTCTGATGAATGCAAAGGCAGGCATTAGCTGGTGTCTGGGAACAAAGCAGGATGTTTTGTCGTCACAACCGTGCAAATTTACTGACTCCAATCTTTATATCTGGATTTTCTTCTTTGAATGTTGCATAGCATTCCTTAATACTCAGTCAAATGTCTCTTTTGTCGTTTTCTTTTTCCTTCACCGTCTTGAACAGTAATGATATCCCGTCTTCCAGGTGTAATTTTATACTTGTATAGTCCTTACAGTAAAACTGTCTGTCTTACAGCTCCCACTGTTAACTGACTGAAGCCTCGTAGGCGTGTTTTGGTTATTTTCAGTTCCTATAGAATCTTCACAAAACTCTCTGATGCCAAATTTCTTAACACAGCTCGTCTTTTCTCAGGATTTCTAGGTAATAGGTTTCTAAGTCGATTGGCGGCTCGATTTAATAAACTGGAAGTAGATTCGGGTCTTCTGCCATGTTGACTAACACATGGTTCAGGAGTCAAACTGGCCAAAGTCTTGCGTTGTCTGCATTTCTGTTGCTCCAATCTTTTCTTATTTAAAACAATAGTTCTTTCTTCATCTGTCATTCTTTCCACTCTGTTCTGTTCTCTCTGACAACTAACTTTACAGTACTCTCTATGCTTTGCCTTATACAAGTCCTAATTGCCTTCAGCTTTAAGTTTTGCTCTTCTTCGTTTCTGTCTTTCAGCTGCTGTTAAGGCCATTTTGTTACAGTGAACTACTGTATAAAATAAATCAGTCATGAATTTTGGCAGGGGATATAGAACCGTTAACATGATGATGACAGCATGACTCGCGTGACAGTCTTTGAGGTAGATATTTATATATTAACTAGTCAGAAAAATAAATGGATTTGTGGCTTTACTTCTTTATCCAGGAGGGTTATAATGTACAACTTTTAATCTTCCGAAAATAGTCTGCTATTGGAGAAAAATTAAACTACTTAGATTTGTGACTCGCGTGACATCATCAATGAGACTGATTATGGTGAGTTCACTGTCTGAAGCATCTCTGAATCTGGCCACCTATAATACCACCCTTTGTTTGTCTGGTTACGTCTATGGAAATTTTTTTTTTTTAGGTGGCAAGGAAAATTCCGTGGAAATTTCCACTGAAGGAAATTGATCCAAGCTGAGAGCCTGAAAGGGCGCTCATTGACCCCATGAAAACATACAAAAGTATATAATTGTAATGTTCAGATGTCAATTTTTTTCTGTCCCACATACTGCAACCATTTGTCAAACTGAAACCCTATCATATGACTTTTATAAACAGAACTTGACAATCAACCTGATGTTCACGTTTTTAAAATCTGCCACGAGAAATCACAATTCTAACAGATTATTACTTATCCAGTACGTTTGGCTGTGTTAATTATTTTACAGCTTTCAGATTTCGTTATGTACAGATTTGCACAGTTGAGGATGATTTGCTGAGCCAGCTTAATTAGCAAATTGTAATGTGAAGGGCCGGTGTGGCTGCAGTGTTTATTTCAACCAAATAGAAATAATAGTAATTTGAAGATCAAGTTCAAGTGGAATTGGGTGTAGCTGCTGCTTAGCTGGATTGAAGACGTGCAGCCGAGCTGGTCCTTTGTGGATCGGATTAAAGGCCTCTGCCCAAGAGTAACCTCTGTATTGGTGTACACCTGAATCAGAATTTGTCATCATTGTACCAAGTACAACAAAATTTAAAAGCTAACCTTAAAGTAGAGCCCTGCACTCCCGCAGGACTCTCCGCAAAGCAGTGCGGCGCGGGACAAATTTTGAAAGCTCATTGCAAGCGGGCGGGAGCGGGAGTGCACATATGCGGCGCGGGCGGGAGCGGTGATGAGCTGCAGTCCCGCTAACTAAAAACATGTTTAAAATAAAATTTATAAATTATTAATTTATGTCTATCATATATAATTTGTGCTGGATATTTTATTTGGCATTAATAAAAACATTTTAAGATGCCTAAATTGGCAGACAGAGTCAGATTGCCAGATTGAGTGAGGAATGGCATCTTAAATTTGCCATTGATCACCCTAACAGGAAATTCTTTGATCACTCTAATGACTCGCAGTTCACACCCAGCCAGCAAGAGAACCATGAGTGAAGTGATTTACTGCTTGCGTTAGTCTACAACTCTAATCAGAGAGACAGGTTACACAGTGACGGTAGGCTTGACTCAATGCTATCCCAGAAATCCTTCCTGTAATATGCAAATTTGGCTGTCCAATCAGAGGCGGCCAAATTTGCATATTACAAGAAGGATTTCTGGGATAGCATTGAGTCAAGCCTACCGTCACTGTGTAACCTGTCTCTCTGATTAAAGTTGTAGACTAACTCAAGCAGTAAATAATTCACTTCTCTTACTATCTCTGCTTTGCAATAAAAAAAAAAAAAAAAACACCATTGGTACAAAGCAAGCCCATTCACTTTTTTTATGCTGATCAGAGAATTACAATGGTTTCTCATGTGATAAAAATGTGCGATTCGCGATTAAATATTTTAATCGCTTGACAGCACTAATTATTATTATTATTATTAGAGACACTACATGCTGAATTCAGAAACAAGGTAAATAATAAACATGAACGTGAGCTATAGATATTTATGCTCAAATCCACTCAAAGTAGGGGGCGGGGCACCATCACGCTGTGTCAAGACAAGAACTTTCCTGAGAAATAACGGGAACGTCTGCATCATGCGGGATTTGCGGGTGGGAGCGGGACTGAAAATCATAATTTTTTTGTGGGCGCGGGCGGGAGCGGGACTGAAAATCATAATTCTTTGCGGGCGGGAGCGGGACTGCACAATGCGGGCGGGAGCGGGACTGAAAAATCCGACCCGCGCAGACCTCTACCTTAAAGTACAAGACCACATAAAAATAGAACAAGACCACACAGGACTAGAACAGACCAAAAAAAATAGAACAGTACCCAAAATGCACAACATTTTAAAAGATAATAAATAAAGGCGAATCATGAACAGTTAGGATGATGTCACGTTTGAGAGATTCTCAGCTCATCTGCTTCTGTAACCATTTGACAAAATGTGTCTATCCTGTATAGTTTTTATATTGTGATTAATCCTCGTTAACATGTCCCTGGGCAGAGCTGAAGCAGCTGAACTGGATCTGTTTTGTGGGATTAATAATGGTGTTCTGTGGAGAAGGTCTACGCAAGTCTGCCATGCTGACGGCGGGATCCAACTTCAACCACATAGTGCAGAACGAGAAGGCTCAGAGCCACGTGCTGGTCACTAATGGCGTCTATTCGTTCTTCAGACACCCTTCATATGTGGGCTGGTTCTACTGGAGCATCGGTACTCAGGTATGAGGTGGCTAAATAAAACTTGGAAAATGGCTGTTGGGCCCAAGTTCCTATTGAGTAAATAATTGCTCATTGTGTAGTTACAACAAAAAATTGCTTACTGTTTTATTGGGTATGTGGGTGGACAAATCATACATTTATTATCTAGCCTGCTGGGCAAGTGGAAACTCCAGTGTGCTTCCCAGTCCCATATTTTTGTTTGCCCAGAAACCTAATCAACCTGGCTAAAAAATGATGGCTCACATATATTATATTCGTATGGCAGGTTAGTTAGCTCGTTAAATACAATAATACAGATTAAGAAAAAGGAACAAGTTAATTATCATCATCCTTTCAGAACAAAGTTTCTAATGTAGTGTGTTGTAGTTGTGCAAAAAAACAGCAAGTTGGCAGTGTTCTGTCCTTGCATTGCACGTAAGATGATCATGTTTGGCTTGGCTTTTTTTTTTTCTATTTGTTTTTTTCTTTTCTCTCAATTACCCCATAAGAACCCGGACCCATTTCCCCTTAAAGGAAAATTATGGGGAATATAAAACAGACCAAATGGACCACACAGAACAGATTTCTAATTTGTTTTTTAAATTCTGACCCCTACTGGCAAAGATCTGGAAAGTTACGTGTATGTCATATTGGGCATTTATAATAAACTTATTCCTTATTTGAAAATAAATCAGCTTGACTTTTTTTGTTCAGTAATGCATTTTTATTTGCATTTCCATAAGATACAATAACATTCTAACTAAGTTTAACAAAAAAAAATTGTCTGATTGGTTTTAAAACAAAACGTGTGCAGACTGAATAATAAAAACTACCTCATATTGGGTAATTATGCAACAAGTTACTGTAACTGTAAAAAAAAAAAAACTGAGCTACAGACAGATTTAGTAACCTTCAGAAAACATGTACATAGTGCAAAAAAACTATTAAAGAATACTGAAGGGGAATAAAACCTTCGTATTATCAGCACCATGTTTTAACCATTCTCACTCTCTCAGGCCCATTAAAGTGCATATTCTGGACTTATTATTATTTTTATTATTTTTATTTTTTTATTTTTTTTTTATATGAAAGTATGTCCATTTACACACTCATCCAGAAGGGTAATTTTGCACAAGGCCATCTGTCTACAGCAGAAAAAAAAAAAAACGCGTCTGGAAAAATCCCAAGGGAGTCTGGAGCCAGATCCGTGGCGTTACCTGCGGAAGCGCCAGCAGGCTGCGAGAGCTTTGCACGGTTTCAGTGCACAGCCTGTGTAGACCAAGCGCTCCCATTTCTCTCTCATTGTCCGGTCTTTTGGAAAACGATGAGTACTAATCCCATCAAGATTGGTGTTGCTACACCCTCCTACGATACATCTGTTACCCATTTTAATAATTACGTGATAATGTTGAAGAAATTTGCAGAAAACCACCAGGTCGTTTTCTCATAAACAAACCAGCGCTGATGTAGGGTTCAGAAGGAGGCGTCCCGCACGCGACGTCACGAAAATCAATGTTTGCCGGGAAATCCAAATGCCAAGTTTTTTCAGAGGCAGACAAATTCGCCTCAAATGGCTTGATTTCAACTGAATTTTTCTGGTATTGCGCAAGGTAAAAAAAATTGTGCAAAATGTGACACATGTTTGGCCAAAATTTAATATAAAATAGGAGAATTACATTGAGCTTGCTCCTGAATTTACCTGTGATATGCACTTTTAAACAGTTTTAGCAAAGTAGCCTAGGCCAAATGGTAACATCTGAAACAATTTCGTTCTTCAGTGGAGCAAAGACACACATTACACTTCTCACAGAGGGTGGTGGTTGCATTGACTTTGCATAATTTGCAACGGCCATGCTTTTCACACTTCACAGGCCAGTGTGCAACCTGGTCAGTGCGAACATCAACCGGAACGCCAACACGCACTCTCTTGGGCAGTGGTGGAGATGAGGCATCAAGTGTTGGGCGACCCCTTTGTGCCTGCAAAAAAAATCAGGCTAGTGGCAACCTCTGCCTGGAAGCTCCTTTGTTTCAGTGGCTTTTGGACACCAAGCAGTTTACAGTCATGGCAGTAGATCAACCATGCATTAACGAGGCCTAACATGATGGTTTGCCAGAAGAGGTGGAGGTACCACCTCCATGACCTCATGTGGTACTTGTACCTTGCAACACACATGCATCAAGGAGGTCTATCCCCTCCCATGAATGTGTTGTACTCCTTCACAATGTGCGGCCTGTTGACCTCCACAAATGCTTTGTCTGCTTTGCTTCAGCATCAAGCTTTGTCCTGAGGCTCAGTTGCATAGTAGGATGAGATCAGGGTAACAGATTTTGTTGTCATACCACTTCACAATGACCATACTTCCCCTTTCTCCACCCTGGCATCAACAGATCCTCTGCCTCTCTTGGCAAGACTTTTGTCATCCGGCAGATTCTACCATAACAGAGGCCAGTTAAGTCCCATCTCCTTAAATTGCTGAATTGATTATTTTGATCATTCTATTAAGTTTTTCTAGTAGCATTTGGGGTCTTGGACATTCACAGTAAATTTTAGGACAGTAGTCCTGGTAACTAATTAATTAATAAAAGCCTGACATGACAGACATGCTAAATGACAATAGAAACACATCGGTTTCTATCATCAAAATCTGACAGACAAAATAACGTCTACCATCATATTCTGACAGACACTCTAGATGACAATAGCAACAAAACTGTTTCTTACATTATTAATCTGACAAATTTAGTAATAATATTAAATACCTCATCACTAGAACCAAATAATAAAATAAAATATTGAAATAAAGAGAATTTATTTTCAAAATTGAAATATCAACAATAATTGTCAGAACAGTGACGATAGACACGACTGTGTCACTTTCGCGGGGAAATAACACATTGAAATGGCCTGTCGGCTGAAAGGGTCGCAAGTGGCTCTGATTTATCTCAACTTACGATAGTTTTCCTCCAGAAAAATGTAAATATGAATGCACAAATATATTCTCAATGTTTCTATCGTCAAAAATTTCTATCGTCAGGATAGCTGACTGAAAATCTTGCCTTGATTTATTTGATGAAATCTAGCTGTCAGAACTCCAAGTCTTGCCCGGAAGTAAATGTCTGCTGTCTCAAAAATCATGCGCAGTAGAATTTCCTCTTTGCGTCAGTCAACATGTGCGTGGTGAGGGCTTGAATTTTGCTATCGTCAGGTGCATTTGACTGACAGACTGATGATAGCATTTTTTAAAAATAACTGTGGGCTTCTCTCGTGAACGAAATAGTTTTTTCACTGTTAATCTATTTCAACTCTATCTGTTGACACCCAAAAATGATAAAGCCTGCTTCCACACGATAACTACCAAAGATCCATAATGGCTGAGTCTATCGTCAGGTCATCTGACAGAAATTCACTGACGATAGCAAAAGGGATAATGAAAGTGATTTTTAAAATGGGAGTTATGTCTGTCAGATATGTCAAAGAAATAGAACTTTATTCTTTATTTTATTGATATACTCAGTGTATTTTTAAATGACGTGCTGTTTTAGAAGACCAAATACCATATTTTCAATCTTGAAAATATTACCTCACTGAAAAAAGGACAAGAAAAATTTCTTATTTTGTGGGCAAGTGATTAATGGATCCAGTTACGGTAGAATCTGCCATCCTCAAGCATACAACCAGCCAAGCGATTGCTACGGAGTGTTCCTACAAAGTAGATCTGTTGCTCAAGAAGCTTGAGAACCAGTGGTGCTGAGGAAAAAAAAATTGTCTGCAAAGACTTTGTAGTTTTGGTTTGATGGGAGAGTTTCACACAGCTTGACCACAACGTCACCTCCCATGCCCAGTATGTTTTTTTTTTTTTTTTTCTTCTCCTCTCCCCCCTCCCAGTGCCACCTTCATAAACCACAAAATCACAGAGGATTCCTGAGGATGAGCAGCAGGCCCAAATTTTCAGTCCCCATGGGTGGGGTTTGCCCTTCACATACTGCCTTATTGGGCTGCGTTCTGAACACTGTAGCATTTAGCCATACTACAAAAAAATTAATAGAATTACATTGAATTAGGAGCACCGTAAAATCGTGTTTGTTTTACTTACAGATATTCAAAAATTGTTTTGTAACCTATATTATTAATAATTTTATAAATTTGCTATATTTGTTTAAATGTGCTTTGAATTGAACATTTTTCTTATTGTGACAAATACGTCACACAATATTTTCCACGACTATGTTAAGGTTAAATGCCCGATGTGACATCCATGTTACCACAATGTTGTCGTAACTTGTTTTAGATCAATTTCTTCAGGAAATGTTGTCAGAACATGTTAAATGTAATATTTGACATCTTATTTAAGTATCAGAATTGTTAAATCGGTTGAAACTTGCCTTTAGTCACCAAAAAATAAGATGTTTGAAATGAGATGATTTGGTCAGGTGTGGTTGCCCTGCACACGGCCATCTTGAAAATGGTGTCATGGGTATTCAAATTCAGAGTGTCACGTGACTGCACCAGGAAGTTACGAACATGTCACTTTGGGGCCTAATGAGGTAAAGTCAAGGATAAAGCTGTGTGAAAGTTTGCAGGACATTTAAAGTCGTGGTGACACCTGTGTCACGGTGGGTTCTTACTCGCTGGCCTCTTTATTAGGAACACCCATACACCTGCTCTTTTATGCAGTTCTCTAATCAGCCAATCCCTGGACAGCAGCACGACGCATAAAATCATGCAGAAACAAATCAAGAGCTTCGGTTAATGTTCACTTCAAACACCAGAACGGGAACAATTGTGATCTCAAAGTGTGACTTTCACTGTGGCATGGGTGTTGGTTTGAGCCAGATCGACTGGTTTGAGTATTTCAGAAACTGCTGATCTCCTGGGGTTTTCACACGCAACAGTCTAGAGTTTACACAGAATGGTGCGAAAAACAAAAACCACTGAGTGAGCAACAGTTCTGTGGGTGGAAACAAACGCCTGGATACGAGAGGGTCAGAAGAAAATGGCCAGATTTGGTTCAAGCTGTTATGTAAATCATAACTCTTTACAACCACGGTGAGCAGAAAAGCATCTCGGCATGTAACAGCAGAACAACACACTGGGTTCCGCTCCTGCCAGCCAAGAACAGGAATCTGAGATTCAAGAACAAGTTTCTATTAAAGTGGCCGGTGAGTGTGTGTTGAACCACGAGGTGACTGTTTTGCTAGCAGGACAGTTATATAAGCAGTGGCATGCACAGATAGACACGAGGTGGTGCTCAAGCACCTGCCCCTCTGCCCTCTGTCCAAAAAAGTGCCCTTTTGAATTTTTTTTTTTTACAGTTTACTGAGGCCAATGTCGACATGATCTTTTAGAAAAGCCGCGGCATTAAAAGCGTGTGTGAAAATAATGTCCCGATGTGTGCCCCCTCCGCGCACACACCGGACCTCTGTCTCTCTTGCTCTGTCACGTGAACAAGCGTGCAGTGCATTCAATGTGAGGTTGCAGCAGCATAGCGTCCTGGAAGCCACGGCCTTGTCGTAGCGCAGACAACACATCGGGCAGTCAGTCAGCTCTTCCCCTGCCCCACCAGCCAGGTAACACATGAATCGAGTGAAAATGTATTGTTTGCCCTCTAAGCCCAAGCTGTAATTATTTTGTCGTGAAGTAGCCCGTCGCATACAGAAACAACTGCACATAAGTATTATATTTTTTGCTAGACCATTTTCAGATTTAGGAAAACAAAAATTTCTTTTTCTGTTTTGTTCAACTAGAGGTTCCTGGCAAAGTCAAAAAGCTTTGATGTAATAAATTAACATTAAGTGGTTGTTTTACACCTTTTAAAAACTAAAACGGGTCAGTGGCGACCTGAACACAAGAGGAGGGTTAAATCTCAGACTTTTATAATAAGGTGTTCCACATGTGCAAAAAAGTGCCCTTTTTTCCCCCCAGAGCACTTGCCCCCCAAAATGTCTGTGCACGCCACTGTATATAAGACTGAACTGAGCTTTATGTGACGCTTGCGTTTTGTCAGTGTTCTGACATGCCTGTGCGTTCCTGATTCAGAAGAAATTATCCGTCATCTGCGGACACTGGGCAGCTACGAATTAAAAGCTAATTGCTCAGTTACAAAAATCTCCTTGGCCCGGGTTACCGATTTATCCACCCTTATATCTGCATGACTTTATGCATTGTGCTGCTGCCACATGATTGAATGATTAGATACCTGCATAAATGTGAAGGTGTACAGGTGTTCCTCTTAAAGAGGATGGCAAGGGTGTTTTTTTTTTTTTTTTCCCCTCAATATATATATTTGGATTAAAAGCATCAATGCTCTCTCTGTAGATAATGCTGTGCAACCCGTTCTGCCTCTTGGCCTATACACTGGCTTCCTGGCGGTTCTTCAAGGAGCGTGTGGAGGAGGAGGAGATCTCTCTCATCCATTTCTTTGGAGAGGATTACATCGAGTACAAAAAGAAAGTCCCTACTGGTTTGCCCTTTATCTCAGGCATCAGAGTAAACTCATAAGACTGGGGAAAAGGGAGACACGCGGAAAAGTCTGGTGCACTCCTGGACACTTCCTGGACTGGCACTGTGGGTGAACTGGTCACCTGGTGACCTCCTGGCTCACGTTAACGCCAAGGGAAATGAGGGGACACGATACAGAGAGCCTGGCCTGTTGATCTGCTCTGAGACACAACGGTTCACTCTGAGCAGGGTGAAGCCTCTACCTCGATGCAATTCAGACCACTAACACACAGCTATAAAGTCTCTCTGCGCTCCCCTGCATCATCACTTCACTTTATCTTTTCTACCCTGTCATATAATACTTTTTGTATCCACATATTCATGTAGATCAGTTTTGCATCTCTATTTCATGATACAGACCTGTTTAACACATCCATCCTTTTCATGTCATTTCTTGTCAGTTCCTTAGTTTCGGTGTCTTAAGTGTGTGTGTGTGGTTGTTTTCTTTTTGTAGAACAAGGTTTAGAATTTAAAAGGTAATGAAACTGCAGTGAGGTTGTACGGTATGTGCAGCAAGAAGTTTACTGCAGCTCAGTATACATTCAGCCTGCCTTATACTAAATATTCCAGACACTTATACCAGATTTTATTTATTTTACAGGAAAGCTTGGGAACTCTCCTAGTAAATAAATTAGTATTTTGCGTATGGTATTTCTCATCTTTATTAGGTTAAAAACTCCGATAGGAACAGGGGTGGGTTTCCCAAAAGCATCGTACCACAAAGATCATCATTTAAATTGTAGAGCGAGCACAATGAACACACTCTCTCCTAGTTAAGATGCTCTTAGCGTTAAGAGGCTTTTGGGAAACCCAACCCAGTTCAGTAATGTCTAGAGGTTTTATCTAGATAAGATCCATCAGTGCAATTGTTTAAGCTTTCAGACCTGTCAACCTTAGAAGCACTGTGTTTTTAAACATCAGAGCACGTGGCTACGTTATCAATCACAAATATACAAATGGAGCAGTCTGTCCATCCATCCCCCCCCCCCCAATAAAAATGGTAGATGAGCTAGTTGGCATGTCAATCTAGGAAAAAAAATAACGTGTAGGTTTTGAATTTTCTGATATTAATGGAGCCCTTCAAAGCCCCACCCCCTTTCCCCATCTCATATTAATAATCTCGTTTTTTTCAGTTGAAAGATGGCGCCTTGCTAAAATTGCTGGTAAAATCTATTCATTGCCTTGGCGAACATTATACAAGTCTATAGTTAACATCAGTCAACTATATTTATTAGGGATACCACTAAATAAGTTCTGTGGAAATGAGTCAAAAGGGTTAGAAGAGAATTTTTTTTTTTAAAAAGGGAAAAATTAACAAAAATTAGATAGGGCTGTAATGAAATACCATCAGTGGAAAAAGGAAAAAAAAATCTACAAACAATTTTAATGGTAATGATAATTGGAGCGTGGTTAAAAACACTGCTTGTTTTCCAGTACTGGTCAGGGCAGACGTGTTCAATGTGGTTAATCCAGTTTCTACTGTAACAGAAGTGTGTGTGTAACTTTTCTGTTTTAGTCAAGATGTAAACACGAAGTGTATATGCACGCTTTTTGTTAATTGCTTTACATCACATCTAGGAAGAACGAAAGTAAACTTCTTTATTTAGAGCTTTTTCAACTTTCTTACATGTAAACATTTAGCGTCTGCATCTTAACTAAAACAGGCAAGTGTCAAATCCGTTCCACACTTCCCTTTCTATCCCGGAACTGATTTGTGAATGGACTACATCAAAACTGTTCTCTACCAAGAATACACATTAATCCTTTTCAGGGCTGGCAAGTCTGCATTTTTGATATTCTACTGATGTGTGGCTGTAGAAAGAGTAAATTTATGACCTTCATAATGTTCCTATAGGAGTTTTACACATTATGATCTTTCTAAACTTTTTTGTTTGTTTGTTTGTTTCTCCTAACATCGGTCAGGCCATTTGGGCACATGCAGCTCTCAATGCTGAAATCTGACAATCTCTAATAAACACCTTTTCCTAAATTTTGCCTTATTAATAGTGATAAACTTGGCGCTGCAGGCAAAATTCAAGCATAAGTTGAGTGGGAAGAAGTGTCTGCTCGCTAATTGGATTCTGCATGAAGTGGCCAACTGGAACAGATGTATTTATTGGCACACTGAATACACAAAGTCTGTCAGTAAGAGAACCTTATTAGTTCCAACACGCATGGGTGAGTTTGTGATGTTCTACAGCTTCTATGCATTGCGTGTATTTTGGTCAGTTTCTGTTCTCATTTTATCAGTGTCCATATTTTCACCAGTCCTTCCAACCCATTTAAATAAATCAAATAATGCATTTGTTTGATTTATATACATTCGGCCATATCCGTGGCTATTTTTCCATCCTTCATTTTCAACATGAACTAGCTTCACTGGATGGCAGGAAGTAGAATTTGCTGCACTTTTTTTTGATGAATGACCCCTAACAGTTTCTAATAATTGTCAGACAAAGGTTTCATTCATGTACAACAGGATGGCAAGTCGCAGTATATCAAGTATTACAGTAAGACAAATGGAAAGGAAACTGAACTGTACAATTATTCATGACACTGAGCATACAAAACTACTGCAAACCTCTGAAATAAAGACTTAATATAAAGACAGTATGAGTAATATATTTAATATATTATGTTTTTGTTTAATCGGTGCACTCCAAAGCAGATTAAGTGCATTTTCATCAACAATGTCTTAGCGAGTGTCTTCTGTTCACAAGTATGCAAATAGTTGAGGGAGTTTGTCGGTCTGCTTAATCAGCTGAGTTGCGGTTTAACAGGGACGCAGTGGCTCATGTCAGTTGTGCATTTCTGTTTGTTGAGCCTATACAGGTCCTTGCTTTTGAGAGTGGAGTCGTCAGATAGGTTCAGAGTGCAATAGTCTTCATGGGCAAGTGAGCGTTCATTGCTGTTGAGATAAATCACATTAACAGCTACTCACTACATGTTGATAACAGCAGAAGGTTTACTATACTTTATCAGTATATTTAATTCTATATGACTGAAATGAACACTTGTACACAATTAGATTTCCATGAAAACTAGTAGGTCTTTTTTTTTTTTTTTTTTTTTTTTTTTCCCTTTCTTCTTACATTTTCATCATGCAGGCATTGGGTTCTCTGGGGAGCCCAAGAGGTTTGTGGAGCATAGGGGCTGAGATGTATTTTGTTTTTTTTCCCCCCCCTTCTTCTTTTAGTTTTGTTACATTGATAGAAATCACAACCCACTATTCTCAAAGTTACTTATTTTTGAGTTTTGATAATTAACCTGTTAGACTGGTCATGGGCGGCACGGTGGTGTAGTGGTTAGCGCTGTCGCCTCACAGCAAGAAGGTCCGGGTTCGAGCCCCGTGGCCGGCGAGGGCCTTTCTGTGCGGAGTTTGCATGTTCTCCCCGTGTCCGCGTGGGTTTCCTCCGGGTGCTCCGGTTTCCCCCACAGTCCAAAGACATGCAGGTTAGGTTAACTGGTGACTCTAAATTGACCGTAGGTGTGAATGTGAGTGTGAATGGTTGTCTGTGTCTCTGTGTCAGCCCTGTGATGACCTGGCAACTTGTCCAGGGTGTACCCCGCCTTTCGCCCGTAGTCAGCTGGGATAGGCTCCAGCTTGCCTGCGACCCTGTAGAACAGGATAAAGCGGCTAGAGATGAGACTGGTAATTTGAATAAACAGCCAAAACTATTGTACACACAAATAATGAGTCTATTTTCATAAAAATGGTCTATACAAGCAGGATTTGTGGGATCTATTTATTTATTTAAAATCTCTTTCTCTTTACAGTTACACAGGTCCTGGACTAGAAATATTTTTTTGATTTGCCTGATTGCAAATCCATTACATTTAATGTGCATGTTTAATGTTCATTTTGAAACATCTGTCTTAGTTTATAGGAACCACACCACAATCATCTTTATTGCATTTTGTCTTCACGTGTTAAATTTACTATTAAGGGGGAAAAAAAAAGATCTGATCTTATTTTCACATGAACTAGGACAGTGGGGTTGGATATCATCCAATTTTGGATGGAAGAAGTCAAAAGAAAAGCTACAAACCCTAAGGGAAGAATTACAGTAGTGGTTTCTCATGGCGTTTTACTGGATTATTATTATTCTAGAGGTTTTCTCCTCTCAACCATTCACACTAATGGACAATTTGGCGTAGCCAGTTAAACTGCATGCCTTTGGACTGTGGGGGAAACCGGAGCACTTGGAGGAAACCCACACAGACGCTGGGAGAACGTGCAAAATCCACGCAGAAAGGCCCCCGTTGGCCGCTGGGCTCGAACTCATAACCTTCTTACTGTGAAGCGACAGTGCGAACTACTACACCACCGTGCCACCCCAGTGTGAGATTATGTTGGGGGGGAAACTGTTCTGACAGCTATTATCGGTTCAGTTTAATTATTATACAGGAGTACATGCCTCTTCTAACAACTTCCCATGTTAGCTGTAATTTTCTTCCAATTTCATCATTTGTAAATTCCTGCCCATTATAGCTTACTCTTCCTTATCACATGACTCCTACAAAAACACATGAAGGATAAGAATCCCACCACTGGTTCTTTTCAAATTGCTACTTGTATTGCACTATATGGTCAAAAGTACAGCCCTGGTTCCAAAAAGGCTGGGATGCTGTGTAAAATGTAAATAAAAACAATGGGATGATTTGCAATTATATGCTCATTTGAATTGAATGCCTCTGTGCACAAAGCGAGTTCTTTGAAAACATGATTTCCCAAGGATGAACCGGAACATTGACTGTGCCCCAAGCGTCCTCGCCCAACATCAGTGCCTGACCTCACTAATGTTCTTGTGGCTGAATGAGCAAATCCCTGCAGCCACGCTCACACAGTGGTGTAGTGGTTAGCACTGTCGCCTCACAGCAAGAAGGTTCTGGGTTCGAGCCCAGAGAACATTGGGGGGGGGCTTTCTGTGTAGAGTTTGCATGTTTTCTACGTGTCTGCATGGGTTTCCTCCACAGTCCAAAGACATACAGTTAGGTTAATATGGGGTGGCCTTGGGATGAAGTGTCCTTGAGCAAGGTACCTAACCCCTAACTGCTCCCTGGGTGCTTTAGTATGGCTGCCCACTGCTCTGGGTGCGTGTGCATGTGTTCACTGCTTCAGATGGGTTAAATGCAGAGGATGAATTTCACTGTGCTTGTGTGTGCATGTGACAAATAAAGGCTGCTTCTTCTAAAAATCTAGTGGAATGCTTTTCCAGAAGAGTGGAGATTAGGGGACTAACTCTGGAAAGGGATGTTCAACAAGAACGTGTGTGATAGTTAGGGGCCCACAAACTTTTGGTCATGTAGTGGACGTCAAAGGACAACTGAACACCCTCAGAGAAAAGTGCTAACTGCCCTCTTCTGCATATGTGAGCTCACAGATCCCCATGATTATTTAACGCTGCTCTGATTCATGAGGAAAGGAGGACCACCATTCTTCATGTCGAAGAGCAGGGACAATTAAGGCCAGATCCCACAATACTGATAACTATAACAATAACTATAAATAAAGGCCCGGTCCCACAATACTTAACGATAACTATAAATAAATCTGTGGTTTATGTGGTTGGTGCTGGCGCGATTTTTTTTTCAGGCCTGGACCTGATCCGATAAAACACCTGACCAATCAGGTAATTGTTTACATGTGGTGATATCTGAGCATGTGCTATTTTTCCCCAGGAATTTTTGTACATACAACCCCAATTCCAAAAAAGTTGGGACAAAGTACAAATTGTAAATAAAAACGGAATGCAATAATTTACAAATCTCAAAAACTGATATTGTATTCACAATAGAACATAGACAACATATCAAGTGTCGAAAGTGTGACATTTTGAAATTTCATGCCAAATATTGGCTCATTTGAAATTTCATGACAGCAACACATCTCAAAAAAGTTGGGACAGGGGCAATAAGAGGCTGGAAAAGTTAAAGGTACAAAAAGGAACAGCTGGAGGACCAAATTGCAACTCGTTAGGTCAATTGGCAATAGGTCATTAACATGACTGGGTATAAAAAGAGCATCTTGGAGTGGCAGCGGCTCTCGGAAGTAAAGATGGGAAGAGGATCACCAATCCCCCTAATTCTGCGCCAACAAATAGTGGAGCAATATCAGAAAGGAGTTCGACAGTGTAAAATTGCAAAGAGTTTGAACATATCATCTACAGTGCATAATATCATCAAAAGATTCAGAGAATCTGGAAGAATCTCTGTGCGTAAGGGTCACGGCCGGAAAAACATACTGTGATCTTCGGGCCCTTAGACGGCACTGCATCACATACAGGCATGCTTCTGTATTGGAAATCACAAAATGGGCTCAGGAATATTTCCAGAGAACATTATCTGTGAACACAATTCACCGAGCCATCCGCCGTTGCCAGCTAAAACTCTATAGTTCAAAGAAGAAGCCGTATCTAAACATGATCCAGAAGCGCATACGTCTTCTCTGGGCCAAGGCTCATTTAAAATGGACTGTGGCAAAGTGGAAAACTGTTCTGTGGTCAGACGAATCAAAATTTGAAGTTCTTTATGGAAATCAGGGACGCCGTGTCATTCGGACTAAAAAGGAGAAGGACGACCCAAGTTGTCATCAGCGCTCAGTTCAGAAGCCTGCATCTCTGATGGTATGGGGTTGCATTAGTGCGTGTGGCATGGGCAGCTTACACACCTGGAAAGACACCATCAATGCTGAAAGGTATATCCAGGCTCTAGAGCAACATATGCTCCCATCCAGATGACGTCTCTTTCAGGGAAGACCTTGCATTTTCCAACATGACAATGCCAAACCACATACTGCATCAATTACAGCATCATGGCTACGTAGAAGAAGGGTCCGGGTACTGAACTGGCCAGCCTGCAGTCCAGATCTTTCACCCATAGAAAACATTTGGCGCATCATAAAACGGAAGATACGACAGAAAAGACCAGAGGTGGAAAAACTGGATTGACAAAGTAAAAGTCCTGCTTAGGTTTTCCTTCTGCCTGTGCTCGCAACACAGATGATTTCACCAATTAGCTCATCAACCTGGCTTAGGGGATGTGGTAATTAGGATCAGCTGGTTCACTGAATTGGCTGGAGCAAAAATCTGGCAGGGTTTTTACTTTCTGCACCCGGGTTTTTCCACCTCTGGAAAAGACCTAAGACAGCTGAGCAACTAGAATCCTACATTAGACAAGAATGGGTTAACATTCCTGTCCCTAAACTTGAGCAACTTGTCTCCTCAGTCCCCAGACGTTTACAGACTGTTGTAAAGAGAAAAGGGGATGTCTCTCAGTGGTAAACATGGCCTTGTCCCAACTTTTTTGAGATGTGTTGTCATGAAATTTAAAATCACCTAATTTTTCTCTTTAAATGATACATTTTCTCAGTTTAAACATTTGATATGTCATCTATGTTCTATTCTGAATAAAATATGGAATTTTGAAACTTCCACATTATTGCATTCCATTTTTATTTACAATTTGTACTTTGTCTCAACTTTTTTGGAATCGGGGTTGTACTTGTTGCATCATGAAGTCACAGAATACGGGTTCACGGAAAATAAAAAAATATAATACAAAGCATGGATCTTTTATTCCATTGATATTTTCCATGAAATATCAATAGTAAATTAATAAATTAAACATATACATGCAGGTGAGATTTTAGTTATAAACTTCGGCAGTCCAAACATTTTAATTGTTTTAGACTTCTTAATTTTTTATCCATGATGGATCATCCATATGAAATCAGTAACTAATCTGTAATATACTGAAACGTCCATGACCAATCCATAAATGATTAGCATCTGTGATGCAGCCATACTGTAATAAAATCTGTAACCACTCTGTATTTTGTATCCTTTTTTTATTATATTTCAGTAATCCATGACCTATCCGTAGTTTGTCAACCACCAGAGTATGTGCATGGGTTGTTTTGAAGTCCAAGCTGTACAGTATGACCCGGAATAACATGCTACTACTTGGAAAAAACTTCCATGACTATTCCTAAGTTGCATACATTTATTTCCCTGAGTGGCAGGACCAACCGATATAATAGTCAGGATTATAGTTGTGGTGTGACTGCTCCAGATTGGAATTAAATTCAGGTATAGGTATAGTTATCGGTGTTGTGGGACCGGGCCCTTATTCTTTCTTGAACTCCTAGCTACAGATGCACAATGTCCCATTAATAGGGTAAATGTTTGTCTGCATCACTTTAGTGTATTTTTTCAAACTTGAATTGACATAAATGATAATTTCTTTATGTTATAGGTGTTGCAACATATTTCTCTTCCACAGAGACAATACAGAAGCAAAGAGTTGATTAGTTGTGGTGAGCTCTTGCCTGTCCTGGTTATCAGCTGCTATGCTGCTGTCCTCGTAAATTTTCAGCATCGTCTCTGTGTGGTCATCTTTAAGCTCCTTTGGCTCCTTGAGCCTGCTTAAAATCATATCAAGGAAGTTGCATGACTGATTATAAGGTCTGGAGTGGATTTGACGTGAGTAACATGACCAAAAAAACAAAACACTGACCTGGGTTCTAGGCGTTCTTTCACCTTCGTTATGGATCGGATGTAAGGGCCTATTTGCCGGGCAATAGTCGTCAGGTAGGAATTCTCTTGCTTTAACTGAGCCAAGTCATGAAGTTGTGCTAGGAATGGAAAAATGAGTCAGGACATCAGCCAGACGTGAGAACATGTAATATACAATAGTGCTTGAAAGTTTGTGAACCCTTTTAGAATTTTCTATATTTCTGCACAAATATGACCTAAAACATCATCAGATTTTCACACAAGTCCTAAAAGTAGATAAAGAGAACCCAGTTAAACAAATGAGACAAAAATATTATACTTGGTCATTTATTTATTGAGAAATGATCCAAGATTACATATCTGTGAGTGGCAAAAGTATGTGAACTTTTTGCTTTCAGTATCTGGTGTGACCCCCTTGTGCAGCAATAACTGCAACTAAACATTTCTGGTAACTGTTGATCAGTGCTGCACACCGGCTTAGAGGAATTTTAGCCCATTCCTCCGTCCAGAACAGCTTCAACTCGGGGATGTTGATGGGTTTCCTCACATGAACTGCTCGCTTCAGGTCCTTCCACAACATTTTGATTAAATTAAAGTCAGGACTTTGACTTGGCCATTCCAAAACACTATTCTTCTTTAACCATTCTTTGGTAGAACGACTTGTGTGCTTAGGGTCTTTGTCTTGTTGTATGACCCACCTTCTCTTGAGATTCAGTTCATGGACAGATGTCTTGACATTTTCCTTTCGAATTCGCTGGTATAATTCAGAATTCATTGTTCCATCAATGATCGCAAGCCGTCCTGGCCCAGATGCAGCAAAACAGGCCCAAACCATGATACTACCATCACCATGTTTCACAGATGGGATAAGGTTCTTATGCTGGAATGCAGTGTTTTCCTTTCTCCAAACATAACGCTTCTCATTTAAACCAAAAAGTTCTATTTTGGTCTCATCCGTCCACAAGACATTTTTTCAATAGCCTTCTGGCTTGTCCACATGATCCTTAGCAAACTGCAGACAAGCAGCAATGTTCTTTTTGGAAAGCAGTGGCTTTCTCCTTGCAACCCTGCCGTGCACACCGTTGTTGTTCAGTGTTCTCCTGATGGTGGACTCATGAACATTAACATTAGCCAATGTGAAAGAGGTCTTCAGTTGCTTAGAAGTTACCCTGGGGTCCTTTGTGACCTCGCCGACTATTACACGCCTTGCTCTTGGAGTGATCTTTGTTGGTCGACCACTCCTGGGGAGGGTAACAATGGTCTTGAATTTCCTCCATTTGTACACAATCTGTCTGACTGTGGATTGGTGGAGTCCAAATTCTTTAGAGATGGTTTTGTAACCTTTTCCAGCCTGATGAGCATCAACAACGCTTTTTCTGAGGTCCTCAGAAATCTTCTTTGTTCGTGCCATGATACACTTCCACAAACATGTGTTGTGAAGATCAGACTTTGATAGATCCCTGTTCTTTAAATAAAACAGGGTGCCCACTCACACCTGATTGGCATCCCACTGATTGAAAACACCTGACTCTAATTTCACCTTCAAATTAACTGCTCATCCTAGAGGTTCACATACTTTTGCCACTCACATATGTAATATTGGATCATTTTCCTCAGTAAATAAATGACCAAGTATAATATTTTTGTCTCATTTGTTTAACTGGGTTCTCTTTATCTACTTTTAAGACTTGTGTGAAAATCTGATGTTGTTTTAGGTCATATGTATGCAGAAATATAGAAAATTCTAAAGGGTTCACAAACTTTCAAGCACCACTGTAAATAACACTTTATATTGATTTACCCTCGTAAATTTCTTGCTCATTTGCCACCCTTTGGTACGTCTCTTCCCAGATCTAAGAGGAAAATGTCATAAAACTTTCAGTTTTCTCAACTGAACTTGACGCTAATCCACCACAAGAACAAATATGATCAGTATTTATGATTACCTCCTCAAACATTGCCCTCATCATCTCGACAGATGCGTATTCTGATGAGATCTCACCATCCATCTCCAGAGACCTGTCCAGGATCTCGCTCATGGTGTCTGTCTTTATGAGGGAATGGTGTTTAGTCAGATCTCGATGAATCTCCTGAACCTGATCTTTAAGCTTCTGGATTTCCGTCTGCAAATTCTACTCCGAGAGATAAGGAAAATAAGACTATATGAGGAACAGTACAAACAAAGATGCAGTTACAGGCCATATCGCTAGCCTATTAGCATCCTGTGTGTACCTTGTAGCTGTTCTCATAATCTCTGCAGTGCTCCATGAAAGGACTCTCTCCACCCTCAGCCAGGAGGACTTTAGTGCTGATGTAGCGGTGAGAAGTGGGCTTTCGGACCACTGAAGAGTCTAGTATCATATGTCCACCTGTTGGGGTGTGACAGGTCACAGATGGCAGCCTGCACGGAGCGAAAAAACAAACAAGCAAACTGCTATATGGAGATTCAGCGCTGACTCAAGTGATCTATGAAGCACAGCCAGGATGTCTGTGAGGCATTTTTTCATTTTGTGTTCCAGTGGTGGAAAAACAACTCATCAGTATCAAAGTTATTATATTTGTTTTTGAGTTCTGATTATTAGTTACTCATGTATTTGACTGTTCAGTTAAACTGAATCGGTTTAATCAAAATCTCAATAACTCAAAAAAAAAAAAAGAAGTCCGTCTATAAATAATGTCACATTGACCTAATGTGTTCTGTCAGTGGACATTTGAGGACTAAAAAGCTCTATGGCTCTATGACGGGGTCCTTGACTCTAAAAGGTTTGAGAACCTCTGCTCTACACAGTACAGAGACACTAACAATCCACCGCTAGTGCCCAGTCCTGAGACGCTGCCTGATGTGGACACTGAGCGTCGCTGACCCAGAAGTAACAGTGGCTCCAGACAGCGGGCAAACTCGGATCGATACTCCGTGTTTATCTGTGTAAAAAGACACTCCATCAGAAAAGTGCTGACGGTAAAGAACACATGCTAAATGTGCAGCCTGCTTTTACCTTACTGCTCTGGGATGGCCTCAGTCTGTGAGGCAGCTTTACAATCTTCTTCAGCCTCTCCATCAGTTGCTAAATGAGGCAGGAAAACCATAAAGAAAGACTTGGGATCCTCAACACCAAACATATTTTAACAAAGCACTTTTTAATTTGAGGTGACTTCACAGAGGTACAAAGTACAGTACTTGAGTAATGATACTCATCTCATCTCATTATCTCTAGCCGCTTTATCCTTCTACAGGGTCGCAGGCAAGCTGGAGCCTATCCCAGCTGACTACGGGCGAAAGGCGGGGTACACCCTGGACAAGTCGCCAGGTCATCACAGGGCTGACACATAGACACAGACAACCATTCACACTCACATTCACACCTACGGTTAATTTAGAGTCACCAGTTAACCTAACCTGCATGTCTTTGGACTGTGGGGGAAACCGGAGCACCCGGAGGAAACCCACGCGGACACGGGGAGAACATGCAAACTCCACACAGAAAGGCCCTCGCCGGCCCCGGGGCTCGAACCCAGGACCTTCTTGCTGTGAGGCGACAGCGCTAACCACTACACCACCGTGCCGCCAGTAATGATACTTTGCAACATTATTATAACAACCCCGATTCCAAAAAAGTTGGGACAAAGTACAAATTGTAAATAAAAACGGAATGCAATCATTTACAAATCTCAAAAACTGATATTGTATTCACAATAGAACATAGACAACATATCAAATGTCGAAAGTGAGACATTTTGAAATTTCATGCCAAATATTGGCTCATTTTGAAATTTCATGACAACAACAGATCTCAAAAAAGTTGGGACGGGGCAATAAGAGGCTGGAAAAGTTAAAGGTACAAAAAAGGAACAGCTGGAGGACCAAATTGCAACTCATTAGGTCAATTGGCAATAGGTCATTAACATGACTGGGTATAAAAAGAGCATCTTGGAGTGGCAGCGGCTCTCAGAAGTAAAGATGGGAAGAGGATCACCAATCCCCCTAATTCTGCGCAGACAAATAGTGGCGCAATATCAGAAAGGAGTTCGACAGTGTAAAATTGCAAAGAGTTTGAACATATCATCATCTACAGTGTATAATATCATCAAAAGATTCAGAGAATCTGGAAGAATCTCTGTGCGTAAGGGTCAAGGCCGGAAAACCATACTGGGTGCCCGTGATCTTCGGGCCCTTAGACGGCACTGCATCACATACAGGCATGCTTCTGTATTGGAAATCACAAAATGGGCTCAGGAATATTTCCAGAGAACATTATCTGTGAACACAATTCACCGTGCCATCCGCCGTTGCTAGCTAAAACTCTATAGTTCAAAGAAGAAGCCGTATCTAAACATGATCCAGAAGCGCAGACATCTTCTCTGGGCCAAGGCTCATTTAAAATGGACTGTGGCAAAGTGGAAAACTGTTCTGTGGTCAGACGAATCAAAATTTGAAGTTCTTTATGGAAATCAGGGACGCCGTGTCATTCGGACTAAAGAGGAGAAGGACGACCCAAGTTGTCATCAGCGCTCAGTTCAGAAGCCTGCATCTCTGATGGTATGGGGTTGCATGTGGCATGGGCAGCTTACACATCTGGAAAGACACCATCAATGCTGAAAGGTATATCCAGATTCTAGAGCAACATATGCTCCCATCCAGACGACGTCTCTTTCAGGGAAGACCTTGCATTTTCCAACATGACAATGCCAAACCACATACTGCATCAATTACAGCATCATGGCTGCGTAGAAGAAGGGTCCGGGTACTGAACTGGCCAGCCTGCAGTCCAGATCTTTCACCCATAGGAAACATTTGGCGCATCATAAAATGGAAGATACGACAAAAAAGACCTAAGACAGTTGAGCAACTAGAATCCTACATTAGACAAGAATGGGTTAACATTCCTATCCCTAAACTTGAGCAACTTGTCTCCTCAGTCCCCAGACGTTTACAGACTGTTGTAAAGAGAAAAGGGGATGTCTCACAGTGGTAAACATGGCCTTGTCCCAACTTTTTTGAGATGTGTTGTTGTCATGAAATTTAAAATCACCTAATTTTTCTCTTTAAATGATACATTTTCTCAGTTTAAACATTTGATATGTCATCTATGTTTTATTCTGAATAAAATATGGACTTTTGAAACTTCCACATCATTGCATTCTGTTTTTATTTACAATTTGTACTTTGTCCCAACTTTTTTGGAATCGGGGTTGTATTATTATTATTATTATTATTATTATTGTGCACTGCAAAAAAAAAAAGACACCTTGGAAATTTAAGGTATTTGTATAGGTAATTGTATGGGGCCAAGTAAAATTAAGGATTAATTTCACAAGTGATTTCGAAGTTTTGAAAATTGCCCAAGTCGCGAAGCAACTTAATCCTTAATTTTACTCGGCCCCATACGATTACTTGTTTATAATATATAGGGCCAAATTCATACTTTGGAAGCCATTCAAGTTCACAACATTTGTCATTCACGTTTTCTGAACCAATCAGGGCGCAAGACTATCTTGCACGTTTGAATCAGTTTCTAAAGCATTCCTTGTTTTCGCAAATCTCTCGCTTTTCCCTCGAGGACTTTTCGTGATTCTTGAAAAGTAACATCTTTCAGGATTGATCCCAGATATTTCTCTTGTCTCAGATGCGGATCCAATGCTGCCTGCCTTACTTTAAGAGAGTCTGGCTCATAGTTTTCCCCATTTTCTTTCCTCACTTCTGCATAAAACTGTGATAGCACCTTGTCTAACTCCCAGCATTCATATGCCACTAGAGAGTCGTTTATTTGTCTTTCTGCGGCCTATTTCTTAAACACGGAAAGCCAAAATTCATACTTTTTTTGGTATTTTCATTTCCGCTTGCAGCTTTCAATTGGTTTAGCATTTCTTCGTCAAATGTAGCGAAACGCGGCATTGCTGAGTCAGCAGAGTCAGCCATTTTGTTGACACAATTTGCTAATTTTTGTAACCGTAACCAAGCAACGAACTAGCCAATAGCATTTCAGAAATACGGCCCCGTATTAAGGAAAAAAGCCCTCCTTGATTGACCAATCAGAATTGAGTAATTTGATCCTATGTATTATAATGAATATAATCATATTTATCTAGTCTTTTTATAAGTATAAATACATAGGAAATTGTGCATGCTGATTGGTCGAGATATTCAGACTATTTCTCGATAATCACCTCAAGCAACTCGGCAAAATAGCGGCCAACCGCTTCATCACCGTAAGTAAGGAAGAATTACAAATGATGAAAGAAAATGCTGTTCCTAAAAGCACTTAAAATGCTATGAAGTTTGGTCTAAAACTATTCAAAGGTAAGGTGGACTTGTGATTTATATTATCAATTTCAAAACAAAGTATTTTATGTGGGGTGGCACGGTAGTGTAGTGGTTAGCACTGTTGCCTCACAGCAAGAAGGTCCGGGTTCGAGCCCCGTGGCCGGCGGGAGCCTTTCTGTGTGGAGTTTGCATGTTCTCCCCGTGTCCGCGTGGGTTTCCTCCGGGTGCTCCGGTTTCCCCCACAGTCCAAAGACATGCAGGTTAGGTTAACTGGTGACTCTAAATTGACCGTAGGTGTGAATGTGAGTGTGAATGGTTGTCTGTGTCTATGTGTCAGCCCTGTGATGACCTGGCGACTTGTCCAGGGTGTACCCCGCCTTTCGCCCGTAGTCAGCTGGGATAGGCTCCAGCTTGCCTGCGACCCTGTAGAACAGGATAAAGCGGCTACAGATAATGAGATGAGATGAGTATTTTATGTGACTCAGCACAGATAATTGACACAAGCATGCACACATCACTACTTAATGCATGCTGCTTTTGAAGTTTGAAATAATCTTTTTTTACATAATCACCTGTGTATTTATACTAAAACAATTATTCTCCTCAGGCTCAGTGAATATCGGTGAATAATAACTTCGACTTTGTCTCGGTTATTATTCACCGATTTTCACCTTGCCTTCAGTGAATAATTATTAATTATAAGGTTACAAAAAAACAAAACAAAAAAACCCCACGACTATTCAACCTATTTCTAGACATTTTCTACTAATACAAGCTTGAAATAGTCTTATTTTGTTGACAGATCTTTTTTATTTGTGCGGCACGGTGGTGTAGTGGTTAGCACTGTTGCCTCACAGTAAGAAGGTCCAGGTTTGAGCCCCGTGGCCGGCAAGGGCCTTTCTGTGTGTAGTTTGCATGTTCTCCCCGTGTCCATGTGGGTTTCCTCCGGGTGCTCCGGTTTCCCCCACAGTCCAAAGACATGCAGGTTAGGCTAACTGGTGACTCTAAATTGACCGTAGGTGTGAATGTGAGTGTGAATGGTTGTCTGTGTCTATGTGTCAGCCTTGTGATGACCTGGCGACTTGTCCAGGGTGTACCCCGCCTTTCACCCATAGTCAGCTGGGATAGGCTCCAGCTTGCCTGCGACCCTGTAGAACAGGATAAAGCGGCTAGAGATGATGAGATCTTTTTTTATTTTAAGACAATTTAGAAATTTCTTTATCGACAAAAGCAAAATTATCTGCTACTAAAACATGAAAATGTAAAGATTGAAATGAATAAAAGCATAAAAAGACAGAATAATAATATTTCATTTATAATAGTTTATTTGTATAGCGCTTTTAACAATAGACATTGTCGCAAAGCAGCTTTAAAGAATTTTAATGACTTTAAACATGAGCTAATTTTATCCCTCACCTATCCCCAATGAGCAAGCGACGGTGGCAAGGAAAAACTCCCTCAGACGACACGAGGAAGAAACCTCGAGAGGAACCAGACTCAAAAGGGGACCCATCCTCATTTGGGTGATAACAGATAATGTGATTATAACATTTTTAACATGAAGTCAGTTTCGTTGATGTTATCACCCTTCATTGATGGAAACTTGAGTGCAAAACTGTTCATGACAACTGCAGTCCTAAAGTTAGCAAGTCAGCTGTTGTCCTCAGCCTTAATAAAAGCATTACTGTAAGTATCCAGAGCATCTTCCAAATGTGACTTTTAACTGTCCATATGGGGCCGTCCTCCACAGGAGCGATATTATAATAATAATAATAATCTCATTGAAAGTAATATTAAATCACTTTGCCCTCCCCTCTCTCTTTTTTTTTGCAACTTTTTTTTTTTTAAAGATATTTTTGGGGCTTTTTTCACCTTTATTGGATAAGACAGTGTAGAGACAGGAAACGAGCAGGGGAAAGAGACACGGGGAGGGATCGGGAAATGACCTCGGGTCGGAATCGAACCCAGGTCCCCGGACCCACGGCGCGGCGCCCCATCCACCCGAGCCACGACGCCCCATTTTGCAATGTTTTTACATTTAAGTTCTTGAATAGCGCATGCAGGTGTGGACACACTTTATCTTTGACTCATATAATTTTTAGCTCCTACAACATAGCACATACACTTTGTGTACCTCGTCACTCCTGCCTATTACCATGCAGCTTTCTGAAAAGTTGGGGGGGGGGAGAGCAGACTTACATAGCCCATGTCCAGAAACTCAAACTTATTTGCTGAACTAAGGAAAGCAGAGCATGTAACCAGATGGACCTGCAGAAGAAACAGGAATTACTGAATCAGATAGATAGACAGACAGACAAACACCAGGAAAGGCTCTGACCTGTAGAGTCGGCAGCAGTGCAGCCAGATGTGACAGCTGTTCTTTAAAAGCTCGTTCCTTTTCCTCATGCTGGCTGCAAAATGATTCATTTTTCATTTATAATTCAAAATTCTTCATGATGATTTGTCAGTAGGTGTTGATTAAAATTCTATAATAGCATGGCTCAGACAGTAAACCTGACTGCAAATCATAGGTTTATGTACTGTATATTAATGCACTCGTTCTAATACATTATCACGTCTATAGCAACAAGTCATTTACAAAGCATTGAATAGTTATTTCTCCACATAAATAGTTTTTTTTTTAAAGTGTGCAGTTGATACGGGAATGTTTATTTAGCATTTTGGAAAGATGTTCCAGTGTCAGTATCACTTTGTAACTTCTCAGTCAAGAGGAAGATTTCAGGATTCAAAGTTTTCCTGTTTCGTGGTAACACCCATCCATCCATCCATCCATTATCCATAACCGCTTATCCTGTACAAGGCAAGCTGGAGCCTATCCCAGCTGACTATGGGCGAGAGGCGAGGTACACCCTGGAGAAGTCACCAGGTCATCTCAGGCCTTCATGGTGACATGACAAGCATCAGTTTTGTGTCATTAACTCGAAGGAAGAGAAAGAAATTGCCGTGGTACAATAGAGGGATAAAACACTTTATAGACGATTTAATTTCAAGGTGCCCATGATACAGAAATGTAGAAACATAGAAACAAAGTACTATAATTATCTCTTGAATAGAAGCAGAGTGAGATGTCAGGCAGATTTGCAGAGATAATTTTAGATTGTGTAATAAGATCCTTACTATCTTGCGACTGCCTCAAAGCTCTCTGTGGATTTTATTGTGCTTTATATAGCTGATGGAGACATGATGCGTTCCTCAGAACAAAACATTACATTTGATTATACAGTATAACATTCGGTTATAATACACTAACCTTTGAGCTGCTTTAAGTAGAACCTTCTTTCTCTCTGCTAGTTTTTCCTGAAAGACATAAGTGCAGAGTATCATCAATAAATAGATTTTAAAACACCAAGTTGGAGAAATAGTATGATTTTAATGTCTATAACAATCTGTTAACATTTTACATTAAGTTACATGAAACTAATATTATTTACTCAGGGGTGTCAGAAGCATTTTTAATGTGGGGGGGACACACTGGTGGGGGGGTCCTCCCCCAGAAAATTTGTAATTAATTAGATGCCATTTCCTGCATTCTGGTGTATTTTAACAGGTTGTTAAACACCTAATTTTACCTACAAAAGTCACTTAATTCAATGACTATTTTAGAGACTCAACAATAAGTCCTCATTCAACTAGTCCATATATTCATCAGCCTGTTTTTAAACCCACTGCTCTGCCTAAGATAATGAGATGAATGTGACACAATTTATCACCAACAATGACTTTATGCGTGCATTTTACTTTTTATTTTGAGTTTCCTTTTTTATTTAGTTTTTGATGTAACACAACATGCCACTGGGCCAAGCAATAGTGACACTCAACTGTATGTTTAAAAATAAGAATATTCATAATTTCACACAATGAACAGGCATGACATGGCATCATGCAAACTTCATAACACAAAACCACACTGTGTCAAGCAACGGTGACACATAAAAACCAACTTCACACAATGAACAGGTACAATTTTGTTCACCACCAACAGTGACTTTAGTGGGTGCGTTTTACTTTTTTTTCCGATTTAGTGATACTCATAACAAAAATGACATGGCATCATGCAGTCTTCATAACACAAAATCACACTGTGTCAAGCAATGGCACATAAAAGAGAACTTCACACAATGAACAAGTGCAGTTTTGTCAACCTACCCGTACATGCAATGGTGGTACTACAGTAACATTTACAGATGAGTATAACAAATACATTTCTAGATATAACTCCTTCTTACATTGGTGCCACCACAAGTTCTACCACTTCATAACTTTTATCCCCCTTTCCTTCACAATCCACCTGGAATAACATCCATCTCTCTCCATTGCTTTCCTTTCTACTATTCCTTCCCCATACACTAGGGTGCATCAGTTGCCCCCTAAAAATGAAAAGTTCCTCCGATCATGATGCATTTTTGTTTTTATGTTCCTTTTGGTAAGAAAACACACTGGGTGAAATATTTGACAAAATTCAAAAGCTTAATTTTAAGCGAAGTGGCACCAGGAGCTCAAAGTTATGGAAAAAGCTGCTATTTTATGACTTTTATGACATTTCGATCACTTTTCATGAAACATTATGGCACCTTATAGAGTATACCAAATATCTTAGATACACATTTTTAGTACATATTCTAAATATATTATCAAGCACAGTTTGAGTTTTAGCTGTTCATTGAATCATTGTTCAACTACTTTTAAACAATACAAATGTATTATGAATCACATTAATGCTGGCGGCACGGTGGTGTAGTGGTTAGCGCTGTCGCCTCACAGCAAGAAGGTCCTGGGTTTGAGCCCCGGGGCCGGCGAGGGCCTTTCTGTGCGGAGTTTGCATGTTCTCCCTGTGTCCGCGTGGGTTTCCTCCAGGTGCTCCGGTTTCCCCCACAGTCCAAAGACATGCAGGTTAAGTTAACTGGTGACTCTAAATTGACCGTAGGTGTGAATGTGAGTGTGAATGGTTGTCTGTGTCAGCCCTGTGATGACCTGGTGACTTGTCCAGGGTGTACTTTAGTGACTTTCGCCCATAGTCAGCTGGGATAGGCTCCAGCTTGCCTGCGACCCTGTAGAAGGATAAAGCGGCTAGAGATGAGATGAGACATTAATGCTTCTCAAGCCCTTGCAAAGGTTCTTAACATGATCTCTGGGTCACAAGAAATCAATAAATGGAGTCCAACATTGTGATTCAAACCTTACGCGAAAACATAAAATCAGCGTTTTTTGGCAAAAAAAAAAATGAACCTCATGGTGCCACCATTAGACTTTTGAATATGGTCAAAAAATTTTACAGGATGTCTTTATTGGTGAAAAGGAACACCCAAACAAAAATGCATCAGATTTTATGAAAATGAGGGCAACTGATGCACCCTACCATACACTGATTTCCCACGTTACTTTCCAGAAAACTGCCAAAGACCAGACAAAAATTTTCAAATCACAACAGGGAATCAATAAACATCATCAGAGCAGACTTGACCTCATTCTTGGCATTACAGTAAGGCAGGCCTACTGGGTTTGAGTTAAATGATAGCTAACATTAAGCTAGCTGATACATCTCCTAACATTGACTAGCCAGCTAACTGCACTAACATTTCCATTGGGACAAAAAAAACCCTGTCCTGTGGGGAAATTCTGACTTTGCTTTGTAAAGAATGTCCTTATGTCCACTGTGTCTGGGGAGGAGCAAATACTGCAAACAATTCATCATCAACCAAGAATACCCCATTAGGCTAAGCTTATTTCATTGTTTAGCTGAACATTAATTTAACGTGGCCTAGGGTTAATTTTGAGGGCATGTAACAAAAGAATAAGGTTTTAGCAAAAGCCAGACATTGTGAGGTTGCAATGGGGCTGACGTCACTTCCTCCACTTTCGAGCAGCTGCACCGAAATGTCTGTGCTCGCGCTGAGATTCCCTTCCCTCGCGCGCGGTGAGCTGTTGTAGGGAGCGCCCGGAAAACCCGGAGTGGATTTTCAGTGCTCTGTGTTTTCTCTTATCGATCAAGTGGAATGGATTCTTTCACGAAGCAATAGAAACGGCACTCGGTGAACTATTTTATGTTAAATGTGGGAGGGGTCCAAACGAAGAATTATGAAATGTGAAGGGGACACGCCCCCTTCACGTTCAATGGCGTCGACGCCCATGTATTTACTGCATTAGTTAACATCAAAATAAATAAATAAATAAAATAACTGATGCTTAATAGGTGTTTATTTAAACCAGGACTGAAAAATAAGTCCACATATCGCTTAAAATAAACAATAAAACACAATTACTGTAGGTGTGCTGTTGATGGTTCATTATTTTCCTTACAGCATGTCTCGACATGTTTTATTCTTATTATACCACAACAATGTGCCAAGGATTACAATTTTTTATTAATTAAAAAAATATATAGTTACAATGCGATATTGTGGATTATTACACATCAAGGGCAAGGCAAGGCAAGTTTATTTATATAGCACATTTCATACACAATGGCAGTTCAATGTGCTTTACAGAAGTAAAAACAAAAACAGTAAACAATAGAGAAATAAAATTACATAAAACAATTTTATTTTTATTCTAAAACAATTAATTAAAAGAATTAAAAGAAAAATAATAAGAATTAAACAATAGTAAAAATAAAATGAAGTAGAAATAGGAGGAGAAAAAAAAGAAACCAGCAGAATAGAATAAAGAATAAAATAGAATAAAGTTAAAATTAAAGTAAATTTAAAACATGCAGAGAAAGTAAAAATTATTTTTAAAAAATTTGCTCTAAGACAACGAGGGAGGCTCAGCCTCCTCTAAAAATTCTGGATCTGAAATAGCAATGTTATAAGTTATAACATTGCTATTTCAGATCCAGAATCATAGAAATATATGTGCTCAACCCAACTACAGTGCGAAATCATTCCGTTATAACTTTCCCCAGTTCGCCTAATGTACGCGTGAGTTTTTCCCCCTCGTGACAGCGCGATGCAGCCCAGCCTCAGTGGACTTCAATGGCATTTGGGAGCTATGCGCTTTTCAATCTCAAAATGCAAGACGATTATTGGACAAATACTGCGAAAACGCCCGCCCACGGAGTCTCACGGACTCCCAGCCTCAGTGGACTTCAATGGCATTTGGGAGCTATGCTCTTTCAATCTCAAAATGCAAGACGATTATTGGACAAATACTGCGAAAACGCCCGCCCACGGAGTCTCACGGACCCCCAGCCTCAGTGGACTTCAATGGCATTTGGGAGCTATGCGCTTTCAATATCAAAATGCAAGACGATTATTGGACAAATACTGTGAAAACGCCCACCCACCCTCCCTCACAGTGGGAGGGACATGGCAAAGCTTTCCGCGAGGAGACTGGTGATTGGTGAAAGTGGCCGGATATTTTCTTTGATTGACAGCTCGTTTCAAATATAGACAGGCAGCGGTGAATCTCAGTTCAGTCCCATGCGGATTCGCAAGTGCTGTGGTGTATTGTAAGAGATCAGCTTACATTTCGATTTCATTCATTACATACGGTTTCTACCAGCTTTTTTAGTTTGTATATATTTTCATTGTAAATATAGTGTTGTCAAGTTTGCTATCTTAGTTCCAGAAATTTTGTTTATTTGAGTGACTGAACTTGAACTTGAGGGGGCTAGTCAGCTAGCAAGAAAGCTGCGCATGGATGCCAAGCATTGCTGATTTAATTTTGGCGAAGCCATTTGCCAGTCTTCCTTTCGAGGAAAAAATTAAAATTAAAGAGCAGGGTAGACCAATGCCTCAAACTGACTTGGTGAAAAAGGTAGGGAATAATACTCATTCCTTTCAGCTCTCCTGGTACGAGAAAGTGAATTGGCTAACAGCAAGTGACCCACATCAACAACAGTAAATAGGCTACTTTAGTAATATGTCATGGATGGACCAAAAATATAGAATCTATTTAAAATGTTTATGCTGAGTATATTATATTGGAATATATATTTTTCTGGATATGAATTAAACACAGCTACAATTTAGAAAACATTTTTAAACAAAAACACAGCCGAGAACATTTCACACTACAGACCTGGATTAAAAGTGAAGGGTTATCAAAATTGTCAATAAAACATTTCTCAGTCAAAATAAGTAAAATATAGGGAAAGTGTCATTGAATGAAATGTGTGACACCCAGCTCTATGTTTGGCTCCCCAAGGTCAGTGCTTGTGTCTATTCCAGAACACTCTGCTGTTACTGCTGAGGTTCCTGACAAAGAGCTGCTTTCAATAATGATCAATTTTTAAACAACATGCCACAATTTTAAAATATAAAATGTTAAAATATACCTCTCCCCCCCAACACCACCATCATGTATATTGGACAGTAGGCTAATGGGCCAAAAGAACCTGTTATTTCACAGTTTGTGACCCTGCCAACAATCAGCCAGATCAGAGGCAAGAGTATGGGCAAAATTGATGTGTTTTTTCTTTTTTCTTTTAAAATCTGGAAATATCGTAACCGACCAGCCTCCCCTGTTTGAAAGACTACCAGCCGCCACTGTTACACATACAGGAAACCTTTTCGATGGAATAAAAATGTGTGTTCTATTCCCTTCTAGCGGGTTTCATTCATTTAGTTTGATAGCATGCAATATTGTTAGCATATCGCTCATCCTACGTGTATTATGTCACTCTACCCAGTGGAGAATGAGCGTTGAATATGGTTTATGATATTGCATGGTTGTCAAGACAACATGATGTCACACACTGGAGACGTGTGACTTCCGTGCTAGTGAGCGACTGTGACAATTTGTAAACAAACATGGCCGCCAGGTTTGCTTCGTTAAATACGGAAGATTTTGAGAGAATTTTGAAAGAGAAAGACGTGTCGAACACCCGAAAGGAATGTGTATTATAATAATAATAATGGCTTTTTTTCATGTCATCAGCTAGCATGATACTGAACTCATCTTCGACTCGTTCAATATCATGCTAGCTGAATGGAATATATCTGATATACCACTCAACGCCATCCAGTATTCTTTAAATAAAGTTAGTTCCTCTTATCACTTCCTCTCAGCTCCTCTTATAAACAGCTATGAACATTATTAACCTCTTTCTTGAATAAAAAAACAAACAAACAAACAAACAAAAAAACGCAGTTTGTCATTTTAACAAGACATCAAGAAAGTCCTCAGTCCTGAAGGCGAAAGATTTACTGACTATTCCTATTCAGTGCTGACACTGGAGACTCCTTCCATAAACATGATATACAGTAAATGTCTCCTTACAGAAAGCTTCACCATATCAGCAATTAATGCATTTTTGTTTGTTAAATAACAATTAAATATATGTTGAGCAGTTACTCATCTTTCTGTTTTAAATGATGTGGCACATCCACCATACAAGTCCCTTGGATTTAGCTGTTAATATTGAAACAATATCGTAATAATATAAACATCTCATCTCATTATCTCTAGCCACTTTATCCTTCTACAGGGTCGCAGGCAAGCTGGAGCCTATCCCAGCTGACTACGGGCGAAAGGCGGGGTACACCCTGGACAAGTTGCCAGGTCATCACAGGGCTGACACATAGACACAGACAACCATTCACACTCACACCTACGGTCAATTTAGAGTCACCAGTTAACCTAACCTGCATGTCTTTGGACTGTGGGGGAAACCGGAGCACCCGGAGGAAACCCACGCGGACACGGGGAGAACATGCAAACTCCACACAGAAAGGCCCTCGCCGGCCCCGGGGCTCGAACCCAGGACCTTCTTGCTGTGAGGCGACAGCGCTAACCACTACACCACCGTGCCGCCCTTAATATAAACATGTCATTTGAATTACAATCAGCACTATTGTCAGAGCCATGCTCTTTTAGAAAATTAATCACTCTCTTCTGACCAATCAGAATGAAAATCCATGAGCGGTAGAACATAAATTAAATTAAAGCCAAAGGATAAATACTATCCCTCATCATTCAGTGTCACAACAAACAATATCATCCATCCATCCATCCATCCATTATCTGTAGCTGCTTATCCTGTCCTACAGGGTCGCAGGCAAGCTGGAGCCTATCCCAGCTGACTATGGGCAAGAGGCGGGGTACACCCTGGACAAGTTGCCAGGTTAATATGAACATCCGTATTTTATTATAATATTCATATTATAATATGAACATCAGTTCATATTGGTAGTTGTGGACTTGGTTTTATTCAATGTTAGAATAAATATTGGTTCAAGGTCATAAACAAGGGTCGGCGGTGGAATGTAGAATATCAACTTTATTTTCTAGAAGAATGACCCAAAAAGCGAATTCAGTCTTCCTGGTGTCTAATTTGCACCCTAAAATTGAATAAAACGGTTAAAATATACTGGTTTGCGCAAGTTCCGAAGGTTTGTTTACATCTCACTTATGCACACTTTTACCGCCAGGGGGCCGTCGTCGTGATGTCATTTAAGCCAAACAGACCAGGAGCAGTTCTCTGTTTTACTTGCGAATTGAGCACACATGTACGGACTCTGGTCGTGAGAGGTTGTGTAAAATGTCTGAAAGCGATTTTGAAGCGGGAACTCTCCAAATTGAATATCGAGAGGTAAAACCATATATGTATGAACTTATGGCCGTTGCAAAGCAATCGGTGAATGTGGCTCACTGGTTTCACCGTGCAGCCTCGGAATCAGACAGCGACTCTGCCGACTCTGATCGCGGTGACCCCGGACCTCAACAAGACTCGTGCCCAAACGATTTATCCTGGTAATTATGATAAATTCCCTGATTATGATCAGTCCCTGGGGAGGTGTTCCAGGCATGTCCCCCCGGGAGGAGGCCCCGGGGAAGACCCAGGACACGCTGGAGGGACTATGTCTCTCGGCTGGCCTGGGAACGCCTTGGTGTTCTTCCCGAGGAGCTGGCCGAGGTGTCTGGGGAAAAGGAAGTTTGGGCTTCCATGCTTAGACTGCTGCCTCCGCGACCCGGTCCCGGATAAGCGGAAGAAGACGAGACGAGAATTATGATAAATTTTTACTTTTGTCGTAATACTAAATAAGAGCCCTTTTGAAGAATAATTAAACCACGCGGGCACACACATAATCCCTATAATATAACGTGGGTTCGTTTATATTGCTAATATAATATATTGCTAATAGTAGTGCAAGCATTATACTATTCATAGCCTACTCTAAGCGAGGAAATATCCCTTTTGTCTCATTTCCACAATGATTGTACAGGATCCCTCAGGATTCTTGACTTGTCAATTGTAAGCAAAGGTAAAAATGTTTGCCTCCAATCTTCTCCTTTTTGCTTGAGCGTTGCTGGTCCGTTTCTTCTTTGACTGTTTGAGTTTGTGTTCGAATTTTGTCAGAACAGCATTAGGTTTGAGCCTTCTCTGTCCGACACTGACACCTAAACTCTCCAACAGATGGGGATTCGGAGCACAGAGTGGCATATTTACCCAGCTGCCAACCCTCTCGCTTCATGCGCACAATCCACTCTCTCCGCTTCTTCTCCTCTCTCGGAAAAAGGTAAAAACTTCTTCCTGAACCAGTCCCGTTGTTACAGTTCACTGCACAACAAAAAGGCATGGTTTTTCTTTGGAAATTCCCGAATGCACGTCTGCACTCAAGCCGAACGGCAATGCAAGTAAACAGAAGTGGACTCAACTCAAGCAATTTGTTTGCCATGAATGACGTCATGCGCCGAGTGGTCACGAAAATCGCCGAGCAGAAATTCGCCGCAATCCGCTCTAACTTATTTTAATTATTACTTATTAACAATACTTCTTGGGCCCAGAAGAAAATTACAGAGGGTTTTTTAACATATAAAGTTTCAAATGTGCATAAATTGAAAACCTTTGCCTATGAGCTTTAATGCTGGTATTCATCATTTGGCTCATTTGGTTTATAATTTAAAAAAATACAAGTGATGTAATAGTACATAATACAAGTGCTGACTATTTTTTGTTCATTAATGTTGTCGTCGTCGTCGTTGTCAGGTTCCATCCTCGGATCGAGGGTTGGATGCAATAGATCTCCATCCGCTTCTGTCTTCCTGAGCCATTTGCACTGCTTTGGTGTAACAGAGGCCTATCCACCTACAGATGTTGGATGTCCATAAAATTCTTGGCCTTCCTCTTCTTTTTCCATTAATTTTTCCCTCTAAAAGCGTGCGATGAAAAGTATTGTGGCAGATAATAGGCCCAAAATACCTGAGTTTCTTAATTCGTATAATGTTCATGAGGCGTTCCTTGATGTTAATCCTCTCTAATACCTCTTTGTTGGTGATTTTTGCTGTCCAGGGTATTTGTAACATTCTCCGATATGCCCACATTTCAAATGCGGCCAGGTGTTTGCTCATTACAGGAGTGATTGTCCAGGCTTCAGACCCATATCTCTGAGGTGACCAAACATAACACTGGAGAATTCGCTTTCTTGTGGTCAGTGATATTTTGTGAGATGTTAATATCTTTTGCATTTCAGAGAAGGATGTTTTAGCAATCGCAATTCTCCTTGTGAGCTCCTCATCACATCTGCCATCATCTGTTATCTTGTGTCCTAGGTAGATGAACTCTCTCACTTGTTCAATCAGTGTACCGTCTATGGTGGTGATGATATTTGGTTTTTCAGTTCTGAACTAAGGTTAAGTAATGCAGTAAAAATCGTGTGTGTGTGTATGTATTAATGTGAATGTCTCAGCACACGGTCAGCACAACTCAAAACATGTTTTGTTTTGAGTTGATCTCATGTGCGTTTGTTTACATTGCCATGTGCTTGTGTATTGGTCTGTTTTCTGCTCTTGTCCCATCATTGGTCTGTTACCTAATGTATGCACCTGTTCTGAGATTATCCCTTGATTAGTTAGTCTTTATGTACCTTCGTCTTGTCGCAAAGACTCATTCATTGTAAGTTTGTGTTATCGAGCCTTGTGTGATTCTGGGTTTCCTACCTTTGACTTTACTTATGTTTTTGTTTTGGCACTATGGATTATCCCGGTTTGTTGCTTCCGGATTATGATTTGACCCCCACTATGGTTTATGACTTTTTTTTTTTAAATTAGACCTAATAAATTAGCTTTTTTTGATTACACAGTGACTCTGCATGGCCTTTCTGGTTCATCATGTGTAACAGTAAAATGCCTTGGTGTGATTATTGGCTCCAGCCTTTACTAGGATAGGATTCTTTCATCTCAGAAAGATTGCTAAGATAAGAAATATAATGTCACTACATGGGCACAGTGGTGTAGTAGTTAGCGCTGTCGCCTCACAGCAAGAAAGTCCTGGGTTCGAGCCCAGCAGCCAGTGAGGGCCTTTCTGTGTGGAGTTTGCATGTTCTCCCCGTGTCTGCGTGGGTTTCCTTCAGGTGCTCCAGTTTCCCCCACAGTCCAAAGACATGCAGGTTAGGCTAATTGGTGGCTCTAAATTGACTGCGAGTGTGAATGGTTGTTTATCTCTGTGTTAGCCCTGTGATGATCTGGCGACTTGTCCAGGGTGTACCCCGCCTCTTGCCCATAGTCAGCTGGGATAGGCTCCAGCTTGCCTGCGACCCTATGAAACAGGATAAGTGGCAACAGATAATGGATGGATGGCACTACACGATGCAGAAAATCTAGTTTATGCTTTTGTTACCTCTAGGTTGGATTATTGTAATGCCTTACTATCTGGATGTTCCAGCAGGTACATAAAACAAGCTCCTGTTAATCCAGAATGCAGCAGCAAGTGTCCTTACCAGAACCAGAAGATATGATCACATCACCCCTATCTTATCTACACTGCAGCAGGTCCCAATCAAATTCACGTTGATTATAAAATACTACTATTGACCTACAAAGTACTATATTGTCTCGTGCTACAGTATCTGAGCAAACTTCTGGTCCTTTATGACCCACCACGCTTACTTAGATCAAAAGGTGCAGGCTATTTGTTGGTACCTCAATTAGTGAAGGCTACAGCAGGAGGCAGAGCCTGCTCTTACGAAGCCCCACAGTTATGGAACAGCCTTCCAAGTAGTGTTTGGGACTCAGACACAGTCTGAGTGTTTAGGTCTAGGCTGAAAACATATTTGTTTCATCAAGCCTTTTGGTAATACTGTAGCTTTTTATTCGGTAAAGGAGCAGATCTGGAGGGTCCTCAGGCATAAGTGTTTTGGTAAACTGGGATGTTTTGATGCTGAACCCCCCCCCCAAAAAAAAAAAAAAAATCTCACACATTCACTCAGGTTTGTTGACAGCTCCCTCATCCCTGTGCTACCTTCTGGCTCTCCCCTTTTAGTTATGCTGGAGTAGTTAGTCTTTTCAGTGTCCCTGCTTGCACTCAGGACTACAACTGCCATGACAACTTTAGGGTTACAGTTGTCATGAACAGTTTTCTCAAGTCACCATCAATGAACAGTTGATAAGTTCAACAAAATAGACTTCACGTTAAAATTATAATGAATTTCCTGGTTACACAATTGCACTTTGGGGCGGCACGGTGGTGTAGTGGTTAGCGCTGTCACCTCACAGCAAGAAGGTCCTGGGTTCGAGCCCCCGGGGCCAGCGAGGGCCTTTCTGTGTGGAGTTTGCATGTTGTCCGCGTGGGTTTCTTCCGGGTGCTCCGGTTTCCCCCACAGTCCAAAGACATGCAGGTTAGGTTAACTGGTGACTCTAAATTGACTGTAGGTGTGAGTGTGAATGGTTGTCTGTGTCTATGTGTCAGCCCTGTGATGACCTGGCGACTTGTCCAGGGTGTACCCCGCCTTTCGCCCGTAGTCAGCTGGGATAGGCTCCAGCTTGCCTGCGACCCTGTAGAAGGATAAAGCGGCTTGAGATAATGAGATGAGACAATTGCACTTTTTCACCATATAAGACACAGTTATAGAAGCAAGTTATTTATAATCACACTATCTGTTATCATCCAAATGAGGATCTGTTCCCTTTTGAGTCTGGTTCCTTGCAAGGTTTCTTCATGTCACCTGAGGGACCCTTATCAAAAAGAAGTTCATTTTATTAAGTAAAGTTAAAGTATATTTCCTTAAATATACTTTTGTGTACCAAGTATACTGATATCACTGTACTTACAGTATACTTGTAAACTAATCTAATACTTCTTGGGACTAAATTGGCCCACTTTTAGTTTATAAAAAGTATACTTTAAATCTAAGAGAAGTAAACTTTGAGTATACAACTAGGATTTTTTTTAATTTTGTATTGCAAGTATACCACATGTAGTGGTTAGCACTGTCGCCTCACAACAAGAAGGTCCGGGTTCGAGCCCCGTGGCCGGCGAGGGCCTTTCTGTGCGGAGTCTGCATGTTCTCCCCGTGTCCGCGTGGGTTTCCTCCGGGTGCTCCGGTTTCCCCCACAGTCCAAAGACATGCAGGTTAGGTTAACTGGTGACTCTAAATTGACCGTAGGTGTGAATGTGAGTGTGAATGGTTGTCTGTGTCTATGTGTCAGCCTTGTGATGACCTGGCGACTTGTCCAGGGTGTACCCCGCCTTTCGCCCGTAGCCAGCTGGGATAGGCTCCAGCTTGCCTGCGACCCTGTAGAAGGATAAAGCGGCTACAGATAATGAGATGAGATGAGAAGTATACCACAAGTAAACTTATATACGAATAGTTTACTAGTTCTATACTTGTAGTCCACTCTTTAGTTTACAAAAGCATACTTCATAGTATACTGGAAATATACCATGAGTTTACTTGTTTTATACTTCTAGTCCACTTTTTAGTTTACTAAAGTATACTTTATAGCATATTGGAAATATACTATTAGTATTCCACCCCAGAACTGACCACAAACTTATGGTACATGTAGGTTTAAAAGATGGGATTTAAAACATGCTGGCGTATATCACAAAGAAGCCAATATGTGTGAAAAAAAAGTATTTTATAGGCTACTACCAAAAGGATAAGCACAACTACAGGGCAAGTACACTTAAAAAATTTGTGCCTTATGTTTAATACTTTATTACATTTTTGTTAAGTATATCTTGATCAAAAGTTTAAGTATAAACTTAATATATTTTGACTTTTCTATATACTTTTCAGTATAAGCCAAGTGTACTTATGTATAACTTTATTAAGTATATATCTGATAAGTAAATAAAAAGTAAACTGAAAGCATACTCTCTTATTTTTAGACTAGAAGCACACTTGAATAAACTTCTTTTTTGTAAGGGGAGTTTTTCCTTGCCACTTGCTCATTAGGGATATATTTATTGATTCATATGTTTAAAATCTATATTCTTCTGTAAAGCTGATTTGCAACAATGTCTATTATTAAAAGTGCTCTACAAATAAATTGATTTAAATGGCACATGGCGTAGGCACTTGTATCCTGTCTTTAATCACCACACATTACAGTGAACCATTACTCACAATTTTTCTCATCTCATCTCATTATCTCTAGCCGCTTTATCCTTCTACAGGGTCGCAGGCAAGCTGGAGCCTATCCCAGCTGACTACGGGCGAAAGGCGGGGTACACCCTGGACAAGTCGCCAGGTCATCACAGGGCTGACACATAGACACAGACAACCATTCACATTTACATTCACACCTACGGTCAATTTAGAGTCACCAGTTAACCTAACCTGCATGTCTTTGGACTGTGGGGGAAACCGGAGCACCCGGAGGAAACCCACGCGGACACGGGGAGAACATGCAAACTCTGCACAGAAAGGCCCTCGCCGGCCACAGGGCTCCAACCCGGACCTTCTTGCTGTGAGGCGACAGCGATAACCACTACACCACCGTGCCGCCCCACTCACAATTTTTATTATTGTAAAATTTAACCATGCATTACCTGCATGCTGTTAAAAAGGGTACAGATTGCACTCTCCTCCTCATCCACATTTGCCCTGACTTCTCCAATCATAGCTTTCAGTAGAGCAATAGCTTCTCGTGCTGACGTCTGGAGCTCCTTCACAGCCTTAAACAAGAGATGACGGGTGTTCGTACAGTATGTGTTACCTTGCAATAATATGTAGAAGGTAAGGATTTCAGGTTCCTTACTAAAACGGCTTGGTCCAGTTTTTCACAGCCTTGCATATAGGCTGTCTCAATATCAATGCAGTGCGCTCTGCTTTCCCTGTAAAATAATCACCACAAAACAATTTGATTAACAAAAACAACAATCTTTATCCAACTCCTGGAAGTGAGAAAAGCTGCACTCACACTGGCATGTCTCTGAAACAGTTGATGCAAAGCATAGACTTCTTCTCCGTAGAGAACATGATGTATAGTTCTTCATGGAGGGCTGTAAACAAACAGAGAGCCTCAGGATTAACACAATTGATAGTGATGTCAAGACAAACAATTTCACCAATGTTCTCCAGGGATTTGTGAAACATTTAGATACATTAAAAGGGCACGATGCGTACCACACTTTTTGTGGGCTTCCTTGGTGCGTTTGGCCAGGGAAACAATTTCATGACGTGAGAACATCTTGGCCTTGTGGGTGGCTTCTCTGCAGTTTCCACACAGGGGCTGGTTGCAAGTGTTGCAATAATACATTGCATCCACATCCTGAGAATATATACAGTACTTATATATGGTACAAACCAGGGAGCACAAGTGAAATTGAATATCAAAATACACAGTTCAAGTGAAAAACAAAAAAAACCCCACCACATTACATGACATGATATTTAGCAGACGCTTTCTGTAGTGTATTGGGGTTTGTGTTAGTGTATTTGGGTTTGTGTTACGGTGCATGCGCACCATCTAGGGCTGTTGCCATAGTTACGATTTGTATATTGCTCAGTTGCTTCTGAGTCGAACAGTCATGTAATGCCATGTTGTTTAAGTCTCCAGTAAAGTTCATAAAAGCAATCTCTGTCTCTGCGTCAGATCTTACACTGGCGACGAAGCGGATTCGGACTAAATGAAGGTTTTTTCGCATCACCTGGCTACGGACAGTTGGACACTTTCTTTCATTCAAGCCCAAGATGGTGTGTGAGTAGTGACTTCGATAAGTCTACAACATGACCACGCTAGGTCGGATAGAAGAGTTTAATGAAGGCTCTGGTCATTGTATTGACAAATACCTGGAGAGATTGGAATGTTTTTTCGTTGCTAATTAGATAGAGGGGGATGAAAAGAAACGCGCTGTCCTGCTTAGTGTGTGTGGTGCTGCAACTTATTCAACGTTGCGCTCCGTGCTGGCCCCCACCCGCCCCGCTGAAAGTGCCTACAAAGACATTAAGGAAGCCTTACAATGCCACTATGGCCCCGCACCCTCTGAAATAGTGCAGCGTTTTCAGTTTCACAATTGCAAACAGAAGCCGGGCCAGAGCATCGCCAATTACATAGCTGAACTGCGAAAACTTTGTCCATTGTGCGTTTGGGACACAACCAGAAGCAATGCTGCGTGATAGGATTGTCTGTGGGGTGCTAGATGAAGCACTCCAGTGGCGTCTGCTGGCGGAACCAAAGCTCACTTTTAAAGATGCAGAGGAAAGAGCCCTCACTGCCGAGACAGCCGCTTCAAATGCTCGCATTCTTAATCCAGAACAGACTGACACTGCACAAACAGCTGATGTTCATCAGACCTCAACGAAGGGGAAACAAACAGAGACCCAAAATCATCCGTGTTTCCGTTGTGGGGGGGTGCATGACCCTCGTACCTGCAAATTCAACTCAGCTGTATATCATTACTGTAAGAAGAGAGGGCATATTGCTCGTGTTTGCCTAAAGAAAGCCAAGGATGGCTCTGAATCTTCGGGGGCGGGTGCCCAATCAACACAGCATGCACACATTGTCACACAAAGAGAGGAGCAGGAATATGAAATCTACACAATGGGCAGGCAGGTGATTGCAGCAAAGAGGCTACCATATCAGACCACTGTGATATTAAACAACAAAGCACATGTGATGGAAGTGGATTCTGGAGCGGCATGCTCTTTGATCAGTGAAAACACCTACAACACCCTGTGGCCAGACCAACCTCCTTTAATACATAAAGACAATAGTGTGCTTAAGCAGTGGTCACAGGCAGAGCTGCGGGTTAGGGGGAAGATTTTTGCAAAAGTGCAATACCAGGGCCATGAGGTCACATTGCCCCTGCTTATTGTGCAAGGACAGGGGACAAGTCTTTTGGGCCGCGACTGGTTTGATGCCTTAGGCATATTCATGATGGGCGTGCATCAAGTACACATACAATCCGTAGAGTCAATCCTGAATGAATATGCAGAAGTGTTTCAAGAGTTGGGGGCCACACGCACACCTCCAATCTCCATTGACATTGATCCTACAGCTTCACCCAAGTTCTTCAAAGCCTGCCCCGTGCCATTTGCTCTTCGTCCCAAGTTAGATGAAGAACTTCATAAGCTAGTAGCTCAAGGCATTTTTGAGCCAGTATGTACCTCGAGGTGGGCCACGCCCATTGTGCCAGTAGCAAAAAAAGATGGCAGCTTAAGGATTTGTGGTGACTACCGCTGCACAGTTAACACTGTCGTAAAGCCTGATGTGTACCTTATTCCTACTGTGGCAGAACTGTTCTCCAGACTAGCAGGTGGGGTGATTTTCAGTAAACTGGACCTCAAACAAGCTTACCAGCAGCTCGTGTTGGATGATGCCGCAGCAGAACTCCTTACCATTAACACACACCGTGGACTTTTCCGGGCCCGCCGTCTGCAGTTTGGGGTGTCAACGGCCATGTCAATATTCCAACGCTTCATGGACACCCTTCTTGCTGGCATTCCAGGTGTTCAACCATATTTGGATGACATCCTCATTGCAGGAAAAACAATAGATGAACACAATGTGCGGCTCTCCACTGTCTTGCAGCGGTTTACAGAAGCAGGTCTGTGGCTGCAGAAAGAAAAGAGCATTTTCGCAGCAAGTCAGGTTGAGTTCCTGGGTTTTTGGGTGGATAAGGATGGTGTACGGCCAACTAGTGAAAAAGTGGAGGCAATCCAGAAGGCGCCGTCACCCCAGAACAAAACAGAGCTGCAATCCTTTCTTGGCCTCCTAAATTTTTACAGCTGTTTTCTGCCCAACAAAGCTACAGTGTTGGAACCTCTGCATCGTCTGCTGTACCAGTCCTCCAAGTGGCACTGGAATGATGAACATGAAAAGGCTTACACTGTTGCAAAGCAGCTACTACAAGCTGATGGTGTGCTGACCCACTATGATGAAAGCAAACCCCTTGCCGTTGCATGTGATGCTTCACCTTATGGCTTGGGGGCGCTTCTCTTCCATATTGAGCCAGACGGACGAGAGGCCCCCATCTGTTTTGTGTCCAGAATGCTGTCTTTGACGGAGAGGAATTATGCACAAATTGATAAAGAGGCGCTGGCCGTCATTTTTGCCATCAGGAAGTTTCACCAGTACCTCGCTGGTCGCCATTTTGTGGTTTTTACTGACCACAAGCCTCTCTTAGGCCTGCTGCAACACTCTAAGCCCATCCCCTCTGTCCCCTTGCATGCTGCGCTGGAGTGTGACTCTTGGAGCCTATGATTATGAGCTCTGCTACTGACCAGGTAAACAGCTAGCAAATGCTGATGCTTTGAGCCGTCTGCCCCTACCCTCTACAGCGGCAGTGACCCCACCACCCCTGGAGGTACTTTTATTGGAAATGGTACCGGATGCCCCATTACATGCAAGCAGAATTGCTGCCCTCACTCTGAAAGATCCGATTCTGTCTCGCGTTTTACCCTGGGTCCTGCATGGCTGGCCAGCAGAGGTGCCTGATGCCCGTTTCAAGCCATTCCTCAACCGCCATCATGAGCTGTTGGCACATAAGGACTGCCTCTTATGGGGAAGTCGGGTGGTTGTTCCCAATCTGGCAAGGGAGGGAGTATTAGCCATGCTACATGATGCACACCCAGGTATTGTGCACATGAAAGGGCTGGGTAGGAGTTATGTATGGTGGCCAGGTATGGATGCCGCCATTGAGCAAACTGTGAAATCCTGTGACATCTGCCAAAGGTCCCGCCATGCTCCGCCCACTGCACAGCTGCATCCATGGGAGTGGACAACAAAGAAATGGTCTCAACTGCACATAGACTTTGCTGGTCCATTCCAAGGAAAGACTTTCCTCATCGTTGTGGACTCCCACTCCAAGTGGTTGAAGGTAGCCATGGTCAGTTCAATGTCATCCTCTGCTGTGATTAGCACACTGAGACTATTGTTTGCAACTCATGGTTTGCCAGACGTTATTGTCTCTGACAATGGGGCCTCCTTCACCTCTGAAGCATTCAAGGAGTTTGCCAGGCACAATGGCATAAGGCATGTGACTACAGCGCCCTATCAGCCCTGCTCCAATGGTCAAGCTGAATGCATGGTCCAGACAACCAAGGAGGCCTTGTCCAGAATCACCGCTGGGGACTGGCAGACACGTCTAGCTAGGTTCCTATTGTCACAACACACCACTCCTAATTCGTCAACTGGAAAAAGCCCTGCTGAGATGCTCATGAATAGGTGCCTTACCACGGCTCTCGATCGCCTTCATCCAGATTTTGAAAAGGACATGCATCACAAACAAGAGGTGGTTGCCGATAAGCAGAGAGGCAGTGCTAGGAGTTTTCAGCCTCAAGATAATGTGTACATGAGGAGCTACGTTGGGGCATGTAAATGGGTCACGGGGGTCATCGTGGATACCACAGGCCCTGTTTCATACAGAGTACAAACACCAGATGGGCAACTGCATCGGCGCCATGTGGATCAACTTCGTGGTCGAGTGCCGGCATGTGCTGACCCGGGTTCTGAAGAATCACCTGACCGCAGTGCCCAGGAGCCTATTGAACCGACCCAACCTGTCTCTCCGCAACCACCAGACAGCGTGGAGCCAGGTGGTCCCTCTGTCCCCGTGGTGGTGCCTACGCCTACCACTCCCCAACTGCGCCCAGCAAGGGAGCGCAACCCACCACGGCGTTTTGAAGATTTTGTGGACTGGGGGAAAGGGGTGTAGTGTATTTGGGTTTGTGTTAGTGTATTTGGGTTTGTGTTACGGTGCATGCGCACCATCTAGGGCTGTTGCCATAGTTACGATTTGTATATTGCTCAGTTGCTTCTGAATCGAACAGTCATGTAACGCCATGTTGTTTAAGTCTCCAGTAAAGTTCATAAAAGCAACCTCTGTCTCTGCGTCGGATCTTACACTTTCATCCAGGGCGACGTACAATGAGTGCTAAAGTCAGGTACATGAAGTGCTGAACTTCTACACAAGAAAGTTCTAGTGCCAACTTAACAAGTGACAACAATACTTAGTGTAATGTTTTGTTGAAGTATCAAAACTTAAAACACACACGCCCAAAATATAGATGGGGGTTTGTTTTCTATACCACGTTTTAGCTAGCTAGCCAACACTAGTCACTTAGCTTGATTGATTGACTTAAAAAAAAACACCCAGCCATAATTAAAATGCAGCATCAACTAAATGTAGGTGATAAACAGAAAGACTAGTGAAAGATTGGAATATTACTGACTCACACAGATAATAACTGAGCTAGCTGGCTAATATTTTCTTGCTCACTAAAAAACAAACACTTGTTGTAGGAAAGAGGCTTTTATGTACACAATAATTGTACTTGTTGTAATACTGAGGAAACTCTGGTAACAGCAGCACATAATTAGGCCTACTCTTAGTTTCCATTAATTGGGCTATGTCCCAAACCACATAATCTATCAATCTATCAATCAATCTATCAATCAATCAATCAATCAATCTATCTATCTATCTATCTATCTATCTATCTATCTATCTATCTATCTATCAATCTATCTATCTATCTATCTATCTATCTGGCATATCACTGCAGTGACGTGGCCGCTCTGACGGCTTCAGCCATCAAAGTCTCTAGGGAAGAATTACAGTAGTGGTTTGCCGTTGCCTTCTACTGGATTATTATAGAGGTTTTCTCCTCTCAATCATTCACACACACACCTATGGGAAATTTAGAGTAGTCAGTTAATCTAACCGTGTGTCTTTGGACTGTTAGTAGAGGACCTGATTTAGATACAGTATGTATGCACATAGGAGAGGATAACTCAACTGTCATAGGCTAATTTGAACCCAAGAGACAACTTGGGATGTGTGCCAAAATCGTTATCCGGGGCGAACAGGCCAAAAATGACCAATCCAAGATGGCTGCCGGTAGCCATTTTGAAAATATCAATTTTTTAACCACTCACCACAGAAGTATGTGCAGTACCTCATTGTATGGGTTTTTAGGTATGGGGAATCCATTATTGACACAATTTTCATGATTGAAGGAAAAAGGAACAAGCTATGGTCAGGGGCAAGGTAATAAATAAATAAATAAATACCCAGGCGGCACGGTGGTGTAGTGGTTAGCGCTGTCGCCTCACAGCAAGAAGGTCTGGGTTGGAGCCCCGTGGCCGGCGAGGGCCTTTCTGTGCGGAGTTTGCATGTTCTCCCCGTGTCCGCGTGGGTTTCCTCCGGGTGCTCCGGTTTCCCCCACAGTCCAAAGACATGCAGGTTAGGTTAACTGGTGACTCTAAATTGACCGTAGGTGTGAATATGAGTGTGAATGGTTGTCTGTGTGTATGTGTCAGCCCTGTGATGACCTGGCGACTTGTCCAGGGTGTACCCCGCCTTTCGCCCGTAGTCAGCTGAGATAGGCTCCAGCTTGCCTGCAACCCTGGAGAAGGATAAAGCGGCTAGAGATAATGAGATGAGATGAAATAAATACCCACCCACCAAAAATTGGCCAAAATTACAGTTTCACACAAAACGTGAGAAAAACAGAATAACCCTACCTCAAACATGAACTCATGGAATTGGGAGACCTATGCACATAATTTAGAAGAGTATAAGAAAGCAAGCATTTGATTAATATAAAGAAATTGTATTTTCAATCCTATTGTGATCAATGGAATGTTAACTTAAAATGAAAAATACAAAACAAAACTTTAGTAGGCAGAAATATCTTGAGCCTAAATTTTCAACAGCCAACAATACAACTTTTAACATCATATCACTGTTTATGTGTCACACAAACAGGGGTCAGGAACATGAAGAGTAACACAATAATAATGTCGTAATTCTGGTGGCCATCTTGGACTGGTAATTTTCAGGCTGTTGGCCCCGGATAGTGATTTTGGCACACATCCTAAGTTATTCCTTGGGGTCAAATTAACCTATAACAGTTGAGTTATACTCTCCTAAATTATGTGCATACATGTCTAAGCCAGGTCCTAGACTATGTGGGGGAAACCCACGTAGACACAGGGAGAACATACAAACTCCACATGGAAAGGCCCCCGTCAGCCATTGGGCTTGAACCCAGAACCTTCTTGCTGTGAGGTGACAGTGCTAACCAACTGCACCACCGTGCCACCCAAACCATGTGATACTGCATACTAAATAGTACGTTAGTACACCAATGTGTCATTGGGGACACAGCCTTGAATTACCATTGAATGCGTGTTGACTAACACATAGTGGAGCACAAATCTAAAAGATGATCTGCATTGACAATCTACCGTAGATATCTGATTATATAGTAACCTTTATTAGACGACATTATATATTTACCTGATTATCATTAAAGAAATATTTCATAAGTATCATTTTTATTAACCAAAGAGGGCTTCAAATCCTTAAATCCCGAAATCTTACACTCAGGAACCCAAAGTTTTGGAGGTTAGTTCACTGGAGATTAGGAAACTTTTTACCCATGCAATTTCAATCCATTTAAATCAAGCCATTGTATCAATACGAATCATAACTCTTGTGCCTGACCAGAAGACGGTTTAAGACCTGTTTCTTGCACTCCCAGTCACAGTTGGCACACTGCACGACTTCCTCGCTGTCCGCAGAATTATCCACCAAGAACTTCAGCAGACGGTCCTCTGGAGGCAGTGCATTCACCCCTTTCACAACAGACTGGTGCCTGAAAGGTACGGGGAAAAGGAAGCACATCTCACATGCTGTTTTTGTTCCAGTTTAGAAAGTGAGAGACTATTTTGAATTCTATATTGCTCATACATCTGCTATATACAGTATCTACCACTCCCTTTCTCTTACCATCATAGCAACAAGACTAGAACTAGCATTGTTTTGAATTCCTGGATAAATCAGTGTTTGTAAAGATAGATACAACTCCAAAAATAGTCACGAGCATATGCTGTAGTGGAAACCAGGATTTCCTTGGTCTCTGAACAATTATTAGTCAAGGTTCGTGAAAACACATGCAAACTCACTTATACAATTTTATCCATATCAAGTGAAGATTGTAGTTCTGAATAGAAACCAGTGTAATTCATATTTCTGCTACGTTTGGCAATTTAGTAGTAACGTATGCAAGATATGCAAGCACTTTTAAACTCATACTTACATAAACATGTTAATGTAACCATGACGTTTCTCCTTTTTTGATGCATTTCCTTATATTTGATATCCATAAATATTCTATAGAAGTTAGCTGTTGCATGACTTGCTAGTCCACAGAAGGAGAACGGACAGGACAGAGAAGGTGTAGCAATCTCTAATCATACACAGCACAAGATAAGGGTACATGCCCGGTGTTTGTCTGACGCCGCAGTGGCCTTGCTGGAGTATGCCATGTGTATTACTATCCAGGCTAAAACAAGGGCAGGATTTATGCTGCAGCTGTTGATTGTTGTCTCTGGTATGCCCTGGCACTGGGGAACTGAATGAATGCATGTCATTCTGAGCTGTGAACATGATGCCAAGCTGTTCAAATGTAACACACTACACATTACAGTTGAATTTAGATAATTTTTTTTAATCATTCCTGCTAGCTACAGCCATACACCAGAAGTCAGGTTATTACACTACAGACTATGCGAGGAATAAAACACTACATGGTGTGCTGTTATAGGATAATAATCAACGACATGAAAAAGCTTATTCCACTATATCGCAGCAGTTTACCAAGGATAATGTAAGTTGTTACTACAGAAACAATAATGTATTACTGTATAACAAGTGCATTAATATAAACCTTGCACCTTGAACTACTGTCAGATTTGTGCTGTTGTGAAAAGTAATCAACACCTTTTGACCAATCAAAATCAAGCATTCAGCAACACTGTGGTATTGCGCAAAATAAGGGCGTTAGGATTTTTTGTTTGCAGTCGCATAAACAGGTTCTTACCCACAGAGGGGGCATGTGAGACGGCTGTCCACTGCTCTACCGCGCAGGCAGCTGGCACAGAAAGTGTGGTAACAGTCCAGTAGGCATGGATGCTCATACTGCTCACGGCACAAGTGGCATACCAAGGGGTGGCAGTTTGCACTGTCTGGGTCGAAAAGTTTATCCAAGGGAGAGAAGATTCCTCCAGACATCTGCAAAGACAGGCAAGTTCTTCAGAGAACCTTAGAATATGAATTGATGTTTCATATACTAAAACAGTGCCTGGACTCATCACATTAGGGGGAAAAAAAGATTGCTGGTTCTTGACCCATGAAATCTAATAACGAACTAAAAAACACTTTTAGAAAATGCTCAAGGGTTCTTTGGATGGTTAACAATTCTAGCTTTTAAAAGAGGTTTTACCTGGGATGTTTTCAGAAAGGACAACCCTTGTTTGTAAGCTCCAAGATAGAAGCTATAGGGTTCCCCCAGATGGACAAATCCTTAGAACCTTTTAGAGTGCTAAATGGAAGCTTTTATTCTAAGAGTGTAATCACAAAACAAACAGAAACATACTAAATATGACAGGCAAAATGTCACATGAAAGCTGGTACAGGTAGCAATCAGAAATAAAACCAACGCAGAGACATTCATTCACCTTGCTGGTGTCCTAGCTGTTGTCTGTGGCTGGAATGAAATCCATGCAGAGGGTTTGTCAGCCTGCCTAGATAGAGAGCTGGCCTTGACGTCAGGAGACCCAGGGATCCACACCACACAGCAGCTGAATGAGGGGGTGGTTAGTTAGTGCCCAAATATCCCACCCAAGAAACCAGATACCCTTTGTTTATCAGTGACTGACAAAAATAGCGTGTCTTTTATTATATTGGCTTTTAAAATCTGGGTCAGTGAACAATGCAGTGATAAAAGTCGCCTAAAATAAGACACTGACAGATTGTAAATGTAGCCATCTGATTTAAACACTTTTAAGTATTCTAAAGCGAGTTCACGAACTAAAGTAAATCCTTAGACCCGTTAGGAATTATAAAAAGTATGCAGTTGACTGCTGCTCTGAACATTCTCTAAAGAACTAGACCTAACCCAAGTGTTACAGTATGTGAATAAAAGCTATCAGGAACAATGATCCAAGTTCAAAATGTAAGACATGTCTTTGACATTGTGCTGTTGAAATGTTTATAATAAAATGACTGGGATGATTATAATGAATAGGACAATTCTGGTAGGACTACTAATTGTTCGTACAGTTAAGTGTAAAACTAAACAAGATTATGTGCATTTTTCTTTTTATTCTACTTTTTTCGTTTCTTTTTTCCACTGTATTTTAAAAAATGCAAAATATTAAAAATATGTAAATATATTTTAAAATGCAGTTTCATTATTGTTGGTGTTATTATTATTATTATCCATCCAGCCATTATCTGTAACCTCTTAACCCTGCGCAGGGTCGCGGACAAGCTGGAGCCTGTCCCAGCTGACTATGGGTGAGAGGTGGAGTACACCCTGGACAAGTCGCCAGATCATCACAGGGCTGACACTTTGAATCAAACAACAATTCACGTTCACATAACCTAACTTTGGGGGAAACCCATGCAGACAAGGGGAGAACATGCAAACTCCACACAGAAAGGACCCCGTCGGTTGCTGGGCTCGAACCCAGAACCTTCTTGCTGTGAGGTGACAGTGCTAACCACTACACCACCATGCCACCTTGTTATTATCCATCCATCCCTTATCTGTAGCCACTTATCCTGTTCTACATGGTCGCAGGCAAGCTGGAGCCTATCCCAGCTGACTATGGGCGAGAGGCGGGGTACACCCTGGACAAGTCACCAGGTCATCACAGGGCTGACACATAGACACAGACAACCATTCACACCTACAGTCAATTTAGAGCCACCAATTAGCCTAACCTGCATGTCTTTGGACTGTGGGGGAAACCGGAGCACCCAGAGGAAACCCATGCAAACATGGGGAGAACATACAAACTCCACACATAAAGGACCCCATCGGTTGCTGGGCTCGAACCCAGAACCTTCTTGCTGTGAGGTGACAGTGCTAACCACTACACCACCGTGCTGCCCTGTTGTTGTTGTTATTATTATTAGGGCCCGAGCCCTATAGGGCGAAGGCCCTATTGTTCTTGTAAGAGTTCACTATTATTATTCTTCCGTCTTCTTCTTTATTTTTCTCCGCTGTTGGGCCATTTTCGGGGCGCTTGCCATGGGCGAAAACGCACGAAATTTGGCACCAGTTCCGAGAATTGCCACCGCTACTCAGAACCAAAAGCCCACACTTGGCCGGGGCTCAGGGCCTCTATAGCGCCCCCTAAGTCGTTGTGATTTTGGCATCCCGCATTAAGGTGCCTGGTTGCCATATAGTTTGTAGTAGTGGCATGCCATTTGGTATGCATATGTATCTCACTAAGCCGGACAAAAATGTAATGCCAATGCATTAGCCACGCCCAACAGGAAGTGAGGTAATTTCACTTTTGTGTGAAATGCATGGCCACGAAGATGGCGCAACTCCTCCTAGACCGTTCATAGGAATGTCACCAAAATTGATACATATCATCTCCAGTCATGGCTGACAAAAGTTACTAAATACGTTTCACGTAGGATAAACCGTTCAGAAGTTATACGTCAATCAATTTTCACTTCAAAATTTTACATGCTAAAAAATTCATAACAAATCTTCTAATTGCTCAACACTGCTCATACTTCACATGGTAATCACTCATTGGGCTTCTGACATGTTACCCAATTTCTGTGATATTTCGCCACTGGGGGCGCTATTTTTGGGCAAAAAATCCAATCTTTCCTCAAATTTGGTCAAACTTCACGGCCACCCTCTTACTACCTCCCATGTCATGTATACCACATTTTGGGAGTTTTCGTCCATGGGGGGCGCTGTTTTTGGCCGACGCAATTTCTCCAAAACAGGTTTTTGGTAAATAATTCCATAATGCTTTTCCTTCACACCACTACCTTGTGATAGTGCGTTGCTGTTGTGGACACTTATTTTTCCATCTCATAATCACTCATGTACAGCATAGCGCCACCTACTGACATGGGAAAAACCAAAAAATTTATTCTTCAAAAATCTATATCTCATCTTCTGTTTACTCAATTGTCATCAAACTTCATACGCAAACTCTTCATAGCTCACCTGACATGTATGCCAAATTTTGTGCACTTTCGCCCCTGGGGGTGCTGGTTATGACAGAAATGATATTGCAGCTTCTGATTTGTCAAACTTGGCAAGCAAACTCTTTACAAGACCCTTTTTGGGGCGCTTGCCATGGTCAACATCGCATGAAATTTGGCTCCTTTTTCTTAGACTGCCACCGCTACTGAGAACCAGAAGCCCAGATCCAGGCGGGCCTCAGGGCCTCTATAGCGCCCCCTAACTCATTGTGATTTTGGCCTCCCGCATTAAGGTGCCTGGTTGCCATGTAGTTTGTAGTAGTGGCATGCCATTTGGTACGCATATGTATCTCACTAAGCCGGACAAAAATGTAATGCCAATGCATTAGCCACGCCCAACAGGAAGTGAGGCAATTTCACTTTTGTGCGAAATGCATGGCCACGAAGACGGCGCAACTCCTCCTAGACCGTTCATAGGAATGTCACCAAAATTGATACACATCATCTACAGACACGGCTGACAAAAGTTCCTAAATACGTTTCACGTAGAATAAACCGTTCAGAAGTGATACGTCAATCAATTTTCAATGCAAAATTTTACATGCTTAAAAATTCATAACATATCTTCAAATTGCTCAAAACTGCTCATACTTCACACGCAATTCACTCATTGGGCATCTGACATGTTACCCAATTTCTGTGATATTTCGCCACTGGGGGCGCTATTTTTGGGCAAAAAATCCACTCTTTCCTCAAATTTGGTCAAACTTCACGGCCACCCTCTTACTACGTCCCATGTCATGTACACCACATTTTGGGAATTTTCGTCCATGAGGGGCGCTGTTTTTGGCCAATGCAATTGCTCCGAAACAGGTTTTTGGTAAATGATTCCATAATGCTTCTCCTTCACACCACTACCTTGTGATAGTACGTTGCTGTTGTAGACACTTATTTTTCCAACTCATAATCGCTCATGTGCAGCATAGCGCCACCTACTGACATGGGAGAAACCAAAAAATTTATTCTTCAAAAATCAATATCTCATCTTCTATTTTCTCAATCTTGATCAAACTTGATTCGCACACTCCTAACAGGTCACCTGACATGTGTGCCAAATTTTGTGCACTTTTACCACTGGGGGCGCTGTTTTCAGGCAACAATTTATATCTCGGCTTCTGATTGGTCAAACTTGATCAAACTTTACAAAACAACTCTTCATAGGTCCCTTGACATGTATACCAAATTTGGTGAACTTTCACCACTGGGGGCGCTCATTGCGCTGTAGCAGTTGCAGGAGAGGTGTTTACAATCATGAGGCACCAGGAGTATGTTGTTTTGGTTGCCTTAAACACACATGACTTGTGGACCACTGGGGGCGCTCATTGCACTGTAGCAGTTGCAGGAGAGGTGTTTACAATCATGAGGCACCAGGAGTATGTTGTTTTGGTTGCCTTAAACACACATGACTTGTGGGGAATGGGTAGGCAGTCGGGGGCAAGTGTTGTAGCGTTACATACAGACTAATAGATGTCTAACAGAAGACAATCCTATGTAGCTATAGCTTGGTGACTGATGAGGTAAATACATTAATTTGGTTGGGAAGCCATGGCACACAATGTTCTGTCCATGACAACATCTCAGCGCACCGTGTACTCTGTGTCCAATTCTGTGCTTTGTCACCATTGTGGGAGTAATGTCTCTTGCCAAAGAAGCTGTGGAAGGTATTTCGCGGGGACGCATGCCCCCGCCCCCCTTGGCCGCTGGCGCGAGGGCCCGTCGAGGCCGCTTGCGGCTTTAATTATTATTATTATTGGCGGCACGGTGGTGTTGTGGTTAGCACTGTCGCCTCACAGCAAGAAGGTCCTGAGTTTGAGCCCAGCAACCGACGGGGTCCTTTATGTGTGGAGTTTGCATGTTCTCCCCGTGTCTGCCCAGGTTTCCTCTGGGTGCTCCAGTTTCCCCCACAGTCCAAAGACATGCAGGTTAGGCTAATTGGTGGCTCTAAATTGACCGTAGGTGTGAATGTGACTGTGACTGTTTGTTTGTCTCTATGTGTCAGCCCTGTGATGACCTGGCGACTTGTCCAGGGTGTACCCCGCCTCTCGCCCGTAGTCAGCTGGGATAGGCTCCAGCTTGCCTGCGACCCTGTAGAACAGGATAAAGCGGCTAGAGATAATGGATGGATGGATTATGCAGACCTGTAAAGGGAAATGAAAGTGATTTAAGGAATGATAAACAAGACATTTTAGTGTCAGTTTAATGTCAGATTTTCACAAAAGTTAATCCATGATCACCAGTAAGTCTAATGGTGTGTGTTAAGATATTAATAATGGAAACAATAAATAATATCAAAAGTTTATTATGGCGGCACGGTGGTGTAGTGGTTAGCGCTGTCGCCTCACAGCAAGAAGGTCCGGGTTCGAGCCCTGTGGCCGGCGAGGGCCTTTCTGTGCGGAGTTTGCATGTCCCGTGTCCGCGTGGGTTTCCTCCGGGTGCTCCGGTTTCCCCCACAGTCCAAAGACATGCAGGGCAGGTTAGGTTAACTGGTGACTCTAAATTGACCGTAGGTGTGAATGTGAGTGTGAATGGTTATCTGTGTCTATGTGTCAGCCCTGTGATGACCTGGCGACTTGTCCAGGGTGTACCCCGCCTCTCGCCCGTAGTCAGCTGGGATAGGCTCCAGCTTGCCTGCGACCCTGTAGAACAGGATAAAGCAGCTAGAGATAATGAGATGAGAAAAGTTTATTATATGCTTATTATAAAAATGACAATCTGTCTTTCTGAGAGTGATTATAAATCTCATCTCATTATCTCTAGCTGCTTTATCCTTCTACAGGGTCGCAGGCAAGCTGGAGCCTATCCCAGCTGACTACGGGCGAAAGGCGGGGTACACCCTGGACAAGTCGCCAGGTCATCACAGGGCTGACACATAGACAACCATTCACACCTACGGTCAATTTAGAGTCACCAGTTAACCTAACCTGCATGTCTTTGGACTGTGGTGGAAACCGGAGCACCCGGAGGAAACCCACGCGGACACGGGGAGAACATGCAAACTCCACACAGAAGGGCCCTCGCCGGCCACGGGGCTCGAACCCAGGACCTTCTTGCTGTGAGGCGACAGCGCTAACCACTACACCACTGTGCTGCCCATGATTATAAATTTTTCTGGTAATTTGTGTCTCCACTCTTTGCCTCAATTGCTTGAACTTTTTTTTTTTGGTTCGAAATATTGTTCTGTCGAAGTTACCTTTGGATCGTTGTCTTTTTTTTTTTCCAACATAGTCTCACATATCATTCACGGAGGGGGCACAAACTTTTGCTCTGAGCTGTCAAACGCTACTGCGTCTGCGCTCGATGAGGCGCACGCTACAGCGCGCATGCGCAGTGGTTGTCTCCCTTTTTCGCCATGGCTCCGCTGGTGAGTGCTCATATGGCCGGATTTAGTTGAACTCTACATGCCTCGTTTCTGCTCTGCGCTGTCGTATTAGCGCTGACTGCTCTGTTGGCGCTGTCTTTATCACGTTATAAACCGAAATAACACTTTCTAAAGCTAGCTTTGCTTTTATTTGGTAATTTGTAGGTCCGCAGTGAATGAAGCTAAGCTAACCGCTTAACACAAGCTAGGTAGCTAAGAGCTAAGTCTGTTTAGATGTTGCTAATAAACAACGACTTCCTGAATCAGATGTGATTGTAATAATAAGTAAATGTAATTGTTGTTAAGGGGGAATGATTGAGATTGAAGAGTTATATTATGTCATTCAGGGACTATATAGAAATAGAGCAGTATCTGCTTGCAGGACTTGTTTTATTTCTCTCTCTTTATCCTAATGGTTACAGAGGAGGCAAGCTGTGCCCAGTAAAGGTGGCAAGAAAAAGAAGCAAGTGCTGAAGTTCACTCTGGACTGCACTCACCCGGTTGAGGATGGCATCATGGATGCAGCCAACTTTGTAAGCTGTAAACTTTTTCCCCCTCACAGGGTTTTAACTTGTGTGTAGAGATGTTAAAGTGCACATTCTGGACTAATTGTGTTTTATTTTTTATATCAAAGTACGTCCCTTTACACACTCATCCAGAAGGGTAATTTTGCACAAGGCCATCTGTCTACAGCAGAAAAAAATAAAATAACAAAACGTGTCTGGAAAAATCCCAAGGGAGTCTGGAGCCAGATTCGTGACGTTACCTGTGGAAGCGCGAGCAGGCTGCGCGAGCTTTCCACGGTTTCAGTGCACAGCCTGTGTAGACCAAGCGCTCCCATTTCTCTCTCATTGTCCGGTCTTTTGGGAAACGATGAGTACTAATCCCATCAAGATTGGTGTTGCTACACCCTCCTACGATACATCTGTTACCCATTTTAATAATTACACGATAACGTTGAAGAAACTTGCAGAAAACCAGCAGGTCGTTTTCTCATAAACAAACCAGCGCTGACGTAGGATTCAGAGGGAGGCGTCCCGCATGCGACGTCACGAAAATCAATGCTTGCCGGGAAATCCAAATGCCATGTTTTTTCAGAGGCGGATCAATTCGCCTCAAATGGCTTGATTTCAACTGAATTTTTCTGGTATTGCGCAAGGTAAAAAAAATTGCACAAACTGTGACAGATATTTGACCAAAGTTTAATATAAAATAGAATTACATTGATCTTGCTCCTGAATTTACCCGTGATATGCACTTGAAAGTTTGAAACCTTCACAGTATGATAACCTGATCTAAAAATGACAGTTTTAAAAAAAAATACTTTTATTTAGTATTTTCAGCTTAATATGAAACAAACAAGCAGACAACAAACTGTCAAGGGGTATACATGACCAAAAACAAAAACGTAGGGGCTCCTCTGTTGGTAGTATTGTCAAGTTTGTTTGTATAGCGCTTTTAACAATAGACAGTGTCCCAAAGCAGCTTTAGAGAATCTGAATGACCCAAGACATGAGCTAATTTTATCCCTAATCTATCCCCAATGAGCAAGCCCGTGGCAGTGGTAGCAAGGAAAAACTCCCCCAGACGACACGAGGAAGAAACCTCGAGAGGAACCAGACCCAAAAGGGAACCCATCCTCACCTGGACAACAACAGACAACATGACTATAACATTAACAGTTTTAACATGAAGTCAGTTTCGTTGATGTTATAAACTCTTCATTGATGGAAACTTGAGTGCAAAACTGTTCATGACAACCACAGTCCTAAAGTTAGCAAGTCAACTGTAGTCCTCAGCCACAGAAGCATTACTGTAAGTGTCCAGAGCGTCCTCCAGGTGTGACTTTCAACTGTCCATATGGGTCCGTCCTCCACAGGAGTGATGTGATGAGACTCCAACCAGACACAGGGCATCAGGATGGATCAGGCAGGTCTGAGGAGCAGAAGAGGTCAGCATCTCGATCCCCGGATTGACATGCAACTCAGAGGGACAGATTGGAGGGGGGGGAAGAGAGAGAAAACACAGGTTGTTAGGTATGCCCAATGTCAACTGAATAAGTAGGTACAATATGCATTTTGCGCTGAGGACAAGCAGGGACTCCGGCAAAACTAACTATGACAGCATAACTGAAAGGAGAGAGCCAGAAGGTAACACAGGCATGAGGGAGCCCCGGGACATAAAGCAGCCAGCCACTACACCGTCGTCAAACTCGAGTGAGCAAGCGAGTGGGGGACTGACAGCATCCATACATCCCAGTTTACCAAAACACTATATGCCTGAGGACCCTCCAGATCTACACCTTTACCTCATAAGCACCATTAACAAAAGGCTTGACTAAACAGATATGTTTTCAGCCTAGACTTAAACGCTGAGACTGTGTCTGTATTGTGATACATCATGTCCAGTGTCTTTAATTGTCCTGTTTAATTGGTAGTGTCCTCTCTTCCTTTGATATAAGCAGTCCATTTCTTCCATTTCCTGCTCCACTGGACCTCAGAGAGAAAGTCATCTTTTCCGTTACATAGATTTCTTTAAGATAAGACAATATACTGCACATAGTATACGTTCAGAGGGGTTTCTATGGATGTAGAAGTGATCTGGACAGTGTTGTTCATTACTGTGAAGAGTGTCTGGTGCTGTGCTTGGTGAGGTGCCGGTTGTACAGTCTCACAGCAGTAGGGAGGAAGGAGCTGCTATATCTCTGCTTAACACACTGCAGATGGAGGAGCCGGTCACTGAAGGAGCTGCCCAGTGCTGCTACTGTCTCCTGCGGTGGATGGGAGGTGTTCGCTATTAAGGATGACAACTTGGCCAACATCCTCCTCACCCCCATTACGTCCACTGAGTCCAGTGCACAGCCCAGGACAGGTCCTGCCTTCCTAATCAGCTTGTTAACCCTGTCCATCCACTGATTGAGGCTTGGGGACTCAGTTTTATACCAGTTCTTTGTAATAGGTTTATTTATTTATTTATTTTTTTTAAACACAGGCAATTAACAGTACTTTACACACCTACCAGTCTTCCTTTATAATAACGTCGTCTTTCCAAACACAGAAATATAGAATCTTAACATCATTAGGAATTTTATATCCCAAAATCTTTCCCACAGTTAGACATGTATTTTCCCAGAAAGTTTGAATTTTTGGGTACGACCAGAAGATATGGGAGTGATCAGCGTTCAAGTTCCCGCACCACCTCCAGCACCCTTCCTGAGGTTGAGATAATTTGCTTTTAATATGTGGTGTAATGAAGAAACGGATCAAATTTTTCCAACCAAATACTCTCCAGTTCTTTGAACTTGTGGATGAATGCTATGCACTCCACATTGAACGCCAATCCTCCTGTGATAGTTTTATGTTTAGTTCTTTCTCCCATGTCGCTTTAATGTATCCCGTGTTGTTCCCATTCTGTTTTTGAAGGCCCTGAGAGATTTTTATAGGCTTCAGTTAGAACATCCATCACTGTTACCCTCTTCAAACAATGTTGGTTTTATTCTTTTATCATAGTAATCTCTTATTTGTAGGTATCTGAAGAAGTCTTTGGTTTTAAAAATGGCACAGTTTAAACTTGGCATAGTATTAATCGACAATTTAAATACGCGCAAGAAGTTTTCCTCACATCCTTGTGTACACACACCAATCAGCCATAACCTTAAAACCACTGACCGATCATGTGAATTAACTGTTAATTATCTCATTACAGTGGCACCTGTCAAGGGGTGGGATATATTAGGCAGCAAGAGAACAGTCACTTCTTGAAGTTGATGTGTTGGAAGCAGGAAAATTGGGCAAGCATAAGGATCTGAGCAACTTTGACAAGGGTCAAGTTGTGATAGCTAGATGACTGGGTCTGAGCATCTCCAAAATGGTGCATCTGATGGGGTGTTCCTGGTATGCAGTGGTTAGTACCTACCAAAAGTGGTCCAAGGAAGGACAACCAGTGAACCGGCGACAGGGTCATTGGTGTTGAAGGCTCATTGATTCGCATGAGGCACAAAGGCTAGCCCATATGGTCCAATCCCATCATTCTGTTTAAGCCAGCATTAACTTTTTTTCAGCAGTTTCTGCTACAGTAACTCTTCTGTGGGATTGGACCATATGGGCCCCATGTGAATCAACGAGCCTTCGATACCCTTGACCTTGTTGCCGGTTCACCGGTTATCCTTCCTTGGACCACTTTTGGTAGGTACTAACCACTGCATACTGGGAACACCCTACAAGATGGGCCATTTTGGAGATGTTCAGATCCAGTCATCTAGCCATCACAATCTGGGCCTTGTCAAAGTTGCTCAGATCCTTACGCTTGCCCGTTTTTCCTGCTTCCAACACATCACCTTCAAGAACTGACTGTTCTCTTGCTGCCTAATATATCCCACCCCTTGACATGCCATTGTAATGAGATAGTGTTATTCACTTCACCTGTCAGTGGTCATGAAGTTATGGCTGATCTTATGTATAAACTAAAGGAAACAAAAAAGATAATCATTCTTTAGGAAATGTACTTTCTTAGAAAGATATTGTTGAAAATGACTTTTGCATAAAATCTCTGCCATCAAATTGTCATTATAAACTGAATGCAAGCATGACTGAGGAAATGTGGTATACGGGCAAAAAACAAAACAATTAAAAAAAAAAACACTATAGCCCCTTTCACATACGAAATCCATTGATATATCGATTAAAAAGAACATGGGATAGATGACACATTTTCATTCCCACTCAGTCTTCCATAATGAGATGATGTGTATTTCCATTGAGGAGTGTGAACCTCTGTGAGACGTGTAAAACACGTGAGACCGTATATGACCTCACGGTGTCACTGCATCATCATTTACATCACCACCAGCAAAGTCACGACCGGTTCACAACACGTTAATCCAGTGGTTCCAGTTCTTCCTCGAGCTATGGCAAAAGATTACTGTTAATGTTACTTGATCAACAGTGGTGCTGGGAAGTTTGCAAGCATTTTAGAATCTTCTATTTCTGCATAAATATGACCTAAAACAACATCAGATTTTCACACAAGTCCTAAAAGTAGATAAAGAGAACCCAGTTAAACAAATGAGACAAAAATATTATACTTAGGCATTTCTTTATTTGAGGAAAATGATCCAGTATTACATATCTGTGAGTGGCAAAAGTATGTGAACCTTTACCTTTGCTTCAGTATCTGGTGCGACCCCCTTGTACAGCAACTGCAATTATTGGGTTTCACGTGGCGTCACATCCGCCTCATTAGTTATTCAAAACTTTAGCTGGTGGTCTGCCAAAGCTCACTTGACAAAGCATTTGTACGGAGAAGGTGCATTGCTCGTATGAAAAATGCTTTACGCTTGCGTTGTTTTAGGTTGTCCTTAAAGGAACAGTCCACCGTATTTCCATAATGAAATATGCTCTTATCTGAATTGAGACGAGCTGCTCCGTACCTCTCCGAGCTTTGCGTGACCTCCCAGTCAGTCCGACGCGCTGTCACTCCTGTTAGCAATGTAGCTAGGCTCAGTATGGCCAACGGTATTTTTTGGGGCTGTAGTTAGATGTGACCAAACTCTTCTGCGTTTTTCCTGTTTACATAGGTTTATATGAAACAGTGATATGAAACAAGTTCAGTTACACAAATTGAAACATAGCGATTTTCTATGCTATGGAAAGTCCGCACTATAATGACAGGCGTACTAACACCTTCTGCGCGCTTCGGCAGCGCATTGATATCTGAGCTCCGTATCAATGCCGATTTTATCCGCTTGGAAGGCGGATAGATGTCTTCATCTTGATGACCACCACAGTCTCCTCCTTCCGCCATGCTTGAACTTCGGACAGTGAGTGAGTGAACTTGAGTGGCGTCGGCAGGAAAACTCGCACGAAAGTTCAAAGTCTCGCGAAAATGGAAGCTATTGCGGTTTTGACACTCAGAAGGTTATGGTCACCGTCAAAATATTTTAGCGCTGTAACCGTGTACACCGGTAATCGTGACAGCCCTAATGTGTCGTTATTTTACAGTACTTTAAGGCTCCAAGCTCTGAAGTCCCCAGCTGTTTCTTTGTTTACTTCTCACAAAGTCCATATGTATGAAGGTCGCGACAAAATCCTTCCCCAGCCATACAGTTACAATGCGCCGTGACTTCTCGTCTTGTTTAACTAAGATCCAGGTTCTGATGATCTTTGTGAATGATTTACCTGAGGGATAAGAGCCAACACAAGTGAGAATCAAGTGAACTGTTTGTTTACACTTCAGCTTGCAGCGCTTCGTTGTAAAGACGCGAATGATAAGCTTAAAAAAGACAAACATACTTACACAGGCAAAAACAATACAGGATTCATTCGATAGCGACTTGATACCGAGGTTCTTTACCCAGCCACGTACAAAAAAAGTTGTAAGCCTCCATACTCTTCCACGGTTTCATCTGTTTTGCGGTGTAGAAGGACGTCTGCAACACCAGATAGTTCGAGATGTCGGAGAACTCGACTGAAGGGTCGTTTTTGAGATCGTATGACAAATCCTTCTTTCCCAGATTGTATGGGTCGATTCCATTGCACATAGCAATATTCTGAATATATCTAAAGCGAGCAGTGGCTTCTAGATTACGAGCGTACTCTGATAAGTTATCGCTAGTTGTTTGCATTACGGCAGCCGTTTTGGTTTGCTTGACCACCAGCTGTTCTACCGGAAGTGAAATTGCTAAGAAAAGTCATGTGACTGAACCCCAAGGATTAAACGTTTCCGGTAACCATTGATCAGTCCTGAACGTCAGCTTTGAAGAATTTTAGCCCATTCCTATCTACAGAACAGCTTCAACTCTGGGATGTTGGTGGGGTTTCCTCACATGAACTGCTCGCACAACATTTCTATTCATTTTTTTTCTCTCTTCTTCAAATTGTAAAGCAACCTTAGGTGTGAGAAAAGCGCTGTATAAATTGAACAACTTTATCATATTAGATTAAGGTCAGGACTTTGACTTGGCCATTTCAAAACATTATTCTTATTTGGTAGAACGACTTGTGTGCTTAGGGTCGTTGTCTCGCGTGACCCACTTTCTCTTGAGATTCAGTTCATGGACAGATGTCCTGACATTTTCCTTTAGAATTTGCTGGAATAATTCAGAATTCATTGTTCCATCAATGATCGCAAGCCGTCCTGGCCCAGATGCAGCAAAACAGGCCCAAACCATGATACTACCACCACCATGTTTCACAGTTGGGATAAGGTTCTTATGCTGGAATGCAATGCTTTCTTTTCTCCAGACATAATGCTTCTCATTTAAATGAAAAGATCTATTTTGGTCTCAGCCCCCTTCTGGTTTGTCCATATGACCTTAAGCAAGTTGCAGCAATGTTAAAGTGAGTAAGAACGAACAGTGCCTATAGGGAACGGCAATTTAAAAACTTCACCCTAATTTTGGTGCTTTCATTGGCCTGCTTGTACATGCACATGTGTACGTATATGCACACGTTTCAACACACTTATTATTAGGATCACTGCTCAAGACTGTTGCAGTCATGTGGCTGAGAGAACACCACTACAAGCAGGGTTTTATTTTATTTTTTAAATGTATTTGCATAAATTGTCTATCTTGTGATGTCTTAGATAGAAATGCAGGCATATCAATACAAAATAATTATGACTGCAGTATCCTCTGTGCATCACAAGGCATGGGTCCAGACCCTGTCCGTGACTCTTCTTGACTCAAAAAATCCATCCTTTAATTGTTCTGGTTAAAGTCATCGCGCTCATGTTCTCACAGGAGCAGTTCCTTCAGGAGCGCATAAAAGTGAACGGCAAAGCAGGAAACCTCGGCGGCGGAGTCATAACAATTGAGAGAAGCAAAAGCAAGATCACAGTTTCTTCTGAGATTCCTTTCTCCAAAAGGTTTGTCTGTCTATTTTTTCCTCCCAGTTGTTCCATGTCTGGATATAATTGCATCTCCGTGTAGAATTTCATTCTCGCCTGGATCATTATAGCTTTGCTTTATCTTCAGGTACCTGAAGTATCTTACCAAGAAGTATTTGAAGAAGAATAACCTCAGAGACTGGCTGCGGGTCGTGGCTAATACGAAGGAGAGTTATGAACTTCGCTACTTCCAGATCAACCAGGATGAGGAGGACGAAGAGGATGAAGATTAAACTGTTTCTTTTTCTGTTTAAATAATTTCATTTAACAATGATTTTCAGCTTTTTTTTAAGTCTTAGATTGCTCTTCAGTAATTAAACCACACACTGGTTTGCTCAAAATAAAAAAAAAAATACGAAAAAACTCCGACTTTGATTATTCACATGGTTCAGAATGAAGATCCTGACTCTCGTACTGTGGGATCTCTCTGCATTTGTCAGGTGTTGATTATTTTTCTTTAGTATACATACGCTACCGTTCAAAAGTTTGGGGTCACCCAGACAATTTTGTGTTTTCCATGAAAAGTCGCACTTTTATTTACCACCATAAGTTGTAAAATGAATAGAAAATATAGTCAAGACATTTTTCTGGCCATTTTGAGCATTTAATCGACCCCACAAATGTGATGCTCCAGAAACTCAATCTGCTCAAAGGAAGGTCAATTTTATAGCTTCTCTAAAGAGCTCAACTGTTTTCAGCTGTGCTAACATGATTGTACAAGGGTTTTCTAATCATCCATTAGCCTTCTGAGGCAATGAGCAAACACATTGTACCATTAGAACACTGGAGTGAGAGTTGCTGGAAATATTGCACCAAAAACCAGACATTTGCAGCTAGAATAGTCATTTACCACATTAGCAATGTATAGAGTGGATTTCTGATTAGTTTAAAGTGACCTTCATTGAAAAGAACAGTGCTTTTCTTTCAAAAATAAGGACATTTCAAAGTGACCCCAAACTTTTGACGAGAAATTCAGATGGTTTCTCAATAAAGTGCCTCGGCAAAACAGCGACCAGGCTTTGGCACCATAAGTAAGGAAGAATTACAAATTATGAAAGAAAACGCTATTCCTAAAAGTACTAAAGATGCGACGAAGTTTGGTCTAAAACTATTCAAAACGTAAGGTGGAATTGTGATTTGTTTTATCGATTTCAGAAAGTATTTTGTGTGACTCGCATAGATAAGTGACAAGTCTACGCACATATTTGCATGCTGCTTTTGAAGATTAAAATAAATGATTATAAAATAATCACCTATGTATTTATACTAAAACAATTATCCACCTCTGGCTCAGTGAATACCTGAAAAATAAGCATTACGTTACAGGTGTTTAGCAGACGCTCTTCTCCAGAACGATATACAACATACCCAGAGCAGACGGGAGTAGGTATCTTGCTCAAGGGCATTTCAGCCATTCTTGCTGGTCCAGGGAATCAAACCGGTGACCTTTTGATCCCAAAGCTGCTTCTCTAACCATTAGGCCATGGCTTCCCAACCAAGATGAAGTCAAGGTTACTATTCACCGATATTCACTTTGTCTTCAGTGAATAATTGTTAAGCAAGTTTGACAGTAGCGCTTAAATAGTAATGGCTAATTCATAGGGACCTGTATGGTGGATGTTCCACATAACTGAATCAAAAATGTGGTGTCATTTGAGGAGGTAATTGTTTAATAATTGCTGGTGAAGCTTTATGTAAGGAGGTTTATTTGATGGAAGGAGTCTCTAGTGTCAGTATTTCCGAACAGTATGTTTTCATATCAGTAGTCTTTGACCAGTGACTGCTTTTCAGTTTCTTGGTAACACGACAAGTTGCTTTTTTCATCTTATAAACTTCAAGAGGCAGCACGGTGCTGTAGTGGTTAGTGCTGTCGCCTCACAGCCAGAAGGTCCGGGTTCGAGCCCCGTGGCCGGCGAGGGCCTTTCTGTGTGGAGTTTGCATGTTCTCCCCGTGGGTTTCCTCCGGGTGCTCCGGTTTCCCCCACAGTCCAAAGACATGCAGGTTAGGTTAACTGGTGACTCTAAATTGACCGTAGGTGTGAATGTGAATGGTTGTCTGTGTCTATGTGTCAGCCCTGTAATGACCTGGCGACTTGTCCAGGGTGTACCCTGCCTTTCGCCCGTAGTCAGCTGGGATAGACTCCAGCTTGCCTGCGACCCTGTAGAAGAATAAAGCAGCCAGAGATAATGAGAGGAGATGAGATTATATAAAAAGTTATAAAGATCTCAGTCTGGTTCATGGCTGTTCTGCAACTTAAAAAGTAAAGATCACTGTTTAATAGTGACAAATTGTGGCATAAGAAGGGAAAAATACTTTGCCCCTTTGTGCCAGGCTTCACCACACCACCCTCATCTCATTATCTCTAGCCGCTTTATCCTGTCCTACAGGGTCGCAGGCAAGCTGGAGCCTATCCCAGCTGACTACGGGCGAAAGGCGGGGTACACCCTGGACAAGTCACCAGGTCATCACAGGGCTGACACATAGACACACACAACCATTCACACTCACATTCACACCTACGGTCAATTTAGAGTCACCAGTTAACCTAACCTGCATGTCTTTGGACTGTGGGGGAAACCGGAGCACCCGGAGGAAACCCACGCGGACACGGGGAGAACATGCAAACTCCACCCAGAAAGGCCCTCACCAGCCACGGGGCTCAAACCCGGACCTTCTTGCTGTGAGGCGACAGCACTAACCACTACATCACCGTGCTGCCCTCACATCACCCTGTTTTACTCTTTATACTCGTGTATAAAAATACAGTCAAGCCAGAAAGTCTACACACCCCTTTCACCTTCTCCACGTTTTATTACGTTACAGACTTATTCTACAATAGATTTTCATTTTTTGAAAGCAGGTTTTTAAAGACATGCTAATTTATTAAAAATCAAAACGTAAAGTAAAATATATGTACACAAGTGTGCACACCCTTTGATGACACCCAAACGTGAGCTGAGGTGCATTTTGTTTCCACTGATACTGCTTGAGATGTTTCTACAACTTAATTGGAGTCCACCTGTGGTAAATTCAATTGATTGGACATGATTGGGGATTGCCAAGACCTGCTGATATAAAGGGTTCTGCAGTTGACAGTGCATGTTAGAGCAAATTCCAAGCCATGGGGTCAAAGGAATTATCTGCAGACCTCAGAAACAGGGTTGTGTCAAGGCATAGATGTGGAGATGGGTACAGAAAAATTGCTGCAGCTTTACAGGTCCCAAAGAGCACAATGGCCACCATCATTCATAAATGGAAGTAATTTGGAACCACTAAGAACCTTCCTAGACCTGGCTGCCCGGCCAAACTGCGCGATCAGGAAAGACGAGCCTTGGCCAGAGAGGTGAGCAGGAACCCGAGGGTCACTCTGACAGAGCTCCAGCATATCCTTGTGGAGATGGGAAACCTTTCAGAAGATCAACCATCCAGACAGCACTCCACAAATCAGGCCTTTATGGTAGAGCCGCCAGACGGAAGCCACTCCTTAGTAAAAGGCACCTAGATGACTCAAACCATGAGAAACAAGATTCTCTGGTTTAATGAAACCAAATTTGAACTTTTTGGCAAGAATACCAAGCATCATGTCTGGAGGAAAACAGGCACCGCTCATCACCTGGCTAATGCCATCCCTACAGTGAAGCATTACAGTGGCAGCATCATGATGCGGGGATGTTTTTCAGCAGCGGAAACGGGGTGACTAGTCCTGATAGAGAAAAAGATGAATGAAGCCAAGTACACAGTGATCCTTGAAGAAAACCTGTTCCAGAGCACTCTGGACCTCAGACTGGGGTAAAGGTTTACCTTCCAACATAACCTGAAGCCCACAGCCAAGAGAACAAAGGAGTAGCTTCAGAGAGTCTGTGAATGTACTTGAGTGGCCCAGCCAGCACCCAGACCTGAATCCAATTGAACATCTGTGGAAGGAGCTGAAAATGGCTGTGTACCAAATGCTCCCCATCCAACCTGACAGAGCTTGTAAGGATATGCCAAGAGGAATGGGCAAAAATGTCCAGAAACAAGTGTGCCAAGCTCATAGCTTCTTTCCCAAGACACCTTGAAGCTGTAATTGCTGCCAAAAGGTGCATCAACCAAGTATTAGGCCAAGGGTATGTACAGATATGTAACCCCTAAATAACCTATTTGTGTCAGTAAAATATAAAAAGCTGCATATTTTCTAAAAACCTGCTTTCACTGGTCATTATGGGCCATTTTGTGTAGAATTTTGTGACAAAAAATTAACTCAATCTATCGTCGAACAAGTCTGTAATGTAATAAAACATGGAGATGGTGAAAGGGGTGTGCAGACTTTCCGGCTTGGTAAAAAAAAACAAATGACTTAAATCATCATGTGAATGGCCCATATGGTAATTTACCCACACCCCCCAGCAGGCTACAGTCCTGACAAAAACGAGACAATTTGCAACAAAAAAAATGTATGCTTTTCCAACAAAATCTATTATCTGAAATACTGATTGCATTCTTCAAGATCTCAACTTGCACATGATGGAAAAAAACAAAAATCACAAATTTCGAGAAAAAAAAAAAATGCTTCTTTTGCGATTATCTCGGATTTGTTTCGGCCAACATGTGTCCCTGGATTCGGTGAGGGGTCACATATTCACAAAGATGGATCTGTAACGCATTCTAAAACATGAGACCTCTTTATATAAACTCAACGAAAGTGCAGTTAAGAAAGCAGTTACCAACATAAACATGAACCTTTATTTAAAAGTATGAAAAAACATTTTGGCATCCTAATGGACATACATTTTCTGGACAAAAGTGTTTTTGGGCATTACACCAAAATTTCTCTGCAGAGTCTGTTTACTTAGACATCCTGTAGTCAGACAACTTAAATACAGGTAGTTTACTAGAATAAGAAACAACAACAATTAAGCACAGGTGAAGAAAAAAAAAAAAAAAAAGGCACAGTACATAGAACATTAAGTGACTGCAAACAAAACACACACTGCTATGGTCCCAGATTATATAATGACGGAAGATCTTTGGGACAACAAAGCATCCACAGCCTGAATTCGATCACTTACAGTTTTTCCCTCGATCGCTTTGATGCAATTTACACACCAGAAATGTCCCTTTCCTCGCTCTTAATGTAGGTGTGAAATCAGTACAGCATTTCTCCAAACAAATTCGCATTTCCTAATCGTGCTTGTTCAAATTGCTTTTGTATCCGCACACATTTCGCTACTAAAGTGTTGATGTATTTCTCATTTGACTCGGACATGAACAGTTTGTACGTTTGTCAGTCAGAATTACAGACTTCTCTCACACCATAACTCCGTCCTGCGTTGTATTAGCGGTTTCGATCAAATCACTTTAAACCTTCAAATATGTATGAAACACAAGGCCGGTCACACAGTCAGCGGTAGGAGTAAAACTGCCCTTCATTTGAAAACAAATGTAAAAGTCACATGCTCTCAGAACAGGGTCAGTTGAAACATGTTCTCAGTCGTGTATCACAGGTGAAGGTTATGGGACTATAGTAATTACACGCAAGCGTATCCAGATGTTCAGGTTTCACCCAGTTCATGATGGTGCTGAAAACGGAGCAGGAAGCAGGTTTCACTCAACTAAAAGAACCAGGCTTTATGAGAGAACATTGTGTCCAAATGCATGGTCTGGCAAGAGGAAGACGAGCACACAGAGTACAAGGAAGAGGCAGGGACGGAGGGAGAGAGGAGTGAATAGGTACCGGAAGACGTCTACTGAAATACGAGCAACAACTATGGACCATGTTATCAACCACAGCCTAAGGTGCTGAGATTTCCAGTCTTGCAAGACCTGGTGTGAGACTTGACATGGCGACCCTCAACTGCTAGACTTCATACCTAAACAACTAATTGGTTTTTTTTTTTGTCCAAAAAACAAACTTTTCACGACGACCTGGAACACCTGGAAGAATTTATCAACGAGTATTTCATTTCAACCAGCTCTGCATTACAAATAAGGACAAAAAAAGCTGACCCCAAAAACAGCTCTCTTCCTCAAACCCCAAAAGACCTCGTCCAGATTCACTCTCGAGCCCATGTACGGTACGCCACCAGCTACATGTTCAAAACCACCATGCCGCACAGAGCTAAGCGATATTCAAATCTCCATCGAAAGTAAACTTGCTAGATTTGACGTCAATGCTACAATGATGGAAACAACTACTACCAACCTGAAAACAACTGATGGACAGAAGACAAACTGTGGACAAACTGTACATGGATGGACAGTTATACTGTGATAAGGATATAACCGCCTGGTTCTTCAAAACCCTTCTCAGTCTCTCACAACTGCATGGATGTAAATACAAACACAATCACACTACGTTGACAAATTATTGCACCAAGGTCTCATTGTACAATACAAAACATGTTCACGTTGGTATCTGTATTTTGCCTCATTTGTTGTTTTGTGCACTTTTCTTTGTACAGATCTCTCTGCTCACATTTTTGCATCTACCAGTCCTCATGTGACCTGCACCACCAATACACAGCAGTTAACCACACACACAGTGTACAGTTCTTTATAAGAACGTCACTTAATTTTCTAACGTAGAATAGGTTCTCAGGCAAAAAGGGTAAACGTTTTGAATCATTTGACCAAACTGCAAGCCGATATAGGCAAGGAACACATCCATCAGAATCGGACCGTAATAAATTAAAATAATGATAAATCACTTTTCAGCTCATCACAAGACAAAAACTCAGAGGTGTATGCATTTTAATAAATAAAAACATCTCCTTTGTCCATAACACGACTGTTACAGATTTTGAAGGACATTTTATCATTATAAATATACCAAATCAACAATAGCCCAATAACGACTGCTAATGTTTACGGCTCAAATGCTGACGACCCAACCAACTTTCAGAATCTTTTTTGCTCCATTTCAAATATTTCTAATTGTCCAATTATTAAAGGAGGCGACTTCAACACTTCTCGACCCATCCATAGATAAATCTGATGTCTCAAGAAATAAACGCATCTTCCAATCTGCAGACGATAAAACAGTCGAGAGATTTCGGCCTTGAAAAATGCTCATTTTTCTCACCACTCATTCTCACAGGAGAATATAGTCAGTGATTCAATTATATCCAATATTTCAGAGTCAAAGATTCATGCCATAATTATTAGCAACCATGCCCCTGGAACATTTAAATGGAATAGAACAAATCCACATAAACCCACCACCAGATGGCACTTCAACACATCGCTCCTTAATTTCCAACACTTCTATGGGTCTCATGTACGTAGATGAGGCAAGATTTGAACTGAAACAAGTAAGGCAGCATGGCTGGATCATTGTAATTCAGAGGGCCACAGTGGATGTGCCAAGCCAGGAGGGGGTGGGACGGGACATCACAATATGTGCGGCTATTGCTGAACATGTGGTAATTTACCATGCAGGGCCCTGCAACACAGACCAGCTCCGTCATTTCTTGGATGGGATCTACAATACCCTCTTTCCAGAGATTGAAAGATGGGTTTGAGGGCCAACATAGCAGATCACGTGGTGATTTTTGACAATGTGCAAGTTTTCACCACTCCATGTGAGGGAATGGTTTGAAACCCACCAGCACACGATAATGGTGTTCCTGTCACCTTATTCACCATTCCTCAACCGAGGATGACTTCTCTGCTCGGAGACAGGAGGGTGTATGATCACCAGCCCCATAATCGGATATCATTATCAGAGGCAATGGCTGTCAGCTACCGGGACATCACAGCTGAGGCTTGTGGGGGCTGGGTGCAGCATGCCAAAATATTTTTCCCGTGGCTCAGCAAGGAAGAAATGAGGAGGTGTGACGTTGACATGACAATGTGGCCTCAGAGAGGAGACACTGGATGTTGCTTGTGGGATTTCTAATTTTGCACTGTATAGCAATTTTTGATTTATACAGATGCATATGTAGTGTAAATTTACTGTACTATAATTGGTGGCATGTTCCAAGTTCTATTGCATATTTTTATTTTCCAACGCATAACGTTAGTGTAATTGTACGAATTTCATTTTTTGTCTGAACTTTTACTCTACATTACATTTTTTGTAGTACTCTTTTTCTAAAGTCAGTAAGATGGTGTTTAACTCAAAGCACTGCTGAAAGGGTGTTATTCACTAGTGACAATGTTGAAGTTTATTAACTTTACATGTTTCAACATCTGTGAACAAGGTTTCAACTGTTTTAGTGGTTTTGTACAGGTCAGTTAGTGCTGAGAACTGCATTAAGAGTAGCAAGAATGACATTTCTGATATGCGAACTGCATCGAAGCGATCAAGAAAAACTGTAAAAAGGCACACGCATGGAGTGTTGGTCTTTTCAGTAATGCCAGCTAATGTCATCAGCTGAAACAGTCTGCCTCAAAATGATTTAGCACCAAATTATTTGGAGAGAGCAGACACAAACACACAACAGTTCTTCCCAGCCAACTTAATGGGAAAAAAAAACCAAAAAAACATTTTGAACTTCCTTTAGGAATGTATAAGTGAGGAATAGAAGAAATCCAAATGGCGTTTAAGTGCTTGGAGAGAGCTATACGAGGGTCCCCTCAGCTCCAGACACCAAGTATTAAAACAGGTGCATGAAGCCATTGTGAAGGACTTCCAGCTCAGATGAAATCACTTATTACAAGCCCCAAGGTTCAAACTGATTTAATACACATCTTGCAACTTGTAATATTAAAGTCCTAAAAAAAAAATAATAATTAAAAAAATTAATAATTGCATCTCAACCAAACTGTGACTATATTGATGACCTATTGAGCAGAGGAAGCCTGTGTGGAAAAATCAGAAGCCCCTGCAGAATATGACAAGGATGAAAGGACCTGGTTGAATCACAGTGTGCGTGGATTGTACTCTGGCAGCTTCTTGAGTTTCTCCTTCTCCTGATCCGTTTCCTGACGGGCAATAACCAGCGAGTGCGAGTAGCCCATCGCCACCTGGAACGACCAAAACATCTCAAATTGCAGTCCACCAACGAAAGATAGACAAACTGCAGTCTTGTGGTCAAACACACTGTAATACAAACTGTGCAGAGAAAAAACAAAGTATATAAACTATATACAAGAGTGCTCCGAGAGCACAATATCCCCCTGCTGGCAACTCGGCCATAACTCCGGTAAAATGCAACCGAATTGAATGAAATTGCAATACGCAGATTACTGACATGTAACAAAGAATCCGGTCAAGTTTTGTGAAATTCCTCCAAAAATTGTGAAGAGTTGATTTCAGAAGGTGAGTACCCTTCCCGGGACGAACATCGCCACGACGTAATCCAGGGGATAAAAATTGTGAGGGAAGTTGATTTCAGAAAGCAAGTACACATTGATGAAATTGCCAAAGTACAAGTTTGTTAATAATCAAGGGCATAATTCTGGTAAAATTTGCCCAAATTAAACGAAATTTCAATGTCTGTCATATAACAAAGCCTTTTGCCAAGTTTGGTGAAATTCCTCCACAAATTGAGAGTTGATTTCGGGGGGGGAGCCACCACCACACTCATGAAATTGTCAAATTATAAAATTTTGTTAATCAAAGGCTGTAACTCTGGTAAAATGTGACCGAATTTAACAAAATTACAATATGCATACTACCGACATATAACAAAGAATCCTGCCAAGTTTTGTGAAACTCCTCCAAAAAGTGGGAGAAGAGTTGATTTCAGAAAGTGAGCGCCCTTGCCAGGACAGATGGACATCGCCATGTCATAATCCCCCTTCGGGCCTTTCAGCCAGCAGGGGATAAAAACTGTACATCTACAAGACTGACTAGTGAGGTAGGTATATCAAGTGGCCAGTATGAATAGTGTTTGGGGAGAGAGACAGCAAAAGAGAGAGGGGGGGGAAAAAAAAAAAAAAAAAAAAAAAAACCCTAGATAGAACTCGACGCCAATGGCGTCGATGAGTATGCCTCCACCTGGTAGACTACACACCTTAAGTTGGTGATTTGGGGATGGACATTTGACCTCACAGTAATCGTGACCTGGTGAAATTACTTGTATCAGCCTTGGAGACATTTGGCCCTTTTCCACTACCCTTTTTCAGCTCACTTCAGCCCGACACGGCTCGCGTTTCGACTATCTAAGAACAGCACGACTCAGCCCGCTTCAGCCCTGCTTAGCACCCAAAACTCGCACGGTTTTGGAGTGGGGCTGAAGCGAGCCAAAGCGAGCCGAGTGGGGCTAGGAGCGTGAGGAGACACTCCCCTGTGCACTGATTGGTGAGGAGGAGTGTCCTCACATGCCCACACACGCCCCGCGAGCACGCTGGGCTCTGTAAACACCGTAAACCCGGAAGAAGAATTACGAATTACAAGAATTTCTGAAGCCTTATGCGCCTCGCCTCATCTATACGCTCTTGCCAGTATCTGTTGGCGTTGTCAGTGACAACAAGCCACAGCACCAAGACCAGCAACACTAATGACTCCATGTCCTCCATGTTTATTGTTTACTATCCGGGTTGTGAGACTACCGCTTAAAAGGTCACTGATGTCACTGTTTGCGCCGCTTAACGACATCACGTAACGTCCACCCACTTTCGCTAACTCCACCCAATGTGTCCACCCACTTCCAGCCAGCACGGTTCAGCGCGGTTGTAGTCAAAATGCAACTCCAACAGCCCCGCTCAGCTCGACTCAGCACGGCACGGCTCAGCCGCGTTGGTAGTGGAAAAGCGGCAATTGTGTTCACAAGGTTTTCGGACAGACATTTGACCTCACAGTGACCTTGACCTTAGACCTTTTGATCTCAAAATCTAATCAGTCCATGTTTGTCCCAAAGCGCACAAATGGTGAAAGTTTGGTGAAATTCCTTTCATTAGCCTTTGAGATATCGCGTTCACAAGGTTTCGGGACAGACGCACAGACAACCCGAAAACATAATGCCTCCTGCACCTTAAGGTGGCGGAGGCATAAAAACACCCCACCACACCTGATACACTCATAACACACACTACCATGTCAATAATTCTGCACCTCCAAAGTGTATATATACGGTAATGTATCTGAAAGTAACCAGAGTGTAGAGTGTGTGGTATATCTAATAAAGTAGCAACTACATGCACATCACATTTAAGGATCCATTTATTCGAAAAACCTAATGGGGCATGGCATTGTACGAAAACAGCCAGTGGTGAGGCAGTGTGCTATTACTACCCAGAAATTGATCATTTTCCTCCAACAGCATGCCTGTTGTTTTAGCAAACTATATATATATATATATATATATATATATATATATATATATATATATATATATATATATATATATATATATATATATATATATATATGGCCTGAAAAAAAACCCCACAGTATTTCAGCAAAACTAAAGCTTTATCCTTTTTGTTGTATTAGTGCTCACTGCTGTCACAATAAATAAAACTATGCAGTCATGTGTGTGTAAAATCCTGTAATTACTCTAAATCGTCAGTCAACATTTCCTTTGCTTCTACCAGTTCCATATCCCTTGGCTTGTAAATAAACGCATGCGTATATCTGTCCATGAGGAGAGCTAAAAGCACAACTTGTATTTACACCCTGTTTATGACTTCTAACCTAGTTCCCAGTTTGAAATCAGTGACATTTCCAAAACCCTAATATTTATTTTCTCACCTGTTCTGAATACACTCCATCCAGAGTTTTGACCTCCTGAGCTGTGGTGGATGATTTGGGCTTGTTGTCTCCATATCCCTATAAAAAAAATAAAAGAAAAACTCATACAGCAGCCCAATGCATTAAGAAAGGCAAGAGAGACAAAGCTAAATGTGCACTTTTGCTCATCTGTATTCCTTCTGTTTGTAGGTCAGCTGCTGTGGGATTTGCAGAGCTCGAGAACACAAACTAAGCCCTGCTCTTCTTATGTTGATGAAATACATAAGGTGATACCTTATGCCAGGTCTACTAATCATGGATTATTCCAAAGTGGTTAATTTGGTTCTCTGAATGCTGTGTAAGCTGGGTCAGATTAGCTACGTAGATGGTTTGAAAGAAGTGCACAATCCCACATTAATTAGAAAGGGCATTCATATTGAGACTTGAAAATCATGAATGGCAGGACAATGACTAGTTTATTAAAAAAAAAAAAAAAGTGATACTGATGTCTGAAGGGGCCATTAAAATACTCGTCTTACGCCCAGGCATGCCACTGAGGATATCTTTTAAAAAAAAAAAAAAAGTGAATGTCAAGCCAGGGCGTGTGGGGGCAGGCTACGCCCCCACTGGGGTGCAGGGGCAACGCCCCGCTTGGGGGGGGGGGGGGGGGGGGGGATCTGGGGGCCTCCAGAAGCAAAGACCTTTTCACAGAATTTATAGCACACATTTTAAAATTTGAGAAACTTTTAGAATAAAATGCATGCAAACTTTCAAATTACAACAAATTTTCACTTTTTCAAGAAACCTCATGACCACTGAGGGGTATTTCATCTGACTAGTGGAGGGCTACTAAAACTTAATCATTACCATTTTTAATGAGTTTATTTTCAGTAAATATTACTGAAACAGGATAGCGTTTTTGAAAATTAGTTAATACAAAAACACAATGTACATTATTTCATAGCTCATAACTTTATTATATTGCTGAAAAATTACACATCATAAGTTGGCAGCATGCTTTTTCTTGGGTGGTTCACTGTCTTTAAGAAATGCCTGCCTGTCTGATTCAGTCCATGAATCAGCTTGCAAGTTGCACTACTTCTTGCCATGTGAAGTGCATCCAAGGCTTTATCTTTAGCTACTTCTTTACACAAGGCTACAAGATCTTCTACATCACTCATGGCCAGAGTTTTCTCTGCAGCAAAAGCTAAGATTAAAGCCTGAAAAAAAAAAAGTTTTAAAAGAAGTCACAGTACATATCTGCTAATATCAACATGTACAGTATTTAAATTCGAGAAGCATTAAACCACAACATTAACAGTTTCATGCAAAAGCATATAGGCCTATAGTCTATTAGATTCACTAACTGTTCTATTGTGTATTACGAAGACTCACATGTACACTAAACTACATTTGATTAGTTAACTTGGCCTGCAGTAGATCTAAATATTAAGTTTTATCTGTATAAAATCAGTGAGGTATTTTCATGATTTTGCAATTGTAAGCAACTCAAAACTAGATCCAAAATGTCAAATCAGTAGCATTTCATTCTAAATTTGAAACTTCTCTATAATTAGGATATATTATATTCTTTGCATTGTTTGACAGTTAAGAGGAAAGTGCCAAAAACTTCAGCAAAAAGTGGTTTCTTACCTCAGTGTGTGCTTTCCTGTCCACAAATGGTGTCAGACGCTTAGACTGTGTGGCTGCAGGCTTTTCCGAGGCCTGTAAGTAAACAGGGCTAATGCCACATGTCAAATCTTGTTTTTGTGCATCTTCCCAGCGACGAGTGGAAAAAATAATTACTCTGCAGTTGATGATCTGATCGCTTTTCATACAGTTTCCGTGCGTGTCCTTTTGTTTTCATATGGTCGACCAGGGCAAAGCAACCACGATCAGCACAGTTAGTCTCTGCATCACACAAGACGTACCTGCATTTACCAGCAATGTCAACTTTCCGCTAATATTCGCCCGCAGTGGCGTCCATTCCTTTATCGTTATAAATAACTTAACGGTTTTGAACACCATTCCCAATTCCATTTCACTCTGCACCCACCATCAACTTCCCTTGCCCGGTTTTCTTCTTTTCGATCAATAATTTGCCATTGTTCAAAATATTCACTTTCTAACTTCGAAATGCGGTTACCACGTTGTAAACAAGCAAGAACGAGCTACAATATATTCACGTCGCCGATTGGCTACATTACTAAACGCTTAACACATTTTATTCCAATCAAGAACCTCGTTACACACGCATAATAGGAGTCGAGGTCAGTCCATAAAAAACGGAATGGGACACAGAATCGAATGCAAAATAGCTAATATTACTTTTGCACATTTACCGCAAGTCAACACCTCTCCCGATTTTTGAGTATTTTGGCATTTCACAAGTTTAAAAATTTATTCAAATCCGCAAATTTTCGCAGATCTGCGACCAAATAGCATGCCTGTAGAAACATGCACAAATGTGAAAATATAATGCTTGCGCACAATTTACTTAATTTATTTCATTACTTTTCAAGTTAATAAATTGTGTTCACATTTTGGTTCATGAATAAACTTAACCATAATTCAATCTCTACTACAGCTAAACAGAAAAGTGTCTAATGCGCCACGTCACATTTCCGTACCAGAGTACACGTCTTTATCCACTTATATTAACTAATCACTGACATGCTTGTTTGGTTTACACATTACTGCTGGTTTTCAAAAGAAGAGTGCGCAAAATTAACTGAAATGAGGGCACAACTTATTCATTCAAGGAATCAGAAGAGCATGAAGATATAAAAATCATATACACGTTATGATTTTAGAACTAAGCATCTTGTGGCAACTATATCGCATGCACAATTTGCTGTGTAATCTAATCTGGGTTATGGTGAATGCTCTTGCTTCTTCGTAGGTTTAAAGGTCGACTGCCTTTCAGATTTTTCAACTGTAGGTCATAAAAAGAAATTTGTTAAAAATTTTTGTTTAGTGGACCGAAAGCTACTGAATTCAAATCACAAACTTCCAAATTTTATTAGGTTTCGTAAATAGAACAATTAATGAATTAAGGGCCATATGGCCCTAAATTATCCGCTATTTTTTCCTGCTTCACCATGACCCAATTCAAGATACTACGTCATGCATCACGTGGTGGGCTTTCCCTGTTCACGCAAGGCATTGTGGGATACAAATTTGAAAACAGAAGAAAATTGAGGACGCGAATGAAACGTAAAAGATCAACTACAGTAACGGAACACGAGAAGAAAAGACGTTATGTTGCGAAAGAAAGGAAACACAGGACCAAACTAACAAATACCGGCAGTCAGCGAGCACCTCGGTGTGATCAGTTGTTCGTTTAGCGACAGAATGATGTAACTGTCAGTGCACGGTCAAAGGTAAATCTGTAGATGGCAATAATGCAACCCAAAAGGGAAAAAAGAAGCAACAGGCTGTAAACTTGCGCAAGCACACACCAGACTTCCTCTATCTGCACGAAGCGAGTGATTTCATGCACAATATTTGCTATGGAATCTCCTCAAATTAAATAACTTCCCAGCCACAGAATGACCTGTTTTTTTGTTGGCCTTTTGAGATATTGCAGAAATAAATATATCACAATGATCAAATTTCAGACAGATGAAATTTCACCGGTTTTATGAAATCGAAAGGCCGTGTAGCTTTAAGATTACAGACCTGGCAGAAAACTGCTTTCAAGAATAAAAACCTCTGAAATCATGTTAGTCAAATGAGTCCTAATTCAATAATTCCCCTCAATAAAAACTTGAACTGTAGCTATAAGCCAAACATACCAATTCTCCAAAGGTAGGTGATGGTCCCCAACTGATGGTGCTCTCATCAGCAGCAATGATTATACTGCTCTTCCTAAGAAGCCAAAGAGGATAGAGTAGTTACACTATTGCACATGCTGTACATTAAAACACACGTTCTCTCCCACTTTTGCTCGGCATAACACTAGTGAGTACAACTGAAGAAAGCTAGAAGTAGGCTGAACTCTTACCCGCAGGCCAGACTGCGGATTTTCCAGCCACATAGGTCTTGCACAGCTTTTGGGTACATGGTGGACTCACGAGATGTATTTGTCACTCCCCAGAAAAACAGACCACCTTTAATAAAAATAAATAAAAACCCACACGGCAAACCATTTACCAATAGACACAATCGCTATTTGAGTCATCCATCACTTACAGAAACTCTTCTTACCCATTTCACTGACAGCAAAGGAACACTGGTATCCGCAGTATATCTGGGTGGCTCCACGACCAGGGAAATCAAAGAGCTTGACCAAACGAGGGACCATCTCATCCTTCTGTTCGGTGTGGCCCAGACGTCCATAGCCCCCAAAACCCCAGGAGAAAACACGCTTCTGCGAGTCTAGTACCAGCTATAAACGAGCAACCCAGTGATCATCAGTTAGATAACTGTCCAGAATATAAAAAGTTCCTCATTTATTTCTAGGTCGGCTTTGCACAACAGCTTGTATAATATTTGTGGTTAGAACAAAGCTGCCAAGGACATGTTTAGACTGGAAACAACTACCTGCCACTCCTTTAATCCAATACATCTCGTGTTTCAAAAAGTCTAAACATTAAGGCAATCCCTTTAATTTGTCCTTGTCCATTTTGAACCACTTTCATGTCGACATAATTTCACAAACACATGGTGTACTCCTGTTCAAACAACCTATCGAGTTCAACTAAAAACTTATCTGAGCACCGAAAGTAACAATTCAAAAAAAATAAAGGTTCCAAACAAAAAGACAGTCTGGTTACTCACAGTGTGATTGGCACCACACACAACATCCCGCACTACAACGTTGGGTACAGGCATCACCTGGCCATCCTTAGTCTTTTCGATGAAAATGGCCACTCGTCGAGGGATAAGCTCACAGTCAAACTCGATACGCTGGGCTCGAGCTATGAATTTCCCATCTGAGTTATGTCCTGTTGGAAGCAAAATAAACAAAAATAGCCATTTAAAAATTCTAACTAAAACGATAAGAGCCAACAGCCCTTTAAATATTATAATAGATTACCGAGCTGGCCATACTCTGGACACCCAAAAGAGTAAATATTGCCCTTACAGTCCACCACCATACTGAACTCAGCACCACATGCCACTTTAACTATAGGCTGTCCGTTGTACAAGATCTGCAGACAAAACACCGCAAAACAGTTTATGCTTCAGACAGGCATAAACACAAATACAACTCACTAGTCCATTATAGAATTTAGTAGAATGGTTCAAGAAAACAATTAACTTTACCTTCTAATACAAGAATGGTGCTACTGACTTGTGAATTTGATGTGAAAGATATTACATATTTCAGACAGAAGTTCCTTACTGTAGCTGGGCTCAGGACTGCGTCTGTCTGGTTGCCCTGCCCAAGCTGCCCAAGCTTGTTCTCTCCAAATGAGTAGACGGTACCATTTTCTGCAGGGAAAACTGCTGGTTAGCTCAAACAATTCAAACAGCAACACCCTGTTTCAGAAGACTGGGATCTCAATCAAAAACTATTGAGACATTTTTATACCAGGAACATCAGAAATGATCATTAAACAGGAAATAGTACATAGGCTCATTGTAGATTTTTAAGAAAGACCACAGCCCATGTAATGGCTCACACCTTCAAGGTTTGTAGTCGAGCTAGGCTGAAGTTTACTTGTGGGGTTAAAGATAAACTGAAATTATTAAGTTCAATTTATATAGCGCCTTTCTCAAAACCCAAGGTCGCTTTACAATAATAGGCAGAAAAAAAGTCCACCAAATAGAGGTCAGGATATCATTCCAGCAGGGCTCTACAGTGAGCACATTTCACTCGCATTTGCGAGTGAATTTTTCGGCATGCGAACGACGAAAAAAAAAAACCAAACATGCGCATTCGTGCGAGGGCTTCTTGCGGCCGACAATTTAGGAAAGCACTGAGCACAGACGCGACGAGTTTAACATTCTAAAATGTATCAAATGTTAAACTGCAAAGTATGTAAATCCAGCGCTGGATAGCCTACCTAATATAGTGTAATGAGTAACGGCCTGTATTGTTGCAAGTGTGTGTGTGTTCAGTGTTGTGTACGTGCGTGTGTTCTGCCTGCGCCTTGCTCCCTGTCTGTAGTTGCGTGCATTGCCTCTGTCTTGCACTGCGGTGGTTCCCACGGTAGCCGGGGGGGGGGGGGGGGGCAAGTTACATTTTTTTTTTGCTGTTCTGCCATGCTAGTGCATTTTACCAGGACATGAGATTTCAGCATTTTTATTCTTCCCAGTCTGTAGCTTGAATAAGTTTAGGCTACTGAATAACACTTTCAGTTAAAGTTGAGTCTGGTGCTTTTGTGCTGATGCTACAATAGCCTACTGTCACAATAACTATCCCCCGTAACATTTCCCGTAACCGATAGTGACATGATTTTTGTTTAATAGAATAATGAGATGGAAACATACCTGCCAACCTTGGAAAAAAAAAATTGAGTAGCAACTTATCGCGGTGGTGCAGCGCAGCACGGCGTGAGGTCAGACACATTTGCTGATCAGTATTGATCGTCATGAGTGAGCATGTGAACAATGTATTACTAAGCACAGAGTTCCCACTCACCACCATATCTAGTTATTCAACATACAAGTAGACTATGAAGAAAACAAGAACTCTTAATGAAAAGGCATGAATATATTTCCAATGCTTTCACCAAGACATTTGGCACAAGGCAACTGTGCCCGAAAAATATGTCCTTTATACAGACAAACTTAAAGATAAGGGATACTGGGGGCGTCGTAGCTCAGGTGGCTAAGGCGCCATACCATAAATCCGGGGACCCAGGTTCGATTCCGACCTGAGGTCATTTCCCGATCCCTCCTGGTCTCTCTCTCTCCCACTCATTTCCTGTCCTGTCTCTACACTGTCCTATCCAATAAAGGTGAAAAAAGCCCAAAAAAAATCTTTAAAAAAAAAAAAAAAAAGATAAGGGATAAATGTACTGCCTTTGGCATTTTGTGTCTTAAATACATTGGGAATTATAAACAAAGAATCCCAAATAGCATGCTATGTCCCTTTTGACATTTAGCATTATATTGTATAGATAACAGAAAAACCAAAGGGCTATAGCCTGTCTTTTAAAACAGACATCGGCAGTCTGCAAAACACACACACACAAAATCCTTTTTTCATAAATTTAGTTTTGACCGTAAAAGAGATTCTGTTGCTCCTCGCTACACTTTGAACTAGGCTACACTAACCATCGAAAGTGAATATTCCAGAGTGCCTATATAAATATATATTTCAACATTAATATTTAGTAAATGCAAACTGATAACCACACTTACAGAAAAATTTACTGAAAATAAATTATAGGCTACTCTGGCCTATCCAATAACATAGCCTTTATAATAGTCATATTCACTGACCTGGCCTAATTTGGAAAAAATAATGGCCTATGTATATAAATGCAAGCATTTCTATGTTAGCAATATTATTACCTGTATTTCCTTGATGGCTAATGTCAAAATCATAATTGCACACTGCAAAACGCATGATTAGGCAGTTTAGAGGGGCGGAGGCATGGCCATTGATCTTGATCCTTCGTTAGGAACTTCTGAGGGGCATAGACTCGCTTCTTTTTAGATTTGCTTCCCTCTCTCTCTCTCTGTCAGTATCCTCATCTGACGTCGTGTATGATTAACTGCAAGGCACGCACATACACAAACACACATCCACCACATGCACTTGCGTGAAAACACTTCGTGCGCTGCTCATTGAATCTCACACGCACGAGTAGCCTAGTTCAGAAGATTTTAACGCGTCTATCGGTTGACTGGATGGAAACATCAGTAGGCTACTATATTTTCACTTTAGGGTATGCAATATTTTTTGGATTGAGAAGCCTGGGTCAAATATCAAAACAAGCTGGAACAAATATTTCCTTCAGATAAGGCGGAACACTGTGTTTTCAACTATGACGTTAGGACGGTTGTCCTTGCTTTATTCACAATACCCTTGCCCTGCCCATTTACCTTCGAAACGGTGTTTAGCGTCCTCCTCCCTTGTAAAACCAGTCACAGTATGAAGATCGACCGAGAGGGATGAAAATCAATTTCGTTACCTTTGTTTTGACGGCTCCTCGGCTCTCCGCTTAGCCTCATAGCCTAGGGCCTATTTGAAGAGTTTAAAACTAGCGCTGTGATTGGTCGAAATCTTCTTTTCTCTACAGGTTGCTGGTCAATGCGGTTACACCCATAGACGAGCTGCCTAGTGCGCAAATGCACAGACAGGTGAACCGGAATATTAAAGAGCTTTGAACTCAAAGCCAACAATGGCTTTTTGCGTATTCTGAAGTGTTAAATCGTAGCAGCGTAGTTTGATGTCTAAATGCGTATCTGCTATGCAAAATGCATAAAGGTTGGCAGATCTGTGGAAAGCACACACCCCAGTGCAAACATTTAGATGGGACCATACAACACAGGAGAAAAACAAATAATATATATTCACAACTGGGCGTGTTGAGTTGCAGATGTTAATTGCACATTAGTTATAGAAACTCAGTTCAGCTACAAAACTCAGGATATTGCACTGTATTTGGTATTGCATTGTATTGGGTATGGATGTAAAAAAAAGTGTATAAATATAAATATACAGAAGCTATAAAAACTAAAACGTTGCTCTGTGAGGTTGCACTGTAATATGTATTGCACTGTATCAGGTAAGTGTGAGAATATTGTCCTTTTAGGTCCTTGTTGGTGCATTGTTGCACCTGCCAGAAGTGGCATCAGTCAGTGCATGTAATTAGCCTTTTTCACATTACGTCACTTGCAGAAGAACCTCACATCCGTTTTCAGCCTTTTGAATGGAAGAAGAGGCGGCATGCTAATCTGCTGGCTAACAAGTAGCAACCATAGAAAGTCAGTAAACTTCCTTTCCAAAACAAGGCAGATAGGTGACTGGAATGGTCGACAACAATATGTAATGATAAACAACAATGCGCAATATTATCATCAATCTTATCTGTGAATGACACAGTTTTGTTAACATATGTTGCCGCCGTACATCTCTTCTTCCATTCAAAAGGCTGAAAACGGATACGAGTTCCCCTGAAAGTGACGTAATGTGAAAAAGGCTAATTGTTCAAGGTGGTTATGGCCTGTGGGAAAAAACTGTTTTTGAGTCTGTTGGTCCTTGCTTTGATGCACCTGTAACGCCTGCCTGAGGGCAGCAAGTCAAAGAACTCCGAGCCAGGGTGGGAGCTGTCCTTGATGATGTTGTTAGCTCTGCTGAGCTCTGCTCTGTTTAGCTACTGTTTGTTCATTCATTCAGTTGTTCATTCATTCGTTCGTTCATTCATTCTCAACCGAATTTTGCTTTTTGTGTGTTGGTGTGTCTAAGGTTTGCACTGCAATAAACCTTTAAAATGAAAACCTACTTGTGCCCCCATTTTTTTCCCTGTGCTCCTAAAATTTTTAACTTGGGAGCATGTGTGCTCCTGAAAAAAAAAGTTAGTGTAGAGCCCTGCATTCCAGTGGTGTAGTAGCCACAGTCCCATCAAAAGGTGCACAAAAACAAGTCCCACATCTCCAGCACAGCCGCCGTCAGCAACATCACTCGAACACCACGCCATGGATCCACAAAGCGAGCACAGAAGCACCGCCATGCAGAGCACTGGTATGTCCCAAACCGCCTGCACAGCCGCCACGATGCCACCGAGCAACATCGCTCGGAACATCACGCCAAGCATTAAAAGCACAGAGCGCTGGACAACCACGATGTTAAAATGAGCAATGAGCTCACTGCAGTCCATAGCTGGGAGCACAGGCATCACCCACAGCAAACCAAGCACGGCAGACAAAAACACTCAAACATCAAAACACAGAAAAAAGAAAAAAAATTTTAATTTAAAAAAAAAGGAGAGAAAATAAAATAAAGCTCCGGTGAGAAGCGGCAACCAGAATGCGCATGACGTACTCTCAACCGGAAATAACCCATCACAGAAATAAGAGGACATGGGAATATGAAAAAAGTATAACACTTTTTGCCAGAAAAACTGTCTGTTCCTGCATTGTTACAAACACTGCATGTGAAATGAAGTGTTTTAGGTGTACTGGACTAACAGAGTGTTGGGAAATATTTAGAGCAGGACCATAGTAAAGTCACTGGAGGTGGTGGTTTAGAGTAGCTCTGAGATTAAATTCCCCACATAATTCTGTCCTACACCCTGTCAGCCTACCTGTTAAAGCGAGGGTGTGGTTCCGACCGCAGGCAGCAGACACGATCACCTCCTCCTCCAAACCCTCCACCAGCTTTGGCGCGTCCAACCGCTTGGTGTCTCCGTGGCCCAGCTGGCCCTTATCATTGCGACCTGAGAGAACAGGAGAGGGAAAGTTGTTTTAAATCAATCATTCTCCAAGCACAAGAATGAGATCCAAACAGTAAGATTTAGTTTGAGTGTTTGTTTACAGTATTCGAGTATTAGCACTTACAGACTTCTGGCTAGCTGTGGCTCTGAATTGAAAGCTTAATTCTTTTCCACAGCTGCAACATTAAAACAAAAAACAAGGCAAGAAACCAACCCAGCTTCTAATTTGAATAGACTAGACTGAATAAACATTGTGCTGAAGTGAATCATGCTGTGACCGATAATTTGACTTCGAAGTCCTTATAAAGGAATATTTTGTCTAGTTAATATATTCATCACCATAAATTAATATTCATTTCTGGATGAACATACAAAATGCCTCATGGCTAGGTGAGGAGCTCAGTTACACAAATTTTCAAAATTCTTGTTAAAAGACAACCACACAGATGCCTAATAGTCCCCCACCACAAACATTCAACATATACATGTTCATAGTTCATGCATTTAAGACACCAAACCTGGACATCAGACTGACTTTTTAAATGTTGAGACACAGCTTAGTGGCTGTTTATAGTATAAATAATAGCTGGAGTTACCGTTAAGTCATGGTGAAGGCATACACCATGCAAGTGCCCTTGATTATGCCTTCACAACTTCGTTTAACACAAACAAAACTAACATGCCTTTTTTTTTTTTTTGAATGGTACTTACATTTGTATAACCCTAATTTATTGTATTTCTTGCATGATACAGAACATGCACTCTGTGCTCTAGTAATGCTCTTGCTAAAGGCACAGGGAGGCATTTAGGACACAAAGTGGCTTTAAAAAAATATCAAGAATGTGCGATATCAAGTTACTCATCTTAGTTACTTAATTTTTCATCCCAAGTAAGGAATAACACCAAAATGTAACAGAAAGCCGTGCATAGAACAACTCACCCCAGCTCCAGAGTTTGCCTTCGGTGGTGATGAGCAGGCTGTGGGCAGCACAAGGCCCTGACACCACACTGCTCACCATCACGTCATTCAGACAGCCATAGCGATGAGGACCCCACAGATTCTGGCCCAGGTTCCTGTATGCAGCTTTACACATGAAAAGAGACACTTTTTGAAGTATAGACAAAAAAAAAGACAAAAAAAAAAAAAAAAAGACACGACCCGGCCATACAGCTTATTATATTCAAGACAAACAAGACCATTCACCCTTTTTGTTTTCATCATCAGGTCCCAGCTGAAATTTTAAGTAAAACACAAAAGGACCAAACGAGGACACTGATCCTCAAAAGCACTAGATACAGAGCAGCATGAAGTCATAACTAAAACCAGTTAAAACTCCAAATTGGGCTCTTTTAAAGCAAGCTTGTTTTCTTGAAACAGAATAGTCAGAGCAGCCATGGCCAAGATCAATTCATTATTGATCCCATTAGACCATGGCCTACATGCTGCACAGCTGTTACAACACTGTCTGAAGCCAGAGCACACCAAAGTAAACAGGAATGCTTCTCAGCTTCAACCTTCCTTTGACTCCATACAGCATAATAACCCTTATCGAACAGCTGCTTAGAATCATAATGTTCATAAAAGTAGTTTTACAAAAACACAATCTGGCATTCTTAGGGCCTCTGCATGCTCTTGCGACAAGGCTTTCGCAGATAGCTTTTCGCAGACAGTTGTAATTTATCGTTGAGCGGGGAGTAATAGGCGTGCGCGATGTTATTCACCGCCACAACGCAAGGGGGCGCGAAGTCGCGAAATCGCTAGGAGTAGTTGGTGGGTGTGGTTAGTGGAGTGTTTATCCTCCGGTTACTTATAATGACTAGAACTGGAGTCGTATAGATGTACGTACTTCCTCACTTCCTCGATCAACCGCTCTTCGTGCTGCTCCATCTTCGCTCGTGTTTTTAAAAATGGCGGTAGTGAAAACAAAAACCGGGAAAGTAGGGAAGCGGAAGTGCGTGTACAGCGGATGTAGAGTGGACCAATCAGAGCCCTCGTCTGCGAGGCTTCTGCGGTGGTCACAATTTTTGGGAGTTGCGCGCAGAGCGTCTGCGAAGGGGGGGGCTACGCAGACGCCATCTGCGAGGACTGCGTTGTCAGCATAAATTGGCCTTTAGACTGCGCTTATACACAGTCTGCTTCCCTACAATATTAGGTGTTATATGGTTTATGGTCAAGAAATCAGAGGATTGTATTGTGTTTGAAAGGTGTTCGGAGTCTTCAGTATACACAGACTCATGAGTTCACACTGTGCATGCGCTTAGAAATGCTGCAGTTTACATTTAAGCCTAATCAACTTAGAAATCGCAAAATTACTGCAAAAGTCTTGTATGTTACACATGAAAAAAAAATCCTCAGATACGAAGACCTTGTTTAAAGGCCATTTGACTTTAAAAAAAAAAAAACTTCACATTTTACATTAATGACATCAGGAATGAGAAAGCAAGTGAGATATCTGAATTTTTGTGCAAAATGTGTCATAACTTACTTTTTCATCTTAAATGACTTTACATTTGGGCTTATTTTTCCGTCACCTTTCTTTTGTAAAATTAACATTTTAAAAAAAAAACCAAAAAATTTAAGCTTTGCATTTAACAAAGCAGCCCAGTGACCTGGTTCATGACAGACTTTTTTTTTTTAAAGTAACGACATTACCACCTGCAAACAGCAAATACAGTTAACCAAATAACTGCAGTTATGAACTGACTCACCATGAAGGTGATTATTTTCCTGTAAACACATTAAACAAGTGCAATGCTTACACACAAAGCAAACCATTTCCAGAATCTGGTTTTTTTTTTTGTACTTTCAGTCCAAGTGTGTAGGTACCTTGCTGCTTTGGGACTTCTTTTCGGCCAATCAGGTCCCAGTTAGTAGCGCCAAAAACAAGCAGCTGACCTTTGACCTTGGGCACATCAAGTTTCTACAGGAGTAAAAGGATAAAAAATTAAGACACTGTACTTGTCAACACTTTCCTTCTATCAATGATTCTTAAAGTGAATTCTGAGGAACTCTGCAATTTTCTTTTTTGGAAATATCAATCCACCACTAACCAAGTAATTATAGCTAATTTAGCCTGTTTGACTAGTCATTTTAATGCACTGTGTTTAATCCAAACCTCAAAAACAAGTAGGTCTATAAAAAGAATATCACCTTTGACTTGCAATGTTCTGTTGGGGGGGGGGGGGGGGGGGGGGTATTTCCACCCTCTATGGCTCCATTAAATAGCCAGAATTTTACTACACACAACTACTCAATAAGGCTAACATATAAACATAATCCAACTATTTTTATAAGTACATGCTGGGTGTGAGAAGTTTAATTTATAGTTTCAGGTAAAACTCACCCAAACAATTTGCATATTAAAGAGAGTGACTCACATTTGATGGATGTGAAAAGTGACATGCTACTTAGTGCAGAGGCGTCGGGGAAGGTTGAGCCGACCCTTTAAATGTTTATAATTAACGTAACCTATAACACTGAATTTTGGAGTTTACACTTCTTTCACTTGGTTAACAGCTACCCATAATGCTGTTCAACAACCCGCTGATTGTAGCACCACAAGACTTAACTCTCGCTTCATCTCTTCTGAACGATACCAGTGCAGCAGGGCTTTAATTGAGCGCTCACCTCATCTGCATGTGCAAACAGTCATGTGAAAACCCCCAGCGTGCTTGTCATCTTGTCATCACCAACTAGCCATATAGCCGTATTCTATATAATTCTATAGCTGCATTACCTGCATAAATTTTTTCTCCTATTAAATGCCACCGATACCCCTTTTCGACCAACAGGGACCAGGTTCTTGAACAAGTTTCGTTCAGGATTCTTTGAACCTTGATGCCAGCTAGCAAACCAGGCCACATTTTCACCAAAACTGCTGTAATCAAGGATGGTCATGACCGGAGAGCGTTGCATAATGCACAACGGGAGTAAACAGTAGCATCATGAGGGCAGAGCACATTGATTACCTCCGAGCTTTTGTTCCGTTATTGCATGGCCCTTTTTTTTTCCTGACGATGCAGCCTTTTCCGCTGCATTCTCCATTGCTGTATTCCACTTCCTCTCCAAACTAATGACACGCCCATTGATGTTATGATTCATGCTGGAAAGACCAGTTCTATTTTTGTTCCAGCTGGCAACCAACTTTTCAGGTTCCAAACCAATTTATTTTCGGTCAAAATACTCTGAACAGGTCAAAACTTGATGCGTAAAACAAGGACAGAACCCATTCCCCATTTGTGGAAAAGGGGTATATATGGGCACGTTTACATGCATACTTCAAAATATAAAAAAAAAAAAAAAAAAATTTGGAATAAATTAATTCTGATCAGCAATTCCAAATATACCGTTTACATGAAAGTGATCAGACATAACTGGCTTACTTTGATTTGTAAAGATAAATGTTTATCTTAAACACCACTATGTTTCTCGTCCATAAAACATTATCACTCTGTGAAACATTTATCTAATATTTTCCTATCAAATGAATTCACAGACATCTACGGCACCTCTTTTGAATCGGATTAAATTTGCAATCAGATTGGGGCATTTTGGTCAGATTATAGGAGATGCGCAGAACCACGGCCACACTTTGAGACCTCAAGAATGGCACTAAGCGTTAACAATAAATCTAAATATAGTAATTTTTACGATTAAAGCAATTCATATAGGTCGCGGTCTGAGTGAATGACCTTGACATCCATGATGTCACAGCAGGAAGTCTATCGGTCTCATCGCCATTCCCGCTATACTAAAACACAGAGCTGACTGCAACTCCAATCCTCCATTTTGAGCCAATTTAATCGCCATGCCACATAGAGGTGTTGCTGGCAGGTGTAGCAACACGACAGAAGGTGGATTTAAGTTGCATTCATGGCCCAAGAAGATTCAAACTGCAAAGATTTGGACGCATTTTGCGAGTTGTTCACAGGCACATTGGGCACCTACGAAGTGGTCTCTCCTCTGCTCATTTTACGAAGACTCGTACGAGACCTCCGATCTGTTGAGGCACGTTGGCTATAAGCCTGTATTGAAAGAGGATACAGTAGCAACAACTAAAGGAAAAGAAAAACTACAAGAAAAGGAAAGCAAGTTCAGTTGCACCAGTTCTCCAAGAGTGTGAGCCAAGGGTTGTTGCTAAAACCCGGGACAGAACGGGACATATTGCTTGGGCAGTGACCTCCCCGCGGTTGTTGCTAAAACCGGTGACATCCCATCCTGGGTTTTAGTAATTGCCTGAGCCAAGCAGTAATGGCGGAGTACTCAGTATGGAGAAAACGAAGAATGAGTGGACCAGCCGTCTGATTTCTCTGCTGGATATGCTTGCCTCAGCAGCAATAACTTGCCCTTATGTGGAAGGAGCAAATGAACAGAGAACTGAACGAACAACTGAAAGTCAGATTGTTTCAAAACAAATCTGCCACAAGGTCAGCCTTCAAGAAGCGAGAACACAGACGGGTAAGCTCCGACTTTCACTTAGATACAAAACAAAAAAACGCCACGTTGTTTACCTGCATTTAGATTAATACATGTAACTTGTATTGTGTATTTAAGTTACCGGTATAAGATTATTTAAATTTGCTTCAGAATGTGATCGTCTCAGTTCATCTGATTATTTAATTAGCCTTTTACGTTTTATCAGTGAAAATGCATGCATGTACATGCATGTTGCATAAGTTGTAACTACTACAGGTGCTGGTCATATAATTAGAATATCACGAAAAAGTTGATTTATTTCAGCAATTCCATTCAAAAAGTGAAACTTGTATATTATATTCATTCATTACACACAGATTGATGTATTTCAAGTGTTTATTTCTTTTAATTTTGATGATTATAACTGACAACTAATGAAAACCCCAAATTCAGTATCTCAGAAAATTAGAATATTACTTAAGACCAATACAAAAAAAAAAAGGATTTTTAGAAAATGCTGACCAACTGAAAAGTATGAACATGAAAAGTATGAGCATGTACAGCACTCAATACTTAGTTGGGGCTCCTTTTGCCCGAATTACTGCAGCAATGCGGCGTGGCATGGAGTCGATCAGTCTGTGGCACTGCTCAGGTGTTAGGAGAGCCCAGGTTGCTCTGATAGTGGCCTTCAGCTCTTCTGCATTGTTGGGTCTGCCGTATCGCATCTTCCTCTTCACAATACCCCATAGATTTTCTATGGGGTTAAGGTCAGGCAAGTTTGCTGGCCAATTAAGAACAGGGATACCATGGTCATTAAACCAGGTACTGGTAGCTTTGGCACTGTGTGCAGGTGCCAAGTCCTGTTGGAAAATGAAACCTGCATCTCCATGAAGTTGGTCAGCAGCAGGAAGCATGAAGTGCTCTAAAACTTCCTGGTAGACAGCTGTGTTGACCTTGGACCTCAGAAAACACAGTGGACCAACACCAGCAGATGACATGGCACCCCAAACCATCACTGACTGTGGAAACTTTACACTGGACCTCAAGCAACGTGGATTCTGTGCCTCTCCTCTCTTCCTCCAGACTCTGGGACCTTGATTTCCAAAGGAAATGCAAAATTTACTTTCATCAGAGAACATAACTTTGGACCACTCAGCGGCAGTCCAGTCCTTTTTGTCTTTAGCCCAGGCAAGACGCTTCTGACGCTGTCTCTTGTTCAACAGTGGCTTGACACAAGGAATGAGACAGCTGAAACCCATGTCTTGCATACGTCTGTGCGTGGTGGTTCTTGAAGCACTGACTCCAGCTGCAGTCCACTCTTTGTGAATCTCCCCCACACTTTTGAATGGGTTTTGTTTCACAATCCTCTCCAGGGTGCTGCTTGTACAGTTTTTTTTTCTACCACATCTTTTCCTTCCCTTCGCCTCTCTATTAATGTGCTTGGAGACAGAGCTCTGTGGACAGCCAGCCTCTTTAGCAATGACCTTTTGTGTCTTGCCCTCCTTGTGCAAGGTGTCAACGGTCGTCTTTTGGACAACTGTCAAGTCAGCAGTCTTCCACATGATTGTGTCGCCTACAGAACTAGACAGAGACCATTTCAAGGCCTTTGCAGGTGTTTTGAGTTAATTAGCTGATTAGAGTGTGGCACCAGGTGTCTTCAATATTGAACCTTTTCACAATATTCAAATTTTCTGAGATACTGAATTTGGGGTTTTCATTAGTTGTCAGTTATAATCATCAAAATTAAAAGAAATAAACACTTGAAATATATCAGTCTGTGTGTAATGAATGAATATAATATACAAGTTTCACTTTTTGAATGGAATTACTGAAATAAATCAACTTTTTCATGATATTCTAATTATATGACCAGCACCTGTATATTTTAATGAGAGTCAACCCACAATCAATGAAGTCTCAGTTGAGCAAGTCGGTAACGGTATTTCTTACTTTCACCAGAAATTTTTATTTATATATGACTTTGGTCTATAGCTGTCAAAGGCCTTGGCCTTAAAACCGGTTACCGCTGTGACGTCACGCACTCAGGGCTGGCTGGCTCAGCGGGGCAGCTCGAATGCCAACTTTGTGGTCGATTTTAACTCTCAAAAAAATAAATAAATAAAATAAATGCATTAAATTCCCATTTATGCAGCATACAAGAGTCAAGGACAGAGATACTATCCACTCAGAAATGTATTTTAAAGATAAAGGTTCTGTGCATCTCCTTTACAGCATTTGCATGGTGCTTGAATCTGATTATTAAAGGATTATTGGGGTCCATGTAAACATAGCTAGTATCACCCTGTGACATCAGCGTTGCACAACTCCCATCCATCCATTATCCGTAGCCGCTTATCCTGTTCTACAGTGTCGCAGGCAAGCTGGAGCCTATCCCAGCTGACTATGGATGAGAGGTGGGGTACACCCTGGACAAGTCACCAGGTCATCACAGGGTTGACACAACCAGTCACACACACACGGTCAATTTAGAGCCACCAATTAGCCTAACCTGCATGTCTTTGGGGACTGTGGAGGAAACCCACGAGGAGAACATGCAAACTCCATGCAGAAAGGCCCTCGCCGGCTGCTGGGCTTGAACCCAGGACCTTCTTGCTGTGAGGCAACTCCCAACTTCTCACAGGAAAAACAAAACTATAGCATTAACTGGGCGGCACAGTCACCTCACAGCAAGAAGTTCGAACCCAGCAGCCAGCGAGGGCCTTTCTATGTTCTCCCCGTGTCTGCGTGGGTTTCCTCCGGGTGCTCCAGTCTCCCCCACAATCCAAAGACATGCAGATTAGGTTAACGTGGGGCAGCCTTGGGCTGAAGGGTATCCAACCCCTGACTGCTCCCTGGGCACTCTAGTGTGGCTGCCTACTGCTCTGGGTGTGTGCGCACACGTGCGTTCACTGCTTCAGATGGGTTAAATGCAGAGGATGAATTTCACTGTACTGAAGTGTGCATGTGACAAATAAAGGTTTCTTCTATCACTAATATACAATCACCCCAGTCACTAAGGTTCACTCAATTTTTTTTTTAAATTCAAACAATGTATTTCAGGGTGAAATTTTAGTTTAAAATAGCTGCAAAAAGTTTAAAAAGGGTAGGTTTCGTGTATAAAAAAAAATGAAACCTTACAATCTTTTCCTTCACGTCGTCAGACACTGTGACTGGCTGGAGGCCGGATTTAGTAGCTTGCTTGCCGGGTTTCTTTGTGTTTTCCTGCTCATAATCTTCAAACTCGTCGTCGCTGCTGAAGTCTCGGTCTTTCTTTTTGCCGCTGGCTCTCTTTCTCTTCAGACCACCATTTCCAGAGACATCAGTCACCTTCTTGCGTGGCATAGTCACTGAAAATAATCTGACAAACACACCGTGTGATCAGCAGACTCCACCGCTACCGAGCTCTGCATCATAATTAACCCACTTCTTTCACTCAAACTTATCAACTAAACCCTGTACACTTCTCAAGTGCACTCTGGATTCGACTAAATACGGATACAGCAGAGTTAAAAGCTTTTTAATTCTTAATTTCCAGCTCACACTTCTGTGCTGCAATAACTGCTAGCTGAGGAATTGGACATATGCTCACAGCATATCAATGATCCGGGACTCTGCAGGAGAATTAGCTTCCGTGTAAAAACAAAAAACACAGCTAAAGAGACAGAGTTAAGTTATTAAAAAAAAAAAAAGTTGTTAAGGAGACTCTTATTCCATATGAACACTGGGTAACGGTGAAAGCGATATCAGCCGGGTTATGTGTGTGTGGCTCAGGGATCACCCACCGCCGTAGACCTTCAGCTCCGTTTGTTTCTTTGTTGTGCGGTGCGTTATGCGGCTCTGGTTAGCAAACTAGCACCGCTAGCAGCGCGCGCGCATCCCGCCGAGGAGCTGACTAAACAATTAACCAGCGCGATTAAAAAAACATTACATTTAAAAAAAAAAACTCACACCACAGAACACATTTCAGCACAAAACACACCGGTCGTGTGGCTCAACAGCAACTCAACACCAATGAAAACTCAACAGAATATCGAAATAAGTCAGCCGTGTTGAAATTTTGACAACATTTCAATAAAAACATGAATTTAGCCGCGTTAGCTGGCTAGCTAGCTAGCTAGCAAGCAAGCCGCATTTACATGCAACAAAGCCCCAGTCACAAACAGCGAACATAACATGAACGTACCGGTTCAAAACTTTTCCTTCGCTTCTCAAACGTGGATATTTTAAGTTAAGGAATGTAACCGTGACTTAAATTCGCGACAGGCTGCTCTATTAGACTTGGGTATTTACACCGCTCTGTGTGGAACCATGGATTTCCTGATTTAGCAGCTCTGTCTGTCTTCCTCCGCTTTTTGATTGATTTGGAACAAAAGCGCGTGCGGAGTCTCCGCCATCGAACCACGTGGGTGCAGCGGCGCTCATTTCCACTCAGCTGCGCGCGCACACACACACCAGGACTTCACCACAGTCTCTCTCACTACAGCTCACTCACTTTACACAGCATTAGCAAAGTCTTCTTCTTGAGTATCATAAGTTTACCTCACTGAAATATTCCGGAAATGAAATTAATTGACTTGACAGCTAACGAGTCTTGTTTGATAGGAGGGGGGAAAAAAAGGAAGTGATGCTCTTGCTTGGCTTTTATTAAAACCTAACTTATATGAGAAATACCCAGATGTAGCCATACAACTTCTTAGAGCCGTCAAAAACAGAAACACACAAGATTTGATGAAAGTAAGCAGAGAAATAGTCTTTAAACTTCTTCCTATAGATATGTGCAGCGCCATCTAGTGGTCTGGAGGCCGCCATGTTTTCCCAAGGTTTGCGTTCCATATGTGCTCTAGTTGGTGGTGTAGTGGTTAGCGCTGTCGCCTCACAGCAAGAAGGTCCTGGGTTCGAGCCCCGGGGCCGGCGAGGGCCTTTCTGTGTGGAGTTTGCATGTTCTCCCCGTGTCCGCGTGGGTTTCCTCCGGGTGCTCCGGTTTCCCCCACAGTCCAAAGACATGCAGGTTAGGTTAACTGGTGACTCTAAATTGACCGTAGGTGTGAATGTGAGTGTGAATGGTTGTCTGTGTCTATGTGTCAGCCCTGTGATGACCTGGCGACTTGTCCAGGGTGTACCCCGCCTTTCGCCCGTAGTCAGCTGGGATAGGCTCCAGCTTGCCTGCGACCCTGTAGAAGGATAAAGCGGCTAGAGATAATGAGATGAGATGAGATGTGCTCTAGTTCACGGTTTAACAATGATGAAAGAAGTATTCAGATCCCTTACTTAAGTAAAATCACTATTAAAGATACCATACTTTGAAAATATTCTGCCACAAGTAAAAGCCCTGCATATAAAACCTTAAGTATGTAAGTATTATCAGCAAAACGTACTTAAAGGAGACACAAAGAACCTTTATTTTTAAATACATTTCTGAGTGGATAGTATCTCCAACTCATCTCATCTCTAGCCGCTTTATCCTGTTCTACAGGGTCGCAGGCAAGCTGGAGCCTATCCCAGCTGACTACGGGCGAAAGGCGGGGTACACCCTGGACAAGTCGCCAGGTCATCACAGGGCTGACACATAGACACAGACAACCATTCACACTCACATTCGCACCTACGGTCAATTTAGAGCCACCAGTTAACCTAACCTGCATGTCTTTGGACTGTGGGGAAAACCGGAGCACCCGGAGGAAACCCACGCGGAGAACATGCAAACTCCACACAGAAGGGCCATCGCCAGCCACGGGGCTCAAACCCAGGACCTTCTTGCTGTGAGGCGGCAGTGCTAACCACTACACCACCGTGCCGCCCCAGTATCTCCAACTTTGACTCCTGTATGCTGCATAAATGGGAATTATATATAAGTTAGCATTCGAGCTGCCCCGCCAAGCCAGCCAGCCCTGAGTGCGTGACGTCACAGCGGTAACCAGTTTTAAAAGGCATATTCTGGACCAATTTCGGGGTTTTTTATATGAAAGTATGTCCCTTTACACACTCATCCAGAAGGGTAATTTTGCACAAGGCAGCAGAAAAAAATAAAATAACAAAAAGAGTCTGGAGCCAGATTCGTGACGTTACCTGCGGAAGCGCCAGCAGGCTGCATGAGCTTGCACGGTTTCAGTGCACAGCCTGTGTAGACCAAGCACTTCCATTTCTCTCTCGTTGTCCGGTCTTTTGGAAAACGATGAGTGCTAATCCCATCAAGATTGGTGTTGCTACACCCTCCTACGATACATCTGTTAACCATTTTAATAATTACACGATAAAGTTGAAGAAATTTGCAGAAAACCACCAGGTCGTTTTTTCATAAACAAACCAGCGCTGATGTAGAATTCAGAGGGAGGCGTCCCGCACGCGACGTCACAAAAATCAATGTTTCCCAGGAAATCCAAATGCCAAGTTTTTTCAGAGGCAGACCAATTCGCCTCAAATGGCTTGATTTCAACTGAATTTTTCTGGTATTGCGCAAGGTAAAAAAATTGCAGAGAATGCAGAATGTTACAGATATTTGACCAAAGTTTAATATAAAATAGGAGAATTACATTGATCTTGCTCCTGAATTTACCCGTGATATGCCCTTTGACAGCTAAAGACCAACGTCATATAAATAAAAATTTATGGTGAAAGTAAGAAATACCGTTACCAACTTGCTCAACTAAGACTGATTTGACTTCACTGATTGTGGGTTGACTCTCATTAAAACAGGATAGGTGTTATAACTTATGCAACACACATGTACATGCATGCATTTTCACTGATAAAACGTAAAAGGCTAATTAAATAAATCAGATGAACTGAGACAATCACATTCTGAAGCAAATTAAATAATCTTATACTTAAATACACAATACAAGTTACATGTATTAATCTAAATTCAGGTAAACAACGAGTGTTGTTTTGTATCCAAATGAGAGTCGGAGCTTACCCGTCTGTGTTCTCACTTCCTGAAGGCCGATCTTGTGGCCAATTGTTTTGAAACAATCTGACTTTCTGTTGTTCGTTCAGTTCTCCGTTCATTCACTTCTTCCACATAACGGCGAGATATTGCTGCTGTGGCAAGCATATCCAGTGGAGAAATCAGACGGCTGGGCCACTCATTCTCCATTTTCTCCATACTGAGTACTCCGCCATTACTGCTTGGCTGAGGCAATTACTAAAACCCGGGACGGGATGTCACCGGTTTTAGCAACAACCATGGGGAGGTCACTGCCCGAGCAATAATATGTTCCGTCCGGTCCCATTCTGTCCTGGGTTTTAGCAACAACTCTCGGCTCACACTCCGGGAGAACTGGTGCAGCTGAACTTACTTTCCTTTTCTTGTAGTTTTCTTTTCCTTTAATTGTTGCTACTGCATTCTCTTTCAATACAGGTTTATAGCCAACACTCCTCAACAGATCAGAGGTCTCATATGAGTCTTCAGTAAAATGTGCAGAGCAGAGGAGAGACCACTTCGTAGGCACCCAATGTGCCTGTGAACTTCTCGCAAAACACTTCCAAATCTTTGCGGTTTGAACATTCTTGGGCCATGAATGCAACATAAATCCACCTTCTGTCATGTTGCTGCACCTGCCAGCAACACATCTACGTGGCATGGCGATAAATTAGCTCAAAATGGAAGCTCGAAGTTGCAGTCAGCTCTGTGTTTTAGTATAACGGAAATGGCGATGAGACCGATAGCCTTCCTGCGGTGATGTCATAGATGTCAAGGTCATTCACTCAGACCGCTACCTATATGAATCACAAAAATTACTATATTAGATTTATTGTTAACACTTAAAACTATTCCTGTGCCATTCTTGAGGTCTCAAGGCATTTATAAACAAAATGTGAGGCCATGGTTCTGCGTATCTCCTTTAAAGTACTCATTGTGCAGTAAAATGTTCCCTGTTAGTGTTTTACTATTTATCTCTGGATTAATATCACTTCTGTACACTCAAAAAAATAACTTGCTCAGTGAACGTAATAAAATTATGGAAAGTATTTCCACCCAAGTAAAATGCGTTAACTTAGCCAGAAACAATTTTGTTGAGTGACCTAAATGTCAACCGTTACATGTTAGACTTAGGTTCATGTAACAGACACCCATGTTGGTTTTTTTGAGTGAATGTTGCAATTTGCTGCTGTTGATGTTCAAGGTTGAGCTAATTTAATTTAATTTAATTTAATTTATATACTGTTAGATAGTTTAATTTACAGCAAAGCATCATATTCTGATGTTTGGAGCATCGCTGTCCTGTGGGAACCACATACAGAACCAGTCAAATTTCAGACACATCTACTCGTTCATAGGTTTTTCTGTATTTTGACTATTCTCTACATTGTAGAACAATACTGAAGACATCAAAACTAACATGGAATTTTGAAAATGCTTCATAATTTAGATTCCTCGAAGTAGCCAGCGTTTACCTTGATGACACTTTGTACACTATTGCCGTTATCTTAACCAGCTTTATGAGGTAGTCACCTGGAATGCTTTTCAATTAACGGATGTGCCTCGTCAAAAGTTAATTAGTGCAATTTCTTGCCTTCTTAATGCGTTTGAGATCATAAAGAGAATGATGGTATTAAATGCTCAGTTCAGCATTTAATACCATCATTCCACAGTATGTGGTGTGGTGATGATAACTCCCATCCACCGGCTCCCCAGGTTGCGGATAGGGAAATGGCCTCTAGATATAGAGGTTGGCTGCGAATAACCTTAATAAGCAGCGCCGGACAAAATCACGGAATGCCCTTTGGCAAGGCATTATATCCGTTTAGCCACCCACGCAGGGTTACGTGAAGACACCGGTGAGCAGGACGTCAGATTGGTAGATGACGCAATGAACAAGTGACTGTGAATTTGGTTCAATCTACTAGGTGGGAAGGCGCTTCACTTCAACACTGTTGGATGTCGCGGTAAGGCACAATCACCCTTGATAGGGTACTGCACACGTTTGTATGGAGTAGCGACTGCAAGTGTTTATCCAGCTACCGAAAGCTAATCATGACACATACCCCTAAATGACGTTCATCCCGCATCGCTTGTCTCGCGCTGTTAAACAAGGAGCACATCCTGCAGTGATGTCCCAGGCTGCAGTCAAAAAATCAGCTACTGGGGACAACAACACGATACCGAAGACACCCTATGCATGACTAATGAAGGGGAAGAAGGACATCTTCGTTGGCACACTCAACGTAGACACTTCAGAAAGTCGAGAAAATCCCTGAAATCATTGCTTCAGCTGAGGCCTCAAACCATGACATTGTCTGCGTACAAGAACACAGATTCATACATGAGGACCTATCAACAAAGGTACACTCCTATGGAAACTGGAGATTGGTTACCTGCTCAGCTTGGAAAAACAGCGTGAATGTGACAAACGGAGGAATTGGGATGCTTGTCAGCCCTGAAGCCTTCAAAGCACTCACCAGTGTTGAAATGATAACACCAAGGATAATGATATCCACCTTCAATGGCAATCCTCAAACCACTGTAATCTACTGATATAGTCCAACTAATGTGAGTGATGAGTCCGAAGTGGAACGTTTTTATGAGGAACTGACATCAGTCACCAGACAAGTCCCAAAACACAACATTCTCATCATTGGTGGAGATTTCAACGCCCATCTTGGATATCATGACGGCTTTAAATTTGCATACCACTCAGTGACTAACCGAAATGGCCAAATGCTTAAAGACTACCTCCATGAAAACAACCTTGTTTGCCTAAACACCATCTTCCAGAAAAGATCAGGTCAGCAATGGACATACAGAGCTCCAAATGGAAACAAAGTCCAGCTGGACTACGTCATCATGAACCGGAAGTGGAGAAACAGCACTAAAAATTGCAGAGCTTTCAATTCCTTTGTGAGTGTCGCATCCGATCACCGCATTGTCTCGGCCAGAATTCGCCTGAGCGGCAACAAGAAGAAATTAAGCAGTGTTGTTCCATATGACTGGTCAACTCTAAATACGAACCCAGAGATCCATAAGACATTTGTTATTCAGCTGAACAACAGATTTGCTGCTCTTCAAGACTCCGCACCGTCGACTTCTGTAAATACCACCTACAAAAACTTCGAAACGGCATGTAGAGAAACAGCCAAGAATACCATTCCGCTGAAACCCAAGGCATAGAAACAAAAACCATGGGAAACTGAAGAGATATGCCAAAAACGCAAGGACCTACATATAGCTGCACAACTCAAAAACTCGATACCATCTCCTGAAAATGTTAACAAATTCGAAGATGCTCGGATGGCGCTTAAAACTTCCTACATTGCCGAGCAAACGGAATACTTTCAAATTAAGATCAACCACATTAGAACTACTGCCAGCAATAAAAAGTCTGCTGAAGCCTGGAAAACCATCAATGAAATCAGCGGCAGAAAAAACAGTAACCGTGGCACACTAAAAGCCTCCAGTCAGGAGGAGCGACTGCACCTATGGCAGCAACATTTTGAAGACCTGCTCAGTAAGCCACCCCAGACATCTGACAAAGTAATAACACCACTATTCACTGATGAGCTCAAGATAAAGAAAGGCCCCCTTACAATGGAAGAACTCAAGGAAGCAGTAAGCTGCATTCAAAATGGCAAAGCTTGTGGGCTCGACGAAATACCTGCAGAAGTGTGGAAGATAGATGATTTTCATCAGATCTTATTAGACATGTGCAACAGCGTCTATAACCAAGACCCTATTGAAAGATGGACCGAAGGCTACTTACTTCCTTTCCCCAAAAAAGGCAATCTAGGGATCACGAAGAACTATCGAGGCATCACATTAATAGCAATCGCGGCGAAAATCTACAATCTGATGCTGCTAAACAGAGTATGCCCTGAGGTCGACCCATTGCTGAGGAAAAATCAGAACGGTTTCTGAACAAACAGGTCTACCTCAGGACAGATACTGACCATCCGAAGAATCTTATGCCGCTTTTCCACTACAAACGCAGCTGAGTCGGGCTGAGCCGTGCCGTGCTGAGTCGAGCTGAGCGGGGCTGTTGGAGTTGCATTTCGACTACAACCGCGCTGAACCGTGCTGGCTGGAAGTGGGTGGACACATTGGGTGGAGTTAGCGAAAGTGGGTGGACGTCACGTGATGTCGTTAAGCAGCGCAAACAGTGACATCAGTGATCTTTTAAGCGGTAGTCTCACGACCCGAATAGTAAACAATAAACATGGAGGACATGGAGTCGTTAGTGTTGCTGGTCTTGGTGCTGTGGCTTGTTGTCACCGACAACGTGGACAGATACTGGCAAGAGTGTATAGATGAGGCGAGGCGCATAAGGCTTCAGAAATTCTCGTAATTCGTAATTATTCTTTTTCCGGGTTTGCGGTGTTTACAGATCCCAGCGCGCTCGCGGGGCGTGTGTGGGCATGTGAGGACACTCCTCCTCACCAATCAGTGCACAGGGGAGTGTCTGCTCACGCCCCCAGCCTCACTCGGCTCGCTTTGGCTCGCTTCAGCCCCACTCCAAAACGGTGCGAGTTTTAGGGGCTAAGCAGGGCTGAAGCGAGCTGAGTCGTGCTGTTTTTTGGTAGTCGAAACGCGAACCGTGTCGGGCTGAAGTGAGCTGAAGCGAGCTGAAGTGAGCTGAAAAAGGGTAGTGGAAAAGGGCCATTAGAGGGCATGAACGCAAAAAACCTCCCAGCTACTCTTCTATTTGTCGACTTCTCCAAGGCATTTGATTCCATACATCGCAGAAAAATGGTGGAGATCCTAACTGCCTATGGAATACCACAAGAAACAGTGAACGCCATCATGATGCTATATAAAAACACCCGGTCCATGGTATGCTCACCTGATGGAGACACTGATTTTTTTGACATCACCACTGGAGTTCTCCAAGGAGACACTCTGGCCCCATTCCTATTTATCATCTGCCTGGACTATGTATTAAGAAAAGCCATCGACGAAAATCTGGAGCTTGGTTTTACTCTTACTGAACATAGGAGCAGGCAACATGCAGCTCAGAAGATCACAGATGCCGACTACGCTGATGACATTGCAATACTCGCTGACCACCTGAAGGATGCAACAACTCTCCTTCATAGCATTGAAAAACTAGCTAAAGAAATCGGGCTTTATGTCAACACAGAGAAAACAGAGTTCATGTGCCTAAATCAAGACGCATCTACTGGTATGAAAAGCCTGAGTGGTGAGAAGATCAAGCAGGTGGACAGTTTCAAGTACTTGGGTAGCTACATTGCTTCAATGGAACAGGATGTTAATATCAGACTTGGGAAAGCTTGGGGAGCACTAAATGGCATGGAGAAAATCTGGAAATCAGACCTTCCAGACGAGCTCAAGAAAAACTTCTTTAGAGTGACCGTAGAATCTGTTCTTACGTATGGTTCTATCACATGGATCCTAACATCGAAATTGGAGAAGAAGATTGACGGGGCATATACCCGCATGCTTTGCGCCGCTCTCAACAGATCCTGGAGCGACCACCCAACCAACAAAGAACTTTACGGAAACATCCCTCCCATCAGTGACTCTATCCGACAGCAGAGGCTGCTCTTCACTAGTCACTGCTGGGGCAGCAAAGAAGAACTGGCCGGGGACACCATTCTGTGGTCTCCATCACATGGAAGAAGATCTAAAGGCTGCCCTAAAAGGACCTACATCGACCAACTGTGTGACGACACAGGATGTAGGCCCGAGGAACTACCAGCTCTGATGAGCGATAGGGCCGTTTGGAGGGAAAGGGTCATGCTTAGCCGAGCTAGCTCGACCCGGTAAGGGGGTAAGCTACAGCATCTGGTGAACAAACTGGGTCCCCTGGGCTTCAGCACCCCCCTGTGCAACTGGCTGCTAGACTTCCTCATTGAAAGACCACAGTCAGTGCGGGTCAGACAGAACACCTCCAGTGTCATCACCCTCAGCACAGGCTCCCCTTAGGGCTGTGTCCTGAGCCCTCTGCTGTTCCCTCTGATGACACATGACTGTGTCCCCAGTGCCAGCAATCACATTATGAAGTTTGCGGACGACACAACAGTGGTGGGCCTCATCAGGGATGACAACGACCTGGCTTACAGAGAGGAGGTGGAGCAGTTGGTGGGTTGGTGCAGGGAAAACAACCTGATCCTGAACATGGACAAAACCAAAGACATCATTGTTGACTTTTAGGAAGAGCCAGCCCAGCCACACTCCACTTCTCATCAACAACACGGCTGTGGAGGTGGTCAATAGCACCAAGTTCCTGGAAGTGCACATCACAGACAACTTCACCTGGTCTGTGAACACCGCATCATTGGTCAAGAAGGCACAGCAGCATCCACACTTCCTGCGTAGGATGAGGATAGCCCACCTGCCCCTGCCCATCCTCACTACATTCTACAGAAGCACCGTAGAGAGCGTTCTGACCAGCTGCATCTCTGTGTGGTGTGGGGGCTGCAGTGCCTCTGACTGGACGAATGTGAGGAGAGTGGTGAGGATAGTGGAGAAAATCATTGGGACTTCTCTTCCCTCCATTCAGGATATTGCACCAAGGTGCTGCATGTCCCAAGCTAGAAACATCATCAGTGACCCCTCACACCCTCACTATGGACTGTTCTCCCTCCCGACCTCTGGAAAGAGGTTCCGCAGCATTCGGTGCAGGACCACTAGGTTCTATAACAGCTTTCCCCCCCAGGTCACTAGACTCCTGAACTCCAAATCCAAACTCTAAGCTTCTTTTTATACTTGAACAATTCCTAATTCCACAGGTCACTTTATGACATTGCACTTTATAATATTTTTGCTGCTGCATAATTTAATACACTTTCATATTTAATTCTGTGCTGAGCCAAATTGCAACGAAATTTCATTCTGTGTACACTTGTTGCATACTGAATGACAGTAAAGGTTGTCTAAGTCTAAAATAGTAAATAATAAAAATACAGTAAACAATCCTATTCCATAATCGTATTAATCCATATTATGTCAATGATTGTGAAATTATCTTAACTTCACCCTGAAAATTTATTCTTAGAAAATAAACAAAAACAAACCAAAAATCACTTTGCCCACACAACAGCACTGAGTCTTGAAATGCTTGATGAGGATACAGAGCACGGAATCTGTGAGAACTTCAAAATACAAAATGTCTCCAGAGTCCACCATCCTCTCTTTTGGACTCTCCTCTTCAGCACACCCCACAGATTTTCAGCTGAGTTTAGGTATAGTCACAGTAGATGCCGCAACTCAACAAAAGACTGACCAGGTGCTTCTCCATGGTCTTCCAAGACAGAAGGATGCCAGAATCAGAATTTTTAGGTCAGAGTCTGGGATGACCACGTTTCACTCGATTCTGTGGTCATTGAACCATTTCTGATCATTATCCTGCTGGAAGGTCCAACCACAACCCAGTTGTAACATCTTAGCAGAGGCAGCCAGATTTCCATTTAAAATCTCCTGGAGTTTCATGATGTGATGTATCCTCACAAGGTTCCCAGGGTCTTTGAAGGAAAAAAAAAAACAGATCTGCAACTTCATAGATCCTCCACGGTATGGATTAGATTATTTTTGTTTATGCCAAACCCACCTTGAGTGTTGTTTTTTTAGTTTCACCTCACCATAGAATCTGGTTTCAGTCAAAGTGAACTTCAGGTGGTTACATTTGTGATTAGGTGAAAGGCTTTCTTCTGTCACACATTTTTGGCACAGGATCAACATCTAATTGTAGATTTGTGGACTTGGTGACCTCAAACTTCTACCATCTTCTGCAAATCTCCAACCTTGCCTCTCTAACCTTCCTCTCTAATCTTCCTCACTGCTCATGGGGGCAAAATACACTTGTATCCTCTTCGAGGCAAACTCATTGCAGCTTTGGTTGGTTTAAACTTAATTGTTGCTCTCAGCGTGAATATGTGAGATATGGTTTTGTTAAAAATATTTAAATTGTTTAATCAAGGTTTTTAATTTTCCTAGAACAAAAGTATTTCAATTAAACGTTATTGTATTTCTCTCATATTTCCTTGTGAAATTAAACTAATTAACCACAAGCCAATACAGTAATGTAATTATGAGGTCATTTATTTTTGCTATGTTATACAGTGGACCAAAACAGATAATTTGAAAATGCGACTTTGTCTTATTCAGGTCCTATCAGGTGGTGACTCTTAAAAAAAAAAATCTCTTGCCCTCCTTTGGCACCCCATATACGTATATAGACACCCCACTGTATGAAACAAGTCTTGTCCTGTGCAGCAGTGATGTAGCTCTGACTTTTTCTCAGACAACGAATAAGTATATCTTCTGTTACAGTTTGTCGTCTTCTTGTCTTCAGAGTGCCTCAGGAGTTTTCTCAGTGTGCAAGATACATCCTCTGGATGCACTGGGACGCATCATCAGTGATGTAACCTGGGGTCACTGGGTGTTTCGGGTCTTTCAACATCAGACACCCTCGCCCAGGTGACCCAGCTGAGTTTGATCAAACCCCAGCTTGTGTCCCAGCAGCAACCGCCCATGGATCAGCCCTCTTTATCCACAGCCACCTTGTGGCCTTCTCTGCAGCTTCACATGTGGATCGGATGGCCCTCTTCTTAGCCACTCCTGTTAGGCCCAATTGGTTGAGGACTTTGCAGAGTGAGCGCCCTGCAAATCCTCTACAGCCCACCTCTATTGGCTCGTAGTGAGTCTTCCAGCCCCCTTCCTGGCACTTCTCCACCAGCTCCTGGTACTTTGCGCGTTTCCTTTCATTTGCCTCTTCCATCCGCTCTTCCCAGGACACTGTGAGTTCGAGCACAATCAGCTGTTTTGTTGCCTCGGAGATGATGATTATATCTGGCCGGAGTGATGTTGTAGCAACATGCTGAGGGAACTTCAGCTGCTTCCCCAGATCGGCTTGCAGCTGCCAATCAGAGGCTGTATAGAGGAGCCCTGACCTTGTTCTTCGCTGTTGGCAGGGTTCCTCTCCAGCTTTGACAAAGTTAATTTTGGTCTTCGGGGCAAGATGGTGTTTGCCAGGGGTGATGGCATTACATATGCTTTCTGCCACCACCTTTAGCACTTGGTCGTGGCGCCAGCGGTAGCGACCTTCTGCAAGGGCCTTTGGACAGCTACTCAGCAGATGTTGTAAGGATCCCCTTCCAGAGCATAGCTGGCATGCTGGTGTCTCACTCTTGCCCCACACATGGAGGTTGGCTGGGCTTGGTAGGGCATCATATACAGCCTGGACGAGGAAATGAATGTGATAGAGGTCTGCCTGCATGATGTTTGTCCAGGTGACCTTGTGCTGTAGGATACCCTCCCACTTTATCCATGCCCCCTGCTGCCTGAGCCCCCCTGTTCTGCTCACTCACTCTTCCTCCACGCCTGCTCTGACCTCTTCCTGGATTAGCTGGTGTCTCTCCTTCCCTTGGGCCTTGCCCACTTGGGTCTTTGAGAAAAAGCCCAAACCAGCTCTCCTGATGGCCACCATCCCCACCAGCTCCTTCTGCCTGAGGCGTGACTCTGCCATCTCCACTGCTCTCTCTGCTCTCCACTTCCTCCCTGTTCGCACCTCAATGCCGGCTGTTGCCACCTTCCGGTCCTGGGAGTCCCTGTACTGAAGGGCTTCTCTTGTGCGTACCACCATGAATTCTTCAGTGAGACCACTGAATGGGAGCTGTAAGATGTTGCTGGTCCCGTAGAGGGCTGCACTACTGAGGCTGCGAGGGAGGCCCAGCCATTTTCGGAGAAAGCTGGTGAGTTTCCTCTCCAGGGACTCCACTGTTGACACTGGGACTGAGTACACCAGCAGAGGCCATAAAACCCGTGGTAGAATGGAGTGCTGGTAGATCCAGGCCTTAAATCTGCCTGGCAGGCCTGACTTGTCAACCTTGGTGAGCCAACTTTCCAGCTCTTTACTGGACCTCTGAATGGCGGCGGTGTCTTTCAGAGATGCGTCAAACAGCTTCCCCAGACTCTTCACTGGCTGCTCACTAATGGAGGGGATAGCAGCTCCAGCCAAGGAGAAGCGGAATTTATCAACCACTTTCCCCCTTTTTAGCACCATGGATCTTGACTTGGTAGGCTTGAAGCTCATCCTGGCCCAGGTGACAAGTTTATCAAGGCCTTGCAAGATCCACCTCCCTCCTGGGACTGATGTTGTTGTCACAGTGAGGTCATCCATAAATGCTCTTATGGGGGCTGCCGTACGCTAGACCTGGTTAGAGGGCCTCTGCATTCCACCTCAGCTGACTTGGCCACCATGTTCATCGCCAGGGCAAAGAGGATAACTGAGATGGTACACCCAGTTATTATCCCTTTCTCCAGCTGATGCCAGTCTGATGTTACTTCCCCAGAAGTGACCCTCAACCTGAAGTTGTTGTAATAATCCAGGATCAGGTCCCTGATCGCACTGGGGACGTGGTGGCGATGTAGTGCAAGATCAACCAATTGCTCCCACAAACAAAGGTCTACAATTTTGTTTCTGGTGTCCTTTGACAGCTCTTTGGTCTTGGCCATAGTGGAGTTTGGAGTGTGACTGTTTGAGGTTGTGGACAGGTGTCTTTTATACTGATAACGAGTTCAAACAGGTGCCATTAATACAGGTAACGAGTGGAGGACAGAGGAGCCTCTTAAAGAAGTTGTTACATGTCTGTGAGAGCCAGAAATCTTGCTTGTTTGTAGGTGACCAAATACTTATTTTACCGAGGAATTTACCAATTAATTCATTAAAAATCCTACAATGTGATTTCCTGGATTCTTTCCCCCCATTCTGTCTCTCATAGTTGAAGTGTACCTATGATGAAAATTACAGGCCTCTCTCATCTTTTTAAGTGGGAGAACTTGCACAATGGACTACTTGCATGTGACGTCACAGCCGATCCAGATTGTAAACAGACGCCATCTTGTCGGTCAAACGTTTCCGCCTTCTACTTCTACTTCTGGTTCCACTTCTACTTCTGGTTCTACTTCTGCTTCTACTTCTACCTTTTCTTCTGGAAAACCCTACTATATACAATTCTACTACAACATCAACTCCACTGAAAATCAATAAAACATAAGACGAGTGGAATCCTGTGTCCGAGTCCTTCCCTTTCAAGTGTGGGAAACCCATGATGCTCACATACACTTGACAGTAGGCTGCCACAGGACCCTGACAGGTGTGCAAAATGGATTGCTGCTATCAGGTATTCCATATATACAGTAATAGTGATAGACTACTGATACTTGATCTAACTGATAATATAAAATATTCAACCATAATAGTGGATATGGCGGCGCATGATGGGGATGCTGCGGCTACAAGCTCTCCCTACCTGTGCACGTTTTTTATGTTTTTTGTGTGTATTTTTGCATGTTGTTCGTTTGTACCGGACTTCAATATCCACTACAACCGTATGGACTTACTGGACATTGGTTTCCAGCAGAAAATGACGGTTTGTAGCGATTTCCATCGCATGCACAACATTCCGGATGAGATAGCGAGACCAGCGGGGTCTCCGTGAATTGTTATCGGGTCTGGCAAGCGAAGAAAGCAGCGTCGGGAGAGGAAGCAAAAGCGAGGCTGCAGAGCCGGCCTGTTGACTAAGCTCAGAAAACAGCCACTCAAACCTCCACTGCCAAGCATCTACCTCTCCAATGCCAGATCCATGGTAAACAAGACGGATGATTTGGAATTACAGCTGGAATTACCTTATTCTATTCTATTCTATTCTATAATCGGCTGGTCAGTGCTATACTAGATCCTACTGATATATCTAGTATCAGTACTAGTACTCAATACTTAAGTGACTTACCCGTCCAATGAGGATTGTTATTTTCTTGTTTACAAGATGCCACATCTGAGGGGGGCTGACAAATCCTGAATTTCTGTAAAGATAACTGTCCAGAGATGTATAAGCACGCAGTGCTTCACCACTGAACAGCGAGGGAAAGTTAATGAGGTAATTATACACATCTGGGTATTCCACCTCTGGCAGTTCAATATCCACTGACACAGTCGTGAAAACTACGTCCGGTAATCGATAAGGGTCACTAATCTGTAGGTCGTTTATTTTAGACATATATCTAGTTATCTGTTCATTAGAAAAATGAGCCGTGTAGTCCGTCGGTTGAAATTGATCCATTTTGTACATGAGTGCAGCAGTATTCAGCTGTGTTGTTGACCGACAAGATGGTGGCTGTTTACATTCCGGTCACGTGACTGCAAGAGGTCTATTGGTGGCTGACTAAATACTTTTTTGCCCCACTGTATATAGACACCCCACTGTATGAAACAAGTCTTGTCCTGTGCAGCAGTGATGTAGCTCTGACTTTTTCTCAGACAACCGAATAAGTATATCTTCTGTTACAGTTTGTCGTCTTCTTGTCTTCAGAGTGCCTCAGGAGTTTTCTCAGAATTAAAGTCAGCATAAAACTTCTTTCTGTTTTTAGCCTGCTGTGGAGCTAGGAGACAGATGTCAATACTTTGCCTTTGGCTCTTTGAGAAAATACTTTTTATACTTGGAAATAGTTAAAAGCTTGTGAGCTACAAAGCATTAAGTTTTTGATGATGGAGAAGGCTTTGTTCACTGGCCACATGCATCAGTGACACAGTGATGTACACAATGGTTACTGTACAGTGTTTGTCCCTTGGGTGACATCCCCAACCTACACATACGCTTCAACTCTAATCAAGTGTCCTACATTTCTGGAATATTTTATCTAAAAAAAATACCACTGTCAAGTACTTTTTAAAAAGTCTTCTAGGTTTTAAAGTAACCCATTGGCCCTTGGCCAAGATTTTTTTTGGCCGGATTGTCCCTTTACTGAAATTTAGTCAAAAATATTATTCTTTGAAAAATGAAAGAGGGCTTGTCTAATGCTTAAGGCATGGACGCCCAACCCCGTTCCAGGCAATGTATCACACTGAGATTAGTTCCAATACACCCTGTTTTACTCAGGGTATTAGTTCAGCACTGGAAAAAAAAAATTCCAGGCTTTTACATTTTCACAAATGGGCTTAGCCAGCTATAGTTTAACAGAAGGCTGTCCAATCCTAAACATAAAGGGTTGGTGTGAATGCAGGTTTTCATTCCAGCTAAACAGGATCCACACCTAAGCCTGGGATTAAACAGGTGGAATCCGGTGTAGCTCCTGCTTGGTCTGAATTAAAACCTGCAGCCATACAAGCACAAACTGAGGTTTGTATAAGTCGCCAAGAGCATCTCCAGTAGGGCTCCATTATGACCAAGTTTTTCACCTGCTACTGTACCATGCTCTGATTTTTTTTTGTATTTGATCCAATCAGATTTGTTTAGAAAACAACAACTGTGGTTTTATTATGTGCTTATTAACCCAAATCCAAAGGATCTTGTAAAATACCTATTATTCTACCTATTATTAAGCCAACCATGTAGTAAATTTTATTGATCGTCATCATCTCTCTTTGCACCAGTATGCGCATAAGACTTTCACCCTTGTTTTCCACTCCTCCCTATCTTTTGTTGCCTCTTTAGCTGCGATCCAGCTTTGTTCCTCTCCTTCACTACAGTTCTTCTCCACGTTGTAAAAAAAACAAAAACAAAAAAACCAACTGCCCCGAAGGGATCACCACCGTATCATGGTGGGGCAGTTTGTGCGTCCCTATGATCCTTAGAGCTATGTCGGCTGGAGTCTTGAACTCCTGATAGGGCCACCCATGCCGAACAGGTCGAAGGGTAGGATCCTGACAAAGAGTGATCCCCTGATCCTCCAGGTTGGGGGTTGAGCGTAGGGCTGACAACTCTATCCCATAAAAACCACTTGTTACAGAAACTAGAAACACTTATATTAGTACAACCCAAACTGGAAGTGCTGCTAATGAAGCTGTGATGACGTCCATGGGCCAAAGCCGAAAATTTTTTATTAATATATGCTTTTTATTCCTTTGTTTATTGCATCACTTTTAAGCAGGTCTTGGGTAAATACATTTAGAACACAGTTTGTAAGAATGATCATAGGGTTATGGAGGATTAAGACTTTGTAAGTCTTTCTAGTCACTGTAAAAAGGCCAGTTAGATTTAAAGTCAGTCCATATATAGTACTGTGCAAAAGTCTTAATGACTTCTACATTATCGAGTCAGTACAAAAACATTTCAGAGTTCCAAACGTTCGTTTCCCAGCACAAAATTAAATCAAATCAAATCAAGTTTATTTGTATAGCGCTTTTAACAATAAACATTGTCGCAAAGCAGCTTTACAGAATTTGAATGACTTAAAACATGAGCTAATTTTATCCCTAATCTATCCCCAATGAGCAAGCCTGTGGCGACGGTGGCAAGGAAAAACTCCCTCAGACGACATGAGGAAGAAACCTCGAGAGGAACCAGACTCAAAAGGGAACCCATCCTCATTTGGGCAACAACAGACAGCATGACTATAATATTAACAGTTTTAACAGGTATAACCCTCAACTGTCCTCATGGGGCCGTCCTTCACAGGAGCGGTGCGATAAAACTCCGACCAGACACAGGGCACCAGGATTGATCAAGCAGGTCCGAGGAGCAGAAGAGGCCAGCATCTCAATCCCAGGATCAACATGTAACTCAGAGGGACAGATTGGGGGGGGGGGGGGGGGGGGAAGAGAGAGAGAAAGAAAACACGTTGTTAGGTATGTCCTAAAAATGACAAGTATTAAATCTGTGTGGTAGGCTCGCAGAGACGAGAGTCTTTACATCAGGCATAACACACAACAATGGCATGTTAATATGGTAAAATATATCATGACCTGCTCTGGCTGGATGCTTGATTGGGTGATGGGAGCACACTCCTCAGCAATGATGAGATGCAGATGGGACCCTTAGGGCTGGCCAAGACAATTCAGTTACATTTCACCGGGTCTGGGACATGCGACAGTATGTCTGACGGCCGATTCCCTGCAGGCTACGATAGCCAGTCGAGGTCTCCACCCTCTCCAACAAAAGATTTCCTGTTGACTCCATGTAACTCAGAGGGACAGATTTGGGGTGGGGGGGAGGGAAAGAAAACACAGGTGGTTAGGTATGCCCAATGTCACCTGAATAAGTAGGAACAGTATACATATTGCACCGAGTACAAGCAGGGACTCCGGCAACTAACTATGACAGCATAACTAAAAGGAGAGAGCCAGAAGGTAACACAGGCATGAGGGAGCCCCAGGACATAAAGCAGCCAGCCACTACACCGTCAACAAACTCGAGTGAGCAAGCGAGTGGAGACTGACAGCATCCATACATCCCAGTTTACCAAAACACTCTATGTCTGAGGACCCTCCAGATCTACTCCTTTACCTCATAAACACCATTAACAAAAGGCTTGACTAAACAGATATGTTTTCAGCCTAGACTTAAATTAATTAAATGTTGCAGAAAATTTGTTTGAGCAGCATATTACATAAGAGAGCACTTTTCAGATGAAAAAAGAAAACATAATGAAGGCTACTGGGTTTTGGTGCAAAATTAAGAAGCGAGTATGACAAAGTGTCCAGAAGAACTGTGGCTGGTTCTGTAAGACGCTCAGTAAAACCTACAGCTCATTTCTTTATAAAACTGCACTCATTGTACCTGAGACTACTTTTTTTTTTTTTATAAAGCAAAGGGTTGTCTCACACCAAATATTGACTTTGTTTCATTTATTATGGCTTACTGTTGTTTATATATATCTATATCTATCTATATATATATATATATTAAACATTGAAACATTTAATTTCATTATTTTAAGCCATTTTTGGTCTCCAGCATTTCTTTACACGTGACTAAGACTTTTACACAGTACCATGTATCCACAAAATAGCCAGATGTTTACTCTAACCTTCTAGTAAGAATGATTTTTGTATGATTGGAGAGAAATGTAATAAGCAATGAGCTGTTTTAACTTCAGCAGAAGACACTTGTAATGTTCTTCTTAATCTCTTAACTGCTACATTTTCTGCTTGTTTCTGTCCATTTGGCCAGAGAGAGAGACATTCATATCGGTTTCCAAATGTGGATTTTGGATGGAAACTTGAAACAGCCCTTTCTGAAATCGTCAAATCTCTTAAACTCCCTCCCCTTACGCTCCCACATCCTAGTGCATTTCTGTCAGAGTAACAATGAAGCATTACTCTTTTCAGCTTGAAACATACTTTACATTCATCCCAGAGCAAGACTGTTTTCTGGTTTCTGATAAACACCGTGTACAATAGATTAAGTGGACAATAGATTAATACTCCCTGGTCCTGTTATTTGCCAATTGTTTGTTGAGCTTTCAGAGTAATGACTAACAGACATTTGTTTTCATGACATCCAGTTGTGGTATTAATGTTTGTGCAACATGAGTTGCTGTGCAGATGTTGTAATACCAAAAGCATGTCTAACTGGTCATTCTCTCCCTTTCTTCCCTCTTTTTTTCCCCTTCATACAAGGCTTCGCGTTTTCCCATACCTACCCCCCATAGCTCTCTGACCCAACCTTCAAGTCTCAAAAATGATCCTGGAAGGCGATTGGTCAGGATCTGAGCCTGCTGATGTGCTATTGGCTGCTGGAGGTTTTGGAGTATTTGGGTCTATTGATGTGCTGCAGGGGGAGGGAGGACAAGAGGGAGGCAACAGAGAGGAAAGGAAAGGAACAGGGAGGGATAGAGGAAAAGAACCGAAGGGAAGAACCTCTTGTTCTCTTCTACGTGTAAGCGTGACAGTTCTCGTGGAAGGGTCTCCAGGAGTCAGGCCTTGTGGGAAAGCAAACAATGGTGAACATCTCGCCTCGCCATCACTGACTGCTAGAAGAGAGGCGCTGGATCTTCAAGCACAGGATGACTGAGAGCTGCACTGCGCCAAAGTGGGAGCAGATCTGACAATGGAGTATTTTTAAAAGCCTGGGAAAAAGCAGAGGGAGGATTTTAGAGTTGGAAAACCAAGGGCGGCAACATTGTGGGTTGTGAGTCTAGCTTTGGAATAAAAGGTAGGAATCCATGTGTATGTTCATGTATCGTGTATCACTCTCTTTCTCCATTAGCACAAAGCAACAAAGCTTGGACGATGATGAGCATGAAAAAGGCAAATCCATTATCACTATTTGATCAATAGATTAATAGATCACTTCAGGATTTCAGCATTGGGATTTCTGATAGCCTGTTTGAAGATGCACAAACAATAGTGAACACAGTTGTTTTTAGGTGGAAGATGTTCACTAGGACTGAACTGAAAGGTGAATATTAGTCATACAAGCTGATAACAGAGAAACAGATACAGATATTAAACTGTAAATGAACAACTCATACGTTTTGTCGTGTCTACTGACCCATTATACTTAGTTTTATCTTTAAAACAGCTCAGAACATTGTTTCCTACAATGTTTTCCACTACATACGACCAATACAGTGCTGCTTATATGTTTTAATCCCCATAGCATGTGTCATTAAAACACCCAAGAGATTAAGATAACAATTTTTTAAAATCTAAGTTTATACTTCTCATCCTTGCAACAGATGTAAAGTATGTAATAAACAAAAAAAGTTCTTGTCTGTGGGTTGAAGTTTTTCAGGATACTGTCTTTTTTTAAGGTCCGGTATTGCACAAGTTTTATTACACTTTTATTATAGCAAAGTTCCTGACAGCAATCTGTTCTGTCTCATGTTGAATGTCAACATAATTTGGTCTGTAATTCATTACCGTATTTTGTATAGAAAACGACTGGCATATAAGACACAGTAAATCAAGTCTATAAATTGAGGAAAAGTTGCACAAAGATATTTGAAGACATAGAGGCCAATCAGTTCTGTTTCGAAACCGTTCGACAAAAAAAAAAAGAAGTAAAACTGATTCAAATGAAACCAGATCAAGATCCAGAAGAAGAAAAATATCAGACACCACTGCTAGAAAAAAAAGATTCAAAAGAAAATCTATTGATTCTATAAATCTAATATATAAGGATGTAGCTTACCTAAACAAAAACAAAATCATAAAAATATAAAAACAGATTTGGTTGCCATGACAAAATAAATCCCTTTGGAGATATATATAAATTTTTTTAAATAGCATGCGTAAGCTTCATTTGGTCTGATGAGACAAAAACTGAACGTTTTGCTCCTAAGCAGAAATGCTTGCTATGTTTGGAGAGTCAACAAGGCCAATGAAGAGAAACATGCTGCTATCTCTTCTGTGGAAGTGACGCTCCGTCAGAGCTCCAGCAGGACAGGAAGTTTGATCAAAATCAGAGCCAAGATTAATGTAGCAGGTTTTCAGAAAATTTATGCAGAACCATGGCCTTACTTTTTGTTTATAAATGCCTTGAGACCTCAAGAATGGCACAGGAATAGTTTTAAATGTTAACAATAGATCTAATATAGTAATTTTTATGATTAAAGTGATTCATATAGGTAGAGGTCTGAGTGAATGACCTTGACATCCGTGATGTCACACCAGGAAGTCTATCGGTCTCATCGCCATTTCCACTATACTAAAACACAGAGCTGACTGCAACTTCGAGCCTCCATTTTGAGCTAATTTATCACCATGCCATGCAGATGTGTTACTGGCGGGTGCAGCAACACGACAGAAGGTGGATTTACGTTGCATTCATGGCCCAAGAAGGTTCAAACTGCAAAGATTTGGACGTGTTTTGCGAGAAGTTCACAGGCACATTGGGTGGCTACGAAGTGGTCTCTCCTCTGCTCCGCACATTTTACTGAAGACTCGTATGAGACCTCTGATCTGTTGAGAAGCATTGGCTATAAGCCCGTACTGAAAGAGGGTGCAGTAGCAACAATTAAAGGAAAAGAAAACTACAAGAAAAGGAAAGCAAGTTCAGTTGCACCAGTTCTCCTGGAGTGTGAGCCAAGGGTTGTTGCTAAAACCCGGGACAGAATGGGACATATTATCGCTCAAGCAGTGACCTCCTCACGGTTGTTGCTAAAACCGGTGACGTTCCATTTCATCCCGGGTTTTAGTAATTGCCTGAGCTGAGCAGTAATGGCGGAGTACTCAGTATGGAGAGAATGAATGGATCAGCTGTCTTATTTTTAAACTGGATATTGCTGCCATCTCGCCGTTACGTGGAAGATGCGAATGAACGGAGAACTGAACGAACAACTGAAAGTCAGATTGTTTCAAAACAATTGGCCACAAAGTCGGCCTTCAAGAAGTGAGAACACAGACGGGTAAGCTGCGACTCTCATTAGGATAAAAAAAACAACAAAAACGCGTTGTTTACCTGCATTTAGATTAATACATGTAACTTGTATTGTGTGTTTAAGTTACCGGTATAAGATTATTTAATTTGCTTCAGAATGTGATTGTCCCAGTTCATCTGATTATTTAATTAGCCTTTTACGTTTTATCAGTGAAAATGCATGCATGTACATGTATGTTGCATAAGTTATAACACCTATCCTGTTTTAATGAGAGTCAACCCACAATCAATGAAGTCTTAGTTGAGCAAGTTGGTAACGGTATTTCTTACTTTCACCATAAATTTTTATTTATATGACTTTGGTCTATAGCTGTCAAAGGCCTCGGCCTTAAAACCGGTTCCTGCAGTGACGTCACGCACTCAGGGCTGGCTGGCTCAGCGGGGCAGCTCGAATGCTAACTTTGCGGTCGATTTTAACTCTCAAATATATATATATTTTTACTCCCATTTATGCAGCATACAAGAATCAAGGATGGAGATACTATCTACTCAGAAATGTATTTAAAAATAAAGGTTCTGCATAAAATCTGCATGCATTACTGTGGGAGAAGCAAATATTTTGCATGAGGGAACCATAATGTTCCGAACGAATTTGTGTGAATCGGTTCACATTGGTGAAAACCCAGGTGTATAAATATATGAGCAGTGCTGTGAGTGGAAAACATATCTTTTGTAAGACATAAAAAGTTAAAATCAGAACCGTTTTGAGTTATAAATATTTGAAAGTCATAAATTAAACAGTTTATCCGAGGGAGCAAAAACCATTGCAGTTTGGCACATGTTGCACGATGGGAAAAAAAGGGAATATTGAGGAGAGAGAAAGGAGTGCTCTTAGGGAGTAAATGTGTGTGGAGGTGCAGATGTTTCACTCATTGTATCTGTGGTCAAGGCAATCCCTGCGTTATTTATGTCGCATTCGAACTGTGTCTCTATGACGATAACTGTTTAAACACTCTGACTCTTGTTACAGCTTTTGCCTCTCACAGCTGACACGTGACCAGCTCTTTGCAGAATCTCTTCTCTCTCTCTGTCTCTCTCTCTTTTTTTTGCCATAAATTGCAAGTGTAGACTATATGGTACACTGTGTCAGTTGTTCCTAAAGAATCTTAAAATAAATGGTGCTTGCTTTTTATGGGAACACAAGACTATTGCCAAATTCATCCTCTTTGAAAAATCAACCACCATTTGCTCGTCCACATTTCTCTTTCTTACACCATATCTGCCCATCACATCCTCATCTCTTCTGTTTCCCTTGCCAACATGTCTGTTGAAATCTGCTCCTATCAGCACGCGCTCCTCCCTCGGTATACTTTCTACCACTTCATCCATCTTTTCCCAGAAAGACTCTTTCTCTTCATTCTCACATCCAACCTGTGGGGCATACGCACACACAACATTGATTACCACTCCTTGAATCTCCAACTTCATGCCTATCACTCTATCTGACACCCTCTTCACATCAATCACACTGTTGACCAACTCTCCCCTCAAAACAACACCAAGACCATTTCTCTTTCCATCGACTCCATAATAAAACAACTTGCATCCATCTCCAATGTTCTTGGCCTTGCTTCCTTTCCACCTCGTCTCCTGCACACACAAAATGTCCAACTTCCTTCTTTCCATCATACCTGCTAACTCTCTCGCTCTGCTAGTCAATGTTCCCACATTCAGTGTTCCTACCCTCGATTCTAAGCGCCTTCCCTTCCATCTTTCACGCTCTCTCCTAACACGCCTCCCCTTCTCCGTTTTGGCGTAACAGTAGCCAAAAACATCCATGTGTTAGAATTATTATAGTGTTATAATAAAGTAAATTATTGATTATTTTACTCTCGCAGCACATCAAAAATTTATGCCTCTTATACTACTGTGATTTGCCAGAGATTAAAACAAAAGGAAATTCCTCTGTCCTGTGGCAGCACAATTAAGCTACACCCACTCTACTGTAATATGTTTTAGTTTTAAAACGCATCTGTTTTGCTACGTTTACGCCCGGTGTTCACACTAAACCTAAAAAAACCCCTTTATTTATTTGTCACATGCACACTTCAAGCACAGTGAAATTCATCCTCTGCATTTAACCCATCTGAAGCGGTGAACACACGCACACACTCAGAGCGGATAGCCACACCAGAGCGCCCGGGGAGCAGTCAGGGGTCAGGTACCTTGCTCAAGGGCACCTCAGGGTACTCTGGGTTTTTTTTGTTTGTTTGTTTGTTTTATCTGTAACCGCTTATCCAACGCGGGGTCGCAGGGAGCAAGCTGGAGCCTATCGCAGCTGACCATGGGCGAGAGGCAGGGTATACCCTGGACAAGTCGCCAGCTCATCGCAGGACTGACACACACACACACACACACACACACACACACACACACACACACACAGGGACACAAACAACCATTCACACTCACGGTCAATTTAGAGCCACCAATTAACCTCACCTGCATATCTTTGGACTGTGGGAGGAAACCATTCAGACACAGGGAGAACATGCAAACTCCACACAGAAAGGCCCTCGTCGGCTGCTGGGTTAGGACCCAGAACCTTTTTTTGCTGTGAGGCACCACCGTGGCGCCTCTGGGGTTTTTAAAACCCCAAAAAATGGAGACTTTTTGAAACGTTGCTTGCCTCCTTTTAGTTTGAAAACTCTGGGGTAACGTTTTAGTCAGTGTTGTCGTCGAGTCACTAAACCTCAAGTCTAGGTCTAGTCTTGAGTCCCCAGTGTTCAAGTCTGAGTCCAGTCATTAAAGAAAATTTTGAGTCCGAGAACAAGACTCCTCCTGCACCATTTGACGGTGGCTGTTGCTGCCTTTATGTGAAACCGTCTCTGCTACCGTGTTGGACTAACGTTACTGCTCGACTGCCCCATTTTAGTTAACAGGCTACAGATAAAAAGCTTGTTCATCGCTCAGCAAGCCCCGCCCACTATCAACAGGGCAAACAACATGAGAGAGGGTTAACACTAGCTAGTTCATCGGTCAGCAAGCCCTGCTATCAACAGAGCAATGAACATAGCGTGTCACTTCCTTCTCTGGGTGGAGTCTTACCAAATGACGATTGAAGTTCGAGGTTGTCCCCGTCGTCTCCTCGATAGTTCTTCTACATATGGAACACATAACAGTGCATTTTTTCCCACTGCACGAGAAGTCTGTGTAGGCAAAGCGGACAATCCTAGAGGCTTCTCTCCAGGCATTTTAGCGTCATTAACGTTAGTTTGTTCCTGAACACGATGTATGAACAGGTGAATGTGCATTCTTTTGCACGAAATTAGTACAAAAATTAATATAGATATAAATATCTCATGCCAAACATCTCATGGCATGTTACAAAAAAAAGAAGAAAAAAATCTGAGTCCTCATCTCCAATTTACAAGTCCAAATGCAGTTAATACACGAGTCCGAGTCATCAGTACTCAAGTCCAAGTCAAGTCACGTCACGTGTCCTTAAAATTAGGGCATGAGTCGGACTCGAGTACTGCAAGCCTGGTTTTAGTGTAGATGGGCGAAAACGGAGACGTTTGAAAACGATAACACAGACACCTATATGGGTGGCATGGTGGTGTAGTGGTTAGCACTGTCGCCTCACAGCAAGAAGGTTCTGGGTTTGAACCCAGCGGCCAACAGTAGTCTTTCTATGTGGAGTTTGCATGTTCTTCTCGTGTCTGTGTGGGTTTCCTCCGGGTACGCCGGTTTCCCCCACAGTCCAAAGACATGCAGTTAGGTTAACTGGCTATTCTAAATTGTCCATAGGTGTGAATAGTTATTTCCCAAGCCCAGAAATAGGTGGCTTGTGGTAGGAAGGGCATCTGGCGTAAAACTATGCTCCAGTTAATTAATTGGATCAATAGGTTCCACATGCCAGCGATCCCACACACATAACTGGGACAAGCTGGAAGAAGTGAGTGAACACAGACACCTACATTCACTTCCATGATTTATCACACTCTTATCATGTGAACCTTTTCTGGGAGAAAAGAAACGGCATCAGCTGTTTATACAGGTACACACAAGCCCAGTGTTCATGAATGTTTATGTAATACAGGTAGTCATCGACTTACGACTGCGTTTGGTTATGACTAACCGGTCGTAAACCGATCTGGTCGTAAGTCGGCCTATGTTAAATGAACGTAAGTATATTGTGATGTGTAATGATATTGTAATCATCTTAAAGTCTTATTTGATCAACATTTTCTTATTTCATTACCTTGGCTCATTATTTGGTTTAAGTCAAACACTGCATACTACACTGCGTACAGTACAATTCGTTTAATATGTGCAAAACAAAAAATACGAAATACAGGTGTGAAAAATAGAAAACGTTTTAGTTTGAAACATACCAAAATACAAATGTAAAACATAGCAAAATACAAAATTTAGTGACCGCTGGCATCACTGGTGCTTGGCTGTGGGTCGTCTACGTCATTATCAGCTGTTGCAGCGCTCGGGCTGGCGGGAGCATTTGCTCGTTTCATAAACCAGGAGCTGGGCGGAAACTGTATGACGGAGTGCGCGAGGGCGCGCAAGAGAGACTGCGCATGTGCCTGGAGCTGGGGCAGAAACTGTTGTATGCGGTGAGAGGCGCTGCCGGGAGCTGGGGCAGAAACTGTCGTACGCTCAGCTAGCTCAGCTGGGAAACACTTGCCAGTCATAAACAGACGGTCGTAAAGTCGATCGGTCGTAAGTCGCATAGGTCGTAAGTCGACGACTACCTGTACATGTTTTCAGGTGTGTTAGTATGGAAGGAGATTATTTCTGATATGGGGCTAAAATTCTTGTCTGGACAGAGATCATTTTCATTTTAAACCCCATTTAAAAAATCAAACGTATGTGTGTGGACGTAGCCTTTTATTTAGTATTTACTGTTTTATGATCTCAAACGCATTAAGAAGGCAAGAAATTGAAAAGCATTCCAGGTGACTACCTCATGAAGCTGGTTAAGATAATGCCAGTAGTGTGCAAAGCGTCATCAAGGTAAATGGTGGCTACTTTGAAGGATCTAAAATATGAAACATTTTGGGTTTTTTGATACTTTTTTTGTTTACCACATAATTCCATATACGTTCCATGTGTTATTTCATAGTTTTGACGTCTTCAGTGTTGTTCTACAATGTAGAAAATACTCAAAATACAGAAAAAGCTATGAATGGGTCAGTGTGTCCAAATGTTTGACTGCTACTGTAGAATCTTTATAGGGCAAAGAAAGATAACACATGTACAGGATATCATTGTTGAAAGGTATTGATCAAGCAAGGGTTACAAAAGAATTTCCAAATCATCAGATGTGTCATGGAATGCTCTTAAAGCCACCATCAACGAAAAATGGGGCACCACAGTTACATTACCAAGAACAGGAAGTCCCTCCAAAATTGACCAAAGGACAAGACGAAAACTTATCAGAAAGGCTATCATGTGACGTACAGCATCATTAAAACAGCTTCAAGAATATCTAGCAAGTACTGGTCACTTCCTGCATCAATCTCATATTCTTCACATGTCTGGGCTATGGATTAGGGTGGCTAGATGGAAGCCCTTTCTTAGGAGGGGAAAAAAAATCCATGCCTGAATCAGTTTTACCAAAATATACAATCACCCCACACCATGTGGCAAAATAAGTAAAAACTTTTTTGGGCGTAATTCCAAAAGATGTATTTGGTGCAGGCGGCACGATGGTGTAGTGGTTAGCACTGTTGCCTCACAGCAAGAAGGTTCTGGGTTCGAGCCCAGTGGCCGACAGGGGCCTTTCTGTGTGGAGTATGCATGTTCTCCCTGTGTCTGCGTGGGTTTCCTCTGGGTGCTCCAGTTTCCCCCACAGTCCAAAGACACACAGGTTAGGCTAATTGGAGGCTCTAAATTGACCGTAGGTGTGAGTGTGAATGGTTGTTTGTTTCTGTGTCAGCCCTGTAACTTATCCAGGGTGTACCCCGCCTCTTGCCTATAGTCAGCTGGGATAGGCTCCAGCTTGCCTGCAACCCTGTAGAACAGGATAAGCGGCTACAGATAATGGATGGATGGATGTGGTACAGGCTTGTTTTTTTTTTCCCCCACTGCCATATTCTAATTAGGACCTCGGAGATACATTCTCATCTCATCTCACCTCATTATCTCTAGCCGCTTTATCCTTCTACAGGGTCGCAGGCAAGCTGGAGCCTATCCCAGCTGACTACGGGCGAAAGGCGGGGTACACCCTGAACAAGTCGCCAGGTCATCACAGGACTGACACATAGACACAGACAACCATTCACACTCACATTCACACCTACGGTCAATTTAGAGTCACCAGTTAACCTAACCTGCATGTCTTTGGACTGTGGGGGAAACCGGAGCACCTGGAGGAAACCCACGCGGACACGGGGAGAACATGCAAACTCCACACAGAAAAGCCCTCGCCGGCCCCGGGGCTCGAACCCAGGACCTTCTTGCTGTGAGGCAACAGCGCTAACCACTACACCACCGTGCCGCCAGATACATTCTCCAAGGTCCTAATTATGCCGCTTTTCCACTACCAACGCGGCTGAGTTGGGCTGAGCCGTGCGGTGCTGAGTTGGGCTGAGTCGAGCTGAGTGGGGGTGTTGGAGTTGCATTTCGACTACAACCGCGCTGAACCATGCTGGCTGGAAGTGGGTGGACACATTGGGTGGAGTTAGCGAAAGTGGGTGGACGTCACGTGATGTCGTTAGGCGGCGCAAACAGTGACATCAGTGACCTTTTAAGCGGTAGTCTCACGACCCGAATAGTAAACAATAAACATGGAGGACATAGAGTCGTTAGTGTTGCTGGTCTTGGTGCTGTGGCTTGTTGTCACCGACAACGCCAACAGATACTGGCAAGAGCGTATAGATGAGGCGAGGCGCATAAGGCTTCAGAAATTCTCGTAATTCGTAATTATTCTTCTTCCAGGTTTATGGTGTTTACAGATCCCAGCGTGCTCGCGGGGCGTGTGTGGGCATGTGAGGACACTCCTCCTCACCAATCAGTGCACAGGGGAGTGTTTCCTCACGCCCCTAGCCCCACTCGGCTCGGTTTGGCTCGCTTCAGCCCCACTCCAAAACCGTGCGACGTTTGGGTGCTGAGTAGGGCTGAAGCGAGCTGAGTTGTGCTGCTCTGAGGTAGTCGAAACGCAAGCCGTGTCGGGCTGAAGTGAGCTGAAAAAGGGTAGTGGAAAAGGGCCATTAGTGTCAATTCTTTATCCAATGAATAGGCTCCATCTTGCCCACGACCCTGAACAGGATAAGCGGTTACAGATAATGGATGGATGGATGGTATTTGGTGCAAAAACAAGACAGCTTTTCATCCAAAGAAAACTATACCCACGGTGAAGCATGGTGTTGGCAGCATCATGCTATGAGCCTGCTTCTCTTTAGCTGGGATTAGGGCTGTAGTCAAGCTAGAGGGGGGCATGGATTGCTTCTGATTCCTATATAGTTTGATACAAAATCCGCAGGCCTCTGTTAGACAGGTGAGGATGAAGGAAAAAAAATTCAGCATGATACTGAGTGGAATAAAATTGCCAAATCAAGATGTACAAAGTTGGTAGATTGCTATCCAATAAGAGCGCTGTATTACAAGCAAGCGCTGCTTTAACAAAGTATTGGTTGGGGTGTGCAACCAAGTTATTGTAAGGATTTTTTTTTTCTAAATAATTTCTATTTTGCTCTATATTTTACTTGAATTTTGTCGGTTGCTTTATCACATTAAAGGTAGAAAAAGATCTGATATGACTGATCTCTCGTTTAATTTTTTACATCAGAAAATTCTGCAGCTTTAATAGGGATTTTAAACATCTTATTTGTATCCAGTGTAACTTGTATACAAAGTGCCATACATATTGTATAAACATCTTATAGACATATCAATATTTATACATTTTCTTTGTTAAATAATATTTTTTCTCCTGTTTATTATAAGCCTTAGATTATTCGCTCATCTGGCTGACAGGCGATGAGCTTATGCCGTTATGTGTTGTCCGTCGTCCGTTCGTCGTCGTCCAGATTTCACAAAAATCGCTTTGTCTCTCTCATTTCTTCACTGATTTTTATTCTTTTTGGCAGGAAGGTAGGTCTGCCTGGGGTGCACATGGCTTCTACCCAAATTTGCATAATCGCAAGTAATAATGAGGATATGGAGTAATTAATCCCTAACGAGCAGTTTCCACACAAATCGCTTCTTCTCCCTCAATTCTTCACTGATTTTGATTCTTTCTGGCATGAAGGTAGGGGTACCTAGGGTACATATAACTTCTACCCAGATTTGCTTAATTACAATTATTAATGAAGTTATGGACTAATTAATCCTTAATGAGGAGTTCAACAAAAATCGCTTCTTCTCAGTCAATTCCTTGCCATTATGGATTCTTTTTGGCAAATAGGTCGGTATTCCTAGTGTTTATATAGCCTCTATATATAGCTTGTGTATATAGCCTGCGCCATTTATTGTACAAGGTGGCCCACTTTAGATCATTCCTTCTGGACTAGACGGCGGCGGAGTGAGCTACGCCATCACTGACAGTCTCGTTGTAGTATGCACCATACAAATCCCAGTGAATGAGTTGTTACTATAGAAATGATAATGCTTTCGAGCAAGCATATTAATACAGTATAAACATATCAATTGAATTATGACCAGCACAACTGTTAAAGCGGGTGGCACGGTGGTGTAGTGGTTAGCGCTGTCGCCTCACAGCAAGAAGGTCCTGGGTTCGAGCCCCGTGGCCGGCGAGGGCCTTTCTGTGTGGAGTTTGCATGTTCTCCGCGTGGGTTTCCTCTGGGTGCTCCGGTTTCCCCCACAGTCCAAAGACATGCAGGTTAGGTTAACTGGTCGCTCTAAATTGACTGTAGGTGTGAATGGTTGTCTGTGTCTATGTGTCAGCCCTGTGATGACCTGGCGACTTGTCCAGGGTGTACCCCGCCTTTCGCCCGTAGTCAGCTGGGATAGGCTCCAGCTTGCCTGCGACCCTGTAGAACAGGATAAAGCGGCTACAGATAATGAGATGAGACAACTGTTAAAGCCATGCTGTTGATATGTTCTGACGAATCAGATTTGAGAGTTGAACAGTGTAATTATTATTAAGTACCACAGTAAAATGGAAGGTTACATACAGTGGATATAAAAAGTGTACACACCCCGTTAAAATGATAGATTTTTCTGATGTAAAAAAAAATGAGACCACGGTAAATAATTTCAAAACTTTTCCCACCTTTAATGTGACCTATAACCTGTACAATTCAACTGAAAAACAAACAAATCTGTTAGGGGGAGAAAACATAAAAAATAAAAAACGTACAATAAGCTGGTTGCATAAGTGTGCACACCCTTAAACTAATACTTTGTTGAAGCACCTTTTGATTTAATTACAGCATTCAGTCTTTTTGGCTTCACACCTGCCATCAATTAAAATGACTCTGATTAACCCCAAATAAAGTTCAGACATTTACTCAGTTGCATCCTCCAGCAAAAGCCAGGGTTCACAGAGAGCTTACAAAGCATCAGAGGGATCTCATTGTTGACAGGTATCAGTCAGGAGAAGGGAACAAAAACGTTTCCACGGCATTAGATATACCATGGAGCACAGGGAAGACAGTCATCAAGAAGTGGAGAAAATATGGGATAACAGTGACATTACAGAGAACTGGACATCCCTCCAAAATTGATGAAAAGACACGATGAAAACTGGTCAGGGAGGCTGCCAAGAGGCCTACAGCAACACTGAAGGAGCTGCAGGAATTTCTGGCAAGTACTGGTTGTGTACTACATGTGATAACAATCTCCTGTATTCTCCATATGTCTGGACTATGAGGTAGGGTCAAAGAAAAACATCCAGGCCCGGCTAAATTTTGCAAAAAAAAAACATCAACTCTCCCAAAAGCGTGTGGGAAAATGTGTTATGGTCTGATGAAACCAAGGTTGAACTTTTTGGCCACAATTCCAAAAGGTATGTTTGGCTCAAAAACAACACTGCACATCACCAAAAGAGCACCATACCCACGGTGAAGCATGGTGGTGGCAGCAGCATGTTTTGGGGTTGTTTTTCTTCAGCTGGAACAGGGGCTTTAGTCAAGGTGGAGGGAATTATGAACAGCTCTAAATACCAGTCAATTTTGGCCCAAAATCTTCAGGTGTCTGCTAGAAAGCTGAAGATGAAGAGGAAGTTCATCTTTCAGCACGACAATGACCCCAAAATAGTTTTGGAATGGCCCAGCCAGATCCCAGACCTAAATCCGATTGAAAATCTGTGGGGTGACCTGAAGAGGGCTGTGCACAAGAGATGCCCTCGCAATCTGACAGATTTGGAGCGCTTTTGCAAGGAAGAGTGGGCAAATATTGCCAAGTCTAGATATGGCAGGCTGATAGACTCCGACCCAAAAAGACTGAATGCTGCAATTAAATCAAAAGGTGCTTCAACAAAGCATTAGTTTTTTTAAAAGATTTTTGGGGGGCTTTTTTCACTTTTATTGGATAGGACAGTGTAGAGACAGGAAATGAGCAGGAGAGAGAGATGGGGAGGGATCAGGAAATGACCTCAGGTCGGAATCGAACCCGGGTCCCCAGATTTATGGTATGGCACCTTATCCACCTGAGCCACGACACCCCCAACAAAGCATTAGTTTAAGGGTGTACACACTCATGCAAGCAGCTTATTGTACATTTTTTATTTTTTATGTTTTCTTCCCCTAACAGATTTGTTTGTTTTTCAGTTGAATTGTACAGGTTATAGGTCACATTAAAGGTGGGAAAAGTTTTGAAATTATTTATCGTGGTCTCATTTTTTTTTTTTACATCAGAAAAACCTATCATTTTAACAGGGTGTGTACACTTTTTATATCCACTGTATATCACTGTGGGTCTATGGCCTCCCTATGTTTCTGCCTTTCTCTTGTATTATTTACGCTGACCTTTAGAGGATCCTGGGTTCAAATTGAAACTTGGGTATCTTTAACAAAAAAGAGCTTCCAGTAAGGAATTATGAACTCTTTAGGAAAATGAGGAAACAGAGTTTAAGGGTAATGTAGCACTGTACATGATTGATATGAGTAACAGAACTATTGGAGATGATTGAACTACGGTAGGTGGCAACTCCATAAGCTGTTATTCATGTTTCGGCTCTGCTCATTCCTTAAAGCTGAGTTGGTCTGGTTTTGAGTCATGCTGTTCGCCTTGCTGAGCGACTGCGGGAAGACCATGTCAGTTTAAAGCAAGCCTGGATTTGCCACGCAGCCCTGAGGAATTTTGCAGACTCGCACAGCACAATCGCTGTCAGAAATGCTCGTGTTGCCTCCTCCGGCTATTTTCTTCTTCTCATTGTCGTTTCCGTCTCTCTTTCACTTAAGTATGAAACCATCATAGATTATTGATCCCCTCTAGTCTAGAGTAGGTCTGTTCAGCTGGGTTTTATATTGCCATCAAGATGATGCTCCATTCAATTGCATGAAAAACTGAACAACAGTGATGTTGCAATCAGCTTGAATATGTACCTTTAATCACACAATGTGTCACCTTTTCCGTAATACAAGGCACTTCTTTTCATACAGGAAGGCAGATGTGACTACAGACTGAGCCCATGGCATCCCCGGAGTCCCTTGCCCCACAGCCTACAGGTGAATACAACTTTTTTTCTTTTGTTTAAACCTATTAACAATATTCTCAGTGTACACCATGTGCAGTGAATGTTAGACGATCTTAACAAGAGCTGCTTGCAGTCATTCTTACAGGATCAGTACAGAGCATAACTTGACCTGTAGCCTCCATGGAAGCTTTTCTGAGATGCGATTTGTCCATACTGCCACGTGGTTTAGTAAGGCTTGTGTGAATTTGGCTCAGGCAGTACAGTGTGACCGTTTTAATCTCTTTAGAGCACAATGTTGTCTTGAAGGCAGCTGACCATATGCTGTCTCCAAGAGATCCCTTCAAGTACACCATATGCCTTCTGCTCTTTATACACAAACACCTGTAGTCATGGAGATTGCTTACAAGAATACCTCGCTCAGATTTCTGATGTTGCCAAAAATCCACTTGGGTGCTGGTTCTAAGAGTTTAAACTGTTTCTTTTGGAAAGAACCTGATGAGGACAAGAGAGAAGGTAATGCTGTTTAGAACTTTTAAAACGGAGCAGTAAAGAAAAAAAACCCCTGGAGATCAGATAGGGTAATGTGTGTTCTGAGAGATTTTTGTGCTGAGTTCAGTGTTTGTGTTGTGTCCAACTGAATTTAATATATTACTCTGATTCATGGCTTGTTTATTCCACCCAACACCCTGGATGATTCAGGAGGGGCTTGGCTTTTTGAACATGAAAATGCATCCCTATTACATACAAGCTGTTATAGCTGTTTTAAAATTGCATTGTTGCTTGTTTCCATGTCTGTCACATGGTGTTGGAGTGTATTATTTTGAGCCAGTAGGTTATAATTATCCTTTGCTTTTGGTTTGGGCCTTTTGGTATTTGGTGTTAAGGAAACTCCAAGTTACCGTGGGATACAGCTTTTCCAGACCTACAGTTGTGGTCAGAAGTTTACATACAGTGACATGAATGTTATGGCAATATTTGGGCTTTCAGTAATTTCTTTGAACTGTTCTTTTTCTGTGGCAGAATGTACAGCATACATCTTTAATTAAAAAAAAAACTAGAATTTGGTGCACAAGTTTTAATTTTCTTTGGATTTTCTGAAATCAATACAGGGTCAAAATTATTCATACAGAGTCAAAAATATACATACAGCACACCTAATATTTAGGTAAAATTTCTCTTCGCAAGATTCACCTTGACCAAACATTTTTGTTTATCACAAACAAGCTTCTGGCAGAATTCTCATCTCATCTCATTATCTCTAGCCGCTTTATCCTTCTACAGGGTCGCAGGCAAGCTGGAGCCTATCCCAGCTGACTACGGGCAAAAGGCGGGGTACACCCTGGACAAGTCGCCAGGTCATCACAGGGCTGACACATAGACAACCATTCACAGTCAATTTAGAGTCACCAGTTAACCTAACCTGCATGTCTTTGGGGGAAACCGGAGCAAACCCACGCAGACAACATGCAAACTCCGCACAGAAAGGCCCTCGCCGGCCCCAGGGCTCGAACCCAGGACCTTCTTGCTGTGAGGCAACAGCGCTAACCACTACACCACCCTGCCACCTGGCAGAATTCTTGTTGGATATTTCATGACTCTTCATGGTAGAATTGGTAGAGTTCAATTAATTTTTTTTTTCTTGGCATGGACTCGACTTATAAGCACGATCTAGATATTTTTAATTGGGTTGAAGTCAGGACTTGCTTTAAGCTTAATGTTAGCCTGCTTTATCCTCCGCAACCAGCTCTGATGCGTGTTTGGGTTCATTGTCCTGTTGTAACTCCCAAGTCATGTTCAAGTTTCTGATGGTTTATGCTAAAGAATTCTGAGGTAGTCCTCCTTCTTCATTATTCCATCCATTTTGTGCAATGAACCAGTTCCACTGGCAGCAAAACAGCCCCAGAGCATGATGATCCTACCAACACCACCAGCTGGTACAGTGTCCCTCTGTACATGGTGGTCATTGTGGCCAAACAACTCAATCTTTGTCTCATGTGACCATTCGGCTATCCTCCAGAAGGCTTTTTCTTTGTCCGTGTAATCAGCTTCAAACTTTACTTAAGCTTGAAGGTGTCAGTTTTGGAGCAGGGGGTTATTTCTTGGATAGCAGCCTCTTAGTCCATGGTGATCTGAACTGTAGACAGTGATCCATCAGCTTCCAGTTCATGGCAGGGCTGTGCCATGGTGGTTCCCAGGTTGTTCCTGACCATCCAAACCAATTTCCTTTCAGCTGAGGGTGACAGTTTAGGTTTTCTTGAAGCAAAGTGGCTTTGGCAAAGTGACTACACCTCACAATAACTTGGATACAATTGTTTGAACTGAGCTTGGAATTTGCAGTTGTTTAGAAATGGCTCCAAGAGACATTCCGGAGTTGTGTACCTCTACGATCCTCTTTCTCAGATCTGCACTGAGCTCCTTGGACTTTCCCATTTTACTGTGTGTTGGTCAATCCAATGAGTGCTGTAAACAAACCCTTTTTATGAAGGCACAGAGAAGCTACCAGCTGTAGTCAATCATGATCACTAACAGGAAGTTAAGAGACATCGGCCTTGGCAAGATAAGAGACATTTTGGAAGTTTTAGCACCTCTGAATTAATAATCTAAGTGAGCGTATGTATATTTTTGACCCTGTATGTATAATTTTGACCCTGTGTTAATTTCAGAAAACCCAAAAAAATTACAATTTGTGCACCAAATTCTAGTGTTTTTTTTAAAGATGTATGCTGTACAATCATTCTGCCACAGAAAAAGAACAGTTCAAAGTAATTACTGAAAGCCCAAATATTGCCATGACATTCATATCCAAGATGACACTCATGTCACTGTATGTAAACTTCTGACCACAATTGGGTCATTCCGTGCCAACTCACCTAAGGGTCCCCACATCACCGTCTCAGATTTTGCTCAAAAAATTCTATAATCAAGAATCATATGTTTGTACCACACATGCAAAATATTAGCTCCCAATTCATTGTAGTTTTGGAACTACTGGCCTTTGAAATTTTGATGTCAAAATACCACATGACGAAATGGCTCTTTCCCCAACTTCAGAGACCCATAACTTTTTATTGCAGCTATCTAGACAGTTGTGTGTGCAGATTCTTACTGAATGATACCCACTCTTTTCAAATCTGTTGTCAGAAAGCCTCTGAAGGACATACGTTTTGCATAATGGGAAGCCAAAAATGACGTTTTGGCCAAAATCACAAAATTCATTAAAACTCTAGTGGGCATAGTAGAAATATGAAGCTAGTTAGATTTTTTTCCTCACTACATAGTATTTGTAGGGTTGTTATCTGTTCACAGAAACATATTTTGCCATGAAATTTCAATTCCTGAATTTACAAAAAAATTTTTAACATCTTACGTCCTTTCCGAGGGGGCTAAAATAGGGCATTTTCGCCATCTTATTTGGTCATGTGGCTAGGGGTTTAGGATCTTCAAATTTTTTGTGAAGATGCTCTCATATAAGATGTAACTACTCCCTGATTTTTTTAACAAACGCCCCTTGCTTCATATTTTAATAATTTTTTTTGTACATGGACAGTTTCATCATTTTTCACTTTTTTCCACATTCAGAACTCTGTAACTCTAAATTGGAAGATTCCTACTAGCAGCTATTTCAGATTTACATACACTGACACACAAATTTTCATATTTTAGTAGTTGTATGCCCAAGAAATTCATATTTTTCTTTCTATTGGGACCTAAAAACAGCTATTTGGCCAAAAATGACAAAAACGCTGGGCAGCTTTTAATAAACAAGGGAATAATAAAGGGGTGTTTTGCACACAAATTAAGGCTTATAAGAACCTAATCTAGGCATACACATTTCCTGAACAACTTTTTCTGTATTGTATATTATTTTTTGCAATTAGAAAATTTTAGGTATAATTGCAATTTTTGTTGAATATCCTTGGAAAATATAGAAAAATAACAAAATTCTGGAGTAGTATTTTTTATATACTTCAAGGTTGTGTAAGCACAAAACATTTAGCAATGAGGTTTTATTTACATATTAACACATTCAATGATCCATGATCATGATGTTGAAAAACATCACAAGATTTGTACATAATTTAAAGTCAAATATGGGCATCCGTGATAATGGGTAATTCATTCACAGGCAGTACAGTTTCATGTGATGTGCTAAGACACTCATAAACTGTCATCTAGTAGTACATAAGTTAAAACTTAAGTCTTTCACAAGTTTGAAGTCATCCTCTGTTAGTTGGTAATGGCGTCCCCCACTTTTTATGTTTGGGGCCTCTACCACACAAAGGACATGAAGCAAAGGCACCCAACATTCATCTTTCCTGCTTTGTGGTGGCCATGAGAATGTGTTGCCTCGTCCTTGTCTCATGAAATTGACATATGATTTCAAATAACAGGAATGTAAGACACATTTTTCAATTAAAAATCAACATTTACTAAGGATATCATTGCTTATATATATATATATATATATATATATATATATATATATATATATATATATATATATATATATATATATATATATAGATAGATAGATAGATAGATAGATAGAAAAAGTCACCACATCTTTAATTTATGAGGAAAATAGCCCATTCCCTCCAGAACTTGAAAAATATCAAGTCAACATTTTTGTCATTTTTGGCCAAATAGCTGTTTTTAGGTCCCAATAGAAAGAAAAATATGAATTTCTTGGGCAGACTACTACTAAAATATGAAAATTTGTATGTCAGTGTATGTAAATCTGAAATAGCTGCTAGTAGGAATTTTCCAATGTAGAGTTACAGAGTTCTGAATGTGGAAAAAAGTGAAAAATGATGAAACTGTCCATGTACAAAAAAAATTATTAAAATATGAAGCAAGGGGCGTTTGTTAAAAAAATCAGGGAGTAGTTACATCTTATATGAGAGCATCTTCACAAAAAACTAGAAGATCCTAAACCCCTAGCCACATTAACAAATAAGATGGCAAAAATGCCCTATTTTAGCCCCCTCGGAAAGGACGTAAGATGTTAAAAAATTTTTTAAAAATTCAGGAATATAATTTTCATCGCAAAATATGTTTCTGTGAACAGATAACAACCCTACAATTACTATGTAATGAGGAAAAAAATCTAACTAGTTTCATATTTCTACTAGGCCCCTTTGAGTTTTAATGAATTTTAAGCGATTTTGGCCAAAATGCCATTTTTGGCTTCCTATTATGCAAAAAGTATGTCCTTCAGAGGCTTTCTGGCAACAGATTTGAAAAGAGTGGGTATCATTCAGTAAGAATCTGCACACACAACTTTCTAGATAGCTGCAATAAAAAGTTATGGGTCTCTGAAGTTGGGGAAAGAGCCAATTTCGACATGTGGTGTTTTGACATCAATATTTCAAAGGCCTGTAGTTCCAAAACTACAACATAATTGGGGGCTAATATTTTGCATGTGTGGTACAAACATATGATTCTTGATTAGAGAATTTTTTGAGTAAAATCTGAGACGGTGATGTGGGGGAGTTCCTGAAATTTAGGTGAGTTGGCACGGAATGACCCAATTTGTGTATAATGATCCCAATAGTTATCATTATTAATTATTAGTTGTTATGCCAAGTCATTAAAATTAGTAAGCAGGGCAATGATTTGATGAGCCTGTTTTGTTTTTACATATAATGATTTGTTCTTCAGTTAGTAATGGCCAAAGAAGATATGACCTGTTTGTCCAGATGTAGTTTGGTTCTAAATGTTACACCACTGATGAAAGGATGGGCTTTTCATATTATAGACGATATGGCCAGAAGTTTGTGGACACGTGACCAAAACACTTATGTACAGTGGTGCTTGAAAGTTTGTGAACCCTTTAGAATTTTCTATATTTCTGCATAAATATGACCTAAAACATCATCAGATTTTCACACAAGTCCTAAAAGTAGATAAAGAGAACCCAGTTAAACAAATGAGACAAAAATATTATACTTGGTCATTTATTTATTGAGGAAAATGATCCAATATTACATATCTGTGAGTGGCAAAAGTATGTGAACCTTTGCTTTCAGTATCTGGTGTGACCCCCTTGTGCAGCAAAAACTGCAATTAAACGTTTCCGGTAACTGTTGATCAGTCCTGCACACCGGCTTGGAGGAATTTTAGCCCATTCCTCCATACAGAACAGCTTCAACTCTGGGATGTTGGTGGGTTTCCTCACATGAACTGCTCGCTTCAGGTCCTTCCACAACAGTTTGATTGGATTAAGGTCAGGACTTTGACTTGGCCATTCCAAAACATTAACTTTATTCTTCTTTAACCATTCTTTGGTAGAACGACTTGTGTGCTTAGGGTCATTGGCTTGCTGCATGACCCACCTTCTCTTGAGATTCAGTTCATGGACAGATGTCCTGACATTTTCCTTTAGAATTTGCTGGTATAATTCAGAATTCATTGTTCCATCAATGATGGCAAGCCGTCCTGGCCCAGATGCAGGAAAATAGGCCCAAACCACGATACTACCACCACCATGTTTCACAGATGGGATAAGGTTCTTATGCTGGAATGCAGTGTTTTCTTTTCTCCAAACATGATGCTTCTCATTTAAACCAAAAAGTTCTATTTTGGTCTCATCCATCCACAAAATATTTTTCCAATAGCCTTCTGGCTTGTCCACATGATCTTTAGCAAACTGCAGACAAGCAGCAATATTGTTTTTAGAGAGCAGTGGCTTTCTCCTTGCAACCCTGCCATGCACACCATTGTTGTTCGGTCTTATCCTGATGCTGGACTCATGAACATTAACATTAACCAATGTGAGAGAGGCCTTCAGTTGCTTAGAAGTTACCCTGGGGTCCTTTATGACCTGGCCGACTATTACACGCCTTGCTCTTGGAGTGATCTTTGTTGGTCGACCACTCCTGAGGAGGGTAACAATGGTCTTGAATTTCCTCCATTTGTACACAATCTGTCTGACTGTGGATTGGTGGAGTCCAAACTCTTTAGAGATGGCTTTGTAACCTTTTCCAGCCTGATGAACATCAACAACACTTTTTCTGAGGTCCTCAGAAATCTCCTTTGTTCGTGCCATGATCCACTTCCACAAATGTGTGTTGTGAAGATCAGACTTTGATAGATCCCTGTTCTTTAAATAAAACAGGGTGCCCACTCACACCTGATTGTCATCCCATTGATTGAAAACACCTGACTCTAATTTCACCTTCAAATTAACTGCTAATCCTAGAGGTTCACATACTTTTGCCACTCACAGATATGTAATATTGGATCATTTTCCTCAATAAAGAAATGACCAAGTATAATATTTTTGTCTCATTTGTTTAACTGGGTTCTCTTTATCTATTTTTAGGACTTGTGTGAAAATCTGAGGATGTTTTAGGTCATATTTTTGCAGAAATATAGAAAATTTTAAAGGGTTCACAAACTTTCAAGCACCACTGTACTTGTTGAAGATCCCATTCCAGACTTAGTTCTCTCTTTTCCATTATAATAACCTCTACTCTTCAGAGAAGGCTTTCTACTAGATTTTGGAGCATGGCTGTAGTGATTTGTGCACATTTAGCCACAAGAGCATTAGTGAAGTCAGGTTCACCGATGTTGGACAAGAAGGCCTGGGGTGCAGTCAGTGTTCCAGTTTCTCTCAAAAAGTGTTCAGTGGGGTTGAGGTCAGGGCTCTGTTCAGGCCATTTGAGTTCCTCCGCTCCAACCTTGGCAAACCATGTCTTCATGGATCTCACTTTGTGCACAGGGGCATTATCATGCTGGAAAACCTTTGGGCCCCTTTGTGAAGGGAAAGACCTACACAAACAGTATCTGAGATCAGGATCGAAACCCGGACCCTAGAGTGAACACTACATATTATGACACTGTGCTACCGATATACACTATATAGCTAAAGGTTTCTGGACACTCCAGTATCACACCCATATGTGGATCTTCTATACAGTTGTATAGAATGTATTTGTGTACTATAGCATTACAATTTCTAATAGCATACAGAACGCTGTATAGAAGAACCATATACGGGTGTGATAGTGAAGTGTCCAGAAACCTTTGGCCATATAGTGTATATTGGCAGCACAGTGTCAACATGTAGTATTGACTTCAGGGTCCAGGTTTCATTTCTAATCCCAGATACTGTTTGTGCAGGTCTTTGAATGTGTATTTAAGTATGTGTAATGGTCTGCAATGGATTGGTGTCATATGAAGAGTGGAACAGGTTGCAGCACTACCAATATTAAATGCGTTACATTTTTCTTTTTCACCTGGAAATTTGCTCCACTGTTATTCAGGTTGACCTTATACTCTTAAACTTGTCAATCTAATGTTTTTTTTTTTCCACTTTAAAGGAACAGTCCACCGTACTTCCATAATGAAATATGCTCTTATCTGAATTGAGACGAGCTGCTCCATACCTCTCCGAGCTTTGTGCGACCTCCCAGTCAGTCAGACGTAGTCAGACGCGCTGTCACTCCTGTTAGCAATGTAGCTAGGCTCAGTATGGCCAATGGTATTTTTTGGGGCTGTAGTTAGATGCGACCAAACTCTTCCGCGTTTTTCCTGTTTACATAGGTTTATATGACCAGTGACATGAAACAAGTTCAGTTACACAAATTGAAACGTAGCAATTTTCTATGCTATGGAAAGTCCGCACTATAATGACAGGCGTACTAACACCTTCTGTGCGCTTCGGCAGCACATTGATATCTGAGCTCCGTATCAATGCGCTGTCGAAGCCCGCAGAAGGTGTTAGTACGCCTGTCATTATAGTGCGGACTTTCCATAGCATAGAAAATCGCTACGTTTTAATTTGTGTAACTGAACTTGTTTCATGTCACTGGTCATATAAACCTATGTAAACAGGAAAAACGTGGAAGAGTTTGGTCGCATCTAACTACAGCCCCAAAAAATACCATTGGCCATGCTGAGCCTAGCTACATTGCTAACAGGAGTGACAGCGCGTCTGACTGCGTCTGACTGACTGGGAGGTCGCGCAAAGCTCGGAGAGGTACGGAACAGCTCGTCTCAATTCAGATAAGAGCATATTTCATTATGGAAGTACGGTGGACTGTTCCTTTAAAGGTTCTAAGTAGAATCCTACAGATTGAGTGTAGTGCCAATCCTCAATTATCAGAATCAGAAACACTTTAATCACCAGGTATGAGGACACACACGAAGAATTTGACTCCGGTTCACTTAGCTCTCATAGTACAAAACAGATTTAAAAAAAAGCATTATCACAAAATCATTATCTATGAAATAATTATAGACGCAACTTGGTTTCAGAGTCCATGCCCACTGGTGTGGCACAGGCCCTCCAGCAAGAGGAAGAGGAGGAGGATGAAGACGAGGAGCAGGGAGAGCAGTTTCAGTTTGATGATAGTGAAGATGAGAACAATGCTGATCAAAAGCCTGGGGAAATTAAGGACTTTGTAACTTCAGCTGCTGAGACTGGACTTAAGGAAGTTGCTTCAGGCAACAGCACAAACTCTAATGCACTTTACAGTCAAGCAGTGAAGCATGTCCCAGTCACTCATCATGAGGAACTAAATGGAGTGACCTCTGCTGGTCAGGAGGGTCAAACTGTTCCTCATCAGCCACACATAACAAGCCCAGGTAAGAGTTTCAATCATGTATTTATCATGAATGTATTGTATCAGATTCTAAGAAGAAAAAAAATACATATAATGATCTTTCTTTCTTTCCCTCCTTCCTTCTCTACTTCAGATATGGTAGTCAGACAGTCTCCAGATGGGTGAGTGTCCTACACGCTAACTGTACCGCAGAAATTTCAATATTTTTTGTCAGGAGTTTTGAGACACGGTGTGATTCCTTGATGCATCTCCAAGACATTCTGTCCAATTGAAATTTCATTACCATGTGACCAGTGGATGTAGCCTCATACACAAGAGACACATAATGGTTTATTATTTACTTTTTAGTGTCACAGCTACAATATGCCATGTAGTTAGATCAGTCAGATCTATGAGTTACACATTATGAGAGACTTGCCTCTTTCCTAAGAACAATATAATTAAGTTATTCCACGAAATCGGGTCGTACACGAGCTGATAGCCAACGAGGTGCGTAGCGCTGAGTTGGCCATAAGCCACGTACAATGAGATTGACCGGAATAACTTGTATTCTATCCACGTTCACTGGATTTTGAGAAACAGAGCATTTTTATTTTTTTGCAAATTTGACTAATAAAAACTTTATACAAAACGTCTGACAAAATCATTTTTGCTTAGAATGTAAACAAACCGGTGAAATGACTAGCAATTTGTGAAAAATGCTATAATAATAATTCTTGAAAAAAATCAAAAAGATGCATTCTTGCCGTCAAATATTTTCATTCCATATTTTGTTGGCTTTTTTTGTGTGTATTTTTTGGGGTTTTGTTTTCAAGTAGAGTTTTTATTTCGCCCTCGGTTCGTTCAGCAACACATGCCACCATTTTTTTTTCTTCTTCAGGTTTTTTTTTGGTGGTTGTCAAACCAACTTAAAGGTGCATTACTGCCACCAACTGGGCTGGAGTATGTAACAGGAGATGGGGGGGAGACTATATTCTTTTAGCAATTTCTGTTTCTTTTAATTGCTTGATAAAGTGATATATCTGACTTGATGTGCGCCACCATTTTGTTTTTCTCTACTCACGGTATATGAGCTGATATCCTAGTAGTAGAGTAGCCAATCAGAGCGTGTGATTGTTCATTTCCAATAAATGTGGATAGAATAATATGCAATGCACAATAGTATAACATTCTTTGCTGGTTTGGTTAATGATGGCTTTGTCAACATTTCAGACGTTCTGTATCTTTTGAGCCAAGAGTCACAGAAGAGCCCGAAGGCACATGGAAGAAAACCACATATACACATGAAGGTATTGCTCCTTGCTCTTACAAAACATACTTTCTGGCCACTTTGGGTGGTATCTTTGTCCTTTATCTACACTAATAAACTATTTTACCAAGCTCACTTGACACATTGTGGTGGGTGTCCTGCTTGTATGAGTGAATCAAGCAGAGCAGCATTACTGTGTAGTCATTAAAAGCCATGAAAGATCATGTCATACATATTGCTCCATTATTTAGGAATTATTTCGTATAGAAACATACTTTAAATTGCATCGTGTCACAGATATCTGTGACTTAGCTAAAAAAAAAATTAAAAATCACAGTTACAAAGCCACTCGTAGCTTCACAGTTTACAAATATTAAAAAAAAAATTATTCAGTGGATTTTCAAGGCAGAAGTTAGTTGAACTATGAACAGTCACAGGACCAGAGCTTTCATAGAAGATCAATGGTGCAGTTTGTTATTCAGTCCCTACATCTCCCGCTATCACATTTCAGGCCATCCAGCAACAGATTTTTGTGCATCATCAACTTATCTATGCTGTAAACACAAACACCTTAATGTCATTGCTAGATTGAGAATGGAACAAAAACTATCCAGTCAACAGCAGTATTGTGACAACAATGAAGAGTCCAATAGATACAAATTATAAATGGACAAAATGAGCAGTTGTTTCTAAGAGTACACCAGCAAGATGGCCCAATGGGGTTGGTGTCTGATACAGTGGTCAGTAAATGTAAAGCTGCTGTACATGATGTACAAACCCAAATCAGAAAAAATTGGGATCGTATGGAAAGCAATGATTTATACATTTATTTTGATTTGTATTTCATTGCAAACAGCGTGAACTCGAGATATTTTATATGTATGTATAATTTTGTCTGGTTAACTTCATTTCATTTGTTAATATGCATCCATTCCTGCCTTTCAGACCTGCAACACATTTGAAAAAAAAAAGTTGGGGTGGGGGCAATTTAGGGCGAGTAATGAGGTGATTATTGAAATTATTGAAATGCTTAAAATGTTCCTCAAAGAAAAAAAAAATCAGTTAAACTTGTATAGCTCCTTTCTCATACCCAAGGTCGCTTTACAATTAGGGGGAAGAAAAATTAAAATAATTTTAAAAAAAGGCCACCAAAAAAGGTCAGGATGTCATTCCAAAGGTGCACGAAGATAAGTCCCACACCGCCTGCACAGCCGCCGCACTGCTGCCGGGCAACACCGCCCAGAACACCGCGCCATGGATCCATAAAGTAAGCACAGAAGCACCGCCACACAGAGCGCTGGTATGTCCCATACTGCCTGCACAGGCACCATGACGCCACCAAGCAACATCGCTCAGAACACTGCGCCAAACACAAAAGCACCGCCGCACAGAGCACTGGACAACCATGATGTTAAAAGAGCAACAAGCTCACTGCAGTCCATAGCGAGGTGCACAGACATTACCAACGGCGAACCAAGGCCTGGAGGGCACCGACGCCCAAAACCGGGTCCGGCACTACACCACAACCAGCGGACAAAACACTCAAACAAACATCAAACTACACAAACACAAAAGAGAAAATAAAAATAAAAAGTTCCGGTGAGAAGCGGCAGCCAGAATGCTCCTGGTGTACTCTCAAAAAGGAAAAAAAAAAAAGCCAAAAAAATGAAGGCATACAAAAGGAGGCACTCTACGGTGCATAATATCATTAAACGATTCAAGGAATCTGGATGAATTTCAGTGCATAAAGGGCAAGGGCAGAAGCCTTAGCTGAACACCCGTGATCTCCGATCCCTCAGACGGCACTGCATCAAGAACCGTCATTCATCTATAGCTGATATAACCACATGGGCTTGAGCTGACTTTGGTAAACCTTTGTCAAGTACTACAATACAGAGTTACATCTACAAATGCCAGTTAAAACTTATGTTAACTGTGTTCAGAAGCACTGTCAACTTCTCTGGGCTTGAAAACATCTGGGATGAACCATCACACAGTGGAAATGTGTATTGTGATCAGACGGATCAGTGTTCCAAGTCTTTTTTGGAAGAAATGGATGCCGTGTGCACTGGAAAATGAAAAGGACCATCCAGACTGTTACCAGTAACAAGACCAAATGCCAGGGTCTGTCATGGTATGGGGTTGTGTCCGTGCCCTTGGCAAAGGTAACTTACACTCCTGTGATGGCAGCATTAATGCAGAAAAGTACATTGAGATTTTGGAGCAACATATGGTGCCTTCGAGATGACAACTTTTCCAGAGATATTCCAACAAGACAACGTAAAACCACATTCTGCACACATTACAAAGGCATGGCTGCGGAAGAAGAGGGTGTCTGACTGTCCCCTCTGTCCTCAATAGAGAACGTGTGGCGAATTTTGAAACAAAAAGTATGAAAATGATGACTCCATACTGTTGCATACCTTAAGACCTGTTTGCAGGAAGAATGGGACAAAATAACACCTGAAACACTTCATCGCTTGGTGTCTTCAGTCCCTGAACATTAGGTGTTGTGAGAAAGAATGGCAACATTATAAAGTAGTAAATTCTTTACCGTCCCATCTATTTTTGAAATGTGCTGCAAGAAACAAACTAGAAATAAGTGTTTCTCATCTCATCCCATTCTCATTATCTCTAGCCGCTTTATCCTTCTACAGGGTCGCAGGCAAGCTGGAGCCTATCCCAGCTGACTACGGGCGAAAGGCGGGGTACACCCTGGACAAGTCGCCAGGTCATCACAGGGCTGACACATAGACACAGACAACCATTCACACTCACACCTACGGTCAATTTAGAGTCACCAGTTAACCTAACCTGCATGTCTTTGGACTGTGGGGGAAACCGGAGCACCCGGAGGAAACCCACGCGGACACGGGGAGAACATGCAAACTCCACACAGAAAGGCCCTCGCCAGCCCCGGGGCTCGAACCCAGGACCTTCTTGCTGTGAGGCGACAGCGCTAACCACTACACCACCGTGCTGCCCGAAATAAGTGTTTATTTTGAAAAAAAAAAAATCTTGAGGTAAAACATCAAATAATGTATTGTTGTATTGTTTTGAGTGTAGTACAGGTCAAATATTATTTACAAATCGTTGTTTTCAGTTTTCATTTCAATTTCAACATACCGTTCCAAGTTTTTCTTCTGGGATTGGACTTGTGGTAATGCCAACACAGACTATCATGTCAGTGTAACTGCCAAATAGTATCTGCTTAGTGGTGCTTTCTTCCTTTTAATGGATGGGTTGAGGAGAGCTAGACATATTGTGCAGTTCAGCAATACCCGAAAAAGAGCATCTAGTATATGGTATTAAATCCGAAAGAAGCACCCCTCACCCTGCTTCAGCCAACGTCCAGTTCTGTGTTTGTGATCTCCAGGTTTGCATTCAAGACCCGAATGCTACTATACGCCTGTCATAAAGAAGGCTGCTCACATGTTTGCTCAGACAGGTCTGTGACTCTCAGGAGGACATGCATCCTCCATCGAATGGAAGATTCAGATAAATAATTCGATGCGTTCAAATCGAAGCTTAAGCTAATCAAAACCATCTGCTTTCAGTTACTATCCATAGTAAAGAGATTGTGTGCCTTTGAAAATATTTGAGCTGCTCGGGGAATTTGCTAGAAACCCCACAAAGATCCTGGATGCTCACACATGAAACATTTATTAGTTCATTTGAATAATGCAAAGAGAACACTCGCATGGAAGAATCACTGCATCAAAACTGATCCACGATTGCATTAATGAAACTCATAAATAATGGCACCCCACTTGAAATTCAATTGCATGAAATCAGGAGCACATATATTTCCAGAGGTTGAGCTCAAAAACAATAATGCAGTGTTCTGAGTGAAGTGTGTGTGTGTTCAGCTCAAGCACCAGCTCGCTCACAGGAATGGTTCAGTGTGGTGTCAGAGCTCACACTACGACTGCACAAAGGTACATCGCCTAGTCTCCACTTAGAACCGCTTTATTTACCTGTTTTAGTGTTGCCTCAGACTGTAGGAGGTGTCCTTTTTTTTATCCTGCTGTAGCTGATTCAGATTGTAAACACTTGTATATCCTGTGTGTCGGTGCTGGAAACATTTAGCTAGTTTGTGACCCCTGTGTTGTTTATAAAATTGTGTAAGATTGCACTTTACATGCATGACCTTCTGCTTAAGAAGGTGCACGATACTTATTGACTGTTCACTGTGTCCTTCCAGTGTGTAATTCTAGCCATGGCCTTCAAGTATGTACAAATATATATATATATATATATATATATATATATATATATATATATATATATATATATATATATAGTCTGAAGTTAATATTAGACGGTCAAATCAAGGAAATGACTCCGTCTGCTATTAAAAACACGGTGGAATTCTCTTCCTGAAATGGAAGCAATACTGTACCTGTATTGCAGCACCTTTGAGCTATAGTCAAAATGTAATGTGCTGTGACCTTAGTGTTGGTGTCAAGCTTTTCTTTATTAGTCTAATTTCCTGGTGGCACTGAAAAAGCCTTTGTCGCTATTTTGTACTCTCTAGATTAATTCTGAGTTACATTTGTGCTTGATAGTGGTTCCGATCGATACCACAGTCAGTTTAATGAATACCTTGTCAGTTTATTGGCTACTGCTTTTAACTACAGAATCAATAAATGTTCAGAGGTTTTGGCTTCACAGTTTTTCAACCTGGAATGTGAAACAGGTGCACAGTCTGAACTTTGAGAAACATTCAGCCAGGGTTCCCACGGATCATGGAATTTCTGGAATATCATGGAATTCTGTTCCAGACATGTAAAGGGATTTGATCATTTGATCCCAAGTCATGGGATATCAGGGAATTTTGTTTGTAGCATTATTTATTTATTTATTTATTTATTTATTTATTATTTTAGTTGCCATTTATCAAAATGTAATATTTTCCATGCAGTATTTTTCTTTATTGAGTTATTTCACTATGTATAAGTAGTGAAAACTTGACATTTTGTACTATAAATGTACATGAACTCGAAAATATAACTTGCAAATTGATGGGTTTGAAATACTGTGGCTGTTTTTGTCTGCTCAGCACAAAGGCAGCCTGTTTTTTTTTCCCCCGTTCATTATAGGTCATGGAAATTCAGTGCTTTAGTCAGTGAAAGTCAGGGAGTTTGACATTGATTTCAAGTTGGAACTCTGCTCAGTGATCAGAATCAACCTTGGGAAGAAATGCATTTCATTGACTAATCCTGAGCCTATCTGTCCGCTATAGGAAAGTTTGCTTCAGAAACAGAGGGAGGATTGCCTTCTTCCTCAGAGGTATACTCAGATCCTCCTCCTGACTCAGAAGTGATTTATGATGATGTCCCATGTGAGAACATCCCCTCTCCTGATGCAGGTATGTGAAAGACTCTGGGCTCAATATGCACCATTCTGCATGTTCTCCACATGAGTGATGGATGTCGAAAGTCAGATAACAGCCCAGACAACGAATGAGTGATGCCCAGTACTGACCTACTTTCATCTGGTCCACGTAATCCTGTGAAATGATAGCAGAAACCTTGGAACTTTCAGTTGGACCATTTTTGGCCAAAAATGAAAAAGCTGCAAAGTGAGTGGTTACACTTAGCCCAGATTCCAGACACAGTGAAAAACCTTAGAAGTAGACGGCCTTTCAATTTAATAAAACCGGTGAAATTTAGTTCCCTCTGAACTTTGGTCGTAGTGATATGTGTTTATTTCTGTAATATCGCAAAAAAACCAACAAAAAAAACAGGCCATTCTATGGCTGGGAAGTTATTTAATTTGAGGGGATTCCCAAGCAAATAATGTGCATGAAATCGCTCGCTTTGTGCAGTCAGGCAGACAGAGGAAGTCCAGTGTGCGCATGTGCAAGTTTACCTTTTGCCGTTGTTTTCTTCTTCTTCTTCTTTTGGGTTTTACATCAGCTGGCATCCACAATGCTGCATTACTTCCATCTACAGGTTTACCTTGACCGTGCACTGACAGTTCCATCATTCTGTCGCTAAATGAACAGCTGATCGCACCGAGGTGCTCGCTGACCGCCGATATTTATTAGTTTGGTCCTGCGTTTCCTTTCCTTCACAACATAACGTCTTTTCTTCTCACTTTCCATTACTGTAGTCGGTCTTTCATGTTTCATTTGCATCCTTCATTTTCCTTTCCCGTTTCAAATTTGTATCCCACAATGCCTTGCGCGAACGGGGAAAGTCCACCACGTGATGCATGATGTAGCCTCTTGGATTGCATCAAAGTGAAGCAGGAAAAAATAGCGGCGAATTTAGAGCCACATGGCCTTAAATTCATTAATTGTTCTATTTAAAAAAGCAAATAAAATTGGAAATCTGTGATTCGAATTCAGTTGCTTTCGGTCCACTAAACAAAAATAATTGGGTGTCAGGGAAAATTTCTTTTTATGACCTAAACTTGAAAAATCTGAAAGGCAGTCTACCTTTAATTATAGCTGGTTTTTTTTTTTTTGGCCCGCAATTGTTGTGATGGATTCTTATGTACACACACTCAATGATGTTGAACAGAGTTGTCTGCTTTATGATCAAGAAGTGTTTTAGATATCAAATTATTGATGATCTTGATGTCAACAAATAGATCCATCCATTACGTGTAGCCGCTTATCCTGTGCAGGGTCGCAGGCAAGCTGGAGCCTATCCCAACTGACTATGGGTGAGAGGCGGGGTACACCCTGGACAAGTCACCAGATCATCGCAAGGCTGATGCATAGAGACAAACAACATTCACATTCACACCTACGGTCAATTTAGAGCCACCAATTAGCCTAACCGCATGTCTTTGGACTGTGGGGGAAACCGGAGCACCCAGAGGAAACCCATGCAGACACAGGGAGAACATGCAAACTCCACACAGAAAGGTTCCCATCGGTCACTGGGCTCAAACCCAGAACCTTCTTGCTGTGAGGTGACAGTGCTAACCACTACACCACCGTGCCGCCTCAACACATAGATGTAGCTTCTTTTCTACTTTTAATCTTATTTTTTTCCACCAAAATAACAAAAACTGTAGCTAAAGTCATTCTTACTTCCCAGACTTGGTAATTTCCAATTTTTCTATTTCCAAACTGTTAACACAGATAATGGTTAAACAGTTTAAATGGATACCAAATGTACATTTGAATGAAAAAATGTTTGCATTCCCCTGGTTTCTGGGTGACAAAAAGGAAAATACACCTTTTTTTGTTTTTAAATTGATCTAAAAAATGAATTTTAAAAAATCAGAAATCAAATTCAAGGGTTTGGAGTCGCAGATATAATGGGTAGAGATGTGCACTTTTTTTTAATCACTCAAAGGTAGAGTTAATTTTTTTTTAATGGATGAGATTAGATTTAGATTTTTTTCACTATTTATTTGTGACAGTAAATGTCTCGTTGGTTTTATTTGTTTAGCTTGCGTTCCTTTGTCTTCGTCAATTTGTCATAAAGGTATGCCTTAAAGAACTTTATTCTCAACTGTATATTAGGGTGCATCAGTTGCCCTCACTTTCATAAAATCTGATGCATTTTTGTTCGGGTGTTCCTTTTCACCAATAAAGACATCCTGTAAAATTTTTTGACCATATTCAAAAGTCTAATGGTGGCACCATGAGGTTCATTTTTTGCCAAAAAACACTTATTTTATGTTTTCACGTAAGGTTTGAATCACAATGTTGGACTCCATTTATTGATTTCCTGTGACCCAGAGATCATGTTAAGAACCTTTGCAAGGGATTGAGAAGCATTAATGTGATTCATAATACATTTGTATTGTTTAAAAGTAGTTGAACAATGATTCAATGAACAGCTAAAACTCAAACTGTGGTTGATGATATATTTAGAATATGTACTAAAAATGTGTATCTAAGATATTTGGTATACTCTATAAGGTGCCATAATGTTTCATGAAAAGTGATCGAAATTTTGTCATAAAAGTCATAAAATAGCAGCTTTTTCCATAACTTTGAGCTCCTGGTGCCACCATTAAACTTTTAAATTTTGTCAAAATATTTCACCCAGTGTGTTTTCTTACCAAAAGGAACATAAAAACAAAAATGCATCATGATTGGAGGAACTTTTCATTTTTAGGGGGCAACTGATGCACCCTACTGTATATTGTGTTCAGTCATGTTTCGTACAATATACAGAACAAGTACTTAAATACTTAATATACTGCACGGTGGTGCAGTGGTTAGCACTGTTGTCTCACAGCAAGAAGGTTCTGGGTTCAAACCTCATGGCCGACAGGGGATTTTCTGTGTGGAGTTTGCATGTTCTCCCCATGTCTGTGTGGGTTTCTTCTGGGTGCTCCGGTTTCCCCCACATGCAGATTAGGTAAAATACCCAGCCACTGCGGTTTGCACAAGCCGGTGCATACTTAGTGCCGGTCTCAAGCCTGGATAGATTGGGAAGGGTTGTGTCAGGAAGGGCATCCGTTGTAAAACCTATGCCAAATCAAAATATGTGAAACAGATCTGCTGTGGCAACCCCTAATAGGAGCAGCCGAAAGATGATGATGATACTATACAGATGTACATTGTCTGTGCGATGTCTGCAGATAGGGGTGTGACTGGTGTGAGACTATTTTCAAGCTATTTGTTATTTCACTAGAACAACAAATATTAAAGGCAACAGCAAAATTCAATGACCTTACAGACAACAAGGTCAACATGTCAGTAATAAGAAAGATAGTGGAAGTGTGTGTTAGATCTCACCTGGTATATGGAGTACAAGCTTGGCTTCCAGAAGAAGGGCAGGATAGGGAAGATGGAAGTGTGTTGGTTTCAGTGTTTGAGAAGGATGATGAAAGGTGGATGGAGAAGACATAATTTGGAAGAGGGAGAATACCAATTCGTGTACTCCAGTGATGACATTGTTAAAACCACTCCCCTGAGGAATTTCATCTATACACAACGTCTGAGGGATATTGGATGCGTATGCTGATCTGAAAACACCACGTACATCAAAAAACTGATGTTTGCCAAACCTACCAGAAAATATTATCATGATCCATGGATGGAGATCTCTGAAATACCACACTTACCGATTGAACAAGAGAAGAAGTTGACACAGTTAAAGTTGGAGTTTGCCAAGTTAGTTAATCATCAAACTAACTTGTCTTACTCGCTTCAGTGAAGTTTATGGAGGAATCCACAGGGCAGGATGGGAGGCATCCCTGAAATCCAGTCTAGTTTTTGAAGACAAGATATACTCCACGACAATGTAGAAAAAACTGCCAAGTTGTGCTTTACCTTAAATTTACAGACCGTATACACTGTATGGTGTCTATGTTCAATGGCTACAGTAAAGTGTTACAGTATTTTCTGGGTGTTCTGAGAACAATTCAGTGTTGTAGTCCAGTCATTAAACTTCGAGTCCGAGTCCTGTCTCGAGTCCATAGTGTTCAAGTCCAAGTCATTAAAGAAAATTTCGAGTCAAGTCTGAGAACAAGACGACTCCTGCACCATTTGACGGTGGCTGTTGCTGCCTTTATGTGAAACCGTCTCTGCTACCGTGTTGGTCTAACGTTACTGCTTGACTGCCCCATTTTAGTTTACTAGGCTACAGATAAAAAGCTTGTTCATCGCTCAGCAAGCCCCGCCCACTATCAACAGGGCAAATAACATGACAGAGTGTTAACACTAGCTAGTTCATCTGTCAACAAGCAAGCCCCGCTATCAACAGAGCAATGAACATAGCATGTGACTTCCTTCTCTGGGTGGAGTCTTGCCAAATGACGATTGAAGTTTGAGGTTTTCCCCATCGTCTCCGCGATAGTTCTTCTACATATGGAACACATAACAGTGCTTTTTTTCCCACTGCACGAGAAGTCTGTATAAGCAAAGCGGACAGTCCTAGAGGCTTCTCTCCAGGCATTTTAGCCTCATTAACGTTAGTTTGTTCCTGAACATGACGCATGAACAGGTGAATGTGCATTCTCATCTCATCTCATTATCTCTAGCCGCTTTATCCTTCTACAGGGTCGCAGGCAAGCTGGAGCCTATCCCAGCTGACTACGGGCGAAAGGCGGGGTACACCCTGGACAAGTCACCAGGTCATCACAGGGCTGACACATAGACACAGACAACCATTCACACCTACGGTCAATTTAGAGTCACCAGTTAACCTAACCTGCATGTCTTTGGACTGTGGGGGAAACCGGAGCACCCGGAGGAAACCCACGCGGACACGGGGAGGACATGCAAACTCCACACAGAAAGGCCCTCGCCGGCCACGGGGCTCGAACCCGGACCTTCTTGCTGTGAGGCGACAGCGCTAACCACTACACCACCGTGCCGCCCCGAATGTGCATTCTCTTGCACAAAATTAGTATAAAAATTAATGTAGATATAAATATCTCATGCCAAACATCTTATGGCATGTTACAAAAACAAAAAGTCCGAGTCTCCAATTTACAAGTCCGAATGCAGTTAATGCACACGTCCGAGTCCTGGATTTGAGTACTAAAAGCCTGGAACAATTGTAAGATATGAAGAACAAGAAGACTTTATTTATCACACGTACACTCAAGCACAGTGAAATTCCTCTCTGCGTTTAACCCATCTGAAGCAGTGAACACGCATGCAAACACAAATGAGCAATGAGCACACACACATACCCAGAACAGTGGGCAGCTATGCTACAGTACCCAGGGAGCAGTTGGGGGTCAGGTGCCTTGCTCAAAGACATGTCAGCCCAACCTTCGGGCCATGGCTGCCCCATGTTAACCTAACTGCATGTCTTTGGACTTTACAGATAACATCTGTAAATATTCTTCAACATTGCTGCAAGTATTACAGATATTGAAATTAACACTAGTGCTGTGAAAACATTGCAGGAATGTTGTTTCAAGGATGTGACAATCCAACCTTTGGAGAATCTGTCAAATAGACTATTAAACATTCAGAGAACATTATTTGTTAGCGGGCATGTTAAATATGCTGTGACACTGTGCATTAAAAAGCAGTTGCGCCCTCACAGCCGTGCAGTTTGCATCAGTCGTCTGTGTTTCTTGTTTTGTGTGCAGGTGACGATATGATCTATGAGGATGTGCAGAACCCTGATGAGTTGCCAGAGGGGATGGATAATGGCTGGAGCTCCACTGAGTTTGAGAGTTATGACGAACAGTCGGACACCGAGACCAAGCCACGGACACGCAGCAAGGTGGGAACAAGCGCAGGTTCAGATCCTGCTTAAATCCAGGAGCTGCTGTCTTTAAAATCTTATCTCTGAGGTCAAAGCAAGGTGCAATCCAGGGGATTTTATTAGCTGAGCGTCTTTATCACTTTCTGTGAGTTCTTTTTTTAAATTTTGATTAATTTCCAATTTCATTTCATTTTATCCTGATCAAAAATGAATACTGATAATTTCTGCACATTGTCACAAGGTGGCAATAGATACATGCTGTCATATAGATACATTACTATCCTGCAAAACATTGAAAACTGAATGTGAGGAGAAAATTCCTTAAATCTAGTGAAATTATCTTGCTGCATGGACAGATATTTTTACTTGATAAGACACCTTAAACAACATACAGTGGTGCTTGAAAATTTGCGAACCCTTTAGAATTTTCTATATTTCTGCGTAAATATGACCTAAAACAACATCAGATTTTCACACAAATCCTAAAAGTAGATAAAGAGAACCCAGTGAAACAAATGAGACAAAAATATTATACTTGGTCATTTATTTATTGAGGAAAATGATCCAATATTACATATCTGTGAGTGGCAAAAGTATATGAACCTCTAGGATTAGCAGTTAATTTGAAGTTGAAATTAGAGTCAGGTGTTTTCAATCAATGGGACGACAATCAGGTGTGAGTGGGCACCCTGTTTTATTTAAAGAACAGGGATCTATCAAAGTCTGATCTTCACAACACATGTTTGTGGAAGTGTATCATGGCACGAACAAAGAAGATTTCTGAGGACCTCAGAAAAAATGTTGTTGATGCTCATCAGGCTGGAAAAGGTTACAAAACCATCTCTAAAGAGTTTGGACTCCACCAATCCACAGTCAGACAGATTGTGTACAAATGGAGGAAATTCAAGACCATTGTTACCCTCCTCAGGAGTGGTCGACCAACAAAGATCACTCCAAGAGCAAGGCGTGTAATAGTCGGCGAGGTCACAAAGGACCCCAGGGTAACCTCTAAGCAACTGAAGGCCTCTCTCACATTGGCTAATGTTAATGTTCATGAGTCCACCATCAGGAGAACACTGAACAACAATGGTGTGCATGGCAAGGTTGCAAGGAGAAAGCCACTGCTCTCCAAAAAGAACATTGCTGCTTGTCTGCAGTTTGCTAAAGATCACGTGGACAAGCCAGAAAGCTATTGGAAAAATGTTTTGTGGACGGATGAGACCAAAGTAGAACTTTTTGGTTTAAATGAGAAGTGTTATGTTTGGAGAAAGGAAAACACTGCATTCCAGCATAAGAACCTTCTCCCATCTGTGAAACATGGTGGTGGTAGTATCGTGTTTTGGGCCTGTTTTGCTGCATCTGGGCCAGGACGGCTTGCCATCATTGATGGAACAATGAATTCTGAATTATACCAGCGAATTCTAAAGGGAAATGTCAGGACATCTGTCCATGAACTGAATCTCAAGAGAAGGTGGGTCACGCAGCAAGACAACAACCCTAAGCACACAAGTCATTCTACCAAAGAATGGTTAAAGAAAAATAAAGTTAATGTTTTGGAATGGCCAAGTCAAAGTCCTGACCTTAATCCAATGGAAATGTTGTGGAAGGACCTGAAGCGAGCAGTTCATGTCAGGAAACCCACCAACATCCCAGAGTTGAAGCTGTTCTGTACGGAGGAATGGGCTAAAATTCCTCCAAGCTGGTGTGCAGGACTGATCAACAGTTACCGGAAACGTTTAGTTGCAGTTATTGCTGCACAAGGGGGTCACACCAGATACTGAAAGCAAAGTTTCACATACTTTTGCCACTCACAGATATGTAATATTGGATCATTTTCCTCAATAAATAAATGACCAATTATAATATTTTTTGTCTCATTTGTTTAACTGGATTCTCTTTATCTACTTTTAGGACTTGTGTGAAAATCTGATGATGTTTTAGGTCATATTTATGCAGAAATATAGAAAATTCTAAAAGGGTTCACAAACTTACAAGCACCACTGTAAGTTGGTTACAATCTAGAACTAGGTTTAATAATCTCAGAATTGGCGTCTTGGATTTTTCTAATAGGAAATGCTAGATCGTGTCAACTATTTTCAAGATGTTTTCACTTGCTAAGGTATTTATTTTTTGCAGTGTACGTCCAGACTGGTCTTGTGTTACTAAAACGATGTCAAAATTCACAAACCACTAACATATGACAGCCACAGCGTTTGAGTGGGGAGGAAGGTTAATTCTCTGCATTAGTGGATTTTTTTCCACTCAGCACTCTTTTTCAGTTCTCTTTCCTTCCTGGGCTTCCCCTTGTTCCTCTCCTGCTGTTGTCCGTTTTAGTCTGAACTCTGTTGCCGATGCGGTCTGTCTGCATTGCTGTGCTTTATGCATGATTTCGACTGAAAACAGGTACAGAAACCTTTCACTAACCTAATCGGTGAACCGTTTTAGGTCATGCTGCAGTGGATGTTAAAGTTATGCATGATTGTTTAGGTATTTCTGCAGCTTGTATGTGATATTTATGTTCAGCACAAAAGTATATCGATCATAGCCACCCCCAGGCCTTTTCTTTTGATTGTTCTTGAATGTGTCTCTGTCTGCCTGTCTAGCTTGCCCTCTGTTTCCTCATTCTCTCCCATCTTTGTGTGTTTCTGTCTGTCTGTCTCTCTCTACACATTGATCTAAACACCATCTCTATTGACCATGGGCATGCGGATACGGCGCTGACCTTAGATTTCTCCCGATGTACGGCGCATAAAGGAGCATTGTGCCCGGACCAAACGTGAACTGGCCATGCGCTTAGGCGCTCGAGACGTCAGCCAGATCAAACAGGCCTATGACACCAAGGTATACTTTCCCAGTAGTACTGTAATTGCAGTATCATTCAACATAGTTAAATATAAGGTTTATGATGCAGTTTATAACTTGTATGTAGTTTTATATGCATAAATCCTTCAACCAGATTCAGTTGTCCTTCCTCTTGCTCCATCTTGCATAATGCAAAAAAAAAAGTGCTTCCCAATGAAAACGAAACTGTCTAAATGCACCCAAGCTTACAGCAAATGAACCATGAGCGACCATCAGAGAGTGACTTTGTCCCTGTTGCTGTGAACGCTGTTCTCTGTACAGGATCACCCTTTCTTTCTCTCTTCCTCCGAGATGCGGATGTCCATTTCAGTACTCGTCTCCTCTCTCACAGGTTCAACAGCTCATGAAAGCCGCCCGGAATGGCACTAAAGATGGACTGGAAAAGACTAAAATAGCCATGATGCGCAAAGTGTCCTTCCTGAATAAAAAAGAAAACACAGGTTTGAGAGATTTTTATTTTAATTCCTTTTGTTTTGTTGAAAGCTGGAAGTGAATTTCTTGTGGGCTGCAGCACCACTAGTCCATTTTGATAAAGTATTCTTTAAAAGTCAGTGGTGAAAATGTATACGATGTTAAAAGTGGCAGTAAAGCAGGACTAAGAAGGATTTGTGTAAATATGAAACAATGCAGATGACGCAGAAGATCACTCTGGTTACCTTGATGTGTCCGTTTCTGACGTGAAACACCCACCACCTCAACTTTCTCCCATGCCAGAGGGACTCACTAACCAACAGGTTGGGGTGTGTGTGTGTGTGTGTGTGTGTGTTAGGGTGCATCAGTTGCCCTCACTTTCATAAAATCTGATGCATTTTTGTTTGGGTGTTCCTTTTCACCAATAAAGACATCCTGTAAAATTTTTTGACCATATTCAAAAGTCTAATGGTGGCACCATGAGGTTCATTTTTTGCCAAAAGACGCTTATTTTATGTTTTCGCGTAAGGTTTGAATCACAATGTTGGACTCCATTTATTGATTGCTTGTGACCCAGAGATCATGTTAAGAACCTTTGCAAGGGATTGAGAAGCATTAATGTGATTCATAATACATTTGTATTGTTTAAAAGTAGTTGAACAATGATTCAATGAACAGCTAAAACTCAAACTGTGCTTGATAATATATTTAGAATATGGACTAAAAATGTGTATCTAAGATATTTGGTATACTCTATAAGGTGCCATAATGTTTCATGAAAAGTGATCGAAATTTTGTCATAAAAGTCATAAAATAGCAGCTTTTTCCATAACTTTGAGCTCCTGGTGCCACCATTAAACTTTTGAATTTTGTCAAAATATTTCACCCAGTGTGTTTTCTTACCAAAAGGAACATAAAAACAAAAATGCATCATGATTGGAGGAACTTTTCATTTTTAGGGGGCAACTGATGCACCCTAGTGTGTGTGTGTGTGTGTGTGTCTCAGCAGCGTAACCAAACCACAATTAACTTATCCAGATCTATTTAGTTTAACTCAACTTCTTTTTTTTTTTTTCAGATTGTAAGACGTCACATTCTTGGCTCTATAATCCAGAGTGAGATAAGCTACTTGGATTCCCTCAGACGGATTCTGCAAGTAGGTTGCGGATTTGCGACGTAATCGTGAAATGATCTATAATGCTATTGCTTTTAATTTCACCCTGGCAATACATTTACACATGAATCCAAGCGCAATGAATTTATGTCGTACGTTCTGATCGAATCCCAGGATTACCAAAAGCCTTTACTGGAGGCAGAGCCACGTATCCTGAGTACTAGAAAGATCCAGCCCATTTTCTACCGGGTGAAAGAGATCCTGCAGTGCCATACCATGTTCCAGATTGCCCTGGCCTCCCGTGTGGCTGAATGGGACCAAACAGAGACCATTGGGGATCTGTTTGTAGCCTCCGTAAGTCTCAGGATTTTCACCCAAATTAGTTTATCAGTTAAAGGGTTCAAATTCTGTTGATCATGATACTTGGGTACAGATAAGCTTGAACCCTCTCTAGCTTGAAGCTTTTGGTTTCTTTTCCTTGCTTGAAATGATGTCATGTATTAAGTAATAGGAAACATCTGAGTTGAAGTATTGTCATGTGGGCTGTTTTTAGCGGGCTTTGCCAAAACTATTTTAACAGCACATCACTTTCTGGAAATAACACACGCAAATAGGTGGTAATAAAAGGGGGGGTCGTAAGATGCATAGCAATGTTATTTCAACAACAGCAACACGAAAAAGGCAATTTCAGGAAGTGGGATTTAACACAGAAAGTGTGGTATTGATATTCTGTTAACTCAAGGTTGTTTAGCTGGGAACTAAAATACTCTTTAACTGCATTGATGAAGTTTCACACTGGCTAGCTTTGTTCTCACTTGTTTGCTGTTTTCACCATGTGTTTCATGATGTGCTTTTTTTCATATGGGGAAAAAAAAAACCTCTCAGAAATCTCGTACTCAGCATTTCTATTTAAACAGTACTCATTTCCTGTGCGGTACCCAAGTTGTGAGAAGCAGCTGTGCTTATTTTTAACATGATGCAAAATATTCAAGCATTTTGTAATAAATCAGGTTTCCAACAGCAACCTCAGCTAAAATGTATGATTGCTGAAAGCTCTTGTTAGAGTAGAGTCTAAAATGTTGCTTTGTGAAATTGTGTGTGTGTGTGGAAGCAACTTTTCATAAACCTCTGTATCCTTTTCAGTTTTCAAAATCAATGGTTCTGGATGTATACAGTGATTATGTCAACAACTTCACAAATGCAATGGCTCTCATCAAGAAAGCCTGCATGTCCAAGCCTGCATTTCTGGAATTTCTTAAAGTAAGTTCTGCTGGTTTTACTGATTTTTTATTTACAGATTAGATACACGTAGCTTCTTGCATCTGCTGCTTGATGTGTACTACTTCCAGTGATGGTGAGCTGCATTTTAATTTAAATATAACAAGAGGCACTGTTGTATCTGACCTGCTCCTCACATGTTACTTTGAATCTTAGAAAAGGCAGGCTGTCAGCACAGACAGGATCACCCTTTATGGCCTGATGGTGAAGCCAATCCAACGTTTCCCTCAGTTTATACTCCTCTTACAGGTCAGCACTTCTATACATACACACGTACTGTATGAAGTTTGGACACGCCTTCTAATTCAACAGTTTATTTTTATTAATTAAGACACTCCATGTCTGAAAGTATCATGGATGTCGTTTCTCTTTACTTACTTGAGCGGTTCTTGACATAATATGGATTACTAAAGTTGTAGAGTAGAGCTATTTACTGTATATTTACTCAAGCGGCAGCTACAATTATCAACACCTTAACGATCTTTTGGCCATTGCAAAAGTAGAAAAGACTTTCAGTACATAAATTGTGCATGAATAATTACTCAAACTTCCACTGAGAAAAAAAGTTGATTCCCGATTACTTGGCATATCAGATCACGTGACGCCGTTCCACAAGTATTGACACCTTTGTCCACAGTTATCAACACCGTTCCACAATTATCGACACCCAGATGATTATTTCTAAAAAAATCATCCGTATGTGGTATTAAGTTAAAAAACATAGTTTTTATTTAAAATTTGTTTACACAGACCTATATTTATTATAAAATATTTTTTTTATATAAATATACACTACCGTTCAAAAGTTTGGGGTCACCCTGACAATTTTGTGTTTTCCATGAAAAGTCACACTTTTATTTACCACCATAAGTTGTAAAATGAATAGAAAATATAGTCAAGACATTTTTCTGGCCATTTTGAGCATTTAATCGACCCCACAAATGTGATGCTCCAGAAACTCAATCTGCTCAAAGGAAGGTCAGTTTTATAGCTTCTCTAAAGAGCTAAACTGTTTTCAGCTGTGCTAACATGATTGTACAAGGGTTTTCTGATCATCCATTAGCCTTCTGAGGCAATGAGCAAACACATTGTACCATTAGAACACTGGAGTGAGAGTTGCTGGAAATGGGCCTCTATACACCTATGGAGATATTGCACCAAAAACCAGACATTTGCAGCTAGAATAGTCATTTACCACATTAGCAATGTATAGAGTGGATTTCTGATTAGTTTAAAGTGATCTTCATTGAAAAGAACAGTGCTTTTCTTTCAAAAATAAGGAAATTTCAAAGTGACCCCAAACTTTTGAACGGTAGTGTATCGATGTTGGTCTTGAATTCGTTTTGACAGAGATTGGTTTGCTGAGATTGGCTGCACTAAGTGCGTTACTGGGGATCACCACGTACTGTAGAGGTTCTCAGCATGATCCCCAAGACTCCCACCACCAAGCCCAGTGGCCATCAGCTGGATCATAAGGCCTGGGCGCGACTGAATCATATACGCACTAGCTGTTGCAGGACTCGTGCATTCCTTAAATCCATTGGTGCGTGCGATAACAATACCTGCAAATGTGGTTTGCCACAGACATTGCAGCACCTAATCCATGCCTGCCCAACCTTGCGACCCCCAAACGGCCTGGAAGGCCTAATAGAACTTGACACCGATACAGCCAGATGGCTCAAGAGCATCCCCGTTTGACAAGTGGTTAAATGAATGACGACGATCGATGTCGGTGGTTACGCAAATGAGGAAGTAATTCTAATGTTTGTAAACAAATGAACTGATGATGTTTAACCTGCGTCAGAAAATCTTTTTGTTCCACTTTCTACCCATGACCAAATTTCAGAGGGAACTAAATTTCACCGATTGTATGAAATCGAAAGGCCATCTACTTTTAACTAACTGGAGGACATGTGTTAATTATGATATTCCCATAGCATATTAAGTCATGGGCTCAAATTACACAAAATCCGTGGCCTTGAAATACTATAAGAAATAACTTATGGCCTCAGAATATTATATTGTGGCCTCAATATATTAATTTATGACCACAAATGAGGACCGTATTTATGACCACAAATGAGGACCGTAGGACTACTGATCAGGGCCGGGTTTCCCAAAAGCCTCTTAACACTAAGAGCATCTTAACTAGGAGAGAGAGCGTTCATTGTGCTGCTCATTGTGCTACCATTTAACAATGATCTTTGTGCTGTGATGCTTTTGGGAGACTCAGGCCAAGTTGGTTTGCTCCTTTATTAAGTCTGTCATTTTATCAACATAATGGAACATATAGATCTAGGGATTTTTTTTTTTATTTTGCGCTCTGGCAGCCACTTTGAGTTTTATTTTTAGGCCTACTTTGCAATTGCATGCTCGTTTGTCGATGGCGACGCTCTCCACTTACCTGTCTAACAAATAGCTGGCAAAACTTTCGTAGGTTTCATGCCCCGGTTTCACTTTCAGGTCGTCCCATCGTGCTCGCTGACCGCCGATATTTATTACTTTGGTCCTGGGTTTCCTTTCTTTCACAACATAACGTCTTTTCTTCTTGCTTTCTGTTACTGTAGTCGGTCTTCAATGTTCCTTCTGCACACTCGCGTCCTCCATTTTGTTTCAAATTTCTATCTCACAATGCTTAACGGGAAAAGCCCACCATGTGATACTGTATATGACGTAGTTTTTAAAATGGGTCATGTCGAAGCAGACAGGAATGGGGGAGAATTTAGATGCATGTGCCCCTAAATTCATTAATTGTTATTAAAAACAAAAAAGGTAATAAAATTGGAGGTATATGATTTGGGTCCAGTAGCGTTCGGTTCACTAAACAAAAATAGTTGGGTGTCAAGGAAAATTCTTTTTATGACCTAAACTTGAAAAATCTGAAAGGCAGTATAACTTTAAATCCTAATGTGTTAGGAAGCTTATTTTAAAGAAATATATATTATTTACCAGCTTAAGGTCGGTCTGTATCGTGAAATACCGTGACCTCGGCCTTGAAAATACTGACCGAGGCCCAGAGGCCTCGGTCAGTATTTTCAAGGCCGAGGTCACGGTATTTCACGATACGGACCGACCTTAAGCTGGTAAATAAAATATATATTTTTTTATTTAACAAATTCTAACAGAAAATGAGAGCGCCCGAAAGGGGAACCATATTTAGAACAAACCTGCTTTCTACCTGCTTGCTTCAGGCTTTCTCCTGAAATGTTTTCTTTTATTTCGTCTTCATCAGGGTAGTAAAACTTGCTTTCGCTGTGAACACTATCCATGCTGTAAAATTAATGCTATTATACTGAGAAATGCGAAAATAAATGACAAAAAATTGCTACTATGTTTGTTGTTGTGAACGAGCGAGTCGCCAAAAGTCCATAACCGGGGTCCATATCATAGGATTCCGACCGCTCGCGAGCCAATCAGAGCGCATAAATTGATGGAAACCGAACCGCGAAAAAAATAAGGCTATATTATTAGAAAATTGAGCTAAAGACAGGTCACTAGCACTACTGCCAAATAGCTTATTTGTAATGGCAAGTGGCAGATTAATTCCTTATTAACCTTTTTTAAATAAAGAACTGATTGTTTGCCACATTGTAGCATTGAAAATTATTGAACTTTCTATTCTTGCATTAAAATTGAATTTCGTTGTATGTTTTCTGTACAATGACAATAAACAATCTTGAATTAAAAAACTTATTTGTCCCATTTTACCTGGTGTGTGTACTTTCACTAACACACTTTTTTTTTTTTTTTTTGCTTTGGTACATTCCATAGTAGCTTTGGTTTTACTTCAGCTTTATTACTTTTGTCAAAACATGTTCTATATAATAAGGCTGAAATAAATTTTGTGGGCAGCACAGTGGTGTAGTGGTTAGCGCTGTGGCCTCACAGCAAGAAGGTCCGGGTTCGAGCCCCGTGGCTGGCGAGGGCCTTTCTGTGCGGAGTTTGCATGTTCTCCCCATGTCCGCGTGGGTTTCCTCCGGGTGCTCCGGTTTCCCCCACAGTCCAAAGACATGCAGGTTAGGTTAACTGGTGACTCTAAATTGACCGTAGGTGTGAATGTGAGTGTGAATGGTTGTCTGTGTCTATGTGTCAGCCCTGTGATGACCTGGCGACTTGTCCAGGATGTACCCCGCCTTTCGCCCATAGTCAGCTGGGATAGGCTCCAGCTTGCCTGCGACCCTGTAGAACAGGATAAAGCGGCTAGAGATGATGAGATGAGATGAGATAAATTTTGTATGTGTGCAGTAGGTATGGGTGATATGACAGGGGGGAAAAAATCCCACTTCAAAGACATGTAGATTAGGTAAAAATTATTGAAGTTGTTGTACGTCACTCTAGATAAGAGGCCTCTGGTAAATGCTTGTCATGTAAGATAATGTAATGATATTTCAAGAAACGTCTTCAATTCCCTGCATGTATCATGATATATAGGCTTCCCACCAAACTGCCAGCAAAACAGTAAAGCTTTAAATTTCTTTGATTATACACTTAATATGTACAAAACTAAATTATTACTGAAAAGAAACGAAACAGTTTGCGATTTTAGATTTAAGTGTCTGCTTTTAGAATGCAAAAAAAACATGAAAAAAGAAATATTTCCCACACTATTTATGACATCATTGATATTCTATTGCATCTTGCCCAGCCTTAGTGTGCAGACTATATGGCTGTATAAGAGGTCTTTAGCAGTAAATACTGTGTGTGTGTGTGTGTGTGTGTGTGTGTGTGTGTGTGTGTGTGTGTGTGTGTGTGTGTGTGTAGGACATGCTGAAGAACACTCCATCTGGGCACCAGGATAGGCTGCCGCTGCAGCTGGCTCTGACTGAGCTGGAGACCTTAGCCGAGAAGCTGAATGAGCAGAAGCGTCTAGCAGAGCAGCTCTCTGAGATCCAGCAACTAACGCGCAGCAACAGTGATCGCGCCCTAAGCAAGGTCATGCACCAAAACACACTCCCATTTCCCTGCTAGCCACATGTAACGGTTGCTCAGCAACCCACTCTTAGTCTTGTTACTGCTACTCCATTTAGCAGGCGCAGAGACTGAGATGTCTTGCAGTTTTTTTTTTAATAAAATGCCAAGTTGAGTTTTTTTTTAAGTAATTGTAGCTAACGAGACTTACCAAGCTCAATAAATCCATTTCAGTGATATCATATTTATTACTGATTTCTGTTCATTCCTGGCTCAAAAGCAACAGAGCCTGTTTTTTTTTACCTGGCACTGTAGATATTTGACTCTCACTATGAGCTGTCAAGACTGATGATCTGGGTCATGCACTGCTACATTTTGGGCTCGCGCATCTGTCTTTGGCCTGTAAATGAAGCCTTTTATGATGATTTTCACTAGAGGGTGCTCCAGTATCTGCCATCAGCCTCACAGTGGAGAGGAAAAAAGCATTTCCATCCAGCCTTCTTGATGTGAATGATCTAAAGTTAAACAGCTTTGTAGATCCCCTGAGGTTATAGCAATTCATCTTCACCCGCTTTGGTTGAGTGTGTAGAATAAAGCGGTGGCATTTGTATACGTTACTGGAATCACAGAAAGGAAATCCAAGTATTTTAGTGTAACACTATTCTAATTTAAAAAAAAAAAAACACTGTGGTGTACAAATGCTGTTAGACTTTGTGTTGTTACATAAGGAATAAATCATTTCTGGAAATGCTGTTATAGAAAAACCATCGATGATAGGGTTTGCACGATGCAATCCAAAGGGCTCTTACCACCCTGAAGTTGATAATCTTCCTATAGCAGCACATCTCAGTGTTTTTATTCCTCTCATACCATCGCTATTTGCTGATTTATTACAATTTTCTATTAATAAGAAACACTATGTTGTGCTTTTTTTTTATCTGTTTATAGTTACATGTAATGTTGTAGAATGTTAGTATTATTTGCACAATGGCAGCTATCAATAATTATTCTATCCACATTCACTGGATATGAGCAATCGTGTGCTCTGGTTGGCTACTCTACTACCAGGATATCAGCTCATATACCGTGATTAGAGAAATACAAAATGGCGGAGCGTGTTGCTGAATCAACCGAGGACGAAATAAAAACTCTACTCGAAAACAAAACCCCAAAAATACAAAAAAAAGCAACAAAATATGGAATGAAAGTATTTAATGGTAAGAAGTATCTTTTTTATTTTTCAATAAGTATTATAGGATCTTTCACAAATTGCTACGGTCATTTCACTGGTTTGTTTACATTCTTCATCTTTAAGCATTAAAATTTGTTGAATTTTATTTAGACTCAAAGAAAATAAAAGCTCAAAGTAGCTTGAAAATAACATAACTGAAACGTCCGAGGAAGAATTAAATAAATGTCTAAGCTATTCTATACCTCGGCATGACAGCACTTTCTACAAAAAAGCAACATTAGTCAATTCGTGCAGCCATCGATAGGTTATTAGGAAGTATGCCTAAGTGGAAATGATTTTGTCAGACGATTTGTTGAAAGATTTTATTTATAGAATTTGCAAAAAATAAAAACGGTCTGTTTCTCAAAATGGGGCGGCACGGTGGTGTAGTGGTTAGCACTGTCGCCTCACAGTAAGAAGGTCCTGGGTTCGAGCCCCGTGGCCGGCGACGGCCTTTCTGTGCGGAGTTTGCATGTTCTCCCCATGTCTTCATGGGTTTCCTCCGGGTGCTCCGGTTTCCCCCACAGTCCAAAGACATGCAGGTTAGGTTAACTGGTGACTCTAAATTGACCGTAGGTGTGAATGTGAGTGTGAATGTTTGTCTGTGTCTATGTGTCAGCCCTGCGATGACCTGGCGACTTGTCCAGGGTGTACCCCGCCTTTCGCCTGTAGTCAGCTGGGATAGGCTCCAGCTTGCCTGCGACCCTGTAGAACAGGATGAGCGGCTACAGATAATGGATGGATGGATGGATGGATGTTTCTCAAAATCCAGTGAATGTGTATAGAATAAAACAATTATTCCGCTCAATCTTGTCGTATATGGCTTATAGCCAACTCGTTGCTATGCGCCTCGTCAGCCTTCAGCTCATGTACGACTTGATTTCGTGGAATAACTGTTAATTGTTTCCTTAACAGCCTCTGTTTTTTTTCTCTCACTTAATTGCACAAAAATGCAGTTTGTACTGTTTTTATAAAAAACTGTAAAGTGCAAAGTCCTCTGTTTTGAAGACTTCCTGTACCAAAAAGCCTACTGACTGTTACAAAGCACTGACAGTGGAGACTCCTCCCATAAACGATAAATAAACGTCTCCTTACAGAGAGTTTCAGATTATCAGTGATTAAACACTTTTCTTTATTAAATAAGATATATTAATTCATTCTTTATTAGGTATATATTATATGAAGTGTCCACCATACAAGTTCCTGTGAATGATCTGTTACTATAGAAATGATTACATATCAGAACGAGTGTACTGATGGACTGTAGATCTGTGATTTTCACTGTAGCCAGCAGGAAATTTACCAGCACCTCATGACCAGTCAGGTTTGAGAATTTAATATTATTTGTTGTCCACAGCAGCTGAATTCAGATCAGAAGCAGCTGATTCTGTGTGAAACCCTGATCGAGACAGTGTATGGGGACAAGGGGCAGGTTCTCAAGTCCAAGGAGCGCAAGCTCTTCCTCCTCAGTGACATACTCATCTGTGCAAATATCAATCTCAAGTAAGTTACGTTCACAGTTTGCTTTCTATTGTCTGTGCACTGAACAAATCCTGTATCTTCTCAGGCCTTAAAGCTTTGTGGATTTGTGTTTTCATCACATCCCTTTTATGTTCCATTTAATGATGGACTAGATTCATTGAAAGGGGGCATTGATTACTTCATTATTGAAACAAAGGAACATTTTCAAGCTTGCTAAATTCCAAATGAACTAATAATGAATGTTGTAGCATTTCCAAAATAATCCATATAGTGTGCTTTGACTGCAAAATGTGTGCTATTGACCTTCAAATATCGAACCGCAATGAGGATCATACATGATAGAAAATGACCTGGAAATTCAAGGGAAAGTAGCAGTTTCTTTTGATTATACTCCCCACCCAGATCATTTCATCACAACATTTCATTTTACTCCTTGTGATTCTTCTCTCTGATCATGCATTATGCAAACCAAAACTTGGGCTTTGTTCTGTCACAGCCTTTAATAAAATCTTCAATAAGCCTTTCATTGATTTTGCCGTCAATAAGGGGGCTTCCGGATATCAGCAGCCTGGTTCCTGCTGGCCCAAAGTATATGGTGAAGTGGACAGCACCTCTGCAGCAGGTTCAGGTGGTGGAGGTGGGTCAGGAGAACTCGGAGAACAACGACAGCGTCTACCAGCCAAGTGGGACCAAACGCCTCAGCTCTGCCAACTCTCAAGGTCAGGACGGTTTTTAAGATAATACCTAACAAATGAGACAGGATTGAAAAGCAATAACCAGACTCAAAGGGGAAGCAATCCTCTTCTGAATGACACCAGACAGTGCAGTTATGAGTCATTACTTTTCCACAACTGTACACTATAAAGCCAACCAGTACTGAGTGTGTTGAAATGTTCTGTAGTATTAACATCAGAGTCTTTTTTTTTTTTTTTTTTTTTTTAGAGTTTTTAGTTTTAAGTCTAGAATATCCATTAAAATGATCTGAAAAATCAGTGAGGGTGGATAATTTTAGGGTATCTGTGTGATAACATCAACAGCAATCTTACACCAAAATTATGGCTATCCATGTGGGGCCATCCTCAGCAGTAGCAAGCAGACTCTCAACTGAAGGAAGCTCCAAGCATAGTAGAGCATCAAGATGGATCAGGCAGGTCCAGATGGCAGAAGGAGTCAGGATCATTAGCATATCATCAGGCTACAGGAGTAATGTGGAGACAGAGAGAGAGAAAGAACAGATTATTAAGTATGCAAGTATACATTACTAAGTATTACGCTATGACAACATAATTAAAAGGGCGAGCCAGAAGGTAATACAAGCACAAGGGCAGCCTGGGACATAAAGCAGCCTGTCACTCCACTGTCAACCAACCTGCGTGAACAGCTTCTAAACATTCCAGCTCACTAAAATTCCCTATGCCCCTTGATCTGTGTATTTACCTAAGAGAAACGTTATTAACAAAAAGCTTGCCTCAACAAATAAGTCTTCAGCCTAGACTGAGACCGTATCTGAGTCCTGAATAATATATAAAGGAAGCTGTTCCATAACTGGGGACTTGATAAGAAAAAGCTCTGCCCCTAATGTAGGTTTCATTATTCTAGGTACTAATAAAGAGCCTGCACCTTTTGACGAAAGCAGACATGGTGAATCATAAAAGACCAAAAATTTACCCAGGAACTGTATGAAGTTTGTTCAGATACTGAGGTTATCTGCCCTCTTCTGCATATATGAGCTCACAGACGTCCACAATTGGTTAATGACACTGTGATTGACTGGAGAGAAAGAGTATGCCGTCTCCCCCACACATAGCCAGTTTAGCTCTCTTGGGCTTCCGGCCATGGATGGTTGTGGCATCTAAACAATATACTTTAGGATCTTCTTCGTTAGGGATCGCCACAGCGGATCTGTTGTGCATATTTGATTTGGCATAGGTTTTACACTGGATGCCCTTCCTGACGCAACCCTCCCCAATCTATCCAGGCTTGGGACCAGCACTAAATATGCACTGGCTTGTGCAACCCCAGTGGCTGGGTATTTTACCTAATCTGCATGTCTTTGAACTGTGGGGGAAACCCACGCAGACGTGGGGAAAACATGCAAACTCCACACAGAAAGGCCCCCCTCGGCCATGAGATTCGAACCCGGAACCTTCTTGCTGTGAGGTGACAGTGCTAACCACCACACCACCCTGAACAATATGCTTTAGGATGAATAACTGATAAATAAGAGAGGAGTTTCAGGGATTAAAATGAACTTTATACTTGAATAAGCTTACTGTTATCCGAAAAAAACTGAGCCTTATAATTCCAGCGGTAAAAACCGAAATATGTAAATTTTGTTTAGCATTTCATTTAGGATAATTCTTTACATGAGAACACTGATTTAACTCTTTAGGTGTGCATAGTCTATACGGGGGAAAAAAACCAGCCACAGCCTGTTTAGTATTACACAACCCTAAATGAACAACCTGACTCTTTCATCACCTCCAGCTATTCAGATTATAGCTTTCCCACATGCCTAGAAGGCTACAAGAACTCAATACATCTATATTGCTACTCATATGATCCTCCTTGTTTATTTATTTTGTTTGGAGAAATAAAAAATACAGTCTGAAGGATTTCTCTAGGGCTCAATATTGTCCCTCGGCCTGAGCATACATACCCAATGCTTAGTTGACACTGTGTCCTTGGAAATCTTTTTTATTTAGCTTAGACTGAGCACCTTTCATATTACTAGATTTTGTACTGTCTTCCATAGTGCATTTCAACTTTCATCAATTAAAGAAAATCATACTATTCTAGTGAATCATGCTGTTGATTATACTGCAGGTTCTCAATCATCAAGATATGGACCAATATCAGACTGTGGGTTGTGGTTGTTTTTTTTTTTTTTTTTGCGCGCTGGCTACAGATATGGAGTTGAATCAGTGAAGTAAACTATATTGAGAAGGAAACTTTTTGTCAATAGCACTGAAAAATGCTGTAAATTTACAGTGTTTGTTGTACAGCAAAATGTTTATTTTTCTATCCACATTCACTGGATATGAGCAATCGTCCGCTCTGATTGGCTACTGTACTACTAGGCTATCAGCTCATATACCATGAGTAGAGAAAAACAAAATGGCGGCGCCGGTTGCTGAATCAACCGAGGACGAAATAAAAACTCTACTCGAAAACAAAACCCCAAAAAATTCAAAAAAAGCAGCAAAACATGGAAGGAAAGTATTTGATGGTAAGAACGTATCTCTTTATTTTCCAAGAATTATTATTATAGCATTTTTCACAAATTGCTACTGCAATTTCGCCGGTTTGTTTACATTCTAAGCGGAAATGATTTTGTTGGAGGTTTTGTGTAAAGTTTTTATTTATCGAATTTGCAAAAAATGAAAATGCCCTGTTTCTCAAAATCACAGTGAATGTGGATAGAATAAAATGGTTATTCCACTCAGTCTTGTCGTATATGGCTTATAGCCAACTCAGTGCTACACACCTCGTCGGCTATCAGCTCATGTACGACTCGATTTTGTGGAATAACTGTTAATTATTTCACAGGACTGTATTGTAAACAATTGGGCAATTAAAACAGCGTGTTGGTTTATGGTAAAGTACAAGAAAATACAATGCAGACTGGGATATTTTACATTTTAGGCAGGATTGAGAATGGTAAAGATTCTCGTTGTGTTACCATGCAAAAATTAGTGGATCATTTTTGTGCCTTTTATTTTATCCCATTAATTTAACACTTTATTTGAGTTCAAGTTTATTTGCTAGTAAAAACTCCAGTTTAGTAAAGCACTGAAATTTGTATTTTAGTGTGAGGTGGTTAGAGGTGGTTGAATCAGTCCAAGCTAGTTTGGGGAAGTGGTTGTTTGGGGAAGTGGTTCCCTAATGGTTAAGCCTTTGAGATACGGTACATATCAGAAGGTTGTGAATTCAGATATTAGCACTGCTAAGCTGACAAGTCCTTAAGGTGTTTTATCCTGCTTCATCGCACATCATATCTTGATATATACTCACCATCCACTTTATTAGGAACACCTCCACATTCATAGTTATCTAATCAGCCAATCATGTGGCAGCAGCACAATGCATAATCGTACAGAACCTCAGTATATCATCGAGACAGACTCACTGAAACTGCTGAAGATGGGTGATTTCTTTTTATGCCTCCGCCACCGTAAGGTGCAGGATGCATTATGTTTTCGGGTTGTCCGTCTGTCCGTGCGTGCACCCGTCCCGAAACCTTGTGAACGCGATATCTCAAAGGCTAATGAAAGGAATTTCACCAAACTTTCACCATTTGTGCGCTTTGGGACAAATATGAACTGATCAGATTTTGGGATCAAAAGGTCTAAGGTCAAGGTCACTGTGAGGTCAAATGTCTGTCCGAAAACCTTGTGAGCACAATATCTCCAAGGCAGATGAAAGGAATTTCACCAAACTTTCACCATTTCTGCATTTGGGGACAAAGATAAACTGATTAGATTTTGAGATCAAAAGGTCTAAGGTCAAGGTCACTGTGAAGTCAAGTGTCTGTCCGAAAACCTTGTGAACACAATATCTCCAAGGCTAATACAAGTAATTTCACCAGGTCAAAATTACTGTGAGGTCAAATGTCCATCCCCAAATCACAACTTAATAAGGCGTGTAGTCTACCGGGCGGAGGCATCCCCATCGACGCCGTTGGCGTCGAGTTCTATCTAGTTCTAATCCTTAGCTGTGCAGTGTCTGTGAGCCTGTGCCCATTATAGCCTCAGATCCCTGTTCTTGCATGCTGACATGCATGGAACCCAACATGGTCTTCTGCTGTTGCAGCCCACCTACCTCAAGGCTTGATGTATTGTACAACCATAGTTGTAAAGAGTGGTTATTTGAGTTAATATATCCTTTCTTGCACCTTAAACCAATCTGGCAAGGTTCCTCTGACCTCTCTTATCAACAAGGTATTTCCACCCACATAAATGTCAAGTCAAGTTTATTTGTATAGCGCTTTTAACAATAAACATTGTCGCAAAGCAGCTTTACACAATTTGAACAACTTAAAACATGAGCTAATTTTATCCCTAATCTATCCCCAATGAGCAAGCCTGTGGGGACGGTGGCAAGGAAAAACTCCCTCAGACGACATGAGGAAGAAACCTCGAGAGGAACCAGACTCAAAAGGGAACCCATCCTCATTTGGGCAACAACAGACAGCATGACTATAATATTAACAGTTTTAACATGAAGTCAGTTTTGTTGATGTTATAAACTCTTCATTGATGGAAACTTGAGTGCAAAACTGTTCATGACAACTGCAGTCCTAAAGTTAGCAAGTCAACTGTAGTCCTCAGCCATAAACGCATTACTGTAAGAGTCCAGAGCGTCCTCCAGGTGTGACTTTCATCTGTCCACATGGGGCCGTCCTCCACAGGAGCGATGCGATGAGACTCCAACCAGACACAGGGCACCAGGATGGATCAGGCAGGTCCGAGGAACAGAAGAGGTCAGCATCTCGATCCCAGGACCAACATGTAACTCAGAGGGACAGATTTGGGGGGAGGGGGGAGGGAGAGAAAACACAGGTTGTTAGGTATGCCCAATGTCACCTGAATAAGTAGGAACAGTATACATATTGCACTGAGTACAAGCAGGGACTCCGGCAACTAACTATGACAGCAAAACTAAAAGGGGAGAGCCAGAGGGTAACACAGGCATGAGGGAGCCCCGGGACATAAAGCAGCCAGCCACTACACCGTCATCAAACTCGAGTGAGCAAGCGAGTGGGAACTGACAGCATCCATACATCCCAGTTTACCAAAACATTATATGCCTGAGGACCCTCCAGATCTACACCTTTACCTCATAAGCACCATTAACAAAAGGCTTGACTAAATAGATATGTTTTCAGCCTAGACTTAAACACTGAGACTGTGTCTGATTCCCGAACATTACTTGGAAGGCTGTTCCATAACTGTGGGGCTTTGTAAGAAAAGGCTCTGCCCCCTGATGTAGCCTTCACTATATGAGGTACCAGCAGACAGCCTGCACCTTTTGACCTAAGTAGGCGTGGCGGGTCATAGAGGAGCAGAAGTTCACTCAGGTACTGTCGTGCAAGACCATTCAGTGCTTTAAAGGTCAATAGTAGTACTTTATAATCAATATGAAATTTGATAAATGTTACGCACAGTTCTGTGTGAATACTAAAGACTGTTGTATGTGACAATCCAAGGAGATGAGCAAACTCAAAGCAGACCTTCTGGTGCCAACATCCATGCCATGATCAAAATCCCAGAGATCACACTTTTTCTTCATTCTGATGTTTGATGTGAACATTAACTGAAGCTCTTGACTCATATCTGCATGATTTTATTTTATTTTTTTTGCATTGCACTGTTGCCACATGATTGGCTGATTAGATAACTGCATTAATGTACAGATGTTCCTAGTAAAGTGAGTGCTCATTCTCCCTGTTTTTCAGCTAACACATCAGTGCATGTAGAAGCCATATAGCTGTATGCCAAATTCTGCTATTAAAATGCACATCAACAAGTCATATTCAACCATTTTATCACAGTCCATGGTCTTGGGGTTGTTAAACACTTAAGGCTCTGCCAAATAACTGACAAGTTTGTTTTTCTTTTTCTAACCGTAAGAGGAAATTGTAGCCTAGCAGGTGGCCAGTTGTTAATGTTACAGCCAAGTGAATTGTGGCCTATTGAATTCAGAGCACACGGGGAATCCAAAAACCTTAGGATATAATTATTTTATTTTATTTGAAATTAAATTGTCATCTGTGGCCAGGACCATGTTGTTAGGAATTTTGGAGACCATCTAGTCTATGATGACCCATGCTGTTATAAGATTAGAACATGCTCTGCTCTTTATGAAGTGATAATGAATTGGATGATAAAGTAGTGTTTTTTTTTAGGCAAGCTGTTTCTGGGGCCACCCAAACTGTACCAGGAACTGCAGGAGCTCCAGCATGACCTGTCAGTGGTGGAGGAGGTCACACTCCTAGTGGGTACACTGCAGGGATCCTATCAGGTATAACTTTATATCAACAGATGCAATATTTTAGCATTGAACAATAATCCTCAGTTCAAGTAACTTTTTCTTTTAGTTCCTGTTTATCTGAGGTTAGTAATTAACAGTTGTTCCACGAAATCGAGTCGTGCATGAGCTGATCGCCGACGAGGTGCGTAGCGCAGAGTTGGCTGTAAGCCATGTATGTCATGTCAAGTCAACTTTATTGTCAAATATGCTATACATGCTCGACATACAGCACAGATGAAATTTCAGTCCTCTCTGACCCACGGTGCAAACAGGCAATCTCATCTCATCTCATTATCTCTAGCCGCTTTATCCTTCTACAGGGTCGCAGGCAAGCTGGAGCCTATCCCAGCTGACTACGGGCGAAAGGCGGGGTACACCCTGGACAAGTCGCCGGTCATCACAGGGCTGACACATAGACACAGACAACCATTCACACTCACACCTACGGTCAATTTAGAGTCACCAGTCAACCTAACCTGCATGTCTTTGGACTGTGGGGGAAACCGGAGCACCCGGAGGAAACCCACGCGGACACGGGGAGAACATGCAAACTCCACACAGAAAGGCCCTCGCCGGCCCCAGGGCTCGAACCCAGAACCTTCTTGCTGTGAGGCGACAGCGCTAACCACTACACCACCGTGCCGCCGCAAACAGGCAATGCAATAAATAAAAATAGAAGAATTGAAATAAATAATATAAACAGTATAAACACTCTAGATAAGAACTAGACATAGACTAAACACTATATATATATATATATATATATATATATATATATATATATGTATATATATATATATATATGTATGTATATATATATGTGTGTGTGTGTGTTTAGTATGACGAGGTTGCGAGGTTGAGTGGAATAACTGTTTTATTCTATCCACATTCACTGGATTTTGAAAAACGACACATTCTTATTTTTAGCTTTCGCAAATTTGATAAATAAAAACTATTACAAAACGTCCGACAAAATCATTTCCACTTAGAATGTAAACAAACCGGCGAAATGACAGGAGCAATTTGTGAAAAATGCTATTATAATAATTCTTGAAAAAAAAAAAACGTTCTTACCATCAAATACTTTTCATTCCATATTTTGCTGCTTTTTTTTTTTTATCTCCCACTGGCTGAAAGACCCGAAGGGGGATTGATTATGTCGTGGTGATGTCTGTCCGTCTGTCCGTCCGTCCTGGAAAGGGTACTCACCTTTTTGAAATGAACTCCTCTCACAATTCTTGGAGGAATTTCACAAAACTTAGCAAAAGGCTTTGTTATATTTTGGTAATACGCATATTGCAATTTAGTTCAATTCAGTCACATTTCACCAGAGTTATGGCCCTTGATTACCAAACTTGTACTTTGACAATTTCATGATGGTGTATTAAGCACTTATAGTTGCCAGCAGAGGATAGTGTGCTCTCAGAGCACTCTTCTTCTGTTCTTTTTTTTTGGGGGGGGGGTTGTTTTCAAGTAGAGTTTTTATTTTGTCCTTGGTTGGTTCAGCAAAACGCTCTGCTATTTTGTTTTTATCTACTCATGGTATATGAGCTGATAGCCTAGTAGTAGAGTAGCCAATCAGAGCATGCGATCGCTCATATCCAGTGAATGTGGATAGAATAATAAGTGATATGTTACCAGCATCGTGTGTGTGTGTGTGTGTGTGTGTGTGTGTACGTGCAGAATCTTAACACAACAGTGGGGCAGGACTGGTGCCTGGCTCTGCAAAGGCTCATCCGCATCAAAGAGGGTGAGATCCAGTGTGCCAACAAGTGTCGTTTGCGGTTAATGGTGCCTGGCAAGCCTGACAAGTGAGTAGTGAAGGGAACTGGAACAGGCTGGCAAATTGTCTTTGAATGTGGGCAGGCTTGCCCCAGGCTACACATTCATTCTGTTAAACGATTTAAAGCACTTTTCAGTTATTGGGAATGATTACCGGAGGGCTTCTGCTTTGTGGATTTGTTCTGGGGCTGCAGCTGCTCTCGATGTTGCCTGTTCATACAGCCAAATGGACTGGGCTGAGCTTAGCTTTGGCAACAGAACTTTGTTGGGAACAGATAGTTGAACAGCTGTTTATTAATCACCCAAGTGCCATTACAAAGTGTGATGGTTTCAGCAGTAGTACTTTTTTTTTCCTTATGATGTTTGCTTGTTTTCTTTGAGAGCATATAGGCCTATTAGAAATGTCTTTTCATTAAAGTGCTTTTATAAATGTGGTAAGAAATTATCACTGGAGCGTGGAGCTCGGGTAATCTGTTTTAGTGACAGCTGGTGTTGAATTCCTTATGGAACGTGTGTTTGCACATGTTTTTGCAGGTCTGGGCGTCCAGTCAGTTTTACAGTGGTTTTCAATACTCCCAGCCCAATCAGTAAAATCTCATGGGTCAATCGCTTGCATCTTGCTAAAGTTGCTCAAAGTAAGTAGATATCAGAAAGAAGTTGTCAAAAAGTCTCTACATCCTTCCCCTGGATTTATCATTTTTCATCAGTTAAAATCCAAGTTGATGTGCAACACTTCTTGCTGTGTGTATAGGGGAAGAGAACTTGCCTGGTTGGGTATGTGCACAGGATGATGAGAAAACTAAGCCTCCATTCTGGTGTCCGCTCCTGGCTTGCCGTGTACCTCTGTTCTCTCCAAAAACTCAAGATCTGAAGGTGAGACCCAATATGGAACTCTTTAAAGTACTTGTACTCCATGGTCCTTGTGGTAGTAGAATGTTAAAAAGAGCACAGCACAATGATGTAACACAAAGACTGTATATGCACTCACTTTATTAGGAACACCCATACATCTGCTGTTTTATGCACTTCTCTAAATCAGCCAATCCCTTGACAGCAGCGCAACGCATAAAATCATGCAGATAGAAATCAAGAGCTTCAATTAATATTTACTTCAAACATCAGAGCGGGAAAAATTGTGATCACTGTGGCATGGCTGTTGGTCCCAGATAGACTGGTTTGAGTATTTCAGAAACTGCTGATTGCACAGAACAGTCTGTAGAGTTTACACAGAATGGTGCGAAAAACAAAAAACACTGAGTGAACGACTGTTCTGTGGGTGGAAACACCTTGGTGATAAGAGAGGACTGAGGAAAATGGCCAGATGGGTTTGAGCTGCCAGGAAGGATATAGTAACTCATATAATTACTCTGTACAACCGTGGTGAGCAGAAAAGCATCTTCTGCTATAGCAGAAGACCGCATTGGGTTCCACTCCTGCCAGCCAAGAACAGGAATCTTAGAATCAAGAACAAGTGCCTATTACAGTCGCCGGTGAGTACAGAGTAGACCAAGATAGTAGAGTACATGTAATAGATATCCATTGTCAATGGGTTCGAAAAGTGTTAAACTTCACCCCTCCCTGTCTCCCCTGCTCCGGTTGGTGATCAGTCATCTGGTGATTATACCTGAAACAAAGTTGCTTTGTCTCATTAGAAAATCAATGAAAAATGTCACAACAGTTTAGCAATAACAAAACTGACCTCAGTCTCACTTTAATCACCAAAAGGATCATCTCATCTCATTATCTCTAGCTGCTTTATCCTGTTCTACAGGGTCGCAGGCAAGCTGGAGCCTATCCCAGCTGACTACGGGCGAAAGGCGGGGTACACCCTGGACAAGTCGCCAGGTCATCACAGGGCTGACACAGACACAGACAACCATTCACACTCACATTCACACCTACGGTCAATTTAGAGTCACCAGTTAACCTAACCTGCATGTCTTTGGACTGTGGGGGAAACCGGAGCACCCGGAGGAAACCCACGCGGACACGGGGAGAACATGCAAACTCCGCACAGAAAGGCCCTCGTCGGCCACGGGGCTCGAACCCAGGACCTTCTTGCTGTGAAGCGACAGCGCTAACCACTACACCACCATGCCGCCCCCAAAAGGATCAAATAAACTTAATTTAATTTTTGCATGTTCTCCCCGTGTCTGTGTGGGTTTCCTCCGAGTGCTCCGGTTTCCCCCACAGTCCAAAGACATGCAGGTTAGGTTAATATGGAACGATCTTGGGCTGAGGTGCCCTTGAGCGAGGCGCCTAACTCCCAACTGCTCCCCAGGCGCTGTTAGCATGGCTGCCCACTGCTCTGGGTATGTGTGTGCTCATTGCTCACGTGTGTGTGCATGTGTGTATTCACTGCTTCAGATGGGTTAAATGCAGAGAGGAATTTCACAAGTGTGTGATGAATAAAGTTGGGCTTTCTTTCTTTCTTAAAAATTGAAGTATCTACAATTTCTTATTGACGTGACTGGGTTCCTGTAATCTGCATAAGGCGATAATGAATCTGCACTCCGTCTTACAAAACCCATGTGACACAGCCCCAGAAGTAATTAAGAGCTCTTGGGTGTCATCAGTCCTCTCTGACACTGCTATTTGGATAGCTGTGATGAGTTTGCTTTTGGTAATTAAAAGTACTGAGGTCCTGTAGAACTATTTTCCAAAAACTGATCTTCAGGCCTCACAGGCAGTCCACATTTGTGCTCTCTATCTGCTTGGAACACACACCAGATTTTCATTGTTATTATCGATGATATGTTACAGGTGTGCTAGGAGAAAAATGTAGCTGTCTGGAGTAGTATGAAGGTTTGGAAAACTGATTACTGCTCACTTTAAGTAAACGTAGTTGGTGTAGTAAATGAACTACAAGGACAAGCAATGTCTTTGATTAAGATCCTCAGATCTCTTCCATGTGGGGGGAAAAAACCTTGCTCTAGATTTTGCAGGGAAAGTATAATTAATTTGGAATACATTTATGTATTTTATAATTCCCTCAAATGGCATTCCGTAGTATTTTAGTGTATTTATGATGTTCAGAACATGAATTTTAACATGACATATTGTGATCAGGGGACAGTACGGTGGTGTCGTGGTTAGCACTGTTGCCTTACAGCAAGAAGGTTCTGGGTTCGAGCCCAGCGGCTGACGAGGGCCTTTCTGTGTGGAGTTTGCATGTTCTCCCCATGTCTGTGTGGGTTTCCTCCAGGTGCTCCGGTTTCCTCCACAGTCCAAAGACATGCAGGTTAGGTTAATTGGTGGCTCTAAATTGACCGTAGGTGTGAGTGTGAATGGTTGTTTGTCTCTGTGTCAGCTCTGCGATGACCTGGCGACTTGCCCAGGGTGTACCCCACCTTTCGCCCGTAGTCAGCTGGGATAGGCTCCAGCTTGCCTGCGACTCTGCACAGGATAAGCAGCTACAGATGATGGATGGATGGATGGATGGATGGATGGATGGATGGATATTGCGATCATATCAAGCTGTCAGCCAGTGACTTAATATTGCTCCTCGCATGAGTTCATATTTATTCAAGTTCGAGGTCAGAATTGAGCATAGCTCAGATATGTCTTTGTATTCAGCAAATTTGTCCTACCTGTGCAAATCTAACACAAGTCTGTAATAATGCCTGAAGTCTGAATACCAAAGTGCGCCATTTCATGATTAACTCCTCACTGTGCATGTGTTACTCAACTAGAAATATACTTATCACTTTATTAGAGATCTATAATGTGTTTAGTTTTTCTTCTCTTCACATTTTACTTCCATTCTAATATTATGCCCCTTCTAATAACATTTGAAAAACACTTAATGGATTTCGGCAGCACGGTGTTGTAGTGGTTAGCACTGTCGCCTCACAGCAAGAAGGTCCTGGGTTTGAGCCCAGTGGCTGACGGGGGCCTTTCTGTGTGGAGTTTGCATGTTCTCCCCACATGTCTGCGTGGGTTTCCTCCACAGTCCAAAGACATGCAGGTTAGGCTAATTGGTGGCTCCAAATTGACAGTAGGTGTGAATGTGAGTGTGAATGGTTGTCTGTCTCTATGTGTCAGCCCTGCGATAACCTGGCAACTTGTCCAGGGTGTACCCCGTCTCTCACCCATAGTCAGCTGGGACAGGTTCCAGCTTGCCTGCGACCCTGCACAGGATAAGTGGTTACAGATAATGGATGGATAGATTAGTGGATTTCTCCAGTTTTTTTTTCTTTCCAACCTTATCTTTTTACTGTATCTATTTCAACTCTATATCAACATATAATGGAAGTACAAGAGCATCTTTTGAAGTGGAAGGTGTTGTTATGGAGTGTTATCCAACTTCACTCACTTCTTCCAGCTTGTCCCACTTATGTGCGTGGGGTCGCTGCCATGTAGACCCTATTGATCCACACGTCACATTAATTGGAGCATAGTTTTACGCCCAATGCTCTTCCTGCCACAACCCTCCCATTTCTAGGCTTGGGAAACAACCATTCTCTCACACACAGACACACACGAACAATTAATAGTAGCCAGTTAACCTAACCTGCATGTCTTTGGACTGTGGGGGAAGCCAGAGCACCCGGAGGAAACCCACGCAGACACGGGTAGAACATGCAAACTCCACACAGAATGGCACCCGTCAGCCACTGGGCTCGAACCCAGAACCACCACCTTTCTGTGAGGCGACAGTGCTAACTACTGCACCACCGTGCCGCCTGGAGTGTTATCCAACTTTAAAAAAAAAAAGGACTAATACATTACAAAATGATTCTGGTCACCAGCTTTCAGTGAGGTGCAATTGGTCTACACTGGTAATGCTTTAGTACAAATTCTTTCCAAGTGCAAAACTTTGACTAAAGAATTCATGAAGGTGAGCTAAACAAACAAAACTTATGTCTTGCGTAAACATTTATTGACTGCTGTAACAGCTACTCTTAGACTTTCATTAAAAGTGAGTTTCAAGACAATGGATGTTTGGTCTTTTCCCAGAATAGAGGAACGGTAATTGTATTACAGATGCAATACATAGTGATTAGGAAGGTGATTAGGTAAGTGATAAGCAGGGCTTTGAACCAGAATTTTTTTCCTATTGGTTCGTTCCGAACAGAAACGGAATTTTAACGTTTCCGGTTTTGGGTTCCACCATTAAATAGACGTTCCCGAACCGGTTAGAACAAAAAAATTTAGTTCCCGGAACGGTTAATTACGTTCCCTGTCAGCTGTTTAACAAATGGCTATAAAATTATGTCTCTGTCTCATCCAGCTTAAGCCAAATGTAGGCTAATTCTATTACAACCTTCATTAAATAAGACAAGAAATAATTCAAAACAATTATTATTTCAAATGTTGGCGATTTGGATTCTCAGTATGTCTTCCCATCTACACAAACAGAAAAAGTGCCAAAAATGAAAGATAATTCGTTTAGTGTGTTACCAAAGGCTAGTCAGGCCCTATAGAGGGCTACCGCATGACGTCACCGCGCCGCGAGATTTTGTTAGGCGCCATATTGGAAGACCAAGTACACATCTATGCAAGTACATACATACATAAAACAAACTACACCTGAAATGTAGCCAGGGCCGGTTCTGCCCTAATCTGGACCTGGGTGCAACATCGCGCAACCCCCCCCCCCCCCCCCCCCCCCCCAAAAAAAAACACCAGTCTAAATCAGGACAACCATCACATAACTATAACTATAAACATTTTATATCAACTATTTTAACTAAATGGGCTATAATAAATAAGCCTGCAGGCAGCCACGGCGGGCTGCCTCAGAAAAGTAACCATTCAATGACACAACTGAAAGCCTGCAGCCACGGTGGGCTGCCTCAGAAAAGTAACCATTTGTCCTACCTTAAAACTCGTTTTGCATTTTCTGCCTCCTTTTTTGTATTTTCGACCCTCCGTTTATTTTCTTTCCTTTTCTGAAAACCCGATTTGTGTCCAGACATTTTGTTCTGCTACCAACGAACTAACTCGTCAGGTCTCGTCTCTCGAGCCCGCGATGATTCCCGTGGGAAGGGCAACAATTGATACATTTTTACAAACAGCCAATAGGGAGGTTGCAACGTTCAGGCTCTTCTTTGCTCAGACACTCAGTAATGCACTTACTCACTTATTACCACGTGGAGACGTGATAGTAGTCCACCTTCCCGCTCTCTCCATTCAGTCAGCAAACGTCACACAGGAAGTGAACCCCAGCGGGTCATAGAAACTTGCGCAGGAGAAGAATGACTTTTTTATTTGTAGGCTACGGAAACTTTGAGGAACGAAATAAAAACCAGTATTAACCGGTTACCATTATTTTTAATAAGCGTTTCTGTTCCGGAACATAAAAAATAATAAAGTTTCTGGTTTCGTTTCTGTTCCATGTGAAATAGAAAAAGTTCCCGGTTTTCATTTTCGTTCCTTGAACCGGTTCAAAGCCCTGGTGATAAGTAATGCTTTTTTTAAGGAATAGCCAAGGTAAGCATACAGGTGTACTGTATAGTGAGCCAAACGTAGTTATTGAGTACTATTTTGGTGATTTCAGGGAGATTTGAACCTACGGGTGCTACAGGGAAGGAAACTTAATACCATGCATTTTGAGGTACAATTGGTATGCCCTGACAGTCTTTTGTGTGTCGCAGCCTGTAATTTATAACTTATTTTACCTTAGTCAAACTCCCTGATGTCTTGCTCTTTAGGTGTGGCACCTCAGCATGGAGAAGTAGGGCATGTTACAAGTGCAAAGCTTCAACGGAATACAAATAATGGAGAAAACAACTACTGGCTGCCAGGGAAAAAAATCCAAGTCCATAAGGAATGGCACACGAGTTGTAGACGTAGGGCAGCAATTACAGCGTACAAGTCCTTAGTTGATTGAGTGGATCAAGAAGAATTGAATTTGATGACTTCATCCTGGCGTGTAAAACGTTGCCATGCTCTGAATGTGTATTCAGCAGTTGAGTGTGAGAGAACACAAGCAAATAAGTGGCTGTTTATCCAGGCTGTGGCAGAGACAATGTAAGAAAACGCCTGAAAAGTGAACATGGCTGTGTCTTCACTATTGTAATATAACCTCTACCCTCACTTCAAAGTAAAGCAATCAAAATTCAATGGAGTAGAAAGCTAAAGTAGGTTAGAAGAAAGGGGGGGGGGTCTCATTGACAGGTAATTCAATGTTCTTAGCTCTCTTGTGCTAGCTTTTGGGTTTGCGCAGAAATAAATTTAATCACAAAAGGAAAAAAAAAAACCTGCTAGTAAAACTTCAAACTGACTGGAAGCGGCATACCTGCAGCATTTCATCACATTCGGATGGAAAGTGAGATTGCCTACAATCAAGCCCCAATATAAATAGTTCTAACCAGCTAATTAATGCACATATTAAATAAGCCTGACATTTTCATAGAAAGGAAAGCAGAAAGAACATGCCCCGAAGATAATTCTAGATTAATGCAGCTCCTACTGAGCTAATTCAGATAGAAAGGAAAGTATGTTGGCTGTTGTACTGTACATCAGAGAGCCACAGTGCACACTCGGCAGGGTCCAGTGTAAGTGCACACACTCCCATAACAACGTGCCTTTGTTTCATACAACCGGCAGCGCCGCAAAGAATACATCATCGGTATTATTTTTTCCTACAACAATGAAACTGAATCTGTTTCTAATCACATTTTATGACAGAAACATCACTGGGCTGTCTTACAGCTGACTAAACAAATATTATACTGCTGTACCACTGCTATAGTTTACTGCATTTTTACTGTATTAATTAAGATCAGCCTAGTGTTAGCAAGGTGCAACACTTCCATAGTTATGAGGAAATGGGAGACAGGCTTGTGACAACTCAATGTGCGTTTTAGTAGCTCATCCGGCAGACAGGCGATGAGTTTATGCCTTCATGTGTCGTCCGTCTGGTGTCCTCCACATTTCATGAAAATCACTTCACCGATTTTTTTTTTTTTATTCTTTTTGGCAGGAAGGTAGGTCTGCCTGGGGTGCATATAGCTTCTACCCAAATTTGCATAATTGCAATTAATAATGAAGATATGGAGTAATTAAGCCCTAATGAGCAACTTCCACACGAATCACATCTTCTCCCTCAATTCTTCACTGATTTTGATTCTTTCTGGCATGAAGGTAGGGGTAACTAGAGTGCATATAACTTCTACCCATATTTGATTAATTACAAATATTAATGAACTCATGGACTAATTAAGCCTTAATGAGCGTCCATCCATTATCCATAACCGCTTATCCTGTGCAGGGTCGCAGGCAAGCTGGAACCTATCCCAGCTGACTATGGGCGAGAGGTGGGGTACACCCTGGACAAGTCGCCAGGTCATCGCAGGGCTGACAAACAACCATTCACACTCACATTCACACCTACAGTCAATTTAGAGCCACCAGTTAACCTAACCTGCATGTCTTTGGACTGTGGGGGAAACCAGAGCACCCAGAGGAAGCCCATGCAGACATGGGGAGAGCATGCAAACTCCATAAAGAAAGGCCCCCGTTGGCCACTGGGCTCAAATCCAGAACCTTGTTGTGAGGCAACAGCGCTAACCACTACACCACCGTGCTGCCCTGCCTTAATGAGCAGTTCAACAAAAATCACTTCTTGATCAATTCCTCGCCGTTTTGGATTCTTTCTGCCAAATAAGTCGATATTCCTAGAGTGTATATACTGTAGCTTGTCTATAGTCTATACACTAAAATATATAGTCTATATTTATTGTGCAAGGTGGCCCACTTTAGATTGTTCCTTCTGGACTAGACGGGGCTGGAGTGAGCTATGCCATCATTGACCGTCTCCTTTCACTTGCTTTCACTTTTCGGTGTTGAGATGTTCAGCTCTCTCCTCTCTGGTTACCGGCTTCTCTTTCTGTAAGAACACAAGAGAGACACACACACACACAAATTGCTGGTAATCCTACACAGGTGAGACTCATCACGTTTTACCTGCTGGTTCAACCTGCCTCCTCTCCATCCACAAATGACGCTCGATCACACCCCTGCTGCCACACAGGAATTTTTTCCTTATTACAGATACACAAATTATAATACATTACATACAGGAAATGTGAACATTAGCAACTGTGTTTAATTTGTCTCTTTTCCTTCTCACACTTTTTTTTTTTTTGATGTTTAAAAAAGTTTTAAAGGAGCACTTTTTAACTTCTGAGCTTTCAGCTGCCTTTGATATTAATTGAAATTTTAGAGAAAACATTGCATTCCTTTGAAAACATCATCCCCTTTCCCTTGAACTGAGAATACTGCATATGCTGTGCATTGCTTTGAAAGGAAAATTGGCTGATTGATCAGCTTTTTTCCAGTTCTGCACAGGACTGATTTCTGGACTGGAAAAATGTGAACAGAAGCCGAAAATGAACAAATTAGCTCGATCCACTGTAAGCTTTTAAACTTTGTAAACTACACATCCAACCATAATGATGCTCAGAGGTGGGAAGTAATAATGTATAATCACTTCTGATCTTTCTTGCGTTCCTTTTTTTTTTTTCTTTTCTTCATCTTTTGACTTTGACTTACTTGATTTCAAGAGAAAATCTCTAACTTCTGTTCACTACAACTTCAAGCACTACATTTCTCTATAATCATTAATGACATTGTGATTCTTTTTTAGCATCAGATTGCGTCAAAGCTAACAAATGTAAATTTTAATGCGAACTAATACCCATTAATGTGATCTTATTTGTACACTTTGTATTTATCAGGGCAGTTTATGTTGTGACAACTAGCTATTAGCATTCACCTAGTTTGTATTATCATAAAAGCAAACATTTGAAAGATTAGCAATAAAGCTGTTGTTATTTAGCTATAGCTAATGTTTTCCCACATTCTTTGATTCCTTGGTAAAAAAAAAAAAAAGAGGCACTAATTAACAATCAGCAAATAAGATGGGTGTCTTTTTCTTCTGTGAAACTTTCTTGTAATTTTACTTTCATACTTTGTTTATACTTTTCTGCTTGAACGCCACTGAAGCTGTACTTCAACCTTTACTAGAGTATTTATTTCGATGAGTACCGTTGATTGTGCTGTATAAATACATAAGTGTTCTTTGATTGCACTTTCTGCTGTGCTGTACTGATATTATAGACCAGCCTTGGACTGCATGTAATGATGTACATATCCTCTTACTCCACAGCTCCAGATGGCCCTTCACAATCCAGTTCAGTGTGCTCTGCTGGGTTTCTCTGCAGCCAGTACCTCTCTGCCTCAGGGCTATCTCTGGGTGAGCATGTCTCCATTACATTACAGTGTCATCAGTAACAAACATCTTTAGTAATCATTAGTGCAGTTCTTCATGTCAAGTTTTTTTTTTTAAATAGTCCGAACCATTTATCCGCTTTGACTTGTTTGCAAATTAAGGTTCATGAGCTCATTTAAACTCGTCATTGTCAACTCTTATATGTTGCATCTCTGCTTTTAATAGATTCATTCACAATAATAATAATAAATAATAATAATAATACCTTACAAAATTTAAGCATGACCTAACTGTCTTAGAAAAAGTCTGTCTGTCATAAATATAAGCTGGATTCTGACACTGGTATGATTTTGCTTTGTGAATATCCACTTCTATTGACTAAAGGAACTAGGTTGTGGATTTACACCAATGCCCCGTCATATTTAATGCTGACGATTTGTTTCTTATTCGTTCTTTTATAACCCTGTTTCCCAAAAAGTTGGGATACTGTGTAAAATATAAATAAAGCCAGAATGCAGTGTAGGTACAGCACATCTCCTCAACTACGTCTCCCATAACTCCCTCACTTCCTGCCCCGGACAATATCCACCTCATCTTTCACTGCGCCACGATTGGGTAGCGTACTACTATGAATCGTGACGCAAGCTCGCCAATAAATTGGGTGGGCCAAACAATTTTCACTCTCTCTCTGACTGATTTCACCGTTGGTATTAAAGAGATACTACTCCCTGCAGGCAGAAACAAAGGAACAAGCACGCATTGTTGTATGGACCACTGGCCACGGTTAAAAGTACCTCAGTCGCATTGTTTTGCTTTTGTTGTGTTTGAAACCGGTTACTGTTATTACTACACCATAATAACGCAAAATAGGAAGATTAGAGGCGAGTAGTTCCCTCCACGTCTTCAGCCAACGAACATTCAACCAAGGACCTTCTGGATCAACGAGATCTCGCCCAGGAAAGACTTCTGCAACATAGTAGATCTGCATTAAACTGAATTAAAGATGTGCTCCGCACTTTTCAGAAGAATACATAGAAACGAAGGATCATCGACGAACTCCTTCAGCCGCCACGCAAGAGCAGTCCCAAGTAAGGCTGGCATTTGGGCAATGTTAGTCTTAGCTTGATTAGTTTATGTGAAAAGTGCTACTTAAACCTAAGGTTGTTTCATGTGTGTGCATAATAATCACATAGCTTTGGTGTGATCATATGTTATTGTATTTCTCAGTTTTACTCTGGTAGATAGATTTTGCATGCCCTATCTCTCTTTACCTCTCTCTCTCTCTCTCTCTCTCTCTCTCTTTCTCTCTAACACCCTCTTACCACGCACCATTGTACACACACCTCAGCATTCAGTCTTCAGTAAACTTTGGGGTGATTAGGTCATTGGATAACTAAGCTAGTCCTTTGTTAAAATCCTTTGTCTAATCAGTCATACAGAGCGCCTACAGTCCCCTACCCCACCTTTAGCGAACATTCCACTCACTGGCATACACCTTTTGTGGACCTTTTGCATACGCGTCACTCAAACTCTCTTGTCTCCTCCCTCTCCTCCTCTCTCTCCCTTCCTCCTACTTTCACCCAGCGCACAGCCATGCCATTGTACACGCCCAGATGCTCATTCTCTCACACGCAGACAGACAACATCTCCCTCTCTCACTTAGCATACAACCTTTGTTAACCATTAGCTTGCAAACACATACACACACACCTACTTCCGCACTTATACACACAGTATTACTACCTCATCATCATTTTGTGCCTTGATTATTGAACTGTTGCTAGAATTGTTGAATGTACCTGACCAGTATTATCCTCACTTGATTTTGTCATTTTAATAAATTAGATATTTACAAGAAACTGTGTCTTGTCTGTTTTGCTGCAGTATTACCTGAAGCTATCCTCTGCCATCAAAGAATTCACATTGCCTTCACTGATCTAGTGTATCACTAGAGTAATTAATTCTTTAATTTAAAAATTAATAGAAATATTGATTAGTAAAATTAATGAACTGATAGTTTGAGACTAATTGTATGAGACTGATTTAATAATGCAATTGCACCTACAGCAATGATTTGCAAATCATGGAAACCCTATATTTCATTGAAAATAGAAGAATGACAACATATCTAGTGTTGAAATCAAGAAATTTTATTGTCCTTTGAAAATTATACGCTCGTTTTAAATTTGATATCAGCTACATGTTTTTAAAAAAAAGTTGGGACAGGGGCATGTTTAGCACTGTGTTGCATCACCTCTTCTTTTAACAACACTCTGTAAACATTTGGGAACTGAGGAGACCAACTGTAGTTTTGAAAGTGAAATTGTCCCTTTCTTGCCTGATATATGATTTCTGCTGCTCAACAGTTCAGGGTCTCTTTTGTTATATTTTTCATATTCATAATGTGCCAAATGGTATGAATGGGAGACAGATCTGAACTGCAGGCAGGCCAGTTTAGTACCTGGACTCTTTTACTACAGAGTCATGCAGTTGTAATATGTGCAGAAAGTGGTTCGGTACCGTATGGTCTTGCTGAAATAAGCAAAGGCTTCCCTGAATGAGATTTTGTCTGGATGGCAGCGTGTTGCTCCAAAACCTGTATATATCATTCAGCATTAATGTTACTTTCCAAGATGTGCAAGCTCCCCAAGTCATGTGCACTAATGCACACTCATACCATCACAGATGCTGGCTTTTGAACTGTGCACTGATAAAAGCCAAATGCTCTCCTCTTTCGCCTAGAGATGCAGTGTCCATGATTTCCTAAAAGAATTGCAAATGCCGATTCATCAGACCACAGGACAGTTTTCCACTTCGCCTCAGTCCATTGTAAATGAGCTCAGGCCCAGAGAAGGTGGTGGTGTTTCTGGATATTGTTTATATATGGTTTTAACTTGCATTTGTAGATGCAGTGATGACTGTATTCACAGATTATGGCATTTGAAAGTGTTCCTGAGCCTATGCGGCAATTTCCACTACAGAAATTGGGGCGGCACTGTGGTGCAGTGGTTAGCACCGTCACCTCACCGCAAGAAGGTTCTGGGTTCAAACCTCACGACCGACAGGGGCCTTTCTGTGTGTAGTTTGCATGCTCTCCCTGTGTCTGCATGGGTTTCCCCCACTTGTCAAAGAGCTGTGGATGAGGTAAAATACCCAGCCACTGGGGTTTGCACAAGCCAGTGCATACTTAGTGCCAGTCCCAAACCTGGATAAATTGGGGAGGGTTGAAAGAATGCCAACATACCTACTGCCAAAGTTTAAACCGACCACTCATTGCCATGATTAGTATGAATAAAGGCAATTAATGTGATTAAAAAAAAAAAAGATTTTAAAAAACAAAATTGTGTCGGTTTGTAATGCAGTGCTGCCTGAGGACCCGAAGATCACAAGCATGCAGTTTTGGTTTTCATCCTCTTCCCTTGCGTACAAGAGAGTTCCCTGGATTCTCTGAATCTTTTAATGATATTATGTACCATAGATGATGCGATTCCCAATTTTTTTATTTATTTTTTTTACAATTTTACATTGAGGAATGTTATTCTTAAATTGTCACACTATTTGCCCATGCAGTCTTTCACAGAGTGGTGAACCCCTCCCCATCTTTACTTCTGAGAGACTCCACCTCTCTGGGATGCTTTTTTTTTTATACCCGATCATGTCACTGACCTGTAGCCAATTAACCAAATTAGCTGTGAGATGTTTATTTTTTCCTTTTAGCATTGCACAACCAGTCTTTTGTTGCCCCGTTCCAACCTTTTTGAAACATGTTGCTGGCATTAAATTCAAACTCGGCATGCATTTTGAAAATAAATAAATAAAGCTATTTTCCTCCCAAGATTAATCTTTTCCAAGGATGGTGAAGGCTAACACGTGCTTCCTCTGAGACATTTAAGTGGCTTTTTGAAACTTCTTTATGAACTGTTGATCATGCGATGTCATAGGGCAGCATAGCACACTTGAAGGAAAGCACTATCTACCCTCTTCTGCATACATAAGATTACAGACACCCGCACTTGGTTAGCATTGCTGTGCTTGACAGTGGTGTGAGATTGTCCTTTCTCCTACACAGGCCAGTTTTGCTTCATCAGAATTCAAACTTGTGATTTCCCAGCGATATGCTCCCGGCCAAACACTTTTCTGTTTTGCTACTCAGGAGCTGGTTATAACATATTGTATTTTTACTCTTCGCTTTTAACTAAACTTTTTGTCGTCGTAAGTAGACTTCAAACATTTCTGAGTGAAAATCTCTGAAACTTAATATATACCAGCTCTGGTTTTCCCTGTATTGATCCTTGCTTGTTATTCTACTGTATATTACTGATCATTCTTATTTTGTCTGCATTATAATCCCTGCTGTAGACTACTGGTTATTAATTCCTAGATTCAGGTGCATCCTGCTTATCCCAACACCTTAAAAAAAGATTCATTAATCTGCAGCATTTTAATTATTACTATATCACACATGCTACCTCTGTCCCTTTTCCTGTCTCATTCCGTCATCTCTTACACATATGCACACTGTCCCCTTGGGTCTGCACAGGTGGCCAGTGGTGGAGATGAATCATATGGACAGGTGGAGATCTTCTCCTTGAACAGAGCCACTCCACGCTCAGTGAAGAGCTTCCTTCTGGCCTCCCCTGCACTGAGTATCGAATATGTAACAGAGGCCAGCACTAAAGAAAATGAAGGACAAGCATCTGAAGGAGCTGGCAGAATTGGGCACACCATCTGTGTGGGGTTACAAGATGGCAAGTGAGTCCAACTCTGATTTTCAGTGAAGTGTTTTGGGTTGTCCAATAAAAATATGTATCACATTTCAAGTAGTTTTCTAGGAGAGGGAGTAAATGTGGTGTGTGTGTGTTTAATTACAGTATCCTAGTTTATGGCAGTGTGGATACTGCTGCCCAGTGCCTCTTGACCTTCCAAAACCCTGAAGGTTGTCCTGTTCTCTGCCTAACACACACAGACAACTTCCTCTTCGCTGGACTGACAAATGGCAAAGTTACAGTTTATGGCAAAAAGATTGCGGGTAAGAACTTGCTTGAAAGATATATCTAAAATGTCAGAATTGCCGCCAATTCAATATTATGTAGGGAAAAAACATAACATTTTCATAAGCAATAAAAGCTCAAAAATCAGTGGGTAGTCAATAAAAATGGAATATGGCATAACACATGTTGTGCAAATCTCTTTAATTATCCCAGTATTTGGACACATTTCCTCCACTGATTATTCAGACTCGCACCATATGTCTCAAATGATTGATTTGACTTGAATGAAATTTCTCTGCACGCTCTGTGCAACTGCTCTACCATCAGTCTACCATTTTGAAGGAGTGTTTGGCACACTTCTTGTGTACCCGCTTAAAAATGAGTGCAAAAGTTTGTACTAAACTATAAAAGACAAAGAAATCTAAATGATATTAAGTTATGTAATGTTCTATATGTGTATTATGTAATATTGTCTATATAATCTTATATTTTACAGACGTTCATTATTATAAGGAATAAAATGGTCAAATAGTGCATGTTAAGCTACTATTTTAAATCCATATATTTAAAAAAAATTTATATTATTTGAGATGTAAATATCCCAGAAACTACATAGTCGAGGCAAATGAAACTGAACAGGCTTAATGTTGAGCAATATAAGATTTATTCCTCAAAATTTGAATAAGAAATTCAAAGGTATGTGGATTCCATGAACGATTTCACAACTTTTCAATATTCGCGCCACCTGAGACACGGCACACGTCAGGACTCCCTAAAGTGAATGACGCATGAAATGGAATGACAAATGACAGGTAGTAAATTTGAACAATAAATGGTCCCTTGTCATTCAGATTCTTACAAATGGAATAACGATTGAAATCTTTAGTTTTAGACCTCCCTAGGATAAGATAAGTGGGTGCTTGGTGGGATATCAGCTTTTACAAATGGAATGACAGGGTTTCTATATGTATTGACTTACTTTGAGCTAATGTTGTCAGTGATATCACCTTTTACAAATGGAATGATAAGGTTTCTAGGTGGAATGACAAACTTTGAGGCAATGTTATCAGTGATATCAAATTAACAAATGGAATGACATTGTTTCTAGGGTTAGGGTTAGGTTATAGGTGATATCACTGATAACATTGCCTCAAAGTATGTCATTCCACCTAAAAACACTGTCATTCCATTTATAAAAGGGGATATCACTGATAACATTAGCTTAAAGTATGTCATTCCACCTGGAAACGCTGTCATTCCATTTGTAAAAGGTGATATCACTGATAACATAACCTAAAAGTATGTCATTCCACTTAGAAACAGTCATTCCATTTCATGAGCTGAAAGCATGTCATTCCACCTACATTTCAATCGTTATTCCATTTATAAGAATCTGAATGACAAGGGACCATTTATTGTTCAAATCACTAGCTGTCATTCGTCATTCCATTTCATGCGTCATTCACTTTAGGGAGTCCCCACGTCAAGTCGGTAGTCCAGCTCCTGCCAATAACGCTGCAGCATGTCTTTGGTAACAATCTTTTCTGGTAACAGTGCATTTTTAGAGAATTTTCTCATAAATGCACGCTGCACAGTCTTGTTTGACTGTGTTTGAGCGAACGTCTTTTCTTTTCCAGTGAATGGCATTTCTGTACCTAAAAAGATAAAAACAAAAAACATTAAACATAAAATTTTGACCTGTTTCCGCACATGCTGTTAAAATTTGAGGTCAATTGAACGAGAATTTGCAAAGTTATTAGATTGTTATACGTATATCTTTTAACAATGGACAAAGCAGCTTCCCAGAATTACAACCCTAAATCAGAAAAAATTTGGACAGTATGGAAAATGCAAATAAAAAAAGAAAGCAGTGATTTCTAAAGTTACTTTGACTTGGATTATAGATTTCATTACAGATAGGATGAACTGTCAAAATATTTCATGTTTTATCCGGTCAACTTCATTTCATTTGTTAATATACATTCATTCCTGCATTTCAGGCCTGTAACACATTCGGAAAAGTTGGGACAGGGGCAGTTTAGGGCTAGTAATGAGGTAAAACAATTAAATAATGAGGTGATGTCACCAGGTGATTGTAATAATGGTTTGGTAGAAAATCAGTATCCAGGAAAGGCCTAGTATTTGAAGAGCAAAGACAGGCCAAGGATCTCCAGTTTGTCAAGAAATGTGTGTGTGTGTAAATAATTGAACGATGTTCTTCAAAGAAAGATAGGAAGTGATTTAGATACTTCAACCTATATAATATCATGAAACAATTCAATAAATCTGGAGGAATTTTGGTGCGTAAAGGGCAAGGGAGCAAGCCTAAGCTGAACATCCATTATTCCTGATCCTTATTTCCAGCTTGATAAATGAAAGCTAGAATTCCTGCTGAATTTGCCTTGTGCTTTTCATTGCTGCCTTTTTACAACACACACCCACCTTTTATTTTTAACCTAATGGAATTTTTTTTAATTATTTTTGTTGTACAGTTAGGTCCATATATATTTGGACACTGACACAAATTTTGGGTTTTTTTACCTGTTTACTGAAACATATTCAAGTTATAGTTATATAATGGACATGGACAAAGTCCAGACTTTCAGCTTTCATTTGAGGGTATCCACATTAAAATTGGATGAAGGGTTTAGGAGTTTCAGCTCCTTAACATGTGCCACCCTGTTTTTTTAAAGGGACCAAAAGTAATTGGACAATTGACTCAAAGGCTATTTCATGGGCAGGTGTGGGAAATTCCTTCGTTATGTCATTCTCAATTAAGCAGATAAAAGGCCTGGAGTTGATTTGAGGTGTGGTGCTTGCATTTGGAAGATTTTGCTGTGAAGAAAACATGCGGTCAAAGGAGCTCTCCATGCAGGTGAAACAAGCCATCCTTAAGCTGCGAAAACAGAAAAAACCCATCCGAGAAATTGCTACAATATTAGGAGTGGCAAAATCTACAGTTTGGTACATCCTGAGAAAGAAAGAAAGCACTGGTGAACTCATCAATGCAAAAAGACCTGGACACTCACAGAAGACAACAGTGGTGGATGATCACAGAATAATTTTCATGGTGAAGAGAAACGGCTTCACAACAGCCAACCAAGTGAACAACACTCTCCAGGAGGTAGGCGTATCAATATCCAAATCTACCATAAAGAGAAGACTGCATGAAAGTAAATACAGAGGGTTCACTGCACGGTGCAAGCCACTCATAAGCCTCAAGAATAAAAAGGCTAGATTGGACTTTGCTAAAAAACATCTAAAAAAGCCAGCACAGTTCTGGAAGAACATTCTTTGGACAGATGAAACCAAGATCAACCTCTACCAGAATGATGGAAAGAAAAAAGTATGGCGAAGGCGTGGTACAGCTCACGATCCAAAGCATACCACATCATCTGTAAAACACGGCGGAGGCAGTGTGATGGCTTGGGCATGCACGGCTGCCAGCGGCACTGGGTCACTAGTGTTTATTGATGATGTGACACAGGACAGAAGCAGCCGAATGAATTCTGAGGTATTCAGAGACATACAGTGTGCTCAAATCCAGCCAAACTGATTGGTCGGCGTTTCATAATACAGCTGGACAATGACCCAAAACATAAAGCCAAAGCAACCCAGGAGTTTATTAAAGCAAAGAAGTGGAATATTCTTGAATGGCCAAGTCAGTCACCTGATCTCAACCCAATTGAGCATGCATTTCACTTGTTAAAGACTAAACTTCAGACAGAAAGGCCCACAAACAAACAGCAATTGAAAACCGCTGCAGTAAAGGCCTGGCAGAGCATTAAAAAGGAGGAAACACAGCGTCTGGTGATGTCCATGAGTTCAAGACTTCAGGCAGTCATTGCCAACAAAGGGTTTTCAACCAAGTATTACAACTCCGATTCCAAAAAAGTTGGGACAAAGTACAAATTGTAAATAAAAACGGAATGCAATGATGTGGAAGTTTCAAAATTCCATATTTTATTCAGAATAGAACATAGATGACATATCAAATGTTTAAACTGAGAAAATGTATCATTTAAAGAGAAAAATTAGGTGATTTTTAAATTTCATGACAACAACACATCTCAAAAAAGTTGGGACAAGGCCATGTTTCCCACTGTGAGACATCCCCTTTTCTCTTTACAACAGTCTGTAAACGTCTGGGGACTGAGGAGACAAGTTGCTCAAGTTTAGGGATAGGAATGTTAACCCATTCTTGTCTAATGTAGGATTCTAGTTGCTCAACTGTCTTAGGTCTTTTTTTTGTCGTATCTTCCGTTTTATGATGCGCCAAATGTTTTCTGTGGGTGAAAGATCTGGACTGCAGGGTGGCCAGTTCAGTACCCGGACCCTTCTACGCAGCCATGGTGCTGTAATTGATGCAGTATGTGGTTTGGCATTGTCATGTTGGAAAATGCAAGGTCTTCCCTGAAAGAGACGTCATCTGGATGGGAGCATATGTTGCTCTAGAACCTGGATCTACCTTTCAACATTGATGGTGTCTTTCCAGATGTGTAAGCTGCCCATGCCACACACACTAATGCAACCCCATACCATCAGAGATGCAGGCTTCTGAACTGAGCGCTGATAACAACTTGGGTCGTCCTTCTCCTCTTTAGTCCGAATGACACGGCGTTCCTGATTTCCATAAAGAACTTCAAATTTTGATTCGTCTGACCACAGAACAGTTTTCCACTTTGCCACAGTCCATTTTAAATGAGCCTTGGCCCAGAGAAGACATCTGCGCTTCTGGATCACGTTTAGATACGGCTTCTTCTTTGAACTATAGAGTTTTAGCTGGCAACGGCGGATGGCACGGTGAATTGTGTTCACAGATAATGTTCTCTGGAAATATTCCTGAGCCCATTTTGTGATTTCCAATACAGAAGCATGCCTGTATGTGATGCAGTGCCGTCTAAGGGCCCGAAGATCACGGGCACCCAGTATGGTTTTCCAGCCGTGACCCTTACACACAGAGATTCTTCCAGATTCTCTGAATCTTATGATGATATTATGCACTGTAGATGATGATATGTTCAAACTCTTTGCAATTTTACACTGTCGAACTCCTTTCTGATATTGCTCCACTATTTGTCGGCGCAGAATTAGGGGGATTGGTGATCCTCTTCCCATCTTTATTTCTGAGAGCCGCTGCCACTCCAAGATGCTCTTTTTATACCCAGTCATGTTAATGACCTATTGCCAATTGACCTAATGAGTTGCAATTTGGTCCTCCAGCTGTTCCTTTTTTGTACCTTTAACTTTTCCAGCCTCTTATTGCCCCTGTCCCAACTTTTTTGAGATGTGTTGCTGTCATGAAATTTCAAATGAGCCAATATTTGGCATGAAATTTCAAAATGTCTCACTTTCGACATTTGATATGTTGTCTATGTTCTATTGTGAATACAATATCAGCTTTTGAGATTTGTAAATTATTGCATTCCGTTTTTATTTACAATCTGTACTTTGTCCCAACTTTTTTGGAATCGGGGTTGTAGAAATGAACATTTTATTCACAATTATTTAATTTGTCCAATTACTTTTGAGCCCCTGAAATGAAGGGATTGTGTTTAAAAAAATGCTTTAGTTCCTCACATTTTTATGCAATCATTTTGTTCAACCCACTGAATTAAAGCTGAAAGTCTGAACTTCAACTGCATCTGAATTGTTTTGTTCACAATTCATTGTGGTAATGTACAGAACCAAAATTAGAAAAATGTTGCCTCTGTCCAAATATTTATGGACCTAACTGTATATTAATATTATGTAAACTAGAGTTTGATGTTTCCTTCAAAAACTATAAGTGATGTGAACCTTTGCACTTAACTGTATAGTCTGACTACTGAGACTACGTCTTACTGTATAGAAAGGAATATAACAAAGTGAATTTTTGTGCTTCGTTTCTTAATCATTTATTTATAAACTATTTCTCTCATGTCTCACAGAAGGTCTGTGGGATCCAGGCTCCAGCAGACTGCTTGTGATCGGGTTTGCACCTGTGCTCAAACTCCTCAATATAGATGAGTGTGTGTGGGCTAGTTGTGCAAACAAAGTGACTGTGATTGACAGCTATAATCTCACCACCCAGGTAAATACTATCAACTGTTAAACAAGCCGCATGTAGGGAAAAAAAAAGAATAATCCATTTTAAACACAAGTATTCTGGTAGACGGCAGAACTTGCTCAATATGACATTTGTCTTGATGCCATCTTCGCTGAAACGAAAACACTTTCTCAGCACTCTTATCGGTGGCGCAGTTCCTAGAGACCTTTTTTGACTGGTGTAAACAAGAAAGCAAGATATCTGCCTCTGTAGATCAAAGTGTGTATGTTCGTCTGTATTGGTGCAGGGTTGAATCGCATTTGAAAATGAAGATTATATATAGAGCATACTAGGAAGTAGATAAAAGGTATCCTCTTGTAGAAGTCCAAAAGAATGTGTGCATGCCAGCCTTTGATCACTTCTGACAGCTGAGCCATCCGAAGAAATTTGCCGCAAGCAGCTCTCCTCTCGTCTCGCTCCCTCGTTCTGATGCTTAATCGCAGGAATATATTTGGCTCCAGCAGTTGGAAATTGCACCCAGCTGAAGATGAGAACCTGTCTGGGTACTCACAAGCACTCAGAGGGCTCAATAATAAACCAGATATTAAAGATATTCGAGATGTTGTTTTTTTTTATTCTGTGTCTTTTGGAACAACGCAAAGTATTAAATATTAGTATCCTGTAATTCTACACTAATATGTGTGTGTTATCGTAGTACATGTCATGAGCTTGTAACTCTAAAGCATTCAGGTTATTAATATTTGCTTTGAAACTTATTGATTGTTGATGCTATAGTGTTTTTGTCCTTTTGAGATAAAATAATCTATATCACAAATAATCTATAAGTTAATAGCATCAGTACTAGAGTCTTTTTCATTTCTCAGTAATTAATGTAAATATTAAAGGTCACACTTTTTTTGTATGCGAGTATCTCATGTGGTTATCTTAAAGTTTTGCACACAGAAATATATTTTTTTTTCTTTTCACTCATGTTACTCCTCTCTGGTTATCTTTGTAATGTTTTACTGTTGCTTTCTTTTGCGTCTCTTCTCTCTCTCCCTTCTTCCATCCAATGACGCTTTTTATTATTTATACCCCTGCTCCGAAGGAGGGGGTGTATTGGTTTACCTCTGTACGTCCATATTTCCATATTTCCGTCCTTCCGAAACACCCTTTTTCTCAGCAACCAGAAATCATAGCCCCTTGGTATTTGGTACCAAACTTCAGCTTGGGGTTCTATACCGTGTATACCGTTTTCAGGTCTGTCCCACATCGACTTCTTGTTTACCAACTGAATGTATTTATGAAACATATAGCGTAGATTTACAAAATGTTCATGACACTTTTCTCAGCGACTACAAATCACAACTGCTTGATATTTGGTACCGAGCTTCAGCTTGGGGTTCTATACCGTGTATACCGTTTTCAGGTCTGTTGCACATCAACTTCCTGTTTACTGACTGAATGTATTTATCAGGGTTCCCGCGGGGTTTTAAAAGGTAGTAAAAGGTAGTTAATTAAAATAGGCTAAATTATGGCCAGTAAAAAGTAGTAAAAGGTAGTAAACGTAATCTGACGTGGTAGTAAATTTTTTTTGACCCCCATCCAACTGGGCCTGTGTGTTTTCTAATTCGTTTAATTAACCTGCATGCCATAATATCCATAAATTACTACATTTGGGCGAATTTATTTTTATGTATCGAGGAGGACTGCAGTGAGGAGTTGGTGGCGCATGCGCATTGAATTCCAATAACAGTCAAATCCAGTATAAATTTATACCAGAGATTGTTTAGTACGAGACTGACTTTGTTTATACAGCTCTAGTCGAATCTATCTGTTAACCCGACTGGCAACATCTGCACAAGAATTAAACAATGGGGAAATGCAAATTTTCAGACCTCTGGCTGGAGGAACCTGATTTTAAAGACTGGCTAAAGGCGGTAGATGGCAATCGGCAAGAGGCGTTCATTGAAAAGTTGATCGAAGAAAAGGTCAAACAACTGAGGCACATGTAATGCGTTGTGTGTGTGTGTGCCTGGTGCGTTGTGTGTGCGCGCGCGCCTGGTGCGTTGTGTGCGCGCGCGCCATTTGAGGCATCCAAAATGTGATGAGCAAATCTGTTGAACTGTTCAAATGATTAAGATTAACCCTCTAAAACACTGATCTCTGGGAGGAAGGTGTTGACTCTGCCCACGGGCCTTCACGACTACAGGACTGGTGCAAATGACTATCTTAAGCAAACTTGGCAATGTGTTGAGAGACTGCCAAAATAGGGCTTGGGTTATGTGTGTTTTGTATCTTTAGGGTGTGTGTTCACCCATGTGTGCGTGCGCCTGGTGCGTGTGTGTGGGTTCGTGTTTGCCATTTGACCTGATTTAAATGTAATGAGTTGATGTACCTAAGCACATAAGATTTTTTGTGCAAATCTGTTCACCTGTTCAAAAGATTATTCCACAAACAAAAGGTTGGCCATCTTGAAAGTGTTGGCCGACAAAATGTAATCAGATCTTGTACCTAATGTGAAGTGTTGACACACAAGGTTTAGTGCAAATCTGTGTACCCGTTAAGAGGTTATGGGCCACAGTTTCACAGTTCAATAAAATTATAACTTATATGTGGAAGTTTGTTTTCTTTTATGCAAATATGCATGACTCCATGTGTAGCCCTAGCAATGGGAGGTTCTATTATGCGTCCAAAGGGAAAGAGTTACACTACCGGTACGTTCAGATTTTCTTTCTATCTTGTCTCATCAATCCAACTCTTTGGGTAGAGTTGTCACTAACTTATATGTAGCACATTCACTTGGACTAACACATACACTCAAAGATTACCTTGTTAAATTGTGAGAAAATGTCCAAATCCAAATTGTCGCTGTGGTAGTAAAAAAAATTGTGAAGGTAGTAAAAAGGTAGTAAATTCAACATAAAATATCTGTAGGAACCCTGTTTATGAAACATATAGCGTAGATTTACAAAATGTTCATGACACTTTTCTCAGCGACTACAAATTACAACTGCTTGATATTTGGCACCGAGCTTCAGCTTGGGGTTCTATACCGTGTATACCATTTTCAGGTCTGTCACACATTGACTTCCTGTTTACCAACTGAATGTATTTACAAAACATATAGCATGGGTTTACAAAATTTTCGTAATACTTTTCTCAGCAACTACAAATCATAACTGCTTGATATTTGCTACTGAGCTTCAGCTTGGGGTTCTATACCGTGTATACCTTTTTCAGGTCTGTCGCACATCGACTTCCTGTTTACTGACTGAATGTATTTACGAAACACACATGGTGGATTTTGATGGATTTCAAGAAGCAAAATGCTACTTCAAAATGACAGTTTACCAGGATGCTACTTGAAATCCCTGGGGAAAACACAGCTCTTTACTTACTTGTCTCAGGGTTAATTATTTGTTGAAGTCAGCATTCATAATAAATGTCCTATTCCTTCAATTGCTTGCATTCTGATATAAGTGAGAGCGGGGGGATACATAAGTGAGTAGTAGCTCACAGCTGATCTTGTTTTTTTTGCCCTATTCCTGCCCGTTCTTTCATGAAACTTTCTGTTTGCTTTCTCACGTCCCCTTAAACCCACGTCTCTTGTGGTTGGCAGAGCTTTGATGCTCACCCAAACCCCATGGTGAGCGTGACGCATATGGTGCGAGCTGGTGGAGGAGTATGGATGGCGTTTTCAGAGGGCTCGTCACTTCGGCTCTTCCACACTGAAACTCTGGAGCATCTGCAGGAGATCAACATCTCAACACGCTCTGCATATCTGAGTCCAGGCAAGTTCAGGACATTAATGCTAACACTGCAGTATATATCACCAAATAATCCCAGCTCTCTCATGCAATGAGGAGGAACAATATTGAATAAAAAATTTGTGCCTCTGAGATTATCTGGATTGTATGTCAAGTTTTGGAGCTTAATCAAACCAGTTTAATTTCAGTTCACTTAAATAAATGGCATATAGATTATATAACATTCAAACGCAAATGGCAGTTTCATCGTTCTTCAGCAGCTGCTTTATCCTGGTCAGGGTTGTGGTGGATCTGGAGTCTATCTGGGCATAAAATGGGAATTCAGCCTGAATTGGATACCAGTGCATTGGAGAGCAACACACACAAACACACACACACACACACACACACTAGCCAGTCTACCTATGTGCATGTTTTTGGGAGGTGGGAGGAAACTGGAGAACCTCAAGAAACGTACGTGAACACTGAAAGAACTTGCAAAACTCAACACAAACAGTAACCTGAGCTCAGGATTAAACAAGGGACCCTGAAGCTATGACAACATTTAAATCCCAAATATTCCATAGAGAAATGTCTGTATTTTATTTTTAAATGCAGATTTAAAAAGATTAAGGAAAACATTCCACTATCACCACACTGTAGATCTGATTAAAACCTTTCATCAGTTCCTTACAGCTGATGGCAGACTTTTAAAACACTCCAGTGACTTCAAATGCAAATGCCTGGTCAGGTTTTTTTTATACCTCTTAAAACTGTATGGCCTTTCAATTTCATAAAATCTGTGAAATTTACTTCCCTCTGAAATTTGGTCATTGTGATATATGTTTATTTCTGTAATATCTTACAAAATATCAGGCCATTCTATGGCTGGGAAGTTATTTAATTTAAGGAGATTCCCGAGCAAATAATATACATGAAATCACTTGCTTCGCGCAGTCAAGCAGACAGAGGAAGTCCGTGTGCGCATGCGCAGGTTTATCTTCTTCTTTTGGGTTTTACAGTAGCTGGTATCCACAGTGTTGCATTACTGCCATCTACATGTTTACCTTGACCGTGCACTGACAGTTACATCATTCTGTCGCTAAACGAACAGCTGATCACACTGAGGTGCTCGCTGACCGCTGATATTTATTAGTTTGGTCCTGCGTTTCCTTTCCTTCACAACATAATATATTTTCTTCTCGCTTTCCGTGACTGTAGTCAGTCTTTCACGTTTCATTCGCACACTCACGTCCTCCATTTTTCTCTCCTGTTTCAAATTTGTATCCCACAATGCCTTGCGTAAACAGGGAAAGCCCACCACGTGATGCATGATGTAGTATCTTGAATTGGGTCATGGTGAAGCAGGAAAAAATAGCGGAGAATTCAGGGCCACATGGCCCTAAATGCATTAATTGTTCTACAAAAGAACCTAATAAAATTGGAAGTCTGTTATTCGAATTCAGTAGCTTTCAGCCCACTGAACAAAAATAATTGGGTGTCAGGGAAAATTCTTTTTATGACCTACACTTGAAAAATCTGAAAGGCAGTCTAGCTTTAAGGAAAACCATTACTACATAAACCTTGATCTTAGCGGCTGTGCTGGTGACAGTGTGACACCCAGATGGCTGATCACGTCCATATTTTTGGGGGGAGGAGATGCCCAGTAATTGAATTGTACTCAAGTGAGATTAGAAAAGTTATAGAGGATATATGCTTTCATGGTTGTACCTTTACCTTGGTAAAGTACTTCAACTAGTGGGAAAAAATAATAAATGCGTATTAAAATACTACTGGAAGCTCGTAAAAAAAAAAGGTAATAAGGAAAAGGTGAATGCGACAGAAACTTCCAATCAACTGAACTTGTGAAGAAAATGTCGAAATGTGGGAGTCCGGATGTGCTGTGTAAAGCTTTGTGATTCTTGATGTATGTAAAATGATAACTTAGGCTGTAGTGTTGGTAAAAATAGAAGATTAAGTTAAGCCCCCTCCTTTCTCCCTCCCTTCCTACTTTTTTCCTTGGTCTTTTTTCTCTACCTTACCTGTGTTTCTCTTGAAATGGATGAAAACCTGAATAAATATGAAGTTGAGAGAGAAAAAAAAACACAATGCAATGACACCATAGCTGTTTGTTCTCTTAAAGGTAAGAGTGTGTGTGTCACCAGCCTGCTCATCTGCCAGGGTCTCCTGTGGGTGGGCACGGCCCAGGGCATCATTATCACACTGCCAGTGCCTAAGCTGGAGGGCATCCCGAAAATAACAGGTGAGTAGCCATGAGCTCAGCCTGGTGTTAACAAACCTGAATATAATTTACGTAAATTTGATGTTCCCCATCTTCTCCAGGCAAAGCGATGACCTCCCTCAATGCTCACAGCGGTCCTGTGGACATCCTGGTGGCCACGTCCAATACTTTATCCCCGGATCTGTTGAAGCGAAACTCTCTGACTGATGGGGCTGATTCAGGGAGTGGAGGAGAGGACTTGAGCCACTCGTCTCAGGAATCACTACAACAGCAGCAGATAGAAGGCTTGTCTCAGAAGGAAGCCAAACCTAAAGGGGTGCTGCTTCAGTACCACCTTCGCTCCACCTCCCAGCTCCCTGGCAAGCTTCTGACCGCTCAGCCTGAAGAGGTATCCAATTCCTCCCAGGAGTCTCTGGAACACACTACAGAGGACGGTTCGATCTATGAGCTGAGCGATGACCCTGAGGTTTGGGTCAGGGGACCAGGACCATCTACAAAGGATGGAACACGGAGAGAAAGGGTCATGTCATTCGCCGTTATATCAGGAGGAAGAGGATTCCGCAGACTCAATGCGGCTGGCTCCTCCTCTTCTACTTCCTCTGGAGCCAATGAGACAGCACTTATGGTCTGGCAGCTCCCACTGACGGTCTGAAACGATGACTAAAAGGCGCTCAAATATCCTCAGCAAATCGAAGTGAGGCAAATAGACCAACCAGTTTTATTAGGACAATACTCCACTTCATTATCTAGCTTCAACATCTACATCATTATAACACACATCTTAAATGTATAGAATTTTCAAACACATTGAAAAAGAAACACCCAGTGTATGCCCAAGGTGCATGTTGTCCTTCCTGATGGAAACCAGAAGTCGTTGTGAATTTATTTAAAAGGGTTGTGACGCATCTAATCTTTATGCCTAACGAAAAATGTGTATTTTCTGAATGTAGCACTGCAATAGATGTATCCAGAAGCTGTACAGAGAAAGAAGTAAATGTCAACATCTTGGAGTCATTCTATTTCAATTATTAGCCCCCCCCCAACACACACACACACACACACACACTTGTCCAGAATGTGAATGAGAGCAAAGAATTTTCCACTTGGCTTAGGTACTTAATATCGTTGGTACTTATTTCACACTGTGTCACTTTGTTTAAAAAAAAAAAGAATGGAAAAAGAAATAAATAAATGTGTTTATGATAATTTATAAATCTGTATTTTTGTATTATTTATTTAAAACCTGCTCTTTAACACAGGTCATTTTTAAATCTCAAGAGGTGCCAAACCCCCTTTTGTTTTATTTTTGAACAGAGCAACATGGGTTTGAGATGCAGCTGTTTGCAGTTTTAGCTATGAAGCTGTTTATGCCTTGCCCATTTTCAGCCTCTTATCTCTACAGGCAGCTCTCTCAATGAACATATCAGCAGACGCAGTGTGAAGCAGCTCTCACAGCAGCTCACGCGTGCTCGCCGTGACTCAAAGTCAACGTGACAAGGAAACCAAATCATACTGTGTACCTCTGAGATGGTGTGTCAAAGCTGATCTTGGATGTTCCAGCACAGCTGTCAGCCAGACATGATGTCTCCTGAAATTACAGCAGCGTAATAAGTAATGGCACTTGGATTTGGATTCAGTCAGAACAATTTCTGTAATAATCCCTGCACGGTGGTATTCTGGGTGAACTTTTGTGTGAAATGTTGGTTTATTCTTTACTGAGCACTGGTCATCCTTGATTTGGAAATTGGGTTCAGAGCACATGCTGTACAAAAAAAAAAAAAATCTGAAGAAGATAATTTCAGCTTCACAAAGTCAGAAATGTGGTTCATGAAGGAAGGAAGCAACCGTGCTGATCCTAAGGTGCTGATAAACATTTCATGCTGTTTGGAGTATTCTATTTGAAGATGTGTGTCGGGTCTGTTCGTACCATGAGCAATAAGACAGATTATTTATAGTGTAGCAGTAAGTACAGTTTTTTTCTCCCTTTGTGTCAGGAAGACCCCCACTCCAAAGTTTGCTTTCAACTCAACAGGACTTGTTAGAATAAAGCCAATCTGATTCCAAATTTTGGTTTGCCCGCCTGCACAAAGTTCAGAAAAACATTTTCAGTTTATATTCATGCTATTCATTTAAGAACTATATGCCTTTCTTTAATCATAGGTGTTGAATTCATGTTCCTGTGTGTCATGATAGTTGCTGTACCTAGAGAGATATAAAAATCTCTATACAGTGGATATAAAAAGTGTACACACCCTGTTAAAATGATATATGTTTTCCTAATAAATAATTTTATTTATCGTTTTCCACAATAAATAATTTCTAAACTTTTCCCACCTTTAATGTGACCTATAACCTGTACAATTCAACTGAAAAACAAACAAATCTGTTAGGGGGGGAACATAAAAAATAAAAAACATACAATAAGCTGGTTGCATAAGTGTGCACACCCTTAATCTAATACTTTGTTGAAGCACCTTCTGATTTAATTACAGCATTCAGTCTTTTTGGCTTCACACCTGCCATCAATTAAAATGACTCTGATTAACCCCAAATAAAGTTCAGACATTTACTCAGTTGCATCCTCCAGCAAAAGCCAGGGTTCACAGAGAGCTTACAAAGCATCAGAGGGATCTCATTGTTGACAGGTATCAGTCAGGAGAAGGGGACAAAAAAAATTCCACGGCATTAGATATACCATGGAGCACAGTGAAGACCGTCATCAAGAAGTGGAGAAAATATGGGATAACAGTGACATTACAGAGAACTGGACGTCCCTCCAAAATTGATGAAAAGACACGATGAAAACTGGTCATGGAGGCCGCCAAGAGGCCTACAGCAACACTGAAGGAGCTGCAGGAATTTCTGGCAAGTACTGGTTGTGTACTACATGTGATAACAATCTCCAGTATTCTCCATATGTCTGGACTATGAGGTAGGGTCAAAGAAAAACATCCAGGCCTGGCTAAATTTAGCAAAAAAAAAAAACATCAACTCTCCAAAAAGCGTGTGGGAAAATGTGTTATGGTCTGATGGAACCATGGTTGAACTTTTCGGCCACAATTCCAAAAGGTATGTTTGGCGCAAAAACAACACTGCACATCACCAAAAGAGCACCATACCCACGGTGAAGCATGGTGGTGGCAGCAGCATGCTTGGGGGATGTTTTTCTTCAGCTGGATCAGGGGCTTTAGTCAAGGTGGAGGGAATTATGAACAGCTCTAAATACCAGTCAATTTTGGCCCAAAACTTTCAGGTGTCTGCTAGAAAGCTGAAGCTGAAGAGGAATTTCATCTTTCAGCATGACAATGACCCCAAAAAAGTTTTGGAATGGCCCAGCCAGAGCCCAGACCTAAATCCAATTGAAAATCTGTGGGGTGACCTGAAGAGGGCTGTGCACAAGAGATGCCCTCGCAATCTGACAGATTTGGAGCGCTTTTGCAAGGAAGAGTGGGCAAATATTGCCAAGTCTAGATGTGGCAGGCTGATAGACTCCGACCCAAAAAGACTGAATGCTGTAATTAAATCAAAAGGTGCTTCAACAAAGCATTAGTTTAAGGGTGTGCACACTTATGCAGCCAGGTTATTGTACATTTTTTATTTTTTATATTTTTTCCCCCTAACAGATTTATTTGGCTTTCAATTGAATTGTACAGGTTATAGGTCGGCGGCACGGTGGTGTAGTGGTTAGCGCTGTCGCCTCACAGCAAGAAGGTCCTGGGTTCGAGCCCGAGGGCCTATCTGTGTGGAGTTTGCATGTTCTCCCCGTGTCCGCGTGGGTTTCCTCCGGGTGCTCCGGTTTCCCCCACAGTCCAAAGACATGCAGGTTAGGTTAACTGGTGACTCTAAATTGACCGTAGGTGTGAATGGTTGTCTGTGTCTATGTGTCAGCCCTGTGATGACCTGGCGACTTGTCCAGGGTGTACCCCGCCTTTCGCCCGTAGTCAGCTGGGATAGGCTCCAGCTTGCCTGCGACCCTGTAGAAGGATAAAGCGGCTAGAGATAATGAGATGAGATGAGGTTATAGGTCACATTAAAGGTGGGAAAAGTTTTGAAATTATTTATCGTGGTCTCAGGTTTTTCTGATGTAAAAAAAAAATCATTTTAATGGGGTGTGTACACTTTTTATATCCACTGTATGTAATTAGATGTTGCAGCCTTGTGTCAAATGTTACATTTCACTAAGATTTATGACTCAAAGGGACTGTAGAAAAAGAGCATCTGGTCTCAGAAAGCAGTGATATTTTCTTTGCCATTCAGACTCTTAAACCAGCTGTGCTCGGTCGTGGGAATGAACACTGGCGTTTGAACTGCAAGGAGCCGTTTGCTTTGAATGATTCTTTTAGGTGAATCAGGTGAATCGATTCTCAAGCAAGAATGAACTGAAGGTTTTCTATCAGCTACACACAAAAGGCAGCCTGGTAATATGAATTGTTCAGGCTTAATTTGTTTAAAAAATTTAATTATGTCGAACAATTTTATATCTAACACATAACATGTTCTCCTTGTGTTTAGTTTTATTTTTAGGGACTTGATTATGTATAGAACAAATTTGGATTCTCTGAATATCTCATTTGTTGAGCCAAACGAATAGCCAAATCATGCCATTAATGTATTAGCTGGGGCGGCACGGTGGTGTAGTGGTTAGCACTGTCGCCTCACAACAAGAAGGTTCCGGGTTCGAGCCCGGGTTCGAGCCCAGTGGCCGGCAAGGGCCTTTCTGTGTGGAGTTCGCATGTTCTCCCCGTGTCTGCATGGGTTTCCTCTGGGTGCTCCGGTTTCCCCCACAGTTCAAAGACATGCAGGTTAGGCTAATTGATGGCTCTAAATTGACCGTAGGTGTGAATGTGAATGGTTGTTTGTCTCTATGTGTCAGCCCTGCAATGATCTAGCAACTTGTCCAGGGTGTACCCCGCCTCTCGCCCATAGTCAGCTGGGATAGGATCCAGCTTGCCCACAACCCTGCACAGGATAAGCGGTTATGGATAATGGGTGGGTATCCTAATGTAATATTTGCTCGTTCTGAGTTCTGTCAAAATATAACCCCAAATGCTTTGAGAGGGTTTTTTTTTTAAAATACATTGAGCATAGCTTAATTATGGCATCATTACTGATGTTAATATAACATATGTTTAGGTTGAATTTATAATCAAAGCTAACCTACTACCAAAAGATCACAATAAATGGATTATCAGACCCTTTTAGGCTACATTTATCTCATCTCATCTCATTATCTCTAGCCGCTTATCCTGTTCTACAGGGTCGCAGGCAAGCTGGAGCCTATCCCAGCTGACTACGGGTGAAAGGCAGGGTACATCCTGGACAAGTCGCCAGGTCATCACAGGGCTGACACATAGACACAGACAACCATTCACACTCACATTCACACCTACGGTCAATTTAGAGTCACCAGTTAGCCTAACCTGCATGTCTTTGGACTGTGGGGGAAGCCGGAGCACCCGGAGGAAACCCACACGGACACGGGGAGAACATGCAAACTCTGCACAGAAAGGCCCTCGTCGGCCACAGGGCTCGAACCCGGACCTTCTTACTGTGAGGCAACAGCGCTAACCACTACACCACTGTGCCGCCCCGAGCTTGAGTGTATGTATGATAAATAAAGGCTTCTTGTTCTTGATACCTTTCCCCCCAAAATGGTATTTTGGGTGGCACAGTGGTGTAGTGGCTAGCACTGTCGCCTCACGGCAAGACGGTTCTGGGTTCGAGCCCCGTGGCCGACGAGGGCCTTTCTGTGCAAAGTTTGCATGTTCTCCCCGTGTCTGCGTGGGTTTCCTCCGGGTGCTCCGGTTTCCCCCACAGTACCCTTGAGCAAGGCACCTAACCCCCGACTGCTCTGGGTATGTGTGTGTGTGCTCATTGCTCACTTATGTGTGTGTTCACTGCAGAAAAAGTCTGTGCTTGAGTGTAAGTGTGACAAATAAATGCTCCTTGGCTTGGCTTCTATCAGCTGCTGTGGTTCGATTCACTGAAACTGACAGTTCAAAAGAATCGATTCGTTCAAGTGACTCATCAAGCTCATCACTTGAATTCAGTGAAAGCTGTTTCTGCGCTAATCCCCACCCGATGCAGCCGCCAGCAGCGCTTATTCACAGCCGGTCCTCTGACAGGAATACAGAGAAAGAGGAACATTTCAGCCGAACCAAGTGAACATGGAGCATTTTGACGTCTTGGCCATCAGAAATCGCTCCCCTTTAAACCGGGAGGCACATGTGCCATCAGAGTAAAATGGCAACATGGCATTTGATGTTTAATTCATTCACACTACAAAAATGAAGATTCTGCACACTTTATTCCTGCTTCTGTGCTCCGACTTCATGGATTCACTGATGGGTAAGTTTCTCTGGTCTGCTCTGTTTGTGCTCCATTCTTGATGTAGACTTTAGGAGAGGAGGAAAAGAACAGGGAAAGGGAAGTTTAGCCTGAGCTGTTCTAAACTTATGAAAATGTGATCTTTTTTTATCTTTTATTTTTTTTAAATAAGAAACACTGTCTTGTCGACATAAATAGAAACATAATATCATCATAAAACATCACTTTGTAGCTAGACTGCTCCAGTGACTCCAGTCTGCAGTCCCAGGGAATGGAACTGATACCAGTTTGTTCCTGAGAATTGAGTAGGATTGGATTGTGTTTGAGTGCTTTCACTGCTTTTTCATTTCATTATAATATAATATAATATATTATATTATATGGCGGGCGGCACGGTGGTGTAGTGGTTAGCGCTGTCGCCTCACAGCAAGAAGGTCCTGGGTTCGAGCCCCGTGGCCGGCGAGGGCCTTTCTGTGTGGAGTTTGCATGTTCTCCCCGTGTCCGCGTGGGTTTCCTCCGGGTGCTCCGGTTTCCCCCACAGTCCAAAGACATGCAGGTTAGGTTAACTGGTGACTCTAAATTGGCCGTAGGTGTGAATGTGAGTGTGAATGGTTGTCTGTGTCTATGTGTCAGCCCTGTGATGACCTGGCGATTTGTCCAGGGTGTACCCCGCCTTTCGCCCGTAGTCAGCTGGGATAGGCTCCAGCTTGCCTGCGACCCTGTAGAAGGATAAAGCGGCTTGAGATAATGAGATGAGATGAGATAATATATGGCAGCACAGCGGTGTAGTGGTTAGCGCTGTCGCCTCACAGCAAGAAGGTTCTGGGTTCGAGCCCAGTGGCTGACAGGGGCCTTTCTGTGTGGAGTTTGCATGTTCTCCCCGTGGGTTTCCTCCGGGTGCTCCGGTTTCCCCCACAGGCCAAAGACATGCAGGTTAGGTTAATTGGTGGCTCTAAATTGACTGTGAGTGTGAATGGTTGTTTGTCTCTGTGTCAGCCCTGTGATGATCTGGCAACTTGTCCAGGGTGTACCCCACCTCTCACCCATAGTCAGCGGGGATAGGCTCCAGCTTGCCTGCAACCCTGCACAGGATAAGTGGTTACAGATAATGGATGGATGGATAATATAATATCCTGGACAAGGGCTGACAATAATATAATATAATATTTTAAAATATGTGTGTGTGTGTGTGTGTGTGTGTGTTAAATGACTTGTCTTTACAAAGGAGATTTTAGTCATTGCATTCCTTCCAGCTCCTAATTACAGCCCCAGCTGCCACTAAGGGATTTTCTGAACATATTATGAGCCTATTTTATTGAGATACTATATTTCATATATTGAAATACATTTTAGTTGGCTATTGCCAGCTATTAGCTGTAATGGAGCATATTGAACTAATTAAATCCCCATCTTAAGCCTGTATCCTTGGACCATGGCGCTGATGTTAATGTAAGTCCTTAATTATCCTTTATTTATTTGCTGTCTAACTGAGGACTGGGTCATATATCAAATAATTTGATGAATGGTTATATGCTTTAATAAATGTGACTTTATATTTTGACCTGAGCACAATGTACACATTAAACATTTAAAGATTATTAATCTTACTAAAGACCACTATTTCAGATTCTCTGGCCCATATTGTCCTGGTAAATTGTGTGTGTGTGTGTGTGTGTGTGTGTGTGTGTGTCCGACAGTGCTTGACAGACAGTTGTGATTATGCAGTAAATACAGTAGTGTGTGACAGCTTCCTAAAAAGCCTTACTGTTGCAGATATTCAGTGTTTATCAGTTGTGAAGTGAACAGACATGTCCTTCAGCTGAACATACTGACTGTACACTATAAATCTACATTATAGAACAAAGATTGAGAAATAACACTACTTTTCAAAAGGAATATGAAACAGGCACGTTTTATATTTTCAGGAGGTAACTGATGGAACAAAATACGGCTTGACTAAATGAAAACAGCAATCATGTGTAACTGAGAAAGTGTAATAGCAAACAACTTTATTTCCTGTATAATACCAGTATAATATTGCTAAATAGCTAGCTACTCACTGTTATTATGGTAACATAAGTGGTCATGGCTATTCCATTCAGATCCTCTTGAAGCATGATTCACTGAATCAGCCATTTTAAATGTAGTATTATATGTTAGAGTCACAGTATGGTACTACACACCAGTGGGATGTGTGGTTTATTTATGAAGTAAACCTACCACATGGGTGCATTTTGTAGTTCTATAATTACTGATTATAGCCCTCTATGCTGGATATTAGTGGAAAGAGTCCATGATATAACCAGCTTTGAGGTACTGGCTTGTCTAAGTGTTGGACTGGATATTCTCAGGACAGCAGTGACCCTACTACGGTAGTGACTTGGTGATCTACATGGTGCTGGTACAAGTGTATCAGGTAGACCAGCCTTTCTCAACCAGGGTGCCGTGGCACCCTGGTGTGCCGTCTGGCTTTGTTAGGGGTGCCGTCCAAAAATTATATATTCTAACATTGAAATAAATAAAATGAATTAAAATTAAAAAAAAAAAATAGTTACACTAATGCAGATCATCGCCGCCTCATGCATCATCAAAATTTGTCTCACGGCCCCCTTTCCCATGTCACAATGTCACTGCCGGGGTCAGCGTATGGTCAGCGTGACTGTGTATATTTTATATGGGGGTGCCTTGAGAATTTGCATACTTCTGAAGGGTGCCGTGACTGAAAAAAGGTTGAGAAACGCTGAGGTAGATGTAGGTCATGTCATTGGAGCCCCTCAGTGTCAGTGGTATGTTGAGAAAGGTTCACCAACCAATATTTTTCACCAAAGCTATTCATATGGTCAGAAACTGACATTGATTTTTTTTTTTTTAAAAGCATGCCTGAAAAAAAAAAACAAGCTGTAGTCTCTATAGTAACTGTAAATCTACAGAGTGGAACAACAGCATGTTTTTAAGCATAATCTTAAAATACAAAATCAGTTTCTGTTCATATCAAACATCTGAATAGGGAAAATGTGATGTTAGTGACTTTGACTGTGGCATGGCTGTTGATGACAGATGGGTTGCTTTGAGGGGGTGGCATGGTGGTATAGTGGTTAGCACTGTCGCCTCACAGCAAGAAGGTCCTGGGTTCAAGCCCAGCGGCCAGCGAGGGCCTTTTGGAGTTTGCATGTTCTCTCCGTGTCTGCGTGGGTTTCCTCCAGGTGCTCCGGTTTCCCCCACAGTCCAATGACATGCAGGTTAGGCTAATTGTTGGCTCTAAATTGACCGTAGGTGTGAATGGTTGTTTGTCTCTGTGTCAGCCCTGCAATAACCTGGTGGCTTGTCCAGGGTGTACCCCACCTCTCACCCATAGTCAGCTGGGATAGGCTGCAGCTTGCCTGCGACCCTGTAGAACAGGATGAGCGGCTACAGATAATGGATGGATGGGTTGCTTTGAGCATACCGGAAAATGTTGATCTCCTGATTTTCATGTCCAACACTCTTTAGAGTTTGCATAGAATTGGAGGGGTCACAAACACCTACAGGAGATGCTTCATAGCTAACAGCTCCATTCCTGGATCCAACTAGCGACATCATCAGGAGGATACCATACCAGCCAGTTTCGGCTTCTTATCCTCGACCGATAGCACTGGTATAGTGGGGCCCCTCCATCAGGAGGTGTCATGCGTCGGTGTTAACTACTTTCACCTAACTCTCCAACCATACTTGGCCATCTCTTTTCAACCACAACCATAACGATGCCTTTTCTACTTCACCTTGCACATCTGTGAAAACCAAAATGTTCCAGTAAGCGGCAGTTCTGTAGATGGTCAGAGGTCAGAAAGAGATTCGCCAGACTGGTTCTAAAGTAACCACCGTGATGAGCAGAAATGTGTCTCAGAACTCACAACACTTCATACCTTGAGGCAGATGGGCTACAACAGCAGAAGACCATATCGGATTTCACTTGTTTTAGGCAGGAACAGGAGGCAACACTTGGCATAGGCACACTGAAACTAGACAGATGAAAAATTTAAAAACATTGTCTGGTTTGATGAATCTCAGTTTTTTTTTTTCATGACATGCAAATGGTAGGATCAAAATTTGTCATCAACAGCATGACTCCACGCCTTGTGTTAACAGTCCAGGCTGGTGGAGGTGGTGTAATGGTGTGGGGAGTGTTTTGCTGGCAAACATTGGACCCCTTAATAACAATTAAACATTTGAATGCCACAGTCTATCTGAGTATTCTTGCTGAGCATATACAGTACATCCTTTATGGCCACAATTTATCCATCTCCTAATGGCTACTTCCAGCATGATAAAGCAGCATGTCACAAAACACATGATAATCACTGTATTTCCATGGCCTTCTCAAACACCAGACCTGAATCCAAAAGAGTACAGTGGTGCTTAAAAGTTTGTGAACCCTTTATAATTTTCTATATTTCTGCATAAATATGATCTAAAACATCATCAGATTTTCACACAAGTCCTAAAAGTAGATAAAGAGAACCCAGTTAAACAAATGAGACAAAATATTATACTTGGTCATTTATTTATTGAGGAAAATGATCCAATATTACATATCTGTGAGTGGCAAAAGTATGTGAACCTTTGCTTTCAGTATCTGGTGTGACCCTCTCGTGCAGCAATAACTGCAACTAAACGTTTCCAGTAACTGTTGATCAGTCCTGCACACCGGCTTGGAGGAATTTTAGCCCATTCCTCCGTACAGAACAGCTTCGACTCTGGGATGTTGGTGGATTTCCTCACATGAACTGCTCGCTTCAGGTCCTTCCACAACATTTTGATTGGATTAAGGTCAGGACTTTGACTTTGCCATTCCAAAACATTAACTTTATTCTTCTTTAATCATTCTTTGGTAGAACGACTTGTGTCCTTAGGGTTGTTGTCTTGTTGCATGACCCACCTTCTCTTGAGATTCAGTTCATGGACAGATGTCCTGACATTTCCCTTTAGAATTCGCTGGTATAATTCAGAATTCATTGTTCCATCAATGATGGCAAGCCATCCTGGTCCAGATGCAGCAAAACAGGCCCAAACCATGATACTACCACCACCATGTTTCACAGATGGGATAAGGTTCTTATGCTGGAATGCAGTGTTTTCCTTTCTCCAAACATAACACTTCTCATTTAAACCAAAAAGTTCTATTTTGGTCTCATCTGTCCACAGAACATTTTTCCAATAGCCTTCTGGCTTGTCCACGTGATCTTTAGCAAACTGCAGACAAGCAGCAATGTTCTTTTTGGAGAGCAGTGGCTTTCTCTTTGCAACCTTGCCATGTACACCATTGTTGTTCAGTGTTCTCCTGATGGTGGACTCATGAACATTAACATTAGCCAATGCAAGAGAGACCTTCAGTTGCTTAGAAGTTACCCTGGGGTCCTTTGTGACCTTGCCGACTATTACACGCCTTGCTCTTGGAGTGATCTTTGTTGGTTGACCACTCCTGGGGAGGGTAACAATGGTCTTGAATTTCCTCCATTTGTACACAATCTGTCTGACTGTGGATTGGTGGAGTCTAAACTCTTTAGAGATGGTTTTGTAACCTTTTCCAGCCTGATGAGCATCAACAACGCTTTTTCTGAGGTCCTCAGAAATCTCCTTTGTTCGTGCCATGATACACTTCCACAAACATGTGTTGTGAAGATCAGACTTTGATAGATCCCTGTTCTTTAACTAAAACAGGGTGCCCACTCACACCTGATTGTCATCCCATTGATTGAAAACACCTGACTCTAATTTCACCTTCAAATTAACTGCTAATCCTAGAGGTTCACATACTTTTGCCACTCACAGATATGTAATATTGGATCATTTTCCTCAATAAAGAAATGACCAAGTATAATATTTTTGTCAAATTTGTTTAATTGGGTTCTCTTTATCTACTTTTAGGACTTGTGTGAAAATCTGATGATGTTTTGGGTCATATTTACGCAGAAATATAGAAAAATCTAAAGGGTTCACAAACTTTCAAGCACCACTATACATTTGGGATATGTTTGAACAGAGGATTTAGAGCATGAATGTGCTTAATAACGGGATGCTGATGTGGATTATTTTTCCTTCCACAGCAGCAACGTGCTTCCATACCTTTTACACTATCTATGGATTATTTTTTTTCTATTTAAATGAAAAATATACCGACATTTTATCACATGGGTTCAGTTGATCGTAAAGTACTTAAATATGCAATCCAGGCTCCAGGATTAGGGAATGGTGCACTAAAACATGCTTCACGATACAGCTAACATCTCTACATATGTGTATAAAATGCACGTTCTCTGTTATTTCACAAGAGCTCATTTTATTTTGGCCTGGGAAAGCTGCATTTATGGGTCATTTTCTGAGTTTGATGATTCAGTATTTTACATTATTTGGTTCATTAAGTGCCTGTAGGATTACAGGACCTTCTGGCCTCATTCTCTCAGCTGCATTTGGGGCAGCATGCAGAACCACTCGGCTGTTGGGAAAAGAGCTTATGGATTAGGGAGGGGAGAAAAATACGAGAAAATATAATCCATCCGCAAACGTCACAGTGGATGAGCCAATACAGAGGAAGTGATGGATTTTGTAAGCCACTGAATTTGTGACAGACTGTAGGGCAACCCACATGAATATCTCTTTACCACACGGAGACTGTTTGAATGGTTACACACACACACACACACACACACACACACACACACACACACACATATATTGTGCAAAGTTTTATTTGTTTCAACTGCCTGGCTAATATTTCTGTGTATGGTATGAGATCCTTTCTTTTTTTTTAAATCTGAGTGGAAGCTATCCTGCATTGCATTTTAATGGGGTCCGTTTTTGCTAATCATATAAAAGTGCAAATGGATTGTCAGCATTTGGTGGATGCCTCAGGTGAATCTAAAAATATAGTTTTTTGTGTATGGATTTGTTCAGTGTTTTAGAGAATTGTAGAAAACTTTGTAGCAGCTGTGACAGTCATCCTGGCTGTAGTTCAAAACACACATTTACATTAATGCATTTGTTCTAATACGTTAGCATTTCTTTCGTAAAAGCTCATTCACAGATACTACACATGCGTAGTGGATGCTTCACATAAACCAATGATTTTTTTTTTAAAAAGTACTATTATTTAAGATGTGTAATTATTGACATTTTCTATAAGGAGCCTATTGAACATTCAGTGTCTCCAGTGTCAGAAGTTTGGAACAGTCAGTAATTTTTCCACCATGGCACATTCTTCAGGACCGAGGATTTTGCGCTTTCCTGTTTCTTGGTAATGTTACAAGATGTGTGTGGGTTGTTTTTTGTTTTTTATTTTTTTTTATTTTGAGAGAGTTAAAAAAATAGGCTGGTAATTGGCTTTTTATAGCTGCTATAAAGTAAGTACTAACAGGAACTAACTCATGGATGTTCTGCAAAATTAAATGTGGCCATCAACAGCTAAGAGTATAGCAGTGATTCTTTAATAAATGAAAAATGTAATTTAATAAATTGCTTTGTTATATGTAGGATAAAACACTGTTGTGATTGGAAAATAATTAGCTTCAAGGTGGTAAGGGCCCTTCGTCCTTTTGCATCACACCACCTTATATCTTAGTAGATATACATGAGTTTGAAATATACATAGCTTAAAAGCTCATTGAAACTCTTCTTTAACATGGAATTAAAGGAAGACGGCCTTTCAATTTAATAAAATTCGTAAAATATAGTTCTCTCTGAAACATGGTTATAATGATGTATGTTTATTATCCCCTGCCCAAACGAAGTGTGTGTGTGTGTGTGTGTGTGTGGGGGGGGGGGGGGGGGGGGGGGGGGGATAGAAATGGGTTCCGTCCATCCGTCTGTCCGGTCACATTTTCATTTCCGGGCCATATCTTTGAAACTGCTAAATATATCTTCATGAAACTTTGTGTACATATCAAGCAACATGTGAACTGGTGCCTTTTGCTATTTTGGAATTTTTTATAAAAAGTATTTTTCAAATTTTTGCATAAAGTTTCTAAGAGCAATGTTCGTTTCCGGAGCATATATCCAAAACTATTCATGATATGGATTTGAAACTTGGTATACATGTTAACAAGGTGATGTAGATGTGCCTTTTCATACGAAGAAACTTGAGAAATGTTTATTTTTCATGTTTCCATGGGAACAATTTCAGACTTAGTCTTTCAGGTTAGTCTTAGGGGTAGGTTTTGTTTCCAGTGCAGAACTTGAAAACTACGAGTGGTATGGTTTTGAAAGTTGGTGTGTTGATTAAGTAACGTATATGTGCCTTTTGATACTCAGAAATGTGAGATTTAAATTTTTAGCTCACCTGGACCAAAGGTCCGGTGGGCTTATGCCATGGGCTGCTGAGGTCAGTGTAAAGAGGTAGGGTTGGTTTCCTGCAGCAGAACTTGAAAAATGTGATAAATAATATATTGAAACTTGGTATATAGTTGGTATATAGGGCGGGGGATATAGATGACTGTCTTCTTGTTTCTCTAATATCTCACAAAATATCAGGCAAATTCTGTGACTGGGAACATATCTAATTTGAGGGGATTTCATAGCAAATAATGTGCATGAGATCGGCCGATTTGTGCAGTCAGGTAAACGGAGGAAGTGCATGTGCGCATGCATAAGTTTACCTTTGATCATCCCACCATCTCCGCTGATCGCTGATATTTATTAGTTTGGTCCTGCGTTTCCGTTCTTTCACAATACAGCGTCTTTTCGCTTTCCATTACTGTAGTCGGTCTTCCACGTTTCATTCGCACACTCACATCCTCCATTTTTCTCTCCTGTTTCAAATTTGTATCCCACAATGCCTTGCGCAAATGGGGAAAGCCCACCACGTGATGTATGATGTAGTATCTTGAATTGGGTCACGGTGAAGCAGGAAAAAATAGCAGAGAATTTAGGACCAACTGGCCTTAAATTCATTAATTGTTCTATTTAAAAAAAACAATAAAATTGGAAGTCTGTGATTCGAATTCAGTAGCTTTCAGTCCACTAAACAAAAATAATTGGGTGTCGGGGAAAATTCTTTTCATAACTTACACTTGAAAAACCTGAAAGACAGTCTAACTTAATGTAGTGGATAATCTCTCATTGGATACTGTAGATTTGTACCTAAGAGCTACTGCTGTAACCATAAAGACTCTTATTAACACTATGTTTATACTGATCATCCTTAGTACTTTATGACTTTACTCTTCTACAGATGTGCAGTGTAACAATTTACAACCCCGATTCCAAAAAGGTTGGAACGCTGTGTAAAGGTGTGTAAAAATGATTTTCAAATCCTTTGCAACCTGTATTTAATTGAATACAATACAAAGACAAATATTTAATGTTCAAATTGATAAACTGTATTGTTTCTGTAAATATACACTTATTCTGTATTTGATGTCTGAAACACATTCCAAAAAGAAGATGGAATGGGGCGTGGTTACTACTGTGTTACATTACCTTTTCTCTTAACAACACTCAGTAAGTATTTGGGAACTGAGGACACCAATTGTTGAAGTTTTGGACGTGAAATTCTTTCCCATTCTTGCTTGATGTGCAATTTTATTTGCTCAACAGTCCAGGGTCTCCACTGTCATATTTTGCACTTCATAATGTGCCACACATTTTCAATAGGAAGCAGGTAGGCCAGTTTAGCACCTGCACTCTTTTACTATGAAGCTGCACTGTTGTAACATGTGCAGAATGTGGGTTGACATTGTCTTGCTGGAATAATCAGGGATGTCCCTGAAAAATACGTTGCAGATTATTTCATCTCATCTCATTATCTCTAGCCGCTTTATCCTGTTCTACAGGGTCGCAGGCAAGCTGGAGCCTATCCCAGCTGACCACGGGCGAGAGGCGGGGTACACCCTGGACAAGTCGCCAGGTCATCACAGGGCTGACACATAGACACAGACAACCATTCACACTCACATTCACACCTACAGTCAATTTAGAGTCACCAGTTAACCTAACCTGCATGTCTTTGGACTGTGGGGGAAACCGGAGCACCTGGAGGAAACCCACGTGGACATGGGGAGAACATGCAAACTCCACACAGCAAGGCCCTCGCCGGCCATGGGGCTCGAACCTGGACCTTTTTGCTGTGAGCGACAGTGCTAACCACTACACCACCGTGCCGCCCCATTGCAGATTATGTTGCAACAAAATCTATATGTACCTTTCAGCATTAACGGTTCCTTTACAGATGTGCAAGTTACTCATGCCATGCGTACTAACACTCCAGATGATCCTTTTCTTCTTTAGCCTGGAGGACACAATGTCCATGATTTCCAAAAACAATTCAAAATGTGGACTTGTCAGACCACGGAACACTTTTGCACTTCACATCAGTCCATCTCAGATGAGCTCGGGCCTTGAGAGTTCAGCGGCATTACTAGATGTTGTTACAGGTGCTTTATATGGCATTTGCTTTGCATGATCAATGCAGCGACAAACTGTGTTTACCAATAACATTTTTCCAAAGTGTTCCTGAGCTTATGTAGTAATATCCTTTATACAATCATGTCAGTTTTTAATGCAGTGCCACCTGAGGGGTCGAAGGTCACGAGCGTTAAATGTTAGTTTTCAGCCTTGCTCCTTATATGCAGAGATTTCCCCAGATTCTCTGAATCTTTTGATGATATTATGGATTGTCGATGGTGAAATCCCTACGTTCTTTGCAATTGTATGCTGAGAAATGTTGTTCTTAAACTGTTTGACTGTGTACCCACATAGTTTTTCACAAACTGGTGAACCTCACCCTGTCCTTGGTTGTGAACGACTGAGCCTTTCCAATTACCAACTAACCTGTAGACTGTTCCAAACAGGTGTTTGGTTTTTTTAGCATTCCACATCTTTTCTATTTTTTTGCTACCCCGTCCCAAGTTTTTTGGAATCGGGGATGTATAATCCCACTATCCGGTGTCACCTTGAAGAAAATGGGTTCCCTTTTGAGTCTGGTTCCTATCAAGATTTCTTGTTCATGCCATCTTACTGAGTCTTTTTTCTGCTGCTATCACCTCTGACTTGCTCATTAGGGATCCAAATCTATATTTGAATTTCAGTAAAGCTGCTTTGTGACAATATCTGTTGTTAAAAGTGCTATACAAATAAAATTAACTTGAAATTTTCTTAACACTCGCACTAACATCATTCAGCAATAACCGGGGATTCACGTATCCTTTTAGATATTTATGATGAAACATTATTGATATTCAAAGGCATACAGTTTGCAATTATCTTACTTGGTTTGAACTAGTAGATAAATATTAGTTTAACAGCTGAGCTGTGCCTTCTGGATTCTTCCCACATAAAATATTCATGACATCATTTAGTGGCGGGACCTCTTTCCTTGGCCTTATCCCGGCCTCACTATAAATTAGTTTTCTCCAATTATTTTTACATTTCAGATTTTAAAAAAAAAATTGTGGAGTTGAGAAAGTTCAGCACAGTGAATAAATACGGTATCTAGTGGACATTAATTAGAGCAGATGTTTGATGAAGAGGTGGTTTGGGGGCTACAGTTTCAGTGTGTGATCCCTGTTCTGTGCTGCAGGGTATTTGACAGTCAGTATCGAGCCTCTTCCGCCTGTGGTCATGGGAGATACAGTGACTTTGAAGTGCAATTTCAGGACCGATGGCAACCTCAGAGAAATCGTATGGTTTCGGGTGAGTGAACTCAGAGATTTCAGCAACCATCATTTATATTAGTTACTTAAAGAGGCAGTCATTCATTTCTTGCATAAGTTGTATTGCCCCACTTCTGATACAGTGTGAGATGAAAGTACCGAAAATATGAAAATTATATTCAGGATTAAAAGATCATGGTTCAGTGGTTCTAGGACAAGCCTTTTTCATTTGCAGATCGTTTTTCAGGCATGCTGGGCCACAGCCTTGACGGATGAGTTTCTGTGTATGTGCATTCAATTTCAGGGCTGTAGCACTTTGCCAGAAATTGTTTTCCCTTTCATTATGTGATGACATTTTTTATTAAAATGCAGCTACTTCATTTGCAGAACACACAGCTAAAGTAGATTTTATTTTATTAATTCACGGTTAAGCAAATCATAACTCTTTACCCATTTTATCCGGTTGTAATTAAAGTGTTGCTTTATTTTCTTGTACATGCTGTATTAGTTAGTGTGATGAAACTTCTTCCATGCAGTTACACTGGCTTTCTCTTCTGAATAACAGTTAAATATTTTATAGGTTACAGAAGGTGGTAGCTCGAAACAGAAAATCTTTACCTACGATGCCATGTACAATACCAATTTCTCTCACATGGAGGACTTTCGCAGAAGAGAAGATCTTGTTTACCAATCGACTGTTAGGTAAAGTTTATGTCCTGTCTGTTGCTTTACTGTAGGACTCTGCCCTGTCTCTGTAACTGATATTTGAATGAGCTTGTTCTGTGTGTTAGGTTGCCTGAAGTACAGATGGAAGACAACGGGCCGTATGAATGCCACGTGGGAATCTATGACAGGGCATCCAGGGAGAAGGTGGTCTTAGCATCTGGAAGCATAACACTTGCTGTTATGTGTAGGTTTCACTCATTACACAGTCCATTATGAATGAATGAATGAATTTATTTATTTCGGTCAACAACAACAACAGCAGCAGTATATGTACAATACAAGCCAATTTACTCACCACAAACATAACAGTTCCGCGGCTGACCGAAAAGGGTATAGGCTGAAGCAAAGCTTATAAGTGCCTAACCCACAAATCACTTGCCCTACAGGATGGTCGAAAGAGCCATACAAATAAAATACAATAACAAAAAAGAAATAACTGTCATTTAAATAAATATAAATTTATACATTTATTTATATAGATAAATATCTATATATATAGGGCGGCACAGTGGTGTAGTGGTTAGCGCTGTCGCCTCACAGCAAGAAGGTCCGGGTTCGAGCCCCGTGGCCGGCGAGGGCCTTTCTGTGCAGAGTTTGCATGTTCTCCCCGTGTCCGCGTGGGTTTCCTCCGGGTGCTCCGGTTTCCCCCACAGTCCAAAGACATGCAGGTTAGGTTAACTGGTGACTCTAAATTGACCGTAGGTGTGAATGTGAGTGTGAATGGTTGTCTGTGTCTATGTGTCAGCCCTGTGATGACCTGGCGACTTGTCCAGGGTGTACCCCGCCTTTCACCCGTAGTCAGCTGGGATAGGCTCCAGCTTGCCTGCGACCCTGTAGAACAGGATAAAGCGGCTAGAGATAATGAGATGAGAGGAGATCTATATATATAGAACACACAAAAAAGATTGAAGAAAAAAAAGAAAGAAAAGATATTAAGCAACATTTATTTAATCCTTTAACTATCCATACATTCCTCTCTATACTTCTCAAGTATAATGTTTTTAAGCTTTATCTTGAAATGTGCAACACTTTTACGCTCTTTAATTTCAACAGGTAAACTATTCCACAGCTTCACCCCACATAAAGATATACACATACTTTTCAGCGTGGTATGAACTATTGGCCATTTCAAGTTCCCTCTCCCTCTTAAGTGATACCCCCCCCCATCTATAAACATTTTTTGAATATTGCCAGAAAGTAAATTATGTCTTACTTTATACAGAAATTGTGCAGTTTTGAAATCAACTAAATCTCTCAATTTCAGTATTTTTGACTTTAGAAACAGTGCATTAGTATGTTCATGGTATTCTACATTATTCACTATTCTTATTGCCTTCTTTTGCACAATGTATATTGACTGCAGGGTACTTTTATAGGTGTTGCCCCAAACTTCCACACAATAAGTCAGATATGGTAAAAAGAGAGTACAATACAATACGTGCAATGGTTTATAGTTCAGAATGTGCCTTATTTTACAAAGAATCCCCACTGTGCGTGCTAACTTGGACCTGACATACTTAACATGGGGTTTCCAGCTGAAGTTGTGGTCGATTATTACCCCTAGAAATACACTACCGTTCAAAAGTTTGTGGTCACCCAGACAATTGTGTGTTTTCCATGAAAAGTCACACTTTTATTTCCCACCATAAGTTGTAAAATGAATAGAAAATATAGTCAAGACATTTTTCTGGCCATTTTGAGCATTTAATCGACCCCACAAATGTGATGCTCCAGAAACTCAATCTGCTCAAAGGAAGGTCAGTTTTATAGCTTCTCTAAAGAGCTCAACTGTTTTCAGCTGTGCTAACATGATTGTACAAGGGTTTTCTAATCATCCATTAGCCTTCTGAGGCAATGAGCAAACACATTGTACCATTAGAACACTGGAGTGAGAGTTGCTGGAAATGGGCCTCTATACACCTATGGAGATATTGCACCAAAAACCAGACATTTGCAGCTAGAATAGTCATTTACCACATTAGCAATGTATAGAGTGGATTTCTGATTAGTTTAAAGTGATCTTCATTGAAAAGAACAGTGCTTTTCTTTCAAAACTAAGGAAATTTCAAAGTGACCCCAAACTTTTGAATGGTAGTGTACGGTATATTCTCATATACTCTTTCCAGCTTTACACTATCAATCATTATTTCCACCGGAGTGTCCAGATGTTTATTTTGTTTACCAAAAACCATAAATTTAGGGTTTTTTTTATACTTAATGATAATTTATTTACATCAAACCACAGGCATTTATTATTAGTCGTGTTTTTATTTGCAGCCATCCACACATTTGGCAGAGCTCCAAGCAGCCTACTGCATCTATAATTGGTCCTCTCCTGTATATACACGGTTCTCTTGAACATATACCCTTACAAAAAAGAAGTTTATTCAAGTGTGCTTCTAGTATACTTCTTTTAAACTAAAAATAAGAGTATGCTTCAGTTTACTTTTTATTTACTTATCAGAGATAAACTTAATGAAGTTATACATAAATATACTTGGCTTATACTGAAAAGTATATAGAAAAGTCTAAGCTTATACTTTTGATCAAGATATACTTAACAAAAGTGTAATAAAGTATTAAAATATTTGTGCCTTATGTTTAAGTGTACTTGCCCTGTAGTTGTGCTTATCCTTTTGATAATAGCCTATAAAATACTTCTTTTTCACACATATTGGCTTCGTTGTGATCTACGGCAGCATCTTTTAAATCCCATCTTTTAAACCTATATGTACCATAAGTTTGTGGTCAGCTCTGGGGTGGAATAGCTTAAGCATAAACAGTGTTGGAACTTAAACTTATCTTTTATGTACATGTATATTATTTACCAGCTGGGAGGTCCGTATCGTGAAATACCGTGACCGAGGTCTTGAAAATACTGACCGAGGCCTCTGGGCCTTGGTCAGTATTTTCAAGGCCGAGGTCACGGTATTTCACAATACAGACCGACCTTAAGCTGGTAAATAATATATTTTTTTTTTTCTTTACCAAATTCTAACAGAAAATGAGAGCGCCCGAAAGGGAAACCATATTTAGAACAAACCTGCTACAAGCTCCTTTTCGGCTTTCTCCTGAAATGTTTTCTTTTATTTAGTCTTCATCAGGGTAGTAAAACTCGCTTTCGCTGTGAACACTGTCGTTATCGCTATCCATGTTGTAAAATTAATGCTATTATACTGAGAAATGCGAAAATAAATGTTGACAAAAAATTGCTACTATGTTTGTTGTTGTGAACAAACGAGTCCCCAAAAGTCCGTAACCGGGGTCCGTATCGTAGGATTCCGGACCACTCGCGAGCCAATCAGAGCGCACTAATCGATGGAAACCGGACTGCGAAAAAAATAGTGTTATTAACCCACAAAGAGACAGATAAAGCAGACAAATAAAACAAGTAAACTCATAGTATATTTCCAGTATACTATGAAGTATGCTTTTGTAAACTAAAGAGTGGACTACAAGTATAGAACTAGTAAGCTGTTAGTATACAAGTTTACTTGTGGTATACTTGCAGTACAAAGTAAAAAATACTAGTTGTTTACTCAAAGTTTACTTCTCTTAGACTTAAAGTATACTTTTTATAAACTAAAAATGGGCCAATTTAGTCCCAAGAAGTATTAGATTAGTTTACTTACAAGTATACTGTAAGTACATTGAGATCAGTGTCCTTGGTACACAAAAGTATACTTAAGGAAATATACTTTAACTTTACTGAAGTATACTTGATAAAATGAACTTGAAGTATACTTCTTTTTGATAAGGGTTGACCACAGTTGACTTTGAATGCAGTTGAATTTGGAACGAATCAACAAGATAAAACCTTTTGCTCAGATTGCTATGCAGGTCTGAATGTAGTGCTTGCATATAGCTGTTATATCTTGCTTGATATTTTCATGAGTTTTAGTCTCTTGGGGAACTTGGAAGCTGTTAACCCCATTCTGCTAACTTGCTTTGTTAATTGAGTGTGTAATGTTTGAAAGATAAGCATGCTGTGACAAGCACAGTTTGATGTGTTTAGAAACTCTTTTTATAACTCATAAGTGAGAATTGCATATTCTTTCTAAATTATGCTATATATCAACAGTTGGACAATTTAGCACTATTTTCAAGTGTCCTGTAAGTGAATTAGCATATCCACTCACTGATCACTTTATTCGGAAAAATATCGCCTGGTCTTTTCCCAATAATCAACTACTGAGCTTCGTTGAGCCTGTGTCCACTGTAGCCTCAGATAATCCAGGGGCCAAGAGGGCCAAAATAGGGATTTTTGTACCACATCGAGGGAGCAGTGCTATCGTGGATTTTTTTAATCTACAATATTTGAAGTTTATTTAAAGGTATGATAGCAAGCCTCTATGAATAGCTTTTGTGCTGTAATCATGTGATCAAATGATGTCGGTCAAACTGGCTTATGGCCAGCAATCCAGTTAAAGTTGTGAAATTTGAAGTTATAATTATAGTTAAATTCACTGTTAAATATATTTTTTTAAACAATAATATACACGTAATCCATACGAACAAAGTCAATGGGTCCAAATGCACAGTAATGGAAATGTTGAAAATGTTTTTTCTTGTTACCATGGCAACAGAAATGCCCCATAAGTCCATCCATCCATTATCTGTAGCTGTTCATCCTGTTCTACAGGGTCGCAGGCAAGCTGGAGCCTATCCCAGCTGACTATGGCTACGTTTACATTTGACCGTATCTGTCTCGTTTTCTTCGCGGATGCACTGTCCGTTTACATTAAACCGCCTGGAAACGCCGGGAAACGGGAATCCGCCAGGGTCCACGTATTCAATCCAGATCGTGTCAGCTCCGGTGCTGTGTAAACATTGAGAATACGCGGATACGCTGTGCTGAGCTCTAGCTGGCGTCGTCATTGGACAACGTCACTGTGACATCCACCTTCCTGATTTGCTGGCGTTGGTCATGTGACGCGACTGCTGAAAAACGGCGCGGACTTCCGCCTTGTATCACCTTTCATTAAAGAGTATAAAAGTATGAAAATACTGCAAATACTGATGCAAATACTGCCCATTGTGTAGTTATGATTGTCTTTAGGCTTGCCATCCTTCCACTTGCAAGTGGTAAGTGATATGCGCTGGGATCACACACACAGCGGCTCAGTCCCGAATCACAGCTTGTTCACTTCACTCGCGCGCTCTGTGAGCTGTGCAAGGCCGGAGTGCGCACCCTCCAGAGGGCACTCGCTGTTCAGGGCGGAGTGATTTGGAGCGCAGGATGCCTGCGGAGCCGAGCGTATCCATGTATTGGTATTGCTGTGTGCACGCAAATCGCGTATTGGTGTTGCTGTGTGCACACTAATCGTTTTAAAAACGTTAATCTGATGATCCGCTGATAGGGTCTAATGTAAACATGGGCATAGACACAGACAACCATTCACACTCACATTCACACCTACGGTCAATTTAGAGCCACCAGTTAACCTAACCTGCATGTCTTTGGACTGTGGGGGAAACCGGAGCACCCAGAGGAAACCCACGCGGACACGGGGAGAACATGCAAACTCCACACAGAAAGGCCCTCGCTGGCCGCTGGGCTCGAACCCAGGGCGTTCTTGCTGTGAGGCAACAGTGCTAACCATTGTTAAAAAATTCCATTTTGTAATTAAGCAACCACATCAAAATGCATTGAAATAAAAGTTAAATCCTTACTTCTGCAGATTATTAAATAATTAATGTATAATTAAAGAATTAATTATCAGTGAATTATGGTGATATTTTAGCCTAGAAAATGTACTCTTTCGGGATTCTCACAGGAGGACAGAGAGAATCAGCATTCCATTGATCACCTTAACGGTCAATCCATTGATCACCCTAACGACTCTCGAGGCCGTTCACATCCAGCCCCCAGTGACCCACACCAACAGGATGACTCAACGACACCTTAGATGAGCTTTTCATCCATGAGAGGATAAATACCTGATGCTCCCTACTAGTCAGACAGAACTGAAGAAGCCTTTCGGATGAGAGGTGAAACGTCTTCAAGAATCTTCAAACAAGTCCAGTTGCTCTCTTTTACCACCCACAGTTACTATGACCTGAATGACTGAGAATCTTCACAGACATACTCTTTCGGGATTGCTATCATAACTTTTTTTTTTAAACAACCCAGGCCAAACTTCAAATCTGTGTCATTATCAGCTGGTCCCTCTGAGTGGTTCATCAAGGTGGGTCTGGTCCTTGGACTGGCCCATTCCTGTTCTCTTGCTGACAGGAGTGGAACCTGATGTGTTCTTCTGTTGTTTTAGCTCACCTGTGTCAAGGTGTGACATGCCTTTTTGAAATGCTTTTCTGCTCACTGTTGCTGTAAAGAGTGATTAGTTGAGTTACCAGGGCCTTCCTGTCAGCTCAAACCAGTCTGACCATTCTCCTCTGACTTCTCTCATAACCAAGCCTCAAGACTGCCACTTGCAGGATGTTTGTTTGTTTTGCCCCATTGCTATGTAACGTCTCAAGATTGTTGTGTGTGAAAAGACCAGGAAATCAGCAGATTCCAAAATACTCGTACTAGCCCATCTGGAACCGACACCCATGCCGCAGTCGAAGTCACTTAGAGCACACTTTTTCTTCATTCTGATGTTTAATGTGAACATATTAACTGAAGCTCTTGAGTTCAAATATCTGTTGTCAACTGTACAAAGTAATGGCGAGTACAGAAGAGAAGTGAAGAAGAGAGTGCAAGCAGGTTGGAATGGATAGAAGAGAAGAGGAGGTCAGGAGTGAGTTGTAACAGAAGGTTGCCAGCAAGAGTGAAAGGGAAAGTGTACAAGACGGTAGTAAGAGCAGCGATGTTGTACGGTTTGGAGACAGTAGAGCTGACAAAAAGACAGGAGGCTGAACTGGAGGGAGCAGAGCTGAAGATGTTGAGATTCTCACTGGGAGTGACAAAGTTGGACAGGATGAGAAATGAGTATATTAGAGGGACAGGACATGTAGGACAGCTTGGAGACAAAGTGAGAGAGGTGAGATTGAGATGGATTGGACACGGACAGAGGAGGGATCCAGGGTATATTGGGAAAAGAATGCTGGAGATGGAGTTGCCAGGTAGAAGGAAAAGAGGAAGACCAAAGATGAGATTTATAGATGTGGTGAAAGAGGACATGGAGACTTGAAAAACTCCAAAAGGGAACAGTTGAAAGAAGAAGATATTAACTGAAGCTCTTGACCTACACCTGCATGATTGTATGCATTGTGCTGCTGCCACATGATTGCCTAATCATCATCATCATCATCAAATCGAGCGAGCTTGGACGTTCATGACAAGAGTTTCCCAAAAACCCCAATTGTCTATTACAGCAGGGCGCAGGGGAGGTATGTAAGGGGAGGTCTGCCTCTTGATCTCTTCCCATGCAGTGGTTCCCACAGCAGCAGCTTGTGTACCAATTCGTCTTTGTGTCCCCAGCAATGCCTGATAAATTTCAATCTGCACTCACGTAATAATGTTGATATTGGTGGAAAATCTTCATATAATCCATTGTTTGTTTTATGCCCCTTCCATGATATATTCAGTGCCGTTCTTAGAAGCTTCGTGCATGCACCAGCCAGAGGTTTTTGTAATGATTTTGTAAGGGTCCATGATTCGGCTCCATACATCAGTACACTCTCCACTGTTGAACGTAAGAATGTTATCTTTAATTCTTTCTTGAGGTTGGATTTCCATATCATTCTCATTTTTGTTTGATGCTGCCCATGCTTTAGCTATCCTAACTTTGAGGTCTTTTTCAAGATTGCCTAATAAGTGCATGGATAATTGCAGAAGCAGATGTGCAAGTGGACGGCACGGTGATGTAGTGGTTAGCACTGTCGCCTCACAGCAGGAAGGTCCGGGTTCGAGCCCTGTGGCCAGCGAGGGCCTTTCTGTGTGGAGTTTGCATGTTCTCCCCATGTCCGCGTGGGTTTCCTCCAGGTGCTCCGGTTTCCCCCACAGTCCGAAGACATGCAGGTTAGGTTAACTGGTGACTCTAAATTGACCGTAGGTGTGAATGGTTGTCTATGTGTCAGCCCTGTGATGACCTGGCGACTTGTCCAGGGTGTACCCCGCCTTTCGTCCGTAGTCAGCTGGGATAGGCTCCAGCTTGCCCGCGACCCTGTAGAACAGGATAAAGTGGCTAGAGATAATGAGATGAGACAAGTGTTCCTAATAAAGTGGTGAGTGTATATTTGAACGGTACAAATAATGATATTATGGTATTGCAGTAGCTTGCTTACTTACAGTATCTTAATTAATGATCTGATCAGTCTTTGTCTGTAATTAAACTATTAGGCAGACGACATGACTGTGGGCTTTTGTACTGTTTTTCTAAATTTCTCTGTTTCAGTGACCAATAGGATGCTCCAAAGTTGTTTCATTAGTCTGTTCCAGATAACTGAATATACAAATTGACGTTTTTTTTTCTCCCCCCCACCTTTCAGCACCTCCGAAATCCATCTCTGTAATTGCAGCTGACCAACCAACACGATTCAATCGCTATGAGGCTCAAAACTTCACACTCCTATGTATTGTGACTGGAGGAAAACCTGCTCCTGTGGTGGGTCTCTGTTTTATGTTTTTAAGAAAATGTTCATTTCTAAAACCCCTTCAAGTCGTTTCAAATTTTCCCGCAGTCACAGCATTAAACACTGAGTAACATTCGTTACTTAACAATTGTACTCTATGTCCCATTGTAACTATAAACTGTCAGTTAAAATACCCAATGTATTATAATTTATATCTGATATTCCTCTGAGTTAGATACAGTACTGTGCAAAAGTCTTAGGTGCTCTATTTATCTTCATACAGACTTTGTTATAGATTTCTGTTTTATGACTTCTACATTATCGAGTCAGTACAAAAGCATTTTAGAGTCCAAACGTTCGTTTTCCAGCACAAAATTAAATGTTAGAGAAGAAAAAAAAATTATATCTGAGCAGCATATTACATAAGAGACCATGTTTCTGATTAAAAAAGAAAACAGAATGAAGGCTACTGGGATTTTGGTGCAAAATTAAGAAGCGAGTGTGACAGTCAAAGTGTCCAGAAGAACTGTGGCTGGTTCTGTAAGACGCTCAGTAAAACCTACAGCTCATTTCCTTATAAAACTGCACTCTTTGTACCTGAGACTACTATTTTTTTCTTTTTTTAAAGCAAAGGGTCGTCTCACACCAGATACTGACTTTGTTTCATTTATTATGGCTTACTGCTGTTTATAGCAGGGCTTTGAACCGGTTCAAGGAACGAAAACGAAAACCGGGAACTTTTTCTATTTCACATGGAACAGAAACGAAACCAGAAACTTTATTATTTTTTATGTTCCGGAACAGAAACGCTTATTAAAAATAATGGTAACCGGTTAATACCGGTTTTTATTTCGTTCCTCAAAGTTTCCATAGCCTACAAATAAAAAAGTCATTCTTCTCCTGCGCAAGTTTCTATGACCCGCTGGGGTTCACTTCCTGTGTGACGTTCGCTGACTGAATGGAGAGAGCGGGAAGGTGGACTACTATCATGTCTCCACGTGATAATAAGTGAGTAAGTGCATTACTGAGTGTCTGAGCAAAGAAGAGCCTGAACGTTGTAACCTCCCTATTGGCTGTTTGTAAAAATGTATCAATTGTTGCCCTTCCCACGGGAATCATCGCGGGCTCGAGAGACGAGACCTGACGAGTTAGTTCGTTGGTAGCAGAACAAAATGTCTGGACACAAATCGGGTTTTCAGAAAAGGAAAGAAAATAAACAGAGGGTCGAAAATACAAAAAAGGAGGCAGAAAATGCAAAACAAGTTTTAAGGTAGGACAAATGGTTAGTTTTCTGAGGCAGCCCGCCGTGGCTGCAGGCTTTCAGTTGTCATTGAATGGTTACTTTTCTGAGGCAGCCCGCCGTGGCTGCCTGCAGGCTTATTTATTATAGCCCATTTAGTTAAAATAGTTGATATAAAATGTTTATAGTTATAGTTATGTGATGGTTGTCCTGATTTAGACTTTTTTTTTGGGGGGGGGGGTTGCGTGATGTTGCACCCGGGTCCAGATTAGGGCAGAACCGGCCCTGGCTACATTTCAGGTGTAGTTTGTTTTATGTATGTATGTACTTGCATAGATGTGTACTTGGTCTTCCAATATGGCGCCTAACAAAATCTCGCGGCGCGGTGACGTCATGCGGTAGCCCTCTATAGGGCCTGACTAGCCTTTGGTAACACACTAAACGAATTATCTTTCATTTTTGGCACTTTTTCTGTTTGTGTAGATGGGAAGACGTACTGAGAATCCAAATCGCCAACATTTGAAATAATAATTGTTTTGAATTATTTCTTGTCTTATTTAATGAAGGTTGTAATAGAATTAGCCTACATTTGGCTTAAGCTGGATGAGACAGAGACATAATTTTATAGCCATTTGTTAAACAGCTGACAGGGAACGTAATTAACCGTTCCGGGAACGAAATTTTTTTTGTTCTAACCGGTTCGGGAACGTCTATTTAATGGTGGAACCCAAAACCGGAAACGTTAAAATTCCGTTTCTGTTCGGAACGAACCAATAGGAAAAAAATTCTGGTTCAAAGCCCTGGTTTATAGTATTTTTTTTTTAATGTTGAAACATTTCATTTCATTACATTATTTTTAAGAGGAGATACATGGATGCGGTGAGAGAGGACATGAAAGTGGCAGGTGTGGTAGAGAAGGATGCTGAAGACAGGGAGCAATGGAGACGAAAGATCCGCTGTGGCGACCCCTAATCAGGAGCAACCAAAAGAAGAAGAAGATTTTTAAGCCATTTTTGGTTTACAGCATTTCTTTACACATGCTGTAAAGAACCAGATTGTGCTGTACATGATCTGGTGACTTGTCCAGGGTGTACCCTGCCTCTCGCCCATAGTCAGCTGGGATAGACTCCAGCTTGCCTGCGACTCTGTACAGTTACGGATAATGGATGGAGGGATACTTTATGAAAGAAGAGAGACATTATGTACCATTACGTCACCCGTCATGAGCATAATCTTAGGAAAAGAAGAAAGACATTACTGGTCAAAGTAACCTGCATTAAGCAGAGAGCAGAATGTGCGAGCGAAGATAGATCTCAAGGATTTAACTAACCAAAACAAGTAGCAATCAGAACTGCCTCTTCCAGTTTCAAGCATGCCAAACATATATTTCTATCAGACCTTTAGTTTTATCCTAGTTTTGTCACCAGTGTCATGTTTTCACACTCTGCCCTTGCTGTCTCTTGTCTCTCAGGTGCACTTTAAGAGAGATGGTGAGCTGATTGAGGTGCTTCCCTCAGCCCAGCCATCTGAGGCAGCTCAGAACAGAGGTTTGCACTCGGCCAAACGCAGCAGGCCATTGATTAGCCGAGAGCTCGATGACACCAAGCGCCAGAAGTCCCTTTCTCACTTGGAGCCAGACATTGAGCCAATGAGGTTAGACCGTGCTCGTCCTCGCCACAGCCTCACTCCAGGTGCTCTGGGACAGGAGAGTGCCAGTCCCACTACTGAGGTCATCCCAGAGACGGTGGTGAGCAGGGAGTTTCCACTCTGGGTTCTCAGCTCCAGCCCACTCTACTACTTCAACCACACACAGACTGAGCTCACTGATGGCACCATGCAGGTACAGGCAATGCTCACCTGGCATTTGAACCCACAGCTCGACAACGAGGCACTGTTTAGCTGCGAGGTCAAACACCCAGCTCTCTCCATGCCCATGCAGGCCGAGGTCACGCTCTGTGAGTATGAAGTCACACTAACCAAAATAAAAAGCTTGAATGATGTGTAACATCTAACCTGCAGGAAATAAGGAAATCTGAGATGGTTATATCAGTATACAGTGGTGCTTAAAAGTTTGTGAACCCTTTAGAATTTTCTATATTTCTGCATAAATATGGCCTAAAACATCATCAGATTTTCACACAAGTCCTAAAAGTAGATAAAGAGAACCCAGTTAAACAAATGAGACAAAAATATTATACTTGGTCATTTATTTATTGAGGAAAATTATACAATATTACAGATCTGTGAATGGCAAAAGTATGTGAACCTTTGCTTTCAGTATCTGGTGTGACTCCCTTGTGCAGCAATAACTGCAACTAAACGTTTCCAGTAACCGCTGATCAGTCCTACACACCAGCTTGGAGGAATTTTAGCCCATTCCTCCGTACAGAACAGCTTCAACTCTGGGATGTTGGCGGGTTTCCTCACATGAACTGCTCACTTCAGGTCCTTCCACAACATTTCGATTGGATTAAGGTCAGGACTTTGACTTGGCCATTCCAAAACATTAACTTTATTCTTCTTTAACCATTCTTTGGTAGAACAACTTGTGTGCTTAGGGTCGTTGTCTTGCTGCGTGACCCACCTTCTCTTGAGATTCAGTTCATGGACAGATGTCCTGACATTTTCCTTTCGAATTCGCTGGTATAATTCAGAATTCATTGTTCCATCAATGATGGCAAGCCATCCTGGCCCAGATGCAGCAAAACAGGCCCAAACCATGATACTACCACCACCATGTTTCACAGATGGGATAAGGCTCTTATGCTGGAATGCAGTGTTTTCCTTTCTCCAAACATAACACTTCTCATTTAAACCAAAAAGTTCAATTTTGGTCTCATCCGTCCACAAGACATTTTTCCAATAGCCTTCTGGCTTGTCCACGTGATCTTTAGCAAACTGCAGACGAGCAGCAATGTTCTTTTTGGAGAGCAGTGGCTTTCTCCTTGCAGCCTTGCCACGCACACTATTGTTGTTCAGTGTTCTCCTGATGGTGGACTCATGAACATTAACATTAGCCAATGTGAGAGAGGCCTTCAGTTGCTTAGAAGTTACCCTGGGGTCCTTTGTGACCTCGCCGACTATTACACGCCTTGCTCTTGGAGTGATCTTTGTTGGTCAACCACTCCTGGGGAGGGTAACAATGGTCTTGAATTTCCTCCATTTGTACACAATCTATCTGATTGTGGATTGGTGGAGTCCAAACTCTTTAGAGATGGTTTTGTAACCTTTTCCAGCCTGATGAGCATCAACAACGCTTTTTCTGAGGTCCTCAGAAATCTCCTTTGTTTGTGCCATGATACACTTCCACAAACGTGTTGTGAAGATCAGACTTTGATAGATCCCTGTTCTTTAAATAAAACAGGGTGCCCACTCACACCTGATTGTCATCCCACTGATTGAAAACACCTGACTCTAATTTCACCTTCAAATTAACTGCTAATCCTAGAGGTTCACATACTTTTGCCACTCACAGATCTGTAATATTGGATCATTTTCCTCAATAAATAAATGACCAAGTATAATATTTTTGTCTGATTTGTTTAACTGGGTTCTCTTTATCTACTTTTAGGACTTGTGTGAAAATCTGATGATGTTTTAGGTCATATTTATGCAGAAATATAGAAAATTCTAAAGGGTTCACAAACTTTCAAGCACCACTGTAAAACAATCATACAAAAATTATACAAGTTATCACCAACCAGTTTTTTTCATCTTTTCCTTTTTATAAAGCTGCTCCAAAGGGACCAAAACTGTCCATGACTCCAAGCAGAGCAGAAGTGGGAGACACTGTGCGCATCACCGTGGAGGGATTCCAATTAGGAACAAAGGGGGTGAGATCATAAGACACGTCCTTCACTGATGGTATATGTTACCGAAAAAGGCTGGAGTTGTCACATGTTGAGAGAGTCGATATTTCAGTAGAAATGTGAATACAAGTCCCACATAGTTTAAAGAGATGAAAGTTAATGCAACTTCCAGCAAGACTGCTGTTTCCTGACATGATTCATCACACGAGTTTCTTATTACTGATAATGTGTGGGTTTTCACTTCATACCTACAACTGACAGTGCAATATTTCCTTTGTAATATAAGTAGGAACTGATCTGTAACTGTAGTATCTTAGTAAATATAAAATGACAATTATCTATCTATCTATCTATCTATCTATCTATCTATTTATCTATCTATCTATTATGCCCTCTATGATTATTAACGACCCCTTGTCAAGATTAGTAAGAAAAGGTTGTGGCTCAGGTGGATAAGGTGCCATGCCATAAATCCGGGGACATGGGTTCGATTCCGACCTGAGGTCGTTTCCTGATCCCTCCCTGTCTCTCTCCTGCTCATTTCCTGTCTCTACACTGTCCTATCCAATAAAGGTGGAAAAAGCCCCCCCCCCCCCAAAAAAAAAAGAAATCCACCTTTGGATGAAGTAACCATTTTGCACCTTTAAAGGTAGACTACCTTTCAGATTTTTCAAGTGTAGGTCATAAAAATAATTTTCCCTGACACTCAATTATTTTTGTTGAATGGACTGAAAGCTACGGAATTTCAATCACAGACTTCCAATTTTATTATTATTATTTTTAAATATAACAATTAATGAATTTAAGGCCGGGCGGCACGATGGTGTAGTGGTTAGCGCTGTCGCCTCACAGCAAGAAGGTCCGGGTTCGAGCCCCGTGGCCGGCGAGGGCCTTTCTGTGTGGAGTTTGCATGTTCTCCCTGTGTCCGCGTGGGTTTCCTCCGGGTGCTCCGGTTTCCCCCACAGTCCAAAGACATGCAGGTTAGGTTAACTGGTGACTCTAAATTGACCGTAGGTGTGAGTGTGAATGGTTGTCTGTGTCTATGTGTCAGCCCTGTGATGACCTGGCGACTTGTCCAGGGTGTACCCCGCCTTTCGCCCGTAGTCAGCTGGGATAGGCTCCAGCTTGCCTGCGACCCTGTAGAACAGGATAAAGCGGCTAGAGATAATGAGATGAGATGAATTTAAGGCCACGTGGCCCTAAATTCTCCGCTATTTTTTCCTGCTTCACCATGACCCAATTCAAGATACTACATCATGCATCACGTGGTGGGCTTTCCCCGTTCACACAAGGCATTGTGGGATACAAATTTGAAACAAGAGAGAAAAATGGAAGATGTGAGTGTGTGAATGGAATGTGAAAGACCGACTACAGTAACAGAAAGTGAGAAGAAAAGACGTTATGTTGTGAACGAAAGGAAATGCAGGACCAAACTAATAAATATCGGCGGTCGGCGAGCACCTCGGTGTGATCAGCTGTTCGTTTAGTGACAGAATGATGTAACGGTCAGTGCACGGTTAAAGTAAACCTGTAGATGGCAATAATGCAACACCTGGATGCCAGCTGACGTAAAACCCAAAAGAAGAAGACAGCAAACCTGCGCATGCGCATACGGACTTCCTCTGTCTGCTTGACTACGTGAAGCGAGCGATTTCATGCACATTATTTGCTCGGGAATCTCCTCAAATTAAATAACTTCCCAGCTACAGAATGGCCTGATATTTTGAGATATTACAGAAATAAACATATCACAATGACCAAATTTCAGAGGGAACTAAATTTCACCGATTTTATGAAATCGAAAGGCTGTCTAGCTTTAATTGAAACAAATTTATTCAGAGAAAAACAAATCCCTCTTTAAGAAATAATTATTTTCAACAAAAACACATCACTATTATTGGCATTTGCTTATTATAGCCACTTATTATTGTATTTAATACTTTGTACAATCTCCTTTGTACAAAGTATTAAAGTTTTTAAAGTTGTTAAGTTTGAACATGAAATATCTTGTCTTTGTATTGTATTCAATTGAATATAGGTTGAAATGTCAATCATTGCATTTTTATACATATATATGAAACAGTGGCGGCTGGTAGTCTTTCAAACAGGGGAGGCTGGTCGGTTACGATATTTCCAGATTTTAAAAGAAAAAACATCAATTTTGCCCATACTCTTGCCTCTGATCTGGCTGATTGTTGGCAGCGTCACAAACTGTGAAATTACAGGTTCTTTTGGCCATTAGCCTGCTGTCCAATATACATGATGGTGGTGTTGGGGGGTAGAGGTATATTTTAACATTTTATATTTTAAAATTGTGGCATGTTGTTTAAAAATTGATCATTATTGAAAGCAGCTCTTTGTCAGGAACCTCAGCAGTAGAGCTGGGTGCCACACATTTCATTCAATGACACTTTCCCTATATTTTACTTATTTTGACTGAGAAATGTTTTATTGACAATTTGATAACCCTTCACTTTTAATCCAGGTCTGTAGTGTGAAATGTTCTCGGCTGTGTTTTTGTTTAAAAATGTTTTCCAAATTGTAGCTGTGTTTAATTCATATCCAGAAAAATATATATTCCAATATAATATACTCAGCATAAACATTTTAAATAGATTCTATATTTTTGGTCCATCCATGACATATTACTAAAGTAGCCTATTTACTGTTGTTGATGTGGGTCACTTGCTGTTAGCCAATTCACTTTCTCGTACCAGGAGAGCTGAAAGGAACGAGTATTATTCCCTACCTTTTTCACCAAGTCAATTTGAGGCGTTGGTCTACCCTGCTCTTTAATTTAAATTTTTTCCTCGAAAGGAAGACTGGCAAATGGCTTCGCCAAAATTAAATCAGCAATGCTTGGCATCCGTGCGCAGCTTTCTTGCTAGCTGACTAGCCCCCTCAAGTTCAAGTTCAGTCACTCAAATAAACGAAATTTCTGGAACTAAGATAGCAAACTTGACAACACTATATTTACACTTTGTTTACAATGAAAATATATACAAACTAAAAAAGCTGGTAGAAACCGTATGTAATGAATGAAATCGAAATGTAAGCTGATCTCTTACAATACACCACAGCACTTGCGAATCCGCATGGGACTGAACTGAGATTCACCGCTGCCTGTCGATATTTGAAACGAGCTGTCAATCAAAGAAAATATCCGTCCGCTTTCACCAATCACCAGTCTCCTCGCGGAAACTGCCATGTCCCTCCCATGTGAGGCTGGGAGTCCGGTAGGCGGGCATTTTCACAGTATTTGTCCAATAACCATCTTGCATTTTGATATTGAAAAGCACATAGCTCCCAAATGCCATTGAAGTGCACTGAGGCTGCGCTGCATCGCGCTGTCACGAGGGGGAAAAACTCACGCGCACATTAAAGTTATAATGGAATGATTTTGCACTGTAGTTGGGTTGAGCACATATATTTCTATGATTCTGGATCTGAAATAGCAATGTTATAAGGTCGGCTATAACATAAGCCTAGCGCAATTCATCCTACACGATGTTCATCATTTTTAGAGGAGGCTGAGCCTCCCTTGTTGTCTTAGAGCAATCGCCCGTGATATGAAATCAATGAGTAAAATATTGGTTGTAATATAAATTGGGGATTTAATGTCATTACAAACAAACAAACAAACAAACCCCACTAACTAGACCCATTGCATCAGTCCCTGTTAAAAACTAGTATAATTTTGCATATTCCATCTTTATCCTAGTGTCCTACTTTGCTGATATTTTTTTTCCTCTATGATGGACATTAAATTTTGTACAATACAGAGTGATGCTAGCTTTTCTACATGATTTTTTTGCTATATTTTTCAATTCGTATGCAGTAAAATGACAAAGCTGATATCTGGTTTCTTTGATTTATCTTGCAGCCCTTGCACCCGACTGACAGCAAGCTTTATGTTTTTAATGGCTATCACAGGAAAAAAAAAAAAATCAACAAATATATAAAATCAGGAACTGGTGCAATGGGTTCAGGGGTGGGGTTTTTTTTTCACAGATTCCAAATGACATAAAAAAATTAAACAAATGAAAAGAAAATTTAAAATATTGGCTTGGTGTGCAAAGGAATGCAAGGCTTACAACATAAATCAAAGAAACTTGACATAAATCAAAGAAACTTTCATACAGTTTACTCCAAACGTATGAAAAATCCAATACAAATGCTAACATCAGTCTGTATCACACAACATTCAAAAACTAGCACGGAGCAAAAAAATATGAAACTAAGATAAAGCTTCAGTATACAAACTGATATGATGAGCTCGAATAGTTTTAGCTCAGATTCCAACATCTCGTTAACTTTTAATGTTAAAAAAAATCAGCAAACATCTATAAAATCAAGGACTGATTTTATATACATATTTTATATATATATATGATTTCATTAGGGCTAGTTTTGGGCTCCACATGTACAATGTGTCATTGCTGTAACTAGCTAATTAGTAGTGATTATGAGCCTAAACTCAATGAATATGTTAAAGTGCTTTTGGTATCTGTGACTGATGTTAAAGATGTACTCTATATATTTCTGTGTTTGCGCATATGGTACAGAATGAGATATTTCCAGAGCCCCTGTTCACATGGACGCGTGTTGGTGGGCTATTTCTGGATGGCACTGCTGAGAGGGAAGGCAAGGTTCTGGTTCTCGAGAGAGTACCTGCAGAGCTCAACGGCTCCATGTACCGCTGCACTGCTGAGAATCCGCTTGGCACTACCAACACACACACACGCCTCATAGTGTTTGGTTAGAATCACTCACACACACACACACAGTGATACATAACTAAGAGACATGGTGCATGCTGTGTCCATACTCACGTCTTGTGCATGTCTTGTGTATTTGGCTTTAAATATTAAAAAATGAATTTGGACAATACCTATAACAAATGCTCTACTCCGTCTCACACTTTGTTTTCTGTTCGAATAGAGAATCCAAGAATAAAGAAGGAAACACTACACTTAAATGGTAAGGCAAATGGCGAAGCTATAAACCTAATATCTGATGAATTTTGGATAAAATTGCCTTAGATGCTATTGTGTGACAGAACACAGTGCTTAAACAGTGTCGTCTCTTCATGATTGTGTTCTGGCCCGTAGTTGCTGACTCGAGTGGACTTGTATCTGGACCCACACTCACCATTGTAGTGCTCTCACTGATGCTGGAATTTACATGAACAAACACAGACGAGCCTCGCATCTTTCCTCTCCTTGACGACATCTGTTCACCTGAAAAGACTTAACATAGAGACTATCTGAGCCATGATTCTGCTCTTGAATGAAAAAAACTGTGCATGTGAGCTACAATGTATGAAAGTGCAAAATACCACACACTTGCCATCTACACCATTATCCAGTGGATTTGACATCAGGGTCACCTGCAAGATCTGACCTGTAGATGGCAGTAGAGACTTCTAGACGCACAAATGACAAGTTTGGTCAATTCTGTTATGTCTTCAAGAAGCTGATTGTACTCTTATTCAATAAAATTACATTTAATAGTTAGTGTGTGAATAAGGAAGACACTGTTGTAAGAGTTTACGGAGAACCTTTACAGGTTTCACTATATAACATATAAAAAACACCAAGTTATAGATTTAACCTTTAAAGTGTGTAGTAAAACCACCCTGCCACTGTCACATGCACTTTAAATTTTTTTTTTCCTAACCTTGTAAAGCCTTTCTGCTCTACAGCAGGAGTTCTTAAACATTTAACAGCCAGGAATCCTTTTAACTGTCCATAAATAATACAGTTCCTTGGACCGAACAATAAATTCCACAGATCTCGTCAGCACAGATTTATTTCATGAACATATTCCAAGTATTCAAATATTAGGCTAATTATAGCTCATAGAACTTTTTATTCCTGAACTTTGCACTGACAGAACACAGTAAACTAAAGATTGTTATTTAGAGGTGACTTGTTTTGGGGTTACTGAGGTTTGGATTAAAGTGGTTCATTTTACATGACCAGTCAAACCATCAAATAATGAAAAGAACTTGATAATAAATATAACTTTGGGAAGAATGGGTTGTCATTTCCACCACTACTCTACAACAGAATAAAAAAAAAAATATATATATATATATATATATCTGGTTATGGGTGGCACGGTGGTGTAGTGGTTAGCGCTGTTGCCTCACAGCAAGAAGGTCCGGGTTCGAGCCCCGTGGCTGGCGAGGGCCTTTCTGTGTGGAGTTTGCATGTTCTCCTCGTGTCCGCGTGGGTTTCCTCCGGGTGCTCCGGTTTCCCCCACAGTCCAAAGACATGCAGGTTAGGCTAATTGGCGACTCTAAATTGACCGTAAGTGTGAATGGTTGTCTGTGTCTATGTGTTAGCCCTGTGATGACCTGGTGACTTGTCCAGGGTGTACCCCGCCTCTCGCCCATAGTCAGCTGGGATAGGCTCCAGCTTGCCTGTGACCCTGTAGAACAGGATAAAGCGGCTACAGATAATGAGATGAGGGCCACGTGGCCCTAAATTCTCCGCTATTTTTTCCTGCTTCACCATGACACAATACAAGATACATCATCATGCATCTCGTGGTGGGCTTTCCCTGTTCATGTAAGGCATTGTGGGATACAAATTTAAAAGAGGAGAGAAAAATGGAGGACGCGAATGAAAAGTGAAAGACCGACTACAGTAACGGAAAGCGAGAAGAAAAGACACTATGTTGCGAAGGAAACGACGCGCAGGACCAAACTAATAAATATCGGCGGTCAGTGAGCACCTCGATGCGATCAGCTGTTCGTTTAGCGACAGGATGATGTAACTGTCAGTGCACAGTCAAGGTAAACCTGTAGATGGCAGTAATGCAACAGTGGATGCCAGTTGCTGTAAAACCCAAAAGAAGAAGATGAAGAAAGTAAACCTGCACATGCACACACATGGGCTTCCTCTGTCTGCTTGATTGCATGAAGCGAGCAATTTCATGCACATTATTTGCTTGGGAATCCCCTCAAATTAAACAACTTCCCAGCCACAGAATGGCCTGAGTTTTTTTGTGAGAAATTACAGAAATAAGCATATATGACAATGACTAAATTTCAGAGGGAACTAAATTTCACCGATTTTATGAAATCAAAACGCAGTCTAGCTTTAATGTGTCTGTTCACCATGTGTCCTCATGGGATTTCTCCTTCTTCACAAAAAATGCCAGTATGCTTAATTGTCCTTGTCTCAGGTGTGAATGAGTGTATGACTGCATGTCTCGCTTTGCATGCGTATGGGGTCCTGTGACGAACTGATGTGCCATCCAGGGTGTATCTTATTGTTCCCAGTATATAGCCTCCAGATCCAGTGATCCTGACTAGGATAAAGCAGTTACTGAAGATAGCTAGCTAGCTAGCTGGATGAATGGATGGATGTGGCACGGTGGTGTAGTGATTAGCACTGTCACCTCACAGCAAGAAGGTCCTGGGTTCGAGCCCTGTGGCCGACGAGGGCCTTTCTGAGTAGAGTTTGCATGTTCTCCCCGAGTCTGCGTGGGTTTCCTCCGGGTGCTCTGGTTTCCCCCACAGTCCAAAGACATGCAGGTTAGGCTAATTAGTGGCTCTAAATTGACTGTAGGTGTGAGTCTGAATGGTTGTTTGTCTCTCTGTGTCAGCCCTGCCACTTGTCCAGGGTGTACCCCGCCTCTCGCCCATAGTCAGCTGGGATAGGCTCTAGCTTGCCCGTGACCCTGCACAGGATAAGCAGTTACAGATGGATGGATGGATGGATGGATGGATGAATGAATGAATCCTTTAGTCTGCTAGATGGAACCATTTCTTATTACTGCACTATTTTGCACAGAAGTCCATAAGGGGAAAAAAACAACAACAGCAGCAGCATGTTTTAGAAAGCATAATACACCTTGTGTTGTATCTCTTAAAGGTTATATGTTGAACTCCAGTGGCACGGTGGTGTAGTGGTTAGCGCTGTCGCCTCACAGCAAGAAGATCCTGGGTTTGAGCCCAGTGACCGACGAGGGCCTTTCTGAGTAGAGTTTGCATGTTCTCCCCGTGTCCGCGTGGGTTTCCTCTGGGTGCTCCGGTTTCCCCCACAGTCCAAAGACATGCAGGTTAGGCTAATTAGTGGCTCTAAATTGACTGTAGGTGTGAATGTGAGCCTGAATGGTTGTTTGTCTCTCTGTGTCAGCCCTGCGACTTGTCCAGGGTGTACCCCGCCTCTCGCCCATAGTCAGTTGGGATAGGCTCCAGCTTGCCCGTGACCCTGTAGGACAGGATAAGCGGCTGCAGATAATGGATGGATGGATGGATGGATGTCGAACTCTGCAGCACATTTCCCATCTGAACTGCTGAATTCTTTCAGGGAGTACTGAAGAACTTTTAAAGCCACCCCAAGAGACAGATTAAGTAGATTTTCAGTATGGAAACATTTCCAAGAGTTGGAAAAAACAACAACAAACCCCTAGCTATGATTTCACATCACTTTCCATTGGTGGAGTGTGATCATTTCCATCAAATCAGGATGATCACTGTTTGTGTGTGTGTTGGGGGGGAGGGCAGTGAGTCATGATGGCCTCTGAAAGCATGAGGCGTCCTCGTTCGAGTGACTCCATCAGCCAAAGTGCGCTCTGATGCTGAGGCGGTACATAAGAGCACCGTCCCACTTCTCTCCCTGATCAGTGCGTCAGGACCGGAACGCGGACTCAGTGCGCGTCACTCAGACAAACACTCCACTCACACCAGTTGCAGCTCAACTGGGACACCTGGCTCACAGGTTCAGTCCATACTGGAGGTTTGCGTCTTCTTCTTCTTCTTCTTCTCCCCAAACACGCTTAACCATAGTGTCGGACATTTCTCTTGATCTCTTTTGATGAGTGATGGATCTGAAGGTGTTGTGCTGCGCGGTGCTTTTCCCTATCCAAATCTTCCTGTGCGTCCTGAAAGCCGCGGCGCGTTTGCTGATGCCGCAGAAGCGCAAAGATCTCGGCGCGGACGTGGTGCTCATCACCGGAGGAGGCAGAGGAATCGGACGCCACTTGGCCAAAGAATTCGCCAAGCAAGGAGCCAAAAAGGTAGCTACAAAAGTCTCCTCACAGGCTACACATGAACTAAGTTATAGGATGCATTTTTCAGGAGTATGTCAGAGAGAGAGAGAATGAAAATATGAACATGAGAGTATATGCCCCTCTGCAGGTAATCTCTTGGCTAGATCAGACTTTGGGAGTTAAACCTGAAACAGAAAGACTGAACCAGATTTTAATCTGGCATTTTGTAATACACATCTTATCTATCTCTATCTCTATCTCCAGTCTGGTACATATTAAGTCAGGGAACGTGCCAGATCTCACCCTTGAATGTTCAACCCTGTGGAGAAAATGGGTTACAACCTATCTCCCCCCTGCTAACCAGTCCCTTATAGCACAAAATGTTCACCAAGTTTGCTCCAACACTATACTTTCTCCACATGATGGCATGAGTTAACGTGTCTAGACTCCAGCCATGGCACTTGGATTCAAATGAATGCAGACTCGGTTGTGTTTCATGTGCCTCCTCAGATTCTCCTCTGCGGGCACACAAACACAGGTGTTTCCTAAGCTTTTCTGCCTTTACAAATGCCCCACAATGGAGTGCTGACAGGCAAGACTGACTGTTTTGTTGAGTTTAAATGATCTGTGACTTTTTAACCTTCTCCCTCATAACTTCCCTGTACTCAATGATCGAGGAAAAAAAAAAACAAAAAACAACAAACCACACAGTGAACCAAAAGTTCACCAAAGTTCAACGCATGGTGGCCACGAGATTCTTGGCAGCACAGTCAAAATTCAAGCTTGAGAACAATCCTTTAAAAGTTCAAAGAGAACCTGGTTGGAACTTTACAGGAGGATATCCAAGATCATTTAGATGCAAGTGACAGGAAGAAGTGCTCTACTTTACGAGACTATGCGTGTGAGCCAAGGTGAGCAGATAGTATGTGAGGAGACCATGCTCATGAGTGTAGGTGTGTACGTGTGTGTGTGTGAATGGATCACATGAAGGTGGTGTAGTAGGCAAATAGCACCTTACAGATTGGTTATTACAGCCAAGTTCATTGGTAGGTCAGCCAGTGTTAGTGGAGTAGGGCTGGTGATGTCATCAGTGTTATTGTGCAGGCTGCAGAAACACTCAAACTGAAAGCCACAGGAATAGAGCTGAGTGAGTGAATGTGTGTGTGTGTGTGTGTGTGTGTGAGAACCCGACAAAGCAGGAATACACATGTCAGGAAAGCCATTCTGCTTATCTGCAGTCCTGAGACTGATAAACTGATAAACACGTAATAGTAAACATCTTTTAGACTCATAGGTTTGATCCTTGAAATGATTCATAATGCTTACTCAATGTTTTCCTGGTCAAATGATACGTCTAAAGTAAACGTGAACTTGTATGAGTATGAAGATGAAGCTGATTTATCAAATCAGTTTTTGAATGTGTGTGTGTGTGTGTGTGTGTGAGAGAGAGAGAGAGAGAGAGAAATATACTGGCATGTATCGACAAAGTCGAATTCCCAGAAGGAAGTTGTACAGTATGTAAATGGTGTCATGTCGAGGTAAAAGCAGAGGCAGGAGCTCCATGGCCCAAGTTTGACCCCAGCTCCAGTGGCCCCGCCGCTTGAACTTTTACTGATAATGGGACGCACTCTCTCTGTGTGTGTGTGTGTGTGTTGATTGCGACACTGATTGGGCACGAGTCAGGAGGCTTGCCGTTCTTTTGAGAGCCCACACCTGTTTCCTACTGATCCGAATACTTTCTCTGTCTCTCTATTTTTGTCTTTCTCTTCTCTCTCCTTGAGATATTAAGCAGACAAGAAAGAATTTATCAGGCGACTGAACCGTGTAATGCCTTTGAGTGTGTGTGTTTGTGTATGAGTGAGAGAGATGAAGATGGACGGGCCGAGGGAGGAGGACTCATTCTTGTGTTACCTTTCTCTGACCCCCTCCCTGAATGACACATCTAATAGCCAGTGAGTGGAGCAGCCCCCGCAGGCCGACCCCGTCTGCTATCACTCTCACTGGCTCTCCTGCAGAAAGATACAGGAATACATCATTGACTTTTCCCCAAAGGAACTTCAGCTCTTTGTTTGTGTAATGATTTTTGGCGATCACAAGGATCGTTGTATGTTCTGGGTTGCATTAAAGGGATACTTTAGTGTTCCTCAACCTTATGTCTTCTGGAATGGATACGCAATTTCCACAGACAGACAGACAGACAGACAATTTCCATAATGCAATAAGAAAAGAACAGAAAACCTGTTGATGCAAAACTTACTTCGAATAAAAGTCTAAGGGCAGTTGTTGTGCCGGTCAGTAAATGTTTGTGCCCGACCTTTCAGTCAAATTAAACTCTAAAAGGGTTAAATTGGTGATTTTAAAAATGAGACTACATTTTTAGAGCGAAGAATTTGTAGTTTTGTGTTAGAAAAAAATGCCCGGTGTTAACTGGAATCGTCTACGTCTTCTCTCTTATTAGTGTGTATAAAGTGTATGCTGCATAAATGCTTCCTGACAATTTAATACCTTCCATGAACAGGATGTGAATCAAAAGGAAGTGTGTTGAAACCCTTGTCTGCGGCAATCCCACGCACGATAGATGCGGTCAATAACAGCAAGGATGAGAAAGGCTCAAGTATTCCTTTAATCCTCAAGCAAGTTTCTGGATGCCCTGGTTCTGATTTTGATTTTCCTTCAGATAATTCTTTGGGGCCGTACGGAGAAGTGTCTGCGAGAGACTTGCGAGGAGATCTCAATGACGGGGACAGAATGCTACTACTTCGTGTGTGATGTGGGAAACCGAGAGGAGGTGTATGAGCAGGCCAAGGTGGTGAGGGAAAAGGTAACGTATGTACTCGCTGCTCACTTCATCTCCAAGGAGCGTAATGTTATTGCAGGGAATGAAAAGGCGGTGCCTTATGGCACGTGACGTCCATCAACATTAGATTAAAGGAATTCGATTACAACAACAAAACACCTGAAGACAGATTTAGGGAACTAAAAAAGTCTCCCATTGGAACTGTAATAAAACCGAAGGAAAGGTTTGTTGTGTCGGCTGAAATTTATAGACAGAGCTGTTGACAGGAAAACGAGTAATGCGACTGACCTTAAGACATGTTTTAAAGCAAAATTGGTTTCAAAAACCCAAACTTGTCATCAGACAGAGTATGGAAAAGAAATGCCTTGGATGAGAAAATGTACACAGGATAAGAAATATATAAACAAAGTAACACAAATATCTCTGGGGAGATCAATAAACTGGAATGTTTGTTTCTTTGAAAGGTTGGGGATGTGACTATTCTGGTGAACAACGCAGCAGTGGTTCATGGGAAAAGCCTGATGAACAGTGACGACGATGCCCTTCTAAAAACGCAGCACATCAACACACTCGGCCAGTTCTGGGTAAGCAAAAGGACAAACCCCCAGTGTTTAGGCCCATTCTGTTCTCTTGACCACATGCAACATTATTATCCCCACAGTAAACTTCTACTGAACCCGACAATTGCACATGGGCTTCTTTGTGGATTTCAAAACATCTCATACTTATTTAAACACTTTCCAATCGTTTGGCTTGCTATCTGTTTTGGAATATTCCCCTCATAATTAATCAGTGTTATTGCCAAGAAGAGGAAAAAAAATCTGTTTTAAACATCGCATTCCTCATATGAAACAATCAAGAGGCTCTTATAGAGAAGTTCGGAAACAACAATCCCAGTCATGATAACTGGCTGCTCTTCAAAAAACGTCCCAGAGCTCCATTTCCAATAAAACTCTGAGAGTGAAGTTGAGACTGCATTACTGGAATGTTCAGAGGAAATCTGGTTGATTCCATCAGTCCAACATTTGTCTGCATTGCTTGGAACAAATTTATAGGCGACGATAATCAGAGGTGACGTTCATATGTTTTAGATATACGTTAAGTAACCACTGCCGAAGGTGGTAGTTAATTTGTTGAGCTCTTAATTTAAAACACATGAAGGGGTTGAAAGAGGAGCCTTTGATATGTTAGGGCATGGCAAGGCCAGTGGACAGATGTAATAATAGTAGTTCACAATCTATTAATCCTTTGACTTGAGATCAAACGCCGAATGTGGGCCAAAATTCAAACATCTGCTAAATGAATCAGTTTAGCAGGCTGCGTGATTTTCGGGACTTACTGAATCCCAGAGCGTCGCAACAATTCTAACTGTGTTGTGCCGAGGTCTTTCTTTTTCGTTATTGGAAATTCCTAAAGCGAGCTGTAGGAACAGCCTGAAGAAGCTGAATAATGTGAAACGGGTCCCATCTCTTTTCCTAAACAGACCACAAAGGCTTTCTTGCCTCGCATGCTGGAGCTGCGCCATGGCCACGTGGTGTGCATCAACTCCATCCTCTCGCTCTCGTCTATCCCTGGGGCCATCGACTACTGCACATCCAAAGCATCAGCCTACGCCTTCATGGAGAGCCTCACTTTGGGCTTGCTGGACTGTCCAGGGGTGGATTGCACCACCATACTACCCTTCCACACAGACACGGAGATGTTTCAGGGCATGAGAGTCAGGTAATGTAGTCCGACCTGGCCAAGTGGTGCAAACGGAAATTAAATTATTTCATTAATGTCATTCCTACACTGTACTCAAATCATTCTCGATTATCTTTGGCAGGTTCCCTCAACTTTTTCCTCCTCTGAACCCTGAAATGGTGGCTCACAGGACTGTAGATGCAGTCAGGACTAACACTGCATTCGTTGTCCTGCCATGGACCATGCACTTTCTCGTCATCCTCAAGAGGTCAGTTTTCTAACACTGCTGCATCATTATTGGGGGGGGGAGACTCTCCATGTAAACGCTTCCTTTTCTTTCTTTCTTGCTTACAGCCTCTTGCCACAGGGCGCTCTGGAAGAAATCCATAAGTTTGCAGGAAGCTACACATGCATGAACACATTCAAGGGACGGACTTAACCAAGCGTCTGCAGGGAAGGATGGAATGTGAGAAATCCTTTAATCAAACTGAATGCAAGCACCGTGTCCTGGAACAGCAAATGAGTTGTAGCAAAGGACTTCAGGATCAGGGGGATCAGTGTATCATGGTGGCTTGTTTATCCAGCATAACTTTCACAAAGGATGTAATTCATCATGGAGTCATGAGTTGTAGTTGCGTCTGCTGGAAATATTGACGTGTTAGTCTGAAAGACTCGCAGGCTTGCTGACAAGCATGCACCATGAGCTCGGTGAGAATACCGCCTGCATAACTGATAGATTTTTTCTGAAAGAAAACGTTCTGGAAACTTCTGAAGTCTTCAAGTACAATTACACACAGATGCCATGGATTTAGTGAAAGTTGTAGAATATTACTAATTTCACATGCTTTTTAGGTAACTCGATGCAAGTTCCTTCTCCAGCATGTTGTAAATAAATAAATCCAGTGTATCTATCTCAACATTAATGTCAACACTAAATAAACAGTATTTGATAATGCAATAGTGCCAGCGAGCAATAGTTTGTGTGGATTCTTTGGGGTTAGAAACGTACGTCCCTGGCAGCGAGCGTGTTCTTTCTGGGCCAAAACTCACAGGCATTTCATGGTCAGCATTCCTGCGCTGCAGGCTGGCCAAATATAAGCTCATGATGCTCATGGTAGGGTTGTCAAAACACAGGCTGTACTTAACAGGAAAGCATGCTGCAAAGGGTCGGCCACTGGAGGGCTAATGGATGCCTTTCAGTGGGTTTACTCAAATAATCATCATGGCTCACCTTCATTGTTTTAAGCTCTGTCAAATGTACTGTTAGAAATGAGCTACATAAAAAAAACTGATTTATTTCTGCATTTTTGGACTGAAGCTCAGAAGCTTGTAGACCTATTACAATATGTTAAAATATTACACATACAGGACACTTTTTCGATGGAATAAAAGCATGTATTCTATTCCCTTCGAGCAGGTTTCATTCAAGTTCGATAGCATGCAATATTGTTAGCATATCGCTTATCTTATGTGAATTACGTCTCTCTACCCAATGGAGATGTGGCCTAGGCACCGCGAGTTGGCCTAGTGGTTAGCGTGTTCGCCTCTCGATTGGGAGATCGTGAGTTCTACTCACAGTTGGGTCATACCAAAGACCATCATAAAAATGGTGCCTACTGCCATCTGGCAAGGCACGCTGCAATACAGATATGAGTGGGGAGTCAAACTCTCTCAGTTACCAGAGGACTAGCCCCCCACTATAACCCTAGTTATGTACCGTAATATAGGCGAGAGGCCGAGGGCTATGAAACGGAGATCGGCAGTGCCAAACGCGCCATGAATGGTACGGGAAGGACTTTGACCCAATGGAGAATGAGTGTTGAATATGATTTACGATATTTCATGGTTATCAAGACAACATGATGTCACACATCAGAGCTGATGAGAATTTTGTGCTGCGCATGCGCACAAGCATTTCTTTCTTCGCGGGGAAAGAGAAAGACGGGTTGAATCCCCAAAAGGCTACCAAAACTTCATTAGATATTCTTCATACGTATTTACAAGCAGTGGCTATTACCGTTACTATTAGAACCGGGACTTCAGCTCAGCCAACACTTAGCCATACACACTGAAAAAGCAACAGGGCAAACGATTTTGTAAGGGATTAGTGGCAGGCTGCCAGGTAGCTACGCTGTGTGTAGTTGTCGATGTCGATTTTAAAAGTAACTAAGTAAATTATACAGGGAAGTGAATAATGAAGTATGAGTGAAAAATACTGTAATGAGCGTGCGTGGAAGAAGAGTCTGGAGACAGAAATCTTAGTTTCTCAGTCGTTAGTCTGTGCTACTTGCTCTCGATAGCATTAGCTTGACTGCTTTGTTAGCATTCGGTAACACTACTGATGAACGCTACACCAGCTGGAAGGCGACTTCACTGCTGTGCTGACTTGTAGGTAAGCTAGCTTTGGCCTTTGAGAATGCTGATATTAAAAGAGTGTGTATGTATTATAATAATAATAATAATAATAATGGCTTTTTTCCGTGGTATATCAGACATAGTCCATCCAGCTAGCATGATATTGAACGAGTCGAAGACGAGAATATATCTGATGTACCACTCAATGCCAGCCAATATTATTTAAACATTACATTTCCCTCATTATGTGTCAACCATTACACAAAAGTACCTTACAATAGATTCATGTAAATTATTTTCTCAAGTACTGAGGTTGAATTTCTTTCTGTCCAGGCTCTAATGATATTTGAACAACTGATTAGAAATTGTCAGTCCAAGTCTATAAGAGTTAAAATTGCAGTACTGTATCAGTTTTTCCGACCGGCGTGACACAAAATTGAAGCAAGCGTTTCAATTCGTAACCTTGGATCTTCATACAGCCACTATTGCCAGTGGAAGTTTTTCATGTGCGATCATGACATATCACTGTGTCATGGGCTGCACGTGTGTTGGAGAAGTCAGCTCAAATCTCAGAGGGTGAGTTCAGAGCAAGGTTAGCCAAATAGGAGATTAATGTGAGGAGGCTGTTGGATGGACAGTTCACCCTGTGATGAACTCTGTCAAGGGAATAGAAGGACTTCACGAGAGCCAGCACAGGTGGAAAAGACGGAGCAGATCGGCTGTTCAGAGGCACTGCAGGGGCACGTTACACTCCATAACCTTGTTACAGTACATAACCTGGATACAGTTACACAGTAATTCTGGACATGAACTGTGTGTATGTTTATACAATTGTTGTTCCTACATCTCGTCCGATGACTCTGGTCTTAATTTGATATTTAAACTTCTTTCCAACCTCTGTTCAGTTACTTTACTTTAATGTTCCCTAGAATTCTACTGGTGTGACTTTAAAGCATTCTTGGGTCTTGCTGAGGTTTAAAATGTTTTCATTTGAACTGATCAAATTACCAGTTCAATTTCTTGAGCACATTCTTCCACTCAAAACACATCAAAAATCTCAGGTTAAGTCGATGTCAGAAGAAACCTGGAAACCAAGAACACCACTGACAGATGGCTGAACAATACAGATCGTATGCTGTGAACATTTTTTCCCCTCCATTTGGCTCATAATATAATAACGCTGAATATTTAGACAGATTATCCTGGATACACAATGAAATACTTAAGCCAAACTTGCCGGCGTTAACAGCCTGGGCTCCACGGGCTGGCTGGCATTGTGTACATCCATCATTAAGTCGTGTGCAAGCGGGGGAAAGATAGACAAACGCTCCGAGTTGCTCCTCAGTGAGGGGGAGACCCTGGAGCCGCCATTACACTGTCAGTCAAGAAGAAGAATTAAGGCGGAAGGTTGCACATCATCGAGTTTATAAAGAGTTCACACAAGTCTGCAAAAGAGCACTGTGATGAAGGACAACAGTTAAAAATAAAATCATAATAAAAAAGGAGCAGAGGAGAGAGGAATTATTTCAGATCATCTTCATAAACATTCTCATATTAATGATCTCTGATGCACTGATATGAGCCTTACCTTTCCTTGTAATTATGAAATAGGACTGGTATAGTAAACTGAGCAAAACACACACACACACACCCTGAAATTGCCTCATGAGAATTGCAACACATGTGAAAACAGAAAAAAAAAAACATGAAAAATTAAAACCAAATATGAAAAAATGATTCCGCATGTATCCAAAAAGTCTCCCCAGAAACATTTAATTACAGTGTCCTGCAAAAGTATTCATCTCCCTTGGCGTTTATCCTGTTTTGTCAAATTACAAGCTGGAATTAAAATTGATTTTTTGGGGGTTAGCACAATCTGATTTACACAACATGCCTACCACTTTAAAAGGTGCTTTTTTTTTTTATTGTGACACAAACAATTAAGATTTAAAAAAAAAAAAGAAATCTGGAGTGTGCATAGGTATTCACCCGCCAAAGTCAATACTTTGTAGAGCCACCTTTTGCTACAATCACAGCTGAAAGTCTCTTGGGGTATGTCTCTATTAGTTCAGTACATCTAGCCACTGGGAATTTTGCCCATTCCTCAAAGCAAAACTGCTCCAACTCCTTCAAGTTAGACGGGTTGCGTTGGTGTACAGCAATCTTCAAGTTATGCCACAGATTCTCAATTGTATTGAGGTCTGGGCTTTGACTAGGCCATTCCAAGACATTTAAATGTTTCCCTTTAAACCACTCCAGTGTAGCTTTAGCAGTACGTTTAGGGTCATTGTCCTGCTGGAACGTGAACCTTCGTCCCAGTCTCAAACAGGTATTCCTCCAGAATTGCCCTGCATTTAGTGCCATCTGGCTTTCCTTCAGTCCTGACCAGCTTTCCTGTCCCTGCAGATGAAAAATATCCCCACAGCATGATGCTGCCACCACCATGCTTCACTGTAGGAATGGTGTTCTTAGGGTCTTGGGTTTGCGCCACACATGGCATTTCCCATGATGGCCAAAAAGATCAATTTTAGTCTCATCTGACCAGAGAATCATCTTCCATGTGTTTGGGGAGTATTCACATGCTGCTGTGGCAACATGTGTTTTTTTTTAACCTCCTAAGACCCAAGCTGTTTTTTACATGCATTTTTTTATTTCTTTTTGCTATTTGGGCTTATTAGAACCTGATTAGAATAAAAACTAAGCATCATCTTTGATAAGATGTACTTTTTGAGAAAAAGTATGTCCACATATGTGGATTCTTGTTCTGAATTTCTAAAAAGTGCTGTCCACGTATGTGACCGCTAAGCCCTAGGACGTTAAAGCAATGGTTTTTTTCTGGTCACTCTTCCATAAAGCCCCACTCTGTGGAGTGTATGGTTTAAAGTGATCCTCCCATTTCCGCTGTGGATCTTTGCAGCTCGGCGGCACGGTGGTGTAGTGGTTAGCGCTGTCGCCTCACAGCAAGAAGGCCTGGGTTCGAGCCCCGTGGCCGGCGAGGGCCTTTCTGTGTGGAGTTTGCATGTTCTCCCCGTGTCCGCGTGGGTTTCCTCCGGGTGCTCCGGTTTCCCCCGCAGTCCAAAGACATGCAGGTTAGGTTAACTGGTGACTCTAAATTGACCGTAGGTGTGAATGTGAGTGTGAATGGTTGTCTGTGTCTATGTGTCAGCCCTGTGATGACCTGGCGACTTGTCCAGGGTGTACCCCGCCTTTCGCCCGTAGTCAGCTGGGATAGGCTCCAGCTTGCCTGCGACTCTGTAGAACAGGATAAAGCGGCTAGAGATGAGATCTTTGCAGCTCCTTTAGTGTTATCTCTGGTGTCTTTGTTACATCTCTGATTAATGCCCGGTCTGTGAGTTTTGGTGGGTGGCCTTCTCTTGTCAGGTTTGTAGTGATGCCATATTTGTTCCATTTTGCTATAATGGATTTAATGGTGCTCCCTGGGATATTTTTATGACCCAACCCTGATCTATACTTCTCCACAACTTTGTCTCTGACCTGTTTGGAGTGCTCCTTGGTTTTCATATTGCTTGCTTAGTAGTGTTACAGAGTCAGGGTCCTTCCAGAACAGGTTGATTTATACAGATATCATGTGACAGATCATGTGACACTTTGCACACAGGTGGATCTTAATCAACTAATTATGTGACTTATGAAGTGAATTATTATGAAGGACCAGCTCTTATTTAGGGGTTTCATACGAAAGAGGGTGAATACCTATGCACACTCCAGATTTCTGTTTTTTCATCTAAATTATTGTTTGTGACTCAATTTAAAAAAAAAACTTGAACCTTTAAAGTGGTAGGCATGCTGTGTAAATCAAATGGTTCTAACCCTCCAAAAACCTATTTTAATTTCAGCTCGTAATTCGACAAAACAGGACAAACACCAAGGGGGATGAATACTTTTACAAGACACTGTATTTGCTTAAAGGGTGGATATTCTAGGTATACAGACCAAAAAATGAAATAAAAAGATTCATTTGAATCTAAAACTCACAAGTTTTATTAGACTTTACATTATATACACTTCAAACAATATGAGATTTATACAATGTGATTCACCTGACATTTCCGGGCAGCTGTTTCTACCTATTACCATCCCACACTGCTGCACTGAACTGGTACGTCACATGCATCCTCGACTTCCTGGTGTGGAGAAAGTCTCCAATGCTACTAATGCAAAGAAAAGTCCGTTGAGTTTGTTACTTTAAAAAAAAAGCCAGTTCAAACTGACTAACGTAAGCATTGTAGAACTTCCTATTAATTTAATACAACAATGAGGAAAAACAACTCGCTCAAAGTTGACCTTATACATTTGGGGAAGTTGGTAGATGGCTAGACTATCGTGACCTCAAATACACACAGCTGAGTAAGACAGAAGGATGAATTAATTCATTTCAAAGTCTTGTCTTTGGTCATTTGTCAACCTGTTAACATACAATTACTAACCTGCAAACTTCATGTACATATATGCATAGATCAGTAGTTTAAATTATTTTAATAACAGTGGTATGATATAATTAGAAATGAAAACAATGTGCAGAAAAATATCATGAAGGGAAAAAAAAAAAGTCTTCGATTAAGTCACCAGAGTGCAGTTCTTTATGGAATCAATTTTGTGCCAAAATGTTCATACAATACTTTTGAAATATCAAACAAAAACGACAAATCAAAATACAAAAAAAGAAAAAAAAAGTCAATTTTTTTAGACTGGCAAACAAATTATTCGTGTAATCGTGCAAAATATCAGTCTATTACTCTTCAGAAACCTTTTATTTTTGTTCCGCGTCTTTCTCAGTTTTGTTTGACGTAATTTATTTTGGTTGCGATTCCAGCTCTCTCGTTTGCGCTCCCTGACTTTTTGCTTGCAGTTTTGGCACAAACTTCACGTGTGGGTGGGCTGTCCAGGAATGCATTCCCATTGGCTAACTTGTGTTTGACTGACAGCTACGCTCAGCGATTCCCCAGAGGCTGTTGCGGCCATTTCCTACTCGGATTTTGGCGGACTGTTTGGCGAGTGACCGATCCATTGACGGTAAACAAGGATCGAGTGGACTTCAGTGGCGACTATGATATTGAATTAATTCAACAAAGTGTAAATTCAATATCATAGTCGCCACTGAAGTCCACTCGATCCTTGTTTACCGTCAATGGATCGGTCACTCGTCAAACAGTCCGCCAGAATCCGAGTAGGGAATGGCTGAGCGTAGCTGTCAGTCAAACACAAGTTAGCCAATGGGAATGCATTCCTGGACAGCCCACCCACACGTGAAGTTTGTGCCAAAACTGTAAGTAAAAAGTCAGGGAGCGCAAACGAGAAAGCTGGAATCGCAACCAAAATAAATTACGGCAAACAAAACTGAGAAAGATGCGGAACAAAAATAAAAGGTTTCTGAAGAGTAACAGACTGATATTTTGCACGATTACACGAATAATTTGTTTGCCAGTCTAAAAAATTTGACTTTTTTTTCTTTTTTTTGTATATTGATTTGTCGTTTTTGTTTGACATTTCAAAATTGATTCCATAGTTCTTCAGTAGATTTGCTTATTTAACCCTCATGTGTGTGTCGGTCTGGGAAAACCTGTCCAATTTGGCTGAATTCTGGAAAATGGCCAGTAATACAGTTTGACGTATCTAGTATTTAATTAAACAAAGATATTTAACCAAATCATCATGGGAATTTTTTATGTACTTTATACTCTTGCCTAGATTTTCTACAAAAGATCATGTTGGGTAAGGAGCCAAGTTAACAAACAGCAGTAAATACAGTCAATCTGCCTCAAGACATCGGCGTGAGAATTTCCTCACACAGTGAAGGTCATACTTTAATCAAGTTGCTGGATGATTCATTTTGTGTTGTAGCAAAATGTACACAAGTCTAATCAAATTAGTTTGAACACAAGTACCAGCTGTCAAAGTGGCTGCAATGCTGCTGCACCATCGCATCATCATCAAGAACACTTACATGCTCTGTGACAGTGGATAACAACGTTCAGTTACTGAATAAATATTTGGCCAACAGTATAGAGCTTTTGCCTCAAGTGATAAGATTGAAGAGACTGAGTTGGGTGATGAATAAACAAAGTTATGTGATAAAACATCCCTTCATCCATCAATTATCTATGCCACTTATCCATCAGGGTCGCGAAGGAAGCTGGAGCCAATCCCAGCTGACTTCAGGCGAGAGGTGGGGTACACCTTGGGCAGGTCGCCAATCTCACAGGGATAATACAGAGACGAACAACCATTCACACTCATGTTTACACCTATGGGCAATCTAGAGTAACCAGCTGACCTAATCTGCAAGTCTTTGGACTGTTGGAGGAAACTGGAGAACCCAGAGAAAAGCCACGCAGGGACGGGGAGAACATGCAAATTTGCATGATAAAACGTAGCATAGTTTATTAAAATTTGTACATCTTATTTACTGCATGTTAAATTAAACGCAAATGAAATCAATACTTGCATTTAGATAATGAAGCCATTGGTGTGTCTCAAATGAAGCTTGAATTTCATATCCTTTGATTATGTGAACGGTTTTCCCAGGCTGTCACACAAATAAATTTAGTGGTAGAGAATGGATAAACGAGAATCCGAATCAATCAGAAGTATAAATATTGAGGTAAAAAGGTAAAGGTAAAACAGGTAAAGATTTATGTAAAAGGAAGGAAGATCTGACAATTAACAACAACCACCACCATAAAAAACAAAAACACAGCAACAACAACAACAAAAAAAAAGGCACCAAATCCTGCACAATCTTGCACTTGCAATCTCTGCAGATTAGCAATAGTTTATTTACAACAAAAGCAATAAATCTACTCACGTCCAGGCCAAATGCCAAAATATTAGGTGATTAGTGTAGTGATTTAATGATTATTAACTCTCACAACATTCTGTGCGACAGACTTTGGTGCACTGTGTGTTTCAATTAGTAGGAATATATATTATTCCAGAAGATTTACAAAACTTTTTCCAAATGGACAAGAGCTTATAGAAAGAAAAGAGACACGAATAAATAAAATTCTAGAGGATTCAGGGCTCTTCTGTGTGACGAGTGGTAAGTGCGCAGTCAGACGTTATTTACACTTCCCTGTAGCGGTTAAGTGTGTGGTGTGTGTGTGTGTGTGTGGTACTGTACTTGCGCTACAGTAAGCAATGAGGACAGCAGCAGTTTCTTACATCTACATCAGTGCAATTTCCTCAGCCACATTCTCTCACTTATATAGAAAACTATTTTAAAGGCAGTTTTGTACATTAAAATTGTCCCTCAAATTTCTCCACAATATGTACATGACAATAGTGTCGTACTGGCATACATAACTGTCCTATAAACAAACGTACAAGATTAGTTTTATGCACAATTTTAGCAACAGTAAACAACTCAAACTATATAAACATCTATAAAACAAAATAATCTTCTTGGAAGTAAAATCTTGCATAATTGCCAGTTAAATGTGCTTAATGGAGACGATTACAGTAGCATCATGAAACAAATCCTTCAGTGAGAGCATGTCAGCCTTAATCGATCGTCAGGTATACCTTAAAAACAGTGCAAGAAAAATAAACCGGCATCTACCAAACACGAGTTTATTTCGTCAGGAGTCCAACAGTAAACTATCCTCGTTCTCACTGGGGGGTAACATGAGCTGCTGCTCATAGTAAAGGCTCTTGGCATAGTTGACTTCTTGCGAGATCTTCACTGCCAGGCTCTCATTCCATACGTGAACCTTTTGGGGGAAAAAAAAAGGGTCAGTGCTTTTAGACGTCAGCCTAAGCGTGGTTATGGGACAGTTTGTTTATTTATTTACACATTAAATTATCTTGACAAATCCACAGTAAACAGCAAGCTTTCTCACCTTGGGCTTCTGATGTGATGGACCTGGAATGGCTACCCCGCTACTTGTGTTTTCAGCTTTCTTTGTGAGCTGAACGTAGACTTTCCCATGATCCTTCGAGACCAGGCAGTGGTAAAGATCATCATATTTTACCTCCAGAAAAATGGCTTCCCGATCCACATATTCCCCAGGCTTAAGGAAGTACACGACTTTAGAGGAGATGAGCACACAGTAAGTGTCGATGGGCTCCACGGCAATGAAACTAAAATGACAAATGAGGACCGGAACGATTAGCGTACATTATATATACACACACACACACACTGGCAGTACCACAGAGTAGCTTTAGCAGACAAATATACAATATGGTTTCTTGTTTCTGGAAAGCGAAAAAACAAAACTGCCTTGCCATCAACTCCTGTTCCAGTATACTCTCAGGCTACGTTCACATTACAAACCTCACTGTTCAATTCTGATTTTTTGCTCAGATCAGATTTGCCCATCTTGATGGTTCACATTCATAATTACAATTGGCTTGTATCTAACTAATGTGAACACATCTGTCCTCCGAAGTGGCACGCATGCACACAGTTTTTGCACGAGTCATCTGCATCACCAACAACAAACATACAGTGCTCAGCGTAAATGAGTACACCCCCTTTGAAAAGTAACATTTTAAACAATATCTCAATGAACTAGCCTAGTAAACTAGACCCACCCGCCTAGCGGCCAAAAATATTTTTGCCTAGCGAATGGATCTAGCCTCGCACCATATAAACAAAAACACCCCGGGCATCAAATCGTGCCCGCCAATCACAACACAAGGTTTTTGTTTGGATTCTTTGGGCGGGCTTTTGCAGGAGTGACGACAAAGCTGCGCGACGCTGGAGAAAGCGCAACAGGGAAGATGGCTACGGGCTAGTGAACAGCGCGCGTTTGACTCCGCTTTGGGAATCAGTTTTAGAAGAATTAGACTTGGAGTTTTCGTTGAAACATGAGCAGGAAGAGGCTCTCCGCTCATTCCTTTTCAAGAAGGACGTTTTCGCGGTTTTGCCGACCGGCTATGGCAAAAGTCTGATCTACCAGCTGGCTCTGCTCGTAGCCAAAAGGATGGGGCTAGTTTGTGCAGTACGAAGAATTAATAAACAGCTTTGAAACATTACTTTTTGATTGTTTCTTATTTTCCCGTTATTTTAAATTTAAGGGAAATTATTTCACCAAACACCACTAAATAAAAACTCTCAAAAACAGTTTAAGCAAACCCTTGAAAAACACTTGGTAAAAAAAAAAAAGTGTATGTGGTACAGACTCCAAACTTGTGGTCATTATCTCCAAACTTCTTAATATCTAGAACCTGTTTATTAATTAATACGCATTTTGAAAAATTATTTATTTCAAGGTCTCCCCCACTGCTTTCTGTCGCTCTGACTACGTCACAGTCACTGTTGCGCTGATTGGTCAGAGCGTTGGCCTATACGCACAGACAGAGTTTGAAAGACAACGGGTTGTTCCTCCTACCTGCTTCAGAAATGTCTACGGATCGAGGCCAGACTAAATATTCACATTTAGTCTGGCTTGCCAGGCTATCAATGAACACAAACAATTTCCAAAATGTTGACAAGACAAAGTTTAATATAACATCTGTTTAACTTATAACGTGAAAGTAAGGTTAATAATACAACTTAGACTACACATTTTTTTCAGTTTTACTCAAATTAGGGTGGTGCAAAAATGAGTACACCCCACAACAAAAACTACTACATCTAGCACTTTGTATGGCCTCCATGATTTTTAAATGACAGCGCCAAGTCTTCTAGGCATGGAATGAACAAGTTGGCAACATCAATCTTTTTCCATTCTTCAACAATGACCTCTTTTAGTGACTGGATGCTGGATGGAGAGTGATGCTCAACTTGTCTCTTCAGAATTCCCCATAGGTGTTCGATTGGGTTCAGATCAGGAGACATACTTGGCCACTGAATCACTTTCACCCTGTTCTCCTTCAGAAATCCAACAGTGGCTTTAGATGTGTGTTTAGGATCATTGTCACGTCGGAAAAGTGCACAACGACCAAGGGCACGGAGTGATGGTAGCATCTTCCCTTTCAGTATAGAGCAATACATTTGTGAATTCATGATGCCATCAATGAAATGCAGCTCCCCGACACCAGCAGCACATAAGGACACTGCCACCACCATGTTTCACTGTTGGCACCATGCATTTTTCTTTGTATTCCTCACCTTTGCGACGCCATACAGTTTTGAAGCCATCAGTTCCAAAAACATTTATCTTGGTCTCATCACTCCAGAGTATAGAGTCCCAGTAGTCTTCATCTTTGTCAGCATGGGCCCTGGCAAACTCTAGGTGGGCTTTTTTGTGCCTGGGCTTTAGGAGAGGCTTCTTTCGTGGACGGCATCCATGCATGCCATTCCTCTGCAGTGTACGCCGTATTGTGTCACGGGAAATAGTCACCCCAGTTTGGCTTTCTATTTCTTTAGATAACTGCAGTGAACTTGCATGCCAATTTTCTTCAACCCTTCTCATCAGAAGACGCTCCTGTCGAGGTGTTAACTTCTGTGGACGACCTGGACGTCTCTGTGAGATGGTTGCAGTTCCATCTTTCTTAAATTTTTGTACCACTTTTGCTACAGTATTCTGACTGATAAGTAAAGCTTTGCTGATCTTCTTGTAGCCTTCACCTTTGTGGTGTAAAGAAATTATTTTCTTTGGGGAATTCTGAAGCGACAAGTTGAGCATCACTCTCCATCCAGCATCCAGTCACTAAAAGAGGTCATTGTTGAAGAGTGGAAAAAGATTGATGTTGCAAAATGTCGCCAACTTGTTCATTCCATGCCTAGAAGACTTGGCGCTGTCATTAAAAATTATGGAGGCCATACAAAGTACTAGATGTAGTAGTTTTTGTTGTGGGGTGTACTCATTTTTGCACCACCCTAATTTGAGTAAAACTGAAAAAATGTGTAATCTAAGTTTATATTATTAACCTTACTTTCATGTTATAAGTTAAACAGATGTTACATTAAACTTTGTCTTGTCAACATTTTGGAAATTGTTTGCGTTCATTGAGATATTGTTTAGAATGTTACTTTTCACAGGGGGTGTACTCATTTACGCTAAGCACTGTATCTGAGAGATGACTTGTATTAACCCCTTCAATGCCCTTGGACGAGTCATATACGTCATGAAATCTTTTACCGCTGTGCCTTATGACGTACGCTACTAGTCAAACACCTCCTTTTATGTACCTTACATGGCATATTACTTTTACTTCACAGTGGCACATATGAATTACAGTCAATGCCTAAAACATTCTTAGTTCATGACGTACGTGACTCGTCCAAGGGCACTGAAGGGGTTAAAATGGACTAAATGGATGCACTAGTAGCTTATGTATGCGTCACATTTTGCTCTGGAGGACAGCAGACAGTTCATCAGTTCAGTTGTACATGATCAAGTCAAGAAGGTGGGTGAAAAATAAAAGCCAGATGGCTAGCTTTTGCTGTTTTCATAGCTATTGTAGCTCTCTTCCATTGCTGTTTTACCGTGCTACTGGTGCTGGGTGATGAAGACAGTGCTGAATGCATGTGTATAGACCAGAGCTGTAGTCGAGTCACTAATCCTCGAGTCTGAGTCCAGTCTCGAGTCCAAGTCATGTCCAAGTCATTTAAAAAAAAAAAAAAATTCGAGTTGAGTCCGAGTCCACTATTGATCCGAGCCGAGTCCACTACTCCAACCGCACCATTCGACTGTGGCTGTTTTAGCGGCATTAACATTAGTTTGTTCCTGAACGTGACGTATGAACAGGTGAATGTGCATTCTCTGTCAGGGAATGCAAAGTATTCTGTCAGAGATGGTTGCGAGACGGATGTAAGTGCAGAAGATGTGTTTATTAATACAAGTGAAGACGGGTAAACAATCCAGAATGGCAGGCTAAATCGTAAAACGGTGAAACAGGCAATAGGTCAAGCGAGGCACAAACAGGCTATCGTAGACTCGGCAGAATCAAAGACGAGAAACAGGAAATCAGGGATCAGGAAACCAAACAAGGCTTGGTAATGTGTCAGCAATGCAACTCAATACTTTGCAAAGTAAGTGCGTTTTCTTAGTTTTTATATTGGCACACTGATTGTGCCTTAATCCTGTGCAGGTGCGAGTCGTTTACGGCGTGAGAGTCCGCTTGGTGCGCGTGCTGTCCGGCGCGGACCCGAGAGTCTACCTGATGCATGCGCCAAGGCACGCAGGTGTGACGCTCTTGCACGAAATTAGTACAAAACTTAATGTAAATATAAATAATATCTTATACCAAATTATTATGGCATGTTACAAAAAACAAAGAAAAAATCCAAGTCCTCATCTCAAATTTATGAGTCCAAGTCATCAATGCTCAAGTCCAAGTCAAGTCACGAGTCCTTAAAATTAGGGCACGAGTCAGACTCGAGTCCAAGTCCTGGACTCGAGTACTACAAGCCTGGTATAGACAAAAAGCTACATGAATTACTATCTGACCATTCTCATTCACATTGCATGCCCATGAATCAGATATGTATCTGATCTAGGACCACGTAAGAAAGTGACTCAAAGCTGACTTGCAAAGATCTGATTTCCGTGACCGATTCTGAGTCACTTCAGTCTGGTAATGTGAATGTTGCCTAAATATTCTGAAAAGAATTAAGATGCAATCCAAATTGCACATCTTCTCGCTGTCTCACTACCAAAAGCCTGAGGCTAAATGGATTTTGCCTGCTGTGTGTGCACAGGAAGTGAATTAACTTTGTATGTGTGGAATCAACTCTTAAGCTTTCAATGCTGGGAATCGACTATTTTTGGAATCGGCTTATGCGAACCAAAAGCTTGATGACTTCTCTTTAAAAAATATATTGTGTATGCTATACATAAACTATTTCCAAACTGATTGATTCAAATTGCTTCCCTACTCACTGCCAAACACTGCTTCATGCTATGAGACTCTCGCAGACTAATCATTCAACCTGGGACATTATGCTTCCCAAGTTTTCTCATATTTCCACAAATGAATGAATGATAAATTGAAATAGTACTCGCATGAAAACAGAAATAATAGCAAGAAGCCCACAGCATAATTTGATGTAAAAAGTCACTTCACGTACACATTCGAGTGTGTAAATGAAGTGACAGTCACAGCCTGCTTCATAACACACTCCAAATAATCGATAATGAAATTTGTAAATTATCTATCACCACTTTGTTAATTAGTTGTTGCAACCTGATGCATCTGGCTCTGATATGCATGGGAATGTAATTCATAGCAGTTAGCTCGCATAGCTCATGAAGTTATTTTAATTTGCACCAGCCCGTGACAGTTTCTAATGAATTTTGTGGGTTCCAATATCCTAAAATATAAACAATAGTCTAATTTAAAAGCATTGTGACCTAGATTATGCAGTTACTAATGATCACAATATGTTTATGCTAACATGATCTTGGTCTCTGAACTACATGTTTGACTGGTTACTCATGCCCTAATAAAAGTAAAACCCTCACACTTGTGTGAGTGACTGACTGACAGTGAGTGAGTGAGTGAGTGAGTGAGTGAGTGAGTGAGTGAGTGACAGTGAGTGACAGTGAGTGAGAGACAGTGAGTGACAGTGAGTGAGTGAGTGACCGTGAGTGAGTGAGTGAGTGACTGAGTGACAGACAGTGAGTGACTGAGTGAGTGAGTGAGTGAGTGAGTGAGTGACAGAGTGAGCGAGAGTGAGTGAGTGACAGTGTGAGTGAGTGAGTGAGTGAGTGAGTGAGTGAGTGAGTGAGTGAGTGACAGTGAGTGAGTGACAGTGAGTGAGTGACAGTGAGTGTGAGTGTGTGTGAGTGACAGTGAGTGTGAGTGAGAGACAGTGAGTGTGAGTGAGAGAGTGTGGGTGAGTGACAGTGAGTGAGTGAGTGAGTGAGTGAGTGAGTGACAGTGAGTGAGTGAGTGTGTGTGAGTGACAGTGAGTGAGTGACAGTGAGTGTGAGTGAGTGTGTGTGAGTGACAGTGAGTGTGAGTGAGAGAGTGTGTGTGAGTGACAGTGAGTGTGAGTGAGAGAGTGTGTGTGAGTGACAGTGAGTGAGAGAGTGTGTGTGAGTGACAGTGAGTGAGAGAGTGTGTGTGAGTGACAGTGAGTGAGAGAGTGTGTGTGAGTGACAGTGAGTGAGAGAGTGTGTGTGACAGTGAGTGTGTGACAGTGAGTGAGTGAGTGACAGTGAGTGAGTGAGTGACAGTGAGTGAGTGAGTGAGAGTGAGTGACTGAGTGAGTGAGTGACTGAGTGACAGTGAGTGAGTGACTGAGTGAGTGAGTGACTGAGTGAGTGAGTGACTGAGTGACAGTGAGTGAGTGACAGTGAGTGAGTGACAGTGAGTGAGTGAGTGAGTGTGACAGTGAGTGAGTGAGTGAGTGACAGAGTGAGCAAGAGAGAGTGAGTGAGTGAGTGACAGTGAGTGATTGACTGAGTGAGTGAGACAGTGAGTGAGTGAGTGAGTGAGTGAGTGAGTGAGTGAGTGAGTGAGTGACTGACAGTGAGTGAGTGACTGACAGTGAGTGAGTGAGTGACAGAGTGAGCGAGAGACAGTGAGTGAGTGAGTGAGAGTGAGTGAGTGACAGAGTGAGCGAGAGTGAGTGAGTGACAGTGTGAGTGAGTGAGTGAGTGACAGTGTGAGTGAGTGAGTGAGTGAGTGAGAGTGAGTGACAGTGAGTGAGTGAGTGAGTGAGTGAGTGAGTGTGTGACAGTGAGTGAGTGACAGTGAGTGAGTGACAGTGAGTGAGTGTGTGTGAGTGACAGTGAGTGAGTGACAGTGAGTGTGAGTGAGTGTGTGTGAGTGACAGTGAGTGTGAGTGAGAGTGTGTGTGTGAGTGACAGTGAGTGAGAGTGTGTGTGAGTGACAGTGAGTGAGAGAGTGTGTGAGTGTGACAGTGAGTGAGAGAGTGTGTGTGACAGTGAGTGTGTGACAGTGAGTGAGTGAGTGACAGTGAGTGAGAGACAGTGAGTGACAGTGAGTGAGTGACAGTGAGTGAGTGAGTGACAGTGAGTGAGTGAGTGAGTGAGTGAGTGAGTGAGTGACAGACAGTGAGTGACTGAGTGAGTGAGTGAGTGAGTGACAGAGTGAGCGAGAGTGAGTGAGTGAGTGAGTGACAGTGAGTGAGTGTGTGAGTGACAGTGAGTGAGTGAGTGAGTGAGTGAGTGAGTGAGTGAGTGACAGTGAGTGAGTGTGTGTGAGTGACAGTGAGTGAGTGACAGTGAGTGTGAGTGAGTGTGTGTGAGTGACAGTGAGTGTGAGTGAGAGACAGTGAGTGTGAGAGAGTGTGGGTGAGTGACAGTGAGTGAGTGAGTGAGTGAGTGAGTGAGTGACAGTGAGTGACAGTGAGTGTGTGTGAGTGACAGTGAGTGAGTGACAGTGAGTGTGAGTGAGTGTGTGTGAGTGACAGTGAGTGTGAGTGAGAGAGTGTGTGTGAGTGACAGTGAGTGTGAGTGAGTGTGTGTGTGAGTGACAGTGAGTGAGAGAGTGTGTGTGACAGTGAGTGTGTGACAGTGAGTGAGTGACAGTGAGTGAGTGACAGTGAGTGAGTGAGAGTGAGTGAGTGAGAGTGAGTGACTGAGTGAGTGAGTGACTGAGTGACAGTGAGTGAGTGACTGAGTGAGTGAGTGACTGAGTGACAGTGAGTGAGTGACAGTGAGTGAGTGAGTGAGTGTGACAGTGAGTGAGTGAGTGAGTGAGTGAGTGACAGAGTGAGCAAGAGAGAGTGAGTGAGTGACAGTGAGTGATTGACTGAGTGAGTGAGACAGTGAGTGAGTGAGTGAGTGAGTGAGTGAGTGAGTGAGTGAGTGAGTGACTGACAGTGAGTGAGTGACTGACAGTGAGTGAGTGAGTGACAGAGTGAGTGACAGAGTGAGCGAGAGACAGTGAGTGAGTGAGTGAGTGAGTGAGTGAGTGAGTGAGTGAGAGTGAGTGACAGAGTGAGCGAGAGTGAGTGAGTGACAGAGTGAGCGAGAGTGAGTGAGTGAGTGACAGTGTGAGTGAGTGAGTGAGTGAGTGAGTGAGTGAGTGAGTGAGAGTGAGTGACAGTGAGTGAGTGAGTGACAGTGAGTGAGTGACAGTGAGTGAGTGAGTGAGTGAGTGAGTGAGTGAGTGACAGTGAGTGAGTGAGTGTGTGACAGTGAGTGAGTGAGTGAGTGACAGTGAGTGAGTGAGTGAGTGAGTGAGTGAGTGTGTGACAGTGAGTGTGAGTGAGAGAGTGTGTGTGAGTGACAGTGAGTGAGAGTGTGTGTGTGAGTGAGTGACAGTGAGTGAGAGAGTGTGTGAGTGTGACAGTGAGTGAGAGAGTGTGTGTGACAGTGAGTGTGTGACAGTGAGTGAGTGAGTGACAGTGAGTGAGTGTGTGTGTGACAGTGAGTGAGTGAGTGACAGTGAGTGAGTGACAGTGAGTGAGAGTGAGTGTGTGACAGTGAGTGAGTGTGTGACAGTGAGTGAGTGACAGTGAGTGAGAGAGTGTGTGTGAGTGACAGTGAGTGAGTGACAGTGAGTGTGAGTGAGTGAGTGACAGTGAGTGTGAGTGACAGTGTGTGTGAGTGACAGTGAGTGAGTGAGTGAGTGTGTGACAGTGAGTGAGTGTGTGACAGTGAGTGAGAGTGTGTGTGTGAGTGACAGTGAGTGAGTGACAGTGAGTGTGAGTGAGTGAGTGAGTGAGTGAGTGAGTGACAGTGAGTGTGAGTGAGAGAGTGTGTGTGAGTGACAGTGAGTGAGTGAGCGAGTGAGAGAGTGTGTGACAGTGAGTGAGTGAGTGACAGTGAGTGAGAGAGTGTGTGTGAGTGACAGTGAGTGAGTGAGCGAGTGAGAGAGTGTGTGACAGTGAGTGAGTGTGTGACAGTGAGTGAGTGACAGTGAGTGAGAGAGTGTGTGTGAGTGACAGTGAGTGAGTGAGCGAGTGAGAGAGTGTGTGACAGTGAGTGAGTGAGTGACAGTGAGTGAGAGAGTGTGTGTGAGTGACAGTGAGTGAGTGACAGTGAGTGTGAGTGAGTGAGTGTGTGAGTGACAGTGAGTGTGTGTGAGTGACAGTGAGTGTGTGTGAGTGAGTGAGTGAGTGAGTGAGTGAGTGAGTGAGTGAGTGTGAGACAGTGAGTGAGTGTGTGACAGTGAGTGTGAGTGAGTGAGTGTGTGAGTGACAGTGAGTGTGAGTGAGAGAGTGTGTGTGAGTGACAGTGAGTGAGTGAGCGAGTGAGAGAGTGTGTGACAGTGAGTGAGTGAGTGAGAGACAGTGAGTGAGAGAGTGTGTGTGAATGACAGTGAGTGAGTGACAGTGAGTGTGAGTGAGTGAGTGTGTGAGAGAGTGTGTGACAGTGAGTGAGTGAGTGTGAGTGAGAGAGTGTGTGTGTGTGTGTGTGTGTGTGTGACAGTGAGTGTGTGACAGTGAGTGAGTGACAGTGAGTGAGTGACAGTGAGTGAGTGAGTGAGTGAGTGAGTGTGTGAGAGAGTGTGTGACAGTGAGTGAGTGAGTGTGAGTGAGAGAGTGTGTGTGTGTGTGTGTGTGTGTGTGTGACAGTGAGTGTGTGACAGTGAGTGAGTGAGTGTGTGTGTGAGTGACAGTGAGTGAGAGACAGACAGTGAGTGAGTGAGAGACAGACAGTGAGTGAGTGAGAGACAGACAGTGAGTGAGTGAGAGACAGACAGTGAGTATCTATCTATCTATCTATCTATCTATCTATCTATCTATCTATCTATCTATCTATCTATCTATCTATCTATCTATCTATCTATCTATCTATCTATCTATCTATCTATCTATCTATCTATCTATCTATCTATCTATCTATCGTGCCCCAGTCCAAACCTTTAGCCACTGAATGTTTCCGCCAAGCATTCTAAAATACATACAGTACCAGTCAAAAGTTTGGATACCCGTATTCATAGAACATATAACAGTAACATATGGAACAAAAAGTGTTTTTAAAAAATGTTGCATATTTCAAATTAGCCACCGTTTACCTTGATGCCGCTTTGCACACTACTGGCATTATCATCTTAACCAGCTTCATGAGGTAGTCACCTGGAATGCTTTTCAATTAACAGGTCTGCCTCGTCAAAAGGTAATTAGTGCAATTTCTTGCCTTCTTAATGCGTTTGAGATCAAACAGTAAATAAATAAAACAATAATAATACTACAGTAAATAGCTATTCCACAACTGTAGTAATCCAGATTATGTCAGGAACTGCTGGACTAAGTAAAGAGAAACAACATCCATCATTACTTTAAGCCAGGGTTTCCCAAAGTGTGGTGCGCGCACCCCCGGGGGTGCACAAGCTGCCACTAGAGGGTGCGCAAGATAAAAAATGTAATGGCGATTTTTAACTCTTCTTCTACGCCGTAACGGTTCTACAGTAGTTTGTGGCTTCATTCATTCGCGATGCTCAACTGGTTGAAATCGACAAAACTAAATGCGCCACCACAAATCAGGGATGAAGGAGGAGAAACCCCAACAGATAGGGAGGAATCGGGGGCAATTGGTGAGGAGGAGAGAAGAGAGGGAGACGGGATTGCAGCGGATGTGGGAGAAGAAATGCGGAGTGCGGAAGAAATGCGGAGAATTAAATTCATTCTCAATTCATTTTCATAACCTTGTAATGACAGGGTTGTGTTGCTAGTGTTTTAAACACGGATGAAAATCATACATTTTCCCCATATCTGGCTGGTAGACTACATGCCTCGATGTGATCTCCCTTTGTAATGAATTTGCGCATTTACAGTGTTGCAACGTTTTAAAACTGTTACATTTCAATCAAATTCTATCTAATTCAAATACGAGAGCGCATAATACGTTAATGTGATTCGATGTTCTCATTTGAGCACGACGTGCTGCCTTTGTAAGAAAGCTTTGGTGTTTTTTTTTTTTCACTTTTGTGGTTTCCTGCAGGTGTGGCAAACGATGTTTGTCATCATTTTAGCACGATTAAAGATGCTGCCTTTATAAGAAAGCGTGTGTTTTTTGAAACTGAGGAACTGGGGGTGCGTCAACCTGGTTGGAGTATAGAAGGGGGTGCGCGGCCAACAAAGTTTGGGAACCGCTGCTTTAAGCCATGAAGTGTCTTTTTCTTAATAAAAATAAAGAAAAAACACTGAATTAGAAGGTGTGTCCAAACTTTTGACTGGTACTGTACATACATACATAAATTATAATACATTCATATTAGGCTACATCCCTTGTGCAGTAGTATGTGATTTTGGATGTAGACAAAACAATGGTTTTTATGGCCTTTAGGAAAACTTTATTATTGTTAATAAATATGGTGAAGTAGTAAATTTCTTAAAACATGCAATTTAGTCCATAAATACGTTGTTTTGTATACAACTATTAAGAGAATGTAATTGTTTCATCACCCTGTACTGCCTTTCCTCTGCTTCAACACACCATAAAAGAACCACCTTTTTTTTTTTTTTTTTTTAAATAATATGTAGGCTTTTTTCATGCCTGGTATTTTGTGCAAATTCAGATTTAAAACAGGTGACTACGGATACAGATGTAGTACACCTATACTGCTGAGGCAGTGATTCTAGCAAAAGCATAGCGTGGCTGTGTGAAGGGGCTGCTGGAGAGAATAATGGCTTTTGTGACACCTCTGAGGGGAGAGAGGTCAGCTGGGCCACAGGAGGGGTGCTGATTTGGATGGATTACCCCACAGAGAGAGGAAACACCTATCCCGCTTCAGCTACAAGAACAGAAGCAAAGGCTGGAGCCACCTGAAGCTGCTGCACGCTCTAGTTTGTCAGGCATCCTCAAATACCTGAATGCTGCAGCTATTTTGATTAATTTAAAAATAGATGTGTGGCGAATAAAGTTCAGATTTATTTTTCCTGTCTCTGTTCCAGGACTGTAAAAATGTATATCATACTCGGCAAGTACCTTGAAGGTAGGCAATAAGATGCATTGTCTGTAATACAGACAAAAGAAAACGTATATATTATTCTGCTGATTTACAATTTGCCACGCATTTGTTAACTATTTTATTCTTATTTTAAAGGAACAGTCCACCGTACTTCCATAATGAAATATGCTCTTATCTGAATTGAGACGAGCTGCTCCGTACCTGTCCGAGCTTTGCGCGACCTCCCAGTCAGTCAGACGCGCTGTCACTCCTGCTAGCAATGTAGCTAGGCTCAGTATGGCCAATGGTATTTTTTGGGGCTGTAGTTAGATGCGACCAAACTGTTCCGCGTTTTTCCTGTTTACATAGGTTTATATGACCAGTGATATGAAACAAGTTCAGTTACACAAATTGAAACGTAGCGATTTTCTATGCTATGGAAAGTCCGCACTATAATGACAGGCATACTAACACCTTCTGCGCGCTTCAGCAGCGCATTGATATCTGAGCTCCGTATCGATGCGCTGCCGAAGCACGCAGAAGGTGTTAGTACACCTGTCATTATAGTGTGGACTTTCCATAGCATAGAAAATCTCTACGTTTCAATTTGTGTAACTGAACTTGTTTCATATCACTGGTCATATAAACCTATGTAAACAGGAAAAACGCGGAAGAGTTTGGTCACATCTAACTACAGCCCCAAAAAATACCGTTGGCCATACTGAGCCTAGCTACATTGCTAACAGGAGTGACAGCGCGTCTGACTGCGTCTGACTGACTGGGAGGTCGCGCAAAGCTCGGATAGGTACGGAGCAGCTCGTCTCAATTCAGATAAGAGCATATTTCATTATGGAAGTACGGTGGACTGTTCCTTTAAAAGCCATTTACTATCCTATAGGTCCGATAAGATGATAAATAAACATGATGCTGTGGATGCATGAGAAATTTGAGCTGCATACTTACTATTCAGAGTGGATGTTGTCTGTGAGGTGAAAGAGTTGCTCCTGTCCGTCGGCCTGTGTGGCAGAGAAGCGAGGCAGTAGACCCTGAGGGCCCTTACAGCAACGGGGTTTCCTCATCCGGTGTACACTCAGCCTACCACACACACACACAATAAACCAAAATCTTAATACCTAAAAAAATAATAATTAAAAAAAAAAAATTAGAGAATGCACCAGTATTCTTGTGATGGTAAATATAAGATCTAACTTTGGAAGAATGTAAGCTTCGGTTAAAGAAAAATCTCTAGTCTCATAAAGACCAATTCTGATTTTGTGCAAGTGATCAAAATGAACATTGTACAAACATGTACAAACAGAACAATATTTTGTTTGACCTCCATTCTAGTTCATAATACTCCTTTGTGAGACACTGTTTAAACATTCAGACACATATTGTTGCCGAAAGCGGAGGTCTAAAGAGCTGGGTGTGTGTGTGTGTGTGTGCGCGCGAGTACTTGCAGACAAGGTGCTGATTATTTCCCCTCATCTTGTTTGACTAAATAATAAGTAAAAACGTGTGCCTTTTAGCTCCCCCTTCCAAACCCTTGATCAGACGGATAGCACGGTTCATTTTTAGTAGCCCACTAAAGCAGCATGGTTCAGGTCAAACAGGACAAGTGGTTCCAATGTCAAGGCAAAACCTGACTCCCACTTCTCCTAAGATTGACCCTCTCCTTGGCGGCCACCGCAGGCTGAACTGAAATTCGTACATCTGGCTTAAATCTGGGCTCGCAGTCATTTGATTAGAGCTGATGGTTTCCAGTTGATTCACAAAGACGCCAGTGTATTTCGCTTCTCTGCTCTGTTTAAACTGTGCCCTGCATTTCTGCAGCTGCTGCTGCTAATCTAAACCTGAGGTCTGAATAAAAGGCACGAAAGAAAAAGGCACAAAAGGATGGCTATCGGTAAAGAACTGACCTTTTGTTATTCATTGGGGGGAAAGACTAATAACAGGAACCGATCTCAATTAAAAACCAGAAGCTAAAAAAGAGAAAGAGACCCGAGAAAGTACAAGGTGTACATAATAAGCTAGAAAATGCTAAAACTGCTAATAGCATAGGAGGTTTAGGAAAAAAAAAAAACCCGTCAACAAAATGAAATTTGATGCTTCAGTCAAGTGTTATCTGAGGATTTGTTTTAACGAGAAACTAACATTTCCAAATGTCCTTGGCTGTCTCTCTGAGACATGGATCATAATCATAACCATAAGTCATGACATCTGGCCCTGAGTATCCAATGAGACTTCTAACCTCTCCCCCTCTAGCCTCACCCATTGCTCTAAAAGGCACTTGCACATAATGCCCTACGCTCGATTGTGCTGCTGGAACAATAGAGTTCAACTCCAGGTCAGGCTCAGGGCTTGGAGTCTAGCCAATCAGCTGTCAATGGGCACAAACAAACAGCCCTTACACTTATAACTTCATGCTCACTTCCGAGAAAAAGCAAACCTGAGGGAGGAGCCTGAGAGCAACCCAGCAGTACAGCAGAGGTGTTTCTTTCAGCACACCATGCCACACCCACGTGATCAGGTGAGATGAACGACTGGGCTTCAAGCGCCACATCAAATCTCTCTCTCTGGAAACTTTATTTAAAACTTCTTTTAAACAGGTTCTTTTTAAGGTGGGATTAGTGCTCCTTGTACTCTAGTGAATTTATTGTGCACTATATGAAAGACAAGTAATCATAGCTGTTGTGGAAACATTTCTTTTTTACTTAATTATTAAATCATATACCAACTTTCTTTTAAAATAATTTTGGATCATTGAACAGTTGATAACTTCAAAGAGACTTCAAATTGTTACTGTAATTCAGAAATAACTCTGATGCTCACTCATAAGTTGCTCATAAGCTCATAGGTTCCTGGTTACATGACTACAGTTTTTTTTGGGGGGCCTTTTTTCACCTTTATTATTGGATAGGACAGTGCAGAGACAGGAAATGAGCGGGAGAGAGAGACGGGGAGGGACCGGGAAACGACCCCGGGCCGGAACCGAACCCGGGTCGCCCGGATCCACGGCACGGCGCCCCATCCACCCGAGCCACGACGCCCCCACTACAGTTTTTTTGACGATATACACAACCCCAATTCCAAAAAAAGTATATATTTTTTTTAATTTGCTCATTTAATTTAATCACCTCCACTTTTAACACCAATCTGTAAATGTTTGGAGACTGAGGAGACCAACTGCTGTAGTTTTGAAAGTGAAATATTGTCCCATTTTTGCCTGATATACAGGTTCAGTTGCTCAACAGTTTGAGGTCTCCTGTGTCATATTTTATGTTTCATAATGTGCCAAATGTTTTCAATGGGATTCAGGTCTGGACTGCAGGCAGGCCAGTTTAGCACCTGGACTCTTTTACTGTGCAGTTTTAATACATGCAGAATGCAGTTTGACACTGTCTTGCTGAAATAAGCAAAGCCTTCCCTGAAAAAGATGCTGTCTTGAGGGCAGCATGTTGCTCCAAAACCTCATTCAGCATTAATGATGCCTTCCCAGATGTACAAGCTACCCATGTCATGTGCACTAATGCACCCCCATACCCTCACAGATACTGGCTTTTGAACTGTGTGCTGATAACATGGATGGTCCCTCTCCTCTTTAACCCAGAGGATGTGGTGTCCATGATTTCCACAAAGAATTTCAAATTTCAATTTGCCAGACCACAGGACAGTTTTTCCACTTCGCCTCAGTCCACTGTAAAAGAACTTGGGCCCAGAGAAGGTGGCGGTGTTTCTGGGTCTTGTTTACATATGGTTTTAACTTGCATTTGTGGATGGAGTAATGAACTGTTTTCACAGACGATGGTTTTCTGAAGTGTTCCTGAGCCCATACAGTGATTTCCACTACAGACACGTGTCTACTTGTAATGCAGTGTCGCCTGAGGGCCTGAAGATCACAGGTATTCAGTGTTGGTTTTTGACCTTGTCCCTTGCCTACAGAGATTTTCCCGGATTCTCTGAATCTTTGAATGATATTATGTACCACAGATGATTTGATCCCCAAATTCTTTGCAATTTTACATTGAGGAATGTTATTCTTAAATTGCTGCACTGTTTGCCCATGCAGTCTTTCACAGAGCGGCAAACCCCTCCCCATCTTTACTTCTGACAGACTCCGCCTCTCTGGGATGCTCTTTTTATACCCAATCATGTTACTGACCTGTTGCCAGTTAACCAAATTAGTTTTTTTTTTTTTATATATAAACATTACACAATTTTCCAGTCTATTGTTGACCCTGCCCCAACTTTTTTGAAACATGTTGCTGGCACTAAATTCAAATGAGCAGATATTTTTCAAAAAACAATAAAATTCCCAGTTTCAACATTTGATAGGTTTGTCGTCTTTGTACTATTTTCAATTAAATATAGGGTTTACATGATTGGCAAATCATCGCATTCTGTTTTTATTTACGTTTTACACAGTGTCCCAACTTTTTTTTTGGAATTGGGGTTGTAGGATACATTTATAGAAGGGAAATTACAATCACATTATCCACTGTCACCCAGATGAGGATAGGTTCCATTTTGAATCTGGTTCCTCTCAAAGTTTCTTCCTCATGTTGTCTTAGAGTTTTCCCTTGCCACTGTTGCACCTGGCTGACTCATTAGGGATAAATTTACAGTGGTGCTTGAAAGTTTGTGAACCCTTTTAGAATTTTCTATATTTCTGCATAAATATGACCTAAAACAACATCAGAATTTCACACAAGTCCTAAAAGTAGATAAAGAGAACCCAGTTAAACAAATGAGACAAAAATATTAAACTTGGTCATTTATTTATTGAGGAAAATGATCCAATATTGCATATCTGTGAGTGGCAAAAGTATGTGAACCTTTGCTTTCAGTATCTGGTGTGACCCCCTTGTGCAGCAATAACTGCAACTAAATGTTTGCGGTAACTGTTGATCAGTCCTGCACACCGGCTTGGAGGAATTTTAGCCCATTCCTCCGTACAGAACAGCTTCAACTCTGGGATGTTGGTGGGTTTCCTCACATGAACTGCTCGCTTCAGGTCCTTCCACAACATTTCGATTGGATTAAGATCAGGACTTTGACTTGGCCATTCCAAAACATTAACTTTATTCTTCTTTAACTATTCTTTGGTAGAATGACTTGTGTGCTTAGGGTCGTTGTCTTGCTGCATGACCCACCTTCTCTTGAGATTCAGTTCATGGACAGATGTCCTGACATTTCCCTTTAGAATTCGCTGGTATAATTCAGAATTCATTGTTCCATCAATGATGGCAAGCCAGCCTGGCCCAGATGCAGCAAAACAGGCCCAAACCATGATACTACCACCACCATGTTTCACAGATGGGATAAGGTTCTTATGCTGGAATGCAGTGTTTTCCTTTCTCCAAACATAACGCTTCTCATTTAAACCAAAAAGTTCTATTTTGGTCTCATCCATCCACAAAACATTTTTCCAATAGCCTTCTGGCTTGTCCATGTGATCTTTAGCAAACTGCAGATGAGCACCAATGTTCTTTTTGGAGAGCAGTGGCTTTCTCCTTGCAACCCTGCCATGCACACCATTGTTGTTCAGTGTTCTCCTGATGGTGGACTCATGAACCTTAGCCAATGTGAGAGAGGCCTTCGATTGCTTAGAAGTTACCCCGGGGTCCTTTGTGACCTCGCCGACTATTACACGCCTTGCTCTTGGAGTGATCTTTGTTGGTCGACCACTCCTGGGGAGGGTAACAATGGTCTTTAATTTCCTCCATTTGTACACAGTCAGTCTGACTGTGGATTGGTGGAGTCCAAATGCTTTAGAGAAGGTTTTGTAACCTTTTCCAGCCTGATGAGCATCAACAATGCTTTTTCTGAGGTCCTCAGAAATCTCCTTTGTTCGTGCCATGATGCACTTCCACAAACATGTGTTGTGAAGATCAGACTTTGATAGATCCCTGTTCTTTAAATAAAACAGGGTGCCCACTCACACCTGATTGTCATCCCACTGATTGAAAACACCTGACTCTAATTTCACCTTCAAATTAACTGCTAATCCTAGAGGTTCACATACTTTTGCCACTCACAGATATGTAATATTGGATCGTTTTCCTCAATAAATAAATGACCAAGTGTAATATTTTTGTCTCATTTGTTTAACCGGGGTCTCTTTATCTGTTTTTAGGACTTGTGTGAAAATCTGATGATGTTTTAGATCATATTTATGTAGAAATCTAAAGGGTTCACAAACCTTCAAGCACCACTGTAAATGAAAGAAAGAGTAGAATAACTAAAAAGAAAATTATAGGTAACTTCGTTGTCATTATTATAAAAATTCACAAGGTCTCAAACCAACTGCATCAAGAAAGAAATTTCATTAAAAAAATGAAATGAAATATTTTCAGTGATGTAGTGGTGGCCTGTGTGTTATGACCGAAATCTCATTTGCATGTGCGGCTCTTGTCATGTTTCCTTTGGGAAAAACCCAGTCCCATCTCTTCAATCCAACTCAACATTCCTCTTCAGGTATGTAGACTATATAATAATATTGAAACATGAACCTGCATAATCAGCAGAAAAAAAAAAAGAAAAGAAAAAGACACAACTATCTAATCAGAAGCCTGAGAAGGAACCTGAACCACATCCCAGCAATGCCTCCACCAGCTAAGTAAAGCAAGTTCACAGGCAACCACAAAGAGAATTTCATATGCTGTGCAGGAATAAAGGAAGCGACATGCTTTTCAAACGTAACTGACAGTTATGAGTTTGGAGAAGGTGCTTATTTGGCCTAAGACTGGGCCCCTGCCGCTGCCCCTCCAGCACTTCCCTGCTTTGTTTTGGAATTGTAACTGAGCTGGTTCTGGAAAGTTGCCTGGATTGCATAGTGAAGTGATGAGGGTGTGTATATGTGAATGTGTGTGTGCGTGTTTGTGTTTGTGCGGGGTGGGTGGGTGGGTGGCGGGAAGGAGGGAGAGTTCACTAGCAGGGCAAAAGAGCAATGGATGCATGTGGACAGTTGCACCAGTCTTCGCCCGCTCCGGTCTGCTTCTCATTTACTTGTTTATTTCCTGTTTGTGAGCAGACTGGATGAAATGGGACTGTCGCACTTCAGAGGACCCTGCGTTAATAAACAATTCCCTGCGAGACAGACAGTCTCATCTTGTTCACAGCAACGTTTGCACAAAAACACAACACGGGTCGAATTTAGGATTTATATGAACGTGAAAGGACATGTAATGGGGACTTGGGTATTTGGAAGCTGAAATATAGAACTGATCTAGAGCATCGTTTAGTGGTTATGTGCCCTAAGAAGAGAATGAAGAAACTGCTGTACCTGTGAGCGTGTTTTTGAATGTACTAGCGGTCAGACAGTGTCCACTGTGACCCTTGAATCCAGCATATTTTTTGGTGTGAACTCTGGCTGAACTCCTCACCGCATTGTGGCAGGCACGCTCCGAATGTTCCCCCCCTTTAACCCTCCCCAGCTCCCCACTGCACAGTTCACCAGCAGGTCCCCCACACACACACACGCCCACACACAAACACTCGGGGTTGGAGGGCAGGAAATGCTCTCATTCCTTCTCCAGTTGGACCAGAAAACCTACAAACACTGCGCAGCGAGTCCGATTCCCGCCGACGCCTGGCTGCCTCACATATACATAGGCAAATGCAGAACAAATGGCTTTACATACCAGACCCTCTGTGTAATAGGAGCTGCTCTTGGGCCCCCTCATAAAAGCTCAGGTAGGGCAGCGTTGGAACCAGAGGTGGGGGGTCACACCCAGAGGGAAGGCTCTTAAACCAGTGAGCAGGGCCGAGCGGAGTGCTTTTGTGTGGTGGTGCAAATCATTAGGATGGGTTCATTAAAAGGAAAACCCCACCAGCCGCAAAGAAAGCTAATTAAAAGGCAGGTGGGATTTATAGGTACATCTGGTGTTTATGGAGAGCTCACACCACCGCCCAGAATGCTGTAAACATTACAAAACCACAGAAGAGCAGGGAAGGTGATGTAGGCGTGTGTGTGTGTGGGAGATGATTTGTACAATGTCTGATTTTGGACTCTACCTGTGGTTGCTCAGACTGGCCATGTCTCGAACAGTCTGTGCTGTCTCTGAGGCAAAATCCAATGCCCCTGCCACTGGCTTGGTCACCGTCCCAACAATGCCTTTGCCTAGACCTGAGAAAAAGCCGGCCACGCCACCCTCCGTCTTCACACCTTCCACGGTGGACGTGATCACACTGGTCAAGCCGCCGATAATACCTGCATGGTACGAAACGTAACTCGATGAAAGAGGCACATGTTCCACAATAGACTGCATAGTAAGTGTGAATATGCCGAAAAACATTGCCATATTAACATACCATGTGCAAGCCCGTGAATGCCTGCCACTAAATGCTCCCCGCTGGTTGCTCCATGGTAACGGATGTACTCTCGTTCGCTCTGGTGCCGGTGGTCCATGGTCTTCCCAAGTCCATCTGAAAGGGTACCAGCAAACTGCAAAAGAGATAAACAAGTAAATTATAGATTTATCAATAAGCAAAACTAGAATGAATCTCCAATTAGCATTCAGACTGGAGACTTTCACGGTGTAGTTATGGTGCAGTTTATCTGCTTATAAAAGTAGATTATTGCTTTGTCTATTTAACTTACAAAGAGCTATGTAACTGCCATTTACAATCTACAATTTGCTACTCAGACAACGGAAGGGGGGGGGGACGTGGGGAGATGTCTCCCTTGAGAACAATGTCCATTCTGTAATTACAAGATGTTCCGATATGCAATTAGTGTAAACAGCAGAAAAGGAACACAGAGAAAGGAAAAAAAAAAATAAAAGGACAGCACTCAATTTGGGTTTTTTTTACAGCACAAAAATACATAAATCGGAAAATAGCATCTAAAGTGGAGTGTACCTTCTTGTCATAGTTATCACAGGATACACACAAGAAAAAGCACATATCCTACATCTAAATCATTACTGGTGTGACCCAATTAAACCGTTTTCACGCAGGGAGTGGTTTTAAATGAATAAAATCTGGAGTATCGATAAGGTCAGAGGATTACAGGTTTGCACTGTCGCTTAACAATTCATCAAGAAAGAAAGGAGGAGTATATAGGCTAAAGGCCAATTTATGCTGACAACCCAGTCCTCGCGGATGGCGTCGCAGATAGCGTCTGCGTAGCCCCCCCACCTTCGCAGACATTCTGCGCGCACCTCCCAAAAATTGTGACCACCACAGAAGCCTCGCAGACAGCGTCGCAGACAAGAGGGCTCCGATTGGTCCACTCTACATCCGCTGTACACGCACTTCCGCTTCCCTACTTTCCCGGTTTGGTTTGTTTTCACGACCGCCATTTTTAAAAACACGAGCGAAGATGGAGCAGCACGAAGAGCGGTTGATCGAGGAAGTACGTACATCTATACGACTCCAGTTCTAGTCATTATAAGTAACCGGAGGATAAACACTCCACTAACCACACCCACCAACTACTCCTAGCGATTTCGCGACTTCGCGCCCCCTTGCGTTGTGGCGGTGAATAACATCGCGCACGCCTATTACTCCCCGCTTAACGATAAATTACAACTGTCTGCGAAAAGCTATCTGCGAAAGGCTTGTCGCAAGAGCATGCAGAGCCCTTAAGGCTACATCCACACGACAACGGCAATGAGATTTTATTAAAAAAAAAATATCGCGTCCACATGGGCAAAGGATCAGTAAAATATCAGGTACATATGGCAATGCAACGCTTGCTGAAAACGATGCAATACACATGCCACACCTCTACGTGCGCTGTAAGACGGTCCCATCGGAGACACCAGAACAACAGAAGTAGTAGGACGCATGCGCATAAACCCCTTCTTCTACCCGGCGTGAAGCACTGTCAGGAACAAACACACAACAACAAGAAGAAGATGGCTGCGACTACGCGAGGAAATCGTGCCTTCTGTGTGTACAAATTAGTTTTATTAGTGTGCATAGTTTTATCTAACTTAATTTTCTTATTGTGTGTGAACATTTTGAAAAGCATTTTTATATAATTTATATAACTTTTTATATTGTGTGTGAACATTTTGAAAAGCAGTCTTATCCAATAAAAAAAGAAATTCAAGAAATGGTTCAGTTACTTGTTTATTTAAAAGAAAAGCTGTATACAAAAGTGAACGCAATGCAGTGGTTCATACAAAACAGCGAGAGTGCTGCTTGTTCTAGTCATGTGGTTGTGACGTCATCGTAAACAAATCCGTTCTACTCATCCAGACGACTTCGCAACGGCGCCGTTGCCAAATTTTTCCACCCTGGAACCCGTTCTCGTTTTGGGGCACCCAAAACGCCGGTGCCGTGTGGACGCCAGGCCGAAACGATAAACAATTTTATCGGATTCACCTGAATCCGTTGCCGTGTGGACAGCCTCTAAATGTAGCATATATTGCTTTTTCTCTATGTTCTCTCAAGGGGTGGTGTAACACAATAGGTTTAGATACACACACACACACACACACACACACCTTCAGAGGTCTTCGCCTACACACAAAGAATGGCGGGGAACACAAAGAGATCAAAGGTGTGGTAGCGTTTTAGTAGAGTGGATGAGAAAATGCTCACTGTCAAGTGCAATAAACACTTTGCTTATAAGGAAGGTAATATGAGTGATTTAGCAAAACCCAGGTTGGCCAAACTGAATGAAAATCTCTACTTAGAACACTATGCTTATCGTCCTCTTTAATCATAGCCCAATCCCCATTGTCCACTACAGGCGTGTGGTATCAAAGCCGTATGTGAAGAAAGTAATAGGAAATAGGCTAACGCACGGCAGCTAAGTACTTCTATTCTACAACTCTTCTACTTCTAATTCTGTCAATTTAGAAAATAATACAAATTGAAAAGAAAAAAGAACCCGATAGAAAAGAGCCTCAATGAGGCTGTAGCTCACACCGGCCACTGTTTCTGTGTGCGAGTTTGAAATCCGATTGAAGAGTAGCGTCTCATATGACGAGTCACCCAAAAATTTCAGATGCCCATAAAATCATAAATATGACAGGTGGTGCGACCATCTTGACAACTTTTATGCACACCCACCTAGGGGACACTGTATGCGAGTTTGATCGAAATCCGATCAACCCCGTCGAAGGCGTAGCAACTTTTGTAAATTGTGGACGGACGACGACAGACAGACGGACGCGTGATCGCATAAGCTCATCTGGCCTGGCTTGCGGCCAGATGAGCTAATAAACCGCTTAACGTTCGAGCACCAGGTAACTCCCAACATGGACTGAACTGAATTCTCTATATTAAAATTCAATGCCTGAATCAACGGTCATAAATTTTGCACTGGAATGACTCCATTAATGGGTGAAACAAAAGTTGTATGGCTTGCAGTTTGCAAGTCCAGGATACCTTTCTCCAGCTAAATTAGCTAAAGCATTAGCTAGCTAGCTAGCAATGAGATCCCGCTCTGCTATTTTCCATCAGTGCATCCCTCACTAACACTAAGCATCATGCTTGGAAAGTAGCTAAGTGATATTTCACTGTACTTTTACAATAACAAATAAGGGCATTGATTTCCAATTGCTAGGAACAATCATAGGCGGCACAGTGGTGTAGTGGTCAGCGCTGTCGCCTCACAGCAAGAAGGTCCGGGTTCGAGCCCTGTGGCCGGCGAGGGCCTTTCTGTGTGGAGTTTGCATGTTCTCCCCGTGTCCGTGTGGGTTTCCTCCGGGTGCTCCGGTTTCCACCACAGTCCAAAGACATGCAGGTTAGGTTAACTGGTGACTCTAAGGCCAAGTTTACATTAGACCATATCTGTCTCGTTTTCTTCGCGGATGCACTGTCCGTTTACATTAAAACGCCTGGAAACGAGAATCCGCCAGGGTCCACGTATTCAATCCAGATCGTGTCTGGTCCGGTGCTGTGTAAACATTGAGAATACGCGGATACGCTGTGCTGAGCTCTAGCTGGCGTCGTCATTGGACAACGTCACTGTGACATCCACCTTCCTGATTCGCTGGCGTTGGTCATGTGACGCGACTGCTGAAAAACGGCGCGGACTTCCGCCTTGTATCACCTTTCATTAAAGAGTATAAAAGTATGAAAATACTGCAAATACTGATGCAAATACTGCCCATTGTGTAGTTATGATTGTCTTTAGGCTTGCCATCCTTCCACTTGCAAGTGGTAAGTGACGCGCATGCCCGACATGCACTGAGATCACACACACAGCGGCTCAGTCCCAAATCACTGCTCGTGTGCTATACTCGCGCGCTGTGTGAGCTGCGCAGGGCCGGAGTGCGCACCCTCCAGAGGGCACTCGCTGTTCAGGGCGGAGTGATTTGGAGCGCAGGATGCCTGCGGAGCCGAGCGTATCCGTGTATTGGCGTTGCTATGTGCACGCGAATCGTGTATCGGCGTTGCTGTGTGCACACTAATCATTTTAAAAACGTTAATCTGATGATCCGCTGATACAGTCTAATGTAAACCCCACCTAAATTGACCGTGGGTGTGAATGTGAGTGTGAATGGTTGTCTGTGTCTATGTGTCAGCCCTGTGATGACCTGGCGACTTGTCCAGGGTGTACCCCGCCTTTCGCCCGTAGTCAGCTGGGATAGGCTCCAGCTCGCCTGCGACCCTGTAGAACAGGATAAAGTGGCTAGAGATAATGAGATGAGATGAGGAACAATCATACCGCTAGCCAGCAAAACTACAATGAAAACTTTGTTTTGCAACTGCAGCCTCTGTGGTACTAAATCGAATAGCTTTGCCCAGTTTCTAACAAGGACATTTTGCTTCAAAGGGAAATCTCTACATTTCCACTCCAAAAAATTCCCCTCAAAACCGAACAAATATGTACAAATACCGTGACACAAGCTAAATAGTCCAAGTGTGCTTTTTGGAATGAAGTAAGCTGTCAGTACTGCGGTGTTTTATATTTGCACAATTCCCTGAGTGTTAGCACACTGTGGAACAATTTATCAACTCGCATAACTAGTTTATTTCCTAAAATAACATCGGCATTTGAGTTACTTTGTTCTTGTAACGTCTTACAAAATAAATCTCAAAACTGTCAGCTGGATGTTCTTAATGTGAATGTTTGCCCTGACAAATTCAAACCACTCAAAAGGTGACGTGATTTTCAATTCATGTCTCAATAAATCTTCATCTCATTCAAGAGCTTGTCTGTTAAAGTAACAAGCAGTTGTGATGCCAACATTGGCCCTTTCAGCCTGTTAAAAGACTCCTGCAGGGTCCCTAAGGAGTGGACAGTCTTCTCTGGACACCATCAATGACTTATTGTGGCTCCAAGTGTGAAGTGATTGATAACTCATTTGTCTTAGTCAAAGGTCCGTCTATATACATATATATGACCCAGAAAGTTGTTTCATTCAGTTGCACATTCAAAATGCGTTTTTTTTTTGCGTCCACTATATACACATTCAGCAGAATGTCTAACATTTGAGAAAAATTCTTTTCATGGCTTTTTGTTGAAAATTAGGGTAAGACTTTGTGATTCTAATTGATGAATTGTGTGTAACTGATGGAAAAGAGAGTGCGCACTCTGTTAACTGTTCAGAAGATAAATGACGCATCCGTCTTTCATGACATTAAGTAACCCATGACTAGGAAAACATTTACTGCACCAGTGGAGTGCTGCTTCTCATAGAACTATCCCCCTCCGATGCTGAGCTATGATGATGCTGATTTTTCACAGTGCCTCATTCAGCTGTCAAATATATCAGGCAGTAATTTGTCTAGCGGGGTGGCTTCCCACCCTCGCAGCACAGTTGATCTGACTTTACCCAAAGGGCCCCCCCAATCCCCAGCAGGTGCCTCCTGGAAGTGGGTTTGTGTTACAGGCTGAGAGAGCTCCCTACTGGAGCCTGAGCTCTGGGTAAACACAGGCGCATTCTACAGAGTTCCGGCAGGAGCCAGGCATGAACTTGGGATGACCTCTCCAAGCAAAGTCCCTGGTGAGTTCAACTGAAGGCCAGCTCCAATTCTCTCCTCCTACTCCTCTGTCTTTTTTAAGCTCTGCTGTGAAACTAAACCAATACACTTACCAGATCTGAATCTGGGGGGGAGGGAGGGTGAGCAAGAGGAGAATGCTTTCAAGTTTACGACCCTCCCATCTCCCTGCTCAAACCATTAGTTCCTTTAGTTTAGTTGGAGAGCAGGAACTCTGAATGTGTGTGGTTGTGCATTTATGTGTGGGATCCAGCCAAAGTGTGACGGCCATAAACTTGTTCACAGGGTGCGGCAGTCGGAGGTGAGAATGTATATGAGGTAAAGTTGGTGAAACCATTCAGGAGTCAATTTTTCCAGATTATTAAACATGCCTTAAAGTAACCAATGGAAATGTAATACGCCACAGATTCGCAACATATGCTACAGTAGCAGTAGAGAGTTTTTAAACAGGAACACAATGGTCAAAGTGTTCTATAATGGCAGGAGCATAGCTGGATCGATGCATACTTGACGGTGGTAGTCCAAAATGCAGTTGAAGGAGTACTTCAAGATTCAAGATTTTTATTTGTCATATACACAATAACAGACACAGCGGTTTATTATTGGGTAAGGAAATTCTTATTTTGCAACTGCCCGACCAAACTACGCTTACCAAAATAAAAAGAAATATATAGAGAAAATATTAAATATAAAATGCATATGGAATGCAAAATATAAAGGTAGAGTGAAAAATGAAGATAATATTTAAAAAAAAAAAAAGGGCGGGCAAACAAACAATGTGCAAACATAGAGGTAGATATACTGTGCAATGTCTTGTGCAAAATTGCTAATATAATCCGTGGCTCAAAGCCTGATGGAAATATAGAGGTAGATGGTGATTATAATCCGTGGTTCAAAAGCCTGATGGCCTGGGGGTAAAAACTGTTTGTCAGGACTACTAGAATGTCTCAGGCTACATCCACACGACAACGGCAACGAGATGTTATTAAAAAAAATATTGCGTCCACATGGGCAACGGATCAGTAAAATATCAGGTCCATATGGCAACGCAACGCTTGCTGAAAACGATGCAATACACATGCCACACCTCTAGGGGCGCTGTAAGACGGTCCCTTCGGAGACACCAGAACAATAGAAGAAGTAAGGACGCATGCGCATAAACTATTATGCGCGAGACTTCATATTAGCCACAAAGTCAGAAAAATCTGTTCGTAAAATTACATTATAATGACCAAATACAATGAAAAGTATTTTTCCAGTCTCACCTGTGAAAGGTAATCCCATGTGATCTCGTTTGGACGGCAAACCTGTTGGTACAGTTAAACGCAGCTAATCTTTATTCTCCGCTTTGACCTATCCAATATGGTGGTGAGGATAACGTATGATTCTACGCGGAAGGCGGCGTCTTTAATGGTCCGGAATAAATTGAATGCTACACGTTGATGGATTACTTTGTTCTTCTACGCCCTTTTTGAAGAATGTATTGTAGGACTTAAACAAACATCTGAAGAGGTGAGATCGCTCCTTTTTTTCCCTATTTTTGCTGGCGGGATTGACTCTGCCCTAAGGGCTATTCTCTCTCTCTCTCTCTCTCTCTCTCTCTCACTTTGCACCATTACACAATAAATATTCACAGTGAAATTATTTTGTAAGCGCATTTCATGAACCAAGTTATAGGATTTGTTGACAACTCGCATCAAGTTCATTACACTTCTACCCGGCGTGAAGCACTGACAGTCATGTGGTTGTGACGTCATCGTAAACAAATCTGTTCTACTCATCCAGACGACTTCGCAACGGCTCCGTTGCCAGATCTTTCCACTCTGGAACCCGTTCTCAAAAGATTTCGTTTTGGGGCACCCAAAACGCCGGTGCCGTGTGGACGCCAGGCAGAAACGATAAACAATTTTATCGGATTCACCTGAATCCGTTGCCGTGTGGACAGGGCCTGAGTCTTCCAAGCAAGTTACAAAAAGTTAACCCCCCCCACACACACACACACATACACACACACTTTTCTAATACAAGTTAAAAGGGGGAGGGGAAGACTACACTATTCCCAAGTGATTAATACTAAAGTCTCTTGGACGCATCATCAAAAGCTCTTAAATCCTTTTAAAGATTTTTCCCTATTGAATGCAATTGGCATGCAATTTTATGAGGTAGGAGAAGACCTTGGCAAATCATTTTATTTTCACCCATACTTGGGGAAAAAATGTGCATGGGGAGTAATAGAATTTTTATTTTGTTAGAAAAATTTGCCAGTGGCAACAAGGAGAATTGAGAACGGGTGGAAACACTATTTCCAGGTATTTAGTATTAGAAGACATCAGTCACGTCACAGATCATTCGTTTCAGCTCATTCTAGCATATGTTCAGGAGCATGAACAAGCTGAATCAGCCTAATGAGCCGAAAACCATTTCTGTGCTTTGGTGATTAGTGAGCAGAAGCTACTGCAGGAATGTATAATGAAGTTAGGGTAGGATGCGATGGTAAAGCCAGCTCTCACAGCATGCTCTCCTGGCCAGAACAGTAAACCAGGAGGGAAGGACTAAAGGGAAACTAAGAAAGGGGCTAGCTGACAGGGAGCTGGCTGCCATTGAGAGACCCGGGCTTAACCAGACATGCTGGGACCTGGCTACAGGACTGGATATGCAGGCTGGAACAGGACTTTGGTCTGACCACACACACACACACGCGCAATCTGCTACAACACCAGTCTATCAGAGCAATGAATAAAACGAGACCCATCATAGCTGAGCTAATAATGAGTCCGGATACTATCTATCCATGTGCGTACAGTCTATTATAGATTATTATTATCATCCATCCATTATCTGTAGCCGCTTATCCTGTTCTACAGGGTCGCAGGCAAGCTGGAGCCTATCCCAGCTGACTATGGGCGAGAGGCAGGGTACACCCTGGACAAGTCGCCAGGTTATCGCAGAGACAAACAACCATTCACACTCACATTCACACCTACGGTCAATTTAGAGTCACCAGTTAACCTAACCTGCATGTCTTTGGACTGTGGGGGAAACCGGAGCACCCGGAGGAAACCCACGTGGACACGGGGAGAACATGCAAACTCCACACAGAAAGGCCCTCACTGGCCGCTGGGCTCGAACCCGGACCTTCTTGCTGTGAGGCGACAGTGCTAACCACTACACCACCCCTTATTATGATTATTAACATAAACTCACAGCAAGCTTGTAATATATCTGTAATATATCTATAAATATTTCTAATACATCAAGTATTAAATAGTTCAGATGCGCCAAATATAGGAGCTGCAGACACATGCAGTATGCCTTTTTGGTATCATGCTCATAATATGAAAGTGAAGCCCAGTGGTGTAGTGGTTAGCACTGTTGCCTCACAGCAAGAAGGTTCCGGGTTCGAACCCAGCAGCTGGCGAGGGCATTTCTGTGTAGAGTTTGCGTGTTCTCCCTGTGTCTGCGTGGGTTTCCTCCGGGTGCTCTGGTTTCCCCTACAGTCCAAAGACATGCAGTTAGGTTGACATGGGGCGGCCTTGGGCTGAAGTGCCCTTGAGCAAGGCACCTGACCCCTGACTGCTTCCTGGGTGCTCTGAGTGTGTGTGTGTTCACTGCTTCAGATGGGTTAAATGCAGAGGATGAATTTCACTGTGCTTGAAGTATGCATGTGACAAATAAAGGTTTCTTCTTTTCTCTCCTTTGCCTAGTTATTTCAAGGCGTTACTACCATCTATAATACATACTAAAAGAAGAATCAACTTTCAATGCTCAGATTTATGAACAAAACAATAGCATGAACCCTGCAAATAATAACTCGGAGAAATACTGTTTTAACAGCAACTTAGCAAACAAAACAACCTGACATGCCAACCTAGCACTGAATACAAGCCAAAAACAGCAGCAAAAAAGATGAATTAATGTGCACTTTTACAAACCTTACAACAAAAAGTTTAATTTATAGAGCGCCTTTCACCAACCCAAGGATGCTTTACAGAGTAATGGCTTACAATTGCTTTGTAAGCAAAGATTCAAATGACTGTGTTCCTGGGGCGGCACTGTGGTGTAGTGGTTAGCGCTGTCGCCTCACAGCAAGAAGGTCTGGGTTCGAGCCCCGGGGCCGGCGAGGGCCTTTCTGTGTGGAGTTTGCATGTTCTCCCCGTGTCCGCGTGGGTTTCCTCCGGGTGCTCCGGTTTCCCCCACAGTCCAAAGACATGCAGGTTAGGCTAACTGGTGACTCTAATGCCGCTTTTCCACTACCAACGCGGCTGAGTCGGGCTGAGCCGTGCCGTGCTGAGTTGGGCTGAGTCGAGCCGAGTGGGGCTGTTGGAGTTGCATTTCGACTACAACCGCGCTGAACCGTGCTGGCTGGAAGTGGGTGGACACATTGGGTGGAGTTAGCGAAAGTGGGTGGACGTCACGCGATGTCGTTAAGCGGCGCAAACAGTGACATCAGTGACCTTTTAAGCGGTAGTCTCACGACCCGGATAGTAAACAATAAACATGGAGGACATGGAGTCGTTAGTGTTGCTGGTCTTGGTGCTGTGGCTTGTTGTCACCGACAACGCCAACAGATACTGGCAAGAGCGTATAGATGAGGCGAGGCGCATAAGGCTTCAGAAATTCTTGTAATTCGTAATTATTCTTCTTCCGGGTTTACGGTGTTTACAGATCCCAGCGTGCTCGCGGGGCGTGTGAGGACACTCCTCCTCACCAATCAGTGCACAGGGGAGTGTCTCCTCACGCCCCTAGCCCCACTCGTCTCGGTTTGGCTCGCTTCAGCCCCACTCCAAAACCGTGCGAGTTTTGGGTGCTGAGTAGGGCTGAAGCGAGCTGAGTCGTGCTGTTCTGAGGTAGTCGAAATGCAAGCCGTGTCGGGCTGAAGTGAGCTGAAAAAGGGTAGTGGAAAAGGGCCATAAATTGACCGTAGGTGTGAATGTGGGTGTGAATGGTTGTCTGTGTCTATGTGTCAGCCCTGTGATGACCTGGCGACTTGTCCAGGGTGTACCCCGCCTTTCGCCCGTAGTCAGCTGGGATAGGCTCCAGCTTGCCTGCGACCCTGTAGAACAGGATAAAGCGGCTACAGATAATGAGATGAGATGAGAGACTGTGCTCCTTGTAAATGAGTACAACAGCCACAAAGAAACAATTCTGTGAAAAACAAGATTCAGACATAAAAGACCGAAGAATCGCCAAGTCAAAGTGAAATGGCTAGAGAGCTGAAATGTGTGGGAACGCATACACTATATGGCCAAAAGTTGTTGAGCATCCCATTTCGGATTTAGTCCCCCTTTTGCTGCTGTAACAACATCCATTCTTCTGGGAAGGCTTTCCACTAGATTTTGGAGCGTGACTGAGGTTTTGCCCATTAAATCATAAGCGCATTAGTGAGCTCAAGCACTGACGTCCATGCATGCAGTCAGTGTTCCAGTTCATCCCAAAGGTGTTCAGTGGGGCTGAGGTCAGAGCTCTGTGCAGGCCACTAGAGTTCTAACCTTGGCAAACCATGACTTCATGGATCTTGGTTTGTGCACAAGGGCATCGTCATGCTGGAACAAGTTTGAGCCTCTTAATTCAAGTGAACTGAAATCTTAATGCTAAAGCATACCAAGACATACGAACAGTTGTGTTGCAACAGACACGTAATGTCTGTGGATCAGTGATGCATCACATATGGGCGTGATGCTCACGTGTCCACGTACTTTTGGCCATTCAAGTGTATTAACACCTAATCAACAAGATTCAGAGCATTACCTTAGCTGCGGAGTTGGAGACCCCATGTGTTACATTCCGGATCAGGCCTCCTACATTTCCATACTTGATGAGTTCGGAAACGCCCTCTGTGACATCATTTAGCAAGCCCATGGGATTGCCCAAGAAGTCCACTGAGCCGAGTATCTGAGCAGCCTGACTAATCAGCTCCTGCACATGTCACCAAATACCAATACCAGAGACGTCAGAATGTACAGGTTCGTTTAAAAAGACTTCAAAACATTGCGTTTTGAAACATCTGCAGTAAAATTAAACAGTAATATCATGTGCTCCAGTATGATAATAAAGATTGAAACTGATGATGCACAGAGCCATACTTCTCTGAAATGCCTGAGTATGTCATTGATGATAATTTCCTGGGTTTCGTACGGGTGGACTCGAGTGAAGGGATACATATTAATGACTGCATCCTCAAATCTGATGAGTAGGATTCCCAGAGTTCCCTTCAGAGTCTGCAAACAGGGAAAACAGACTTAAGCTGCAGACCAATAGCCACACAAAACAATTCTGTAAACACACAGTGTACCCAAGCCGATATCTGTAATCTGCTAAAAACAAAAATACTACTAATATTGTGTCCTTCATTTATGCATTTATGATGAAATGCAGGTCATTTATTCCATTTTTTTTCCCCCATTTCAAATGCCAACATACCAGATACTGACATCACCATGTTAACCCTTTGATGCAAAACATGGGTCAAAAGTGACCCGGCTGAGTTTTCATCTTCTATATCTTTGCAATAAATTAATTCCATCATTCAGTATTCAAGGTATTCCTCAATTAACTTGTTTTTGATCATCATACATCCTTATTTTATTTTTTCCTTTCTTACTTTTGGAATAAAAACCCTTTTTGTATCACTACCCTTCTAATGCACAACATGGGTCAAAAACAGCCTGCATTCATTTTCCAGGTTATTTCATGTATGGCTGAGTGTTTCTATGATATACTTTTGAAATAAATTCATTTTGTCATTTACTTTTCCAAATATGCAGTAAATATCTTGTTTTTGTTTAGCTCAAATCATCATTTTTATTTTTCCTTTCTTAAGTTACGAACAAGCACAGCTTTTGTAATTCTACATCAAGTTTACACACATGGGTCAGAAACGACCCGCATGCATTTACAACAGCGTTTGGTGGGAACTGTGAATTGTGCTTGTGTCAGACATTTCACAGCTCAGCACAGCGCCCTTTGCCCATCTAATACATGGAAGTAATGTTTTTCAATTGTTCTAACATTACCTTAGAAAAAAAAATTGATTATGTTTAGGTTACCTTGAGAGTGAGTAGATTACTTGTCAGAAAGTTACAAGTAATTACTATTAGCTACCTAGCTGTCGACATATTCTACTTTAGTTATCTAATTTTATTGTAGTTGGCTTAGCTAACTACATAGTTTTTTTTTTTTTAAAGATTTTTGGGGGGGCTTTTTTCACCTTTATTGGATAGGACAGTGTAGAGACAGGAAATGAGTGGGAGAGAGAGACGGGGAGGGATCGGGAAATGACCTCGGGTCGGAATCAAACCCGGGTCCCTGGATTTATGGTATGGCGCCTTATCCACCTGAGCCACGACGCCCCCAGCTAACTACATAGTTAATAAATAAATAACTGGCCCCATTCACTGCTAAAGTAATTACTTGAAACAAATTATTATTATAGTATTAAGACATTTAATTTTAAATCTCACTTGGATGACCCATGTGTAGTAATATAAAAAGTATTTTTGTTCATAAAGTAGGAAAGAAAAAAAATAAATTAATGATTTGTGGTAATTAAAAACAAGATATTTAAAGAATACTTGGAATATTCAAGCATAAAATAAATTGATTTCAAAAGATAGAGCAAAGAAAAACTCAGTTAGCATGAAATAACCTGGAAAATGAATGCGGGTCATTTTTGACCCATGCTGTGCATTAGAAGGGGTGTGCATATGTTTTGCATCAAAGGGTTAACTGAACCTGGTATCTCTAAGATTCTGTTGCTAAATTAGGAAAAACACTACAAGTGTGGTTTCAACTTTTTAAAAAAAAATCAATTTAGAGGCTCGGAATAATCTGTCATGTCCGTCATCTTTACGTTTAAATACAACTTAAATGTCCTCAGTGATCAAATTAGAAGATGCCAGTATTGAACTGGTGCGTAACTAATTAAACGCTTTATTTAAGCAAATCAATATAATTTTAACTAATGAAACACTTTATTTAAGCAAATAAATATAATTTTATAAGTGTTATTGACACTACTACTTCACTGTTTCTTGGCTAATTGCCTGAATATTCAGTATGCTCAGCTCCAGCACCTGGCTGCCTGCTATAAAATGCAAATTGCCTGGAAAATATGATGTAGTGTGTCAAGTCCAGGAAGTGTGCATTAATAAGTTTTGTTATGCAGACTTCCTAAGCCTGATTATCCATAAATCTTGGATTTTGCAGTAAAAATATAGCAGTTTAACACAATGGTGCTGGTGTGTTAATTTTACCTTCAGGTCTGGAGGCAGCTTCTGTGAAGTGAAGACACTTAATTTAACCTGGGGGAGACTGATCTTCAGGTTCTCAAAATAATAGCGTTTTCGAGGTCCTGCTTCCTCACTGGCTTTCTCATACAGGTTCTCATCCAACTTCTCGACCTCTGAAACACACCCCCATTCTTCGGTCATACACGACTTGTGCGAACCACGAAAAAAAAGTTACTAAAACCTAACGGACCACGTAGTACTTTACATACCTCCTTCTGTTTTCCCATAGCCAAAGAATGCCAGCAGTTTGAGCAAGAGTTTCTCTTCTATGATGACAGTGAAGCGCCGAGTAGTGACCATAAGATGCTGAGTAAAGCAAGAGAATAAAATCATCCAATACAACACGCTTTCAAAACAGAAGACAACCATGTGGAAATCTTTCACAACAAAGAGCTAAATAATTAGTAAAAGTATTTCATAGCGACAAGACAAACACAGAGATGCCAACCTTTTGTGAAATCAATGTGTAGTGACACATGCATACGAGCGGAGCGACCGCAGGGCGCGTAACGAGTCCAATCCAGCTGGGGGTTCAGGGGGCGCTGAAAACCCCCCGAAGAAAATTTTGAAAATTGGTGCTTTTTTAGGGCCATTCTGAGTGAATACAGGTGACTAAAATGAACTGGGACATGTTGGTTTTGGGGGGAGAAAATTGTTGATTTGGTTTTTTTTTTCAATTATCTGAAAAATAAAACCAAACCACAATCACTCAATTTTCTCATGAGTGATACTCATAACTCACCACATTCACACAAAGTAAAGACTTCTCTGGTAATTTGTATAGATAGTTTTCACATGACGTCACAGAGTCGGGGATTCCCTGGTGGCGGCCATCTTGGAGGGCAAGCTTACCGTACGGGTCACTGAGCACACATTGTAGCGCGCGAGTTACATTCATTTATATATTATTTACATTTATTTAAAGCTAGCAATGGTGCAAACTTCTTGTATTCACGGCTGTCGTAATAGGTCAGATGATGAAGTCAAGCGGAGCTTTTATGGAATTCCCACTGTACGGGAGCACGAAGGCGAGCAAACAAAGAAACTCAGCATACAAAGGAGAAATCTATGGCTTGCGAGAAGCAACCGCAAGGATTATCAGCCTTCCAAACACAGCAAAGTCTGCTCCAATCATTTTATAAGTGGTAAGTTGTTTAAATAAACAAATCAATTGTGTTTAAGTTTGTTTTTGGAAACCAAAACATCATGTGAACAATCTCTGGAGAATGCCTAACTGGAACCGCTGAGTGTACGTTTACATTGTAATGTACACTTAATATCGCTCGTTTGTCACGTTTCTATTTGAAACTTGTCACTTCACTCACGCAAGGGTCATTTTTGAAAAACATTTTAGGTCTATTCTGTAAACTGTTTCTTTCTCATCCTTATACTTCCTGTTTCATGGACTGTACCGGATTTGCTTATTTAGTAATTTTAATACAGAATTTACTTTGAAATTATAAATCAGACACTCCAACGCCCCCCCCAAAAAAAATCGGATCTGCGTGATTCAGGCGGCATCCGCCAAAAGGCGCGCTGTGAATATATAAAGTTGTATATATCAGACAGCCTTTAAAGTTTGATGAAGTCAGTTTCAGGCTTTGGAGCAGGCTTTGGCAGTTTCAGGCTTTGGCAGCCCTGCATAGTCACTTGAAAATGCATCTTTGTCCACTTTGTAGGGGTCAATTCCCCCAATCAAGGCCAGTTTGGCTGCATACCGTGAGATGTGTATCTATATACTTCTGTTTGCTTGATTTTGCCGACATTGATCTTTATTTTAGAAAACTGACTATATAACTTCATAAATTCGTCCGAGATAATGTAGCCAGTAGTGGCGATGGTCCGTTTTGTTTGCCCTCCAAGATGGCAGCTGGGGGGCGTTCCCCGGAATGCTGTGACGTCAGTGAAAACTATCTATACAATCAACTTTCAAACAGTGAATATTATTTTCTTAACTTTACTACACAAATGCAGATTACATACCATCAATATTTATAGATAACATACTAGAACACTCAATTAGCAAATACTCAAATAGTTTACTAAACAAATGCAGATTACATGCCATCAATGTTTATAGAGAATATGCTGGAACACTCAATTAGCAATACTCAAATAGTTGTACTGGAACCTTTTTATTCCCATGATTAATGCCAAGTCACTTTGATTACTTTTAATTTTTATCAACTTCCTTTCACTTTTAATCTCATCAATATCAAGTCAGATTACTTATTCAGTTCTGACTGATTTACTTCAGAAGATGACTGTTTCAGTTCCAACAGTGTTTCGTTTCTTTTTGCGAATATATCGTGAAATGTTCATTGCATATTCGGAACATGGTGTTCTGGGTGGATGACAACCCTGATTTCATGTTTTGAGCGATAGTTTGTGAGGTTACAACACCCCGACAGCCCCTCAATACCTAGTGACATGGGCTGCTCGACATTCCATCGCGGCATCGATAATTAAGTCGCGCATGCGCAGAACGCTTGTCAACAAAGATGGCGGCACCCATCGAAGCAAACTTTGACCATAAATACAGTCAAAATATTGAATTATCAAGCGATAATTGGCCTCAAATGTACCGAACACCGGCAAAATATCGTGAACCCTTATAGATTCACGCGTTTCGAACCGCATCCATGCTAAAATCGTATGAATCCCATATAAACTGAATAGACGGTCGTAGCGCTACTGTCAAAAAAGTAGTGACTACGCACGAATCGTAGTGATTGGCATCTCTGCAAACAATCAAAGCCTAAGATCAGGATTTACCTTGAATAGCTCTGTAAGCATGAGACTGCTGGGCACTTTGACAGCATTGACTTGCAGAGCAGGTCCAGAATCCATCATGGTGCTCTCACTGGAGTTGGGAGTTACACACAGCATCACTGGCTGTGTGCTGCCCAGGAGCTGGTTATCCACCTGAGGGATAGACCAAGAGAAAGACACACAAGAGGCCAGATGTGAAAGGTATTTCTTTTCACCTCGAATCAGCACTGGAAAAACGCTGCCCTGTTGCCCTCCCTCCCTCCCTCCCTCCCTTTTTTTTTGTTGTTGCTTCAGTCACCTGGATTTCCTTCACACTGAGCTCCAGGACCTGGTTGGCAGCAGTGTGTGTAAAGTGCAGATTGATGCCAGACAGTGTGGCAAACACCAGCTCCTCAGGCACCTTGTTTACCAGAGACAGACCTACTCCATCCTCCAAGTTTACCAACACCTACAAACAGCAAACGGCAAGTTTTACTTTGCAACCATGTTGGCATGCAGGCGAAATAATCAGATGGTCATGTTTGTTTGACTGAGTTAGTGCGGCCTGAGAAAACTGCTCAAAACACAAGCAAGGCGATTTCAAACTCGGCAACGTTAGCCAATTCTTACAATTTACAACCTTCCTCTTATTATAACCTTGAGACTAAATGAGTACTTGCATGCACAAACTTGATGTGGACCACATGTAATGTGTATGTAAACAGCTGTTTACCGGAAACACCTGAAATCAGAATGAATTTGTTTGGATTGACGAAAATCTTTTAAACGGAAGTCTAACGCTCATCACCTGGCACATTAGACTACGTTCAGACTGCACCCTGAAACGACCCATATCCGATTTTTTTGCCCATATGCGACCTGTATCCGATTTGTTATTGACAATGTGAACGACACAGATCCGATTTTTTTCACATGCGACCCAGGCCACTTGGATATGTGGTCCTAATTCCGATGCATATCTGATATTTTCACATGCGACTGCAGTCTGACTGGACAGGTCGCATTCATGCGATCTACACGTCATCAACAAGAGACAAAAGTCACTATTCTGCGTTGGCTAATCCCGCCTCTTTGGTGGAAACTTGAAGAGTGCGCTTTTTTTTTTTGTTTACGTATTACGTAGATGTGCTTATTACGTGTCAATTTGCGCATGCGGGACACTTTTGGGTCGTTTTCCGTTCATATTGGAGATCGCATACAAGTCTCATATAATTGGTAATGTGAACGGCCTAACAAAAAAATCGGATTTCACAACAAATCGGATATGGGTCGTTTCAGGTTGCAGTCTGAACGTAGTGTAAGTCTCGCCCTATTAAGACATTTAAAAACACATGTACAGGGCCCTCCAGAATTATTGGCACCTTTCATGAAGATTAGCATTTAAAAAAAAAAAGGCATAAGTGGTATCTGTAGTTTTTGCACAGTATTTTTTTTCCCCAAACAAAAACCTCTTTTTTTTTTTTAATGCAGTGCAAATTTTTTTTTCCTACAAAATACATTTCAAAAAGTTCTCCATACTCTTATTACTACACAATTAACTTTTTTGACATTTGCCCTAGAGAGAATAACAGCATTGAGTCACTTCCTGTAATGTATAACAAGATTGTGGACACTTGTAGAAGAATCTTGAGCTACTCCTTTAAGCAGAACGGTTAGATTTTGTGTGTGTACTTTCTTTAATTCTGACCACAGATTTTCAGTAATAGGGTCCAATTCGGGGGGGGGGGGGGGGGGGGGGGGTGCTCTGTACGTTTATCTATCTATTTAGTTATTTAAACAAACCTTTTCTATATATTGATTTGCAAATATGTCTTGGCTTGTCATTTTTCACCTTTCTATGGTGAAGCTGGAAACTCTTGGCAGAGAAAGTCAGGTTTTTTGCCAAAAAAAAAAAGAAAAAAAGGAGACTTTATGATACCATCAGTTTTCATATGAGCCCCTTTTTTTTGACAAAATTTTTTTTTATTGCTGATTGTGCGCATGACCAGTTTTACTGTGGTCTCATCTGACTATAACACGTGATGCCACTTGTAGTTCTAATGGCACTTGGTGACGTTCAGGTGTTGCGTTTTCTAAGTTGCTCTCAGGAAGGGCTTCTTTCATGCAACTGAAAAGAAAATGGTTTTAGACAATTGGCTTTGAAATGTGAAAACCACAAGGACTGACTAACTTGTGCAATTCTAACACTGATATATTTAATGTCTTTTTCTCTCCTTTGGCATCTCCTCACTGTGTGGGGGAACAGTGTGCTCATGGGTACAGCTGGCAACTGTTTTAGACATATGAAAATGTTTATTGTGGCCTTAATTGTCATATTTTAAACTTTTTTCTTCTCGTTTTTTATATTGTTAAAGGCGTCACGCAGTGGCGATAAAAGTCGCATTATTCTGCACCAGAATGCTTTCGAGATTCGAAATAAATTGACCGTCGATTTTTCAAAAGCTTCCCGCGGTTGTAATCGGTCCTTATTTGGTCATGCCCATCACTTGAAATTTCCCGCGTTCGCAGCGCCCCCTCTCGGTCAATGGAACAGCTGCGTGACGTCATACCAGTAACCACTCGGTGCAGTTGCAATGGCGGACACACCAGAAAATAGGAGCGATGCTGAGGAAATTAGCTTTGATTTTACCGATACAGAAGAAAATGGCCCACAAGCAGAGATTTTGACAGCTGAATGTCCTGGTGGTATCCAGCCTTACAGATTTGAACCTGAGCGCTCATCTTCAGAAGAAAATGAGGACAGTTCTGACGACGACAGAAACGAAGACGAGAATGAAGACCGGCGATTTGAAGACTTGTTTTGGTTGGTTTCTCTGACTAAAATCACTACTTGTGTGTATTTTTAAAGACCATTTTCACTTGAATTAGAATGCTGTGTGATTAATCTATGATTACAGTTGAACTCAAAATTATTAGCCCCCCTTAAATTTTGGAACATTTTCCCAAATATCCTCCAAATGTTTAAAGCATTGATAAAAATTGATATACACAAACAATCACCAGTACTATTCAGATGTTTGTGGTGCATTTTGGAATATGAAATTAGTTTTAGGCTGTCTTTATATGAAATATGGTAAAAATGAGTTGGTCAAAAATATTAGCCCCCATGTGGATTCTTGCTTTTAAAACACAGTTAATTAACCAATCAGCTTTTAAACAACACCTGTGCAATCAATTGGCTTCCTAGCAACACCTGTAGTCAATTGGCTCCATTCAACAGTTTAAAAGGACTCCAAGGAACAGGGCATTTGAATGAATGAGGAGGATTACTATTTGTCACAATGCCGAAGACTAAAGAAATAAGTCTTGAACTCCGACAAAAGATTGTGGAGGCTCATGACAAGGGCCAAGGCTACACTGCCATTTCGAAGAGGTTTACAGTCTCCAGAACTGCAGTTCGGTGCATCATTGCCAAGTACAAGGAGACAAATTCGGTCAAGAACAAACCTGGTCGTGGACGCAAGTGTAAGATCTCAAGAACTCTGGAAAGAAAAATTGTCAGAGATGTCCGTAAAGAGCCCCGTACATCTGCAAAGGAAATTGTTGCTGACCTGGCCTCTTCTGGAGTTTGTGTGTCAAGGCACACTGTTGTGAGGGCTCTTCATCGGAATGGGCTTCGGGGCTATCGTCCCAGAAGAACCCCCTTACTAAAACATCGTCACATCAAAGCCCGACTAAAGTTTGCCCGTGAGTACTTGAAGAAGAAAGATGAGTTTTGGAAGTCTGTGCTTTGGTCAGATGAGACGAAATTGGAGCTGTTTGGGCATATGGACATTGCCTATGTATAGCGAAGAAAGGGAGAGGCCTTCAACCCTGTGAACACAGTTCCCACAGTTAAACATGGTGGTGGCAGCATCATGCTGTGGGGCTGTTTTGCAGCCTCAGGTACAGGCAGTCTGGTTCGGGTGCATGGCACCATGATAAAGGAAGATTACCTAAAAATACTGAAGGAAAACATGCAGAAGTCTGCTCTCACTTTGCGCTTAGGTCATCGTTGGGTCTTCCAGCAAGATAACGACCCAAAGCATACATCTAAAATAGTCCAGCAATACTTCAAGGATACCAAGACCAACGTCATACAGTGGCCTGCACAGAGCCCAGATCTCAATCCAATAGAAAACCTGTGGCAAGTGCTGAAAAAGAACGTCCATGCACGAAAACCATCCAATTTGGGCCAGTTGGAACAGTTTGCAATGGAGGAATGGGCCAAAATTCCTCAGGAGACCTGTGCCAACCTAGTGAAAAACTATTCCAAGAGGTTGTTGTCAGTTGTGGGTCAAAAAGGGTACACAATTGAGGGGGCTAATAATTTTGAACATCTCACTTTTGCTGTTTTTGGTTGAAACTCAGTGTGATAATAAGATATCGTAATGAAACTTGTTGGACAATGTCTTCATAGTGCATTTATTTCAAGAATAAAAACATTTGTTGTCAATGGTCATTTTCATGGAGAAATCAAGAATTATGTTCAATTCCACAAGGGGGGCTAATAATTTTGAGTTCAACTGTATGTGTAATACGGATAGCTGTAGGGGGTGAAAGTATAGCTAGAAAGATTGAATTCTAGCAACTTGACAGCTTGCGATCTCGCGAAATGCAGTGGGCCTTCTGATACAGTAGACCCCTTAATATTCCAGTTTTCATCATTTTCCTTTTATTGCGGTTGATTTTAACTTGATATTCAGTATGTTATAGGCTGGGAGTATTGAGCTTTGTATTGTATTGTTTAGTAAACGTACAATCGTCAGTAATAAGTGATAATTATTAGTTAAAGGCAGCTCTGTGGCATAAATCTTCCAATTAATCTTCTGTCATCCATTTGCTAAAATTATGTGCCACATATGTTATCAAGACAACACTTCATGTGACAAAGAAAGATATGACAAATACATAAATGTATGAAAATCATTTTGTACAATTAATGATTGATACATAGAAACACTTAAAACATGTGTTTTTAAAAAAATATTTTTTTTCTATCAATACCTAGCCATGACCTTGAAATCAGATCCATTGATAACAACAGTCACAAAGAGTGTTCAGTGTTCGTTGTTACAGCCAAACACAATACACCGATTAGGCATTTTGTATCACAGAATATTAATACATCATTTCATAGTGTTTTGAGTGTTCAAAACTATCCACAAACTGAATAAATCCACAAAATCCGCAATGTAAACAACTCTGGTAAACGCACGCTATAGAGAAAACATGGCGACAGGCCAGCATCACCCAAGGGAGGTTACTGGTATGACGTCACACATAAGTTGACCTAGTTAACGGCTGGCTGCCTAAATTTGGCTGTGCGCGTCAACTTTAAATGCTTGTAGCGGGCGCATCGTGACACTGAGATCGCGGGAAACCGAGGGGCTTGAATAACCCACCAAACCCGACATTTTGACACATGATATAGCCTGATTGCTGAAATTACCGCACGACGCCTTTAAGTAGACAATTTTAATTTTTTTTTTGTTTGTTTTATACAATCATTTTGGCTGATTTTTATGTCCTATGGCAATAATTCTGGTGGGACTGCATGCCACTATAGCTTAAGTTGCTCTTGTTGTGGATCACTGATCTCATGCTAGCATTTGAGTAAATCACACGTACATAATCCACATAATATGATAAGAATGAAAAGTATTTCTCTAGATAAAATGCAAATAACCTCAAGTTCCTTCTCTGTATCCTTTTTCTGCATGCTCTCCTTATTCTGGTTCTCCTCTGTGCTAGGGCAAGTTCTGTTTATTCGCCGCTGATTGAAGTCACTGATCTGGAAAGAAAACAAAACTGTCCAAGTCTAACAACAACCATGAGCCAAACACAAAATGACCAATTAATATTAAATTTAATCCAATCAATCAAACATCATCAGCACTGCACCTGTAGTACACGAGTGGGTCCGTCAGGGAGGACCTGCACAGACAGCACCCCGGAGCCAGGCCTCATCTTCTGATTAATAAACTGCTGTTCTGGGGCCTTTTCAAGCAGTCCTGAGTCCGGCCCGAGCACCACCTCTGCACCATCGTACAGTCCTGACACTCCTCCCTTCACCTGCACAAAGAGTTACACATGTAACAGGTTAATATTGATGAGAGCAGACGGTTGATCCATGCACCCCCCCCCCAAAAAAAACCCCAAAACAAAAACAAAACCACCCCACAACAGACCTGCACCACTAGTCTGGGTAAGCCACACGTCAGCAAGCCAGAGCAGAAATGCCATGTCTGGGTAGTACTTCTGCGAGGGTCTGGCCGCTTCAGCATCAATGGCTCGTAGCTGCATGACAAAACAGAGAAAAAGAGAGAGATTGAAAGAAACGGCAAGATAAAGGATCATGAGAATGGATAGCACAAAAGCCTGATTTTCTAACAACTCCCTAATTCTTATATACAGTACAAACACATTAATAAATGCATGTATTTAACAGTCTATTGCGACTGTAAAACAAATTAAAATAAGAGTTAATGGCTGTTTTGGCTCTTACTCCGTTTTGCCAGGATCGTGAGCTTGTTATAGCCTTCTACAAGGATGCTACCATTACAGTAAAATTTCAAATTACAATTTAACATGGTGACTAATTGTTCATTTAAAAAGTCTATCAAATCAAAGTCCTTCCCACGCCATGTGGCGCATAGGGCGGTGCCGATCTCGGTTTCCGTAGCCCTCGGCCTCTCGCCTATTACATAGCTAGGCTTACAGTGGGGGGCTGGTCCTCTGGTAACCGCGAGAGTTTGACTCTCCACTCGCATCTGTATTGCAGCGTGCCTTGCCAGACGGCAGTAGGTACCATTTTTATGATGGTCTTTGGTATGACCCGACCGTGAGTAGAACTCGCAATCTCCCGATCGAGAGGCGGACACGCTAACCACTAGGACAACTCGTGGTTTAAATAGCCTATAAGCAGGGGTGAAAGTAACTTTTATTTCTTGCCAGTATATTATTTTGAGTCATAGTGCGCGCGCGCAGCACGCGCCGGAAAATACACCTAATTATTTATTATTGTCTACTTATCAAGCATTCACTAGGACTTCTTATCACTCAGTAGTACTAGTATAGTACTTTATCACACTATCATCCACCTGTATCAGTTTTTGATTATAAATAAATTGCAAACACATCATTTCAACAACACAATTTAATAAAAATTTTTTAGCTGAACAGTTGAAAACTAACTTTTCATTTTGGACATTGGACACAGAACAGTGTAACAGAACAGAAAAGTGAAAGTTTTTAGGTAAAACACTTAAAATAAATTCCAAAGAGGCTTGAACGTTTGAGAAAGTGCGTGCGTTCTACAGTAAGTGCGTGTGTTCTCAGTGCGCGTGCCATGCATTGGTAGCCTAGTTACTTTGTTCTCTCCAACCAGACAGTAATCTAGAATCTTTGCCCCAACTTCCACTTGATTTACGAATTCTGATCAAAGTAATTTTTAAATAGTCTATCATGAAACATTAACATGTTTCTTTATATGCCTTTTTATTTGGGAGACTTTGCAACTAACGTCTGTCTGCTAAAACATTTTGATTACCAGCTATTACCACGTTATAGCACAAGATCTGGTTAAGCCGTACGTGCGCTGTAACCAGCTCGCGTATGGCTTTTTTTTTTTTAGTTTTTAAATTTTTTTTTTTCAGAGACTGTATATTTTTCTTTCTGGTATGGCCAAATATCTTTTAGTGGTACGCCGGACTGGCCAAGACTGGCTTACTTTCACCCCTGCCTATAAGATAGATAGATGAACTCGTCATCCGGCAAGCCAGTGACTTGAAGTGATATTCCAATCCATGACAGGCCTGCCGGTCGAGCATGGCCATCCCAAGCAGATCTGATGGTAGACCAGTGTCACGTTCGAGGACTGTCTTTAGGGTTGTACAACCCCGATTCCAAAAAAGTTGGGACAAAGTACAAATTGTAAATAAAAACGGAATGCAAGGATGTGGAAGTTTCAAAATTCCATATTTTATTCAGAATAGAACATAGATGACATATCAAATGTTTAAACTGAGAAAATGTATCATTTAAAGAGAAAAATTAGGTGATTTTAAATTTCATGACAACAACACATCTCAAAAAAGTTGGGACAAGGCCATGTTTACCACTGTGAGACATCCCCTTTTCTCTTTACAACAGTCTGTAAACGTCTGGGGACTGAGGAGACAAGTTGCTCAAGTTTAGGGATAGGAATGTTAACCCATTCTTGTCTAATGTAGGATTCTAGTTGCTCAACTGTCTTAGGTCTTTTTTGTCGTACCTTCCGTTTAATGATGCGCCAAATGTTTTCTATGGGTGAAAGATCTGGACTGCAGCCTGGCCAGTTCAGTACCCGGACCCTTCTTCTACGCAGCCATGATGCTGTAATTGATGCAGTATGTGGTTTGGCATTGTCATGTTGGAAAATGCAAGGTCTTCCCTGAAAGAGACGTCGTCTGGATGGGAGCATATGTTGCTCTAGAACCTGGATATACCTTTCAGCATTGATGGTGTCTTTCCAGATGTGTAAGCTGCCCATGCCACACGCACTAATGCAACCCCATACCATCAGAGATGCAGGCTTCTGAACTGAGCGCTGATAACAACTTGGGTCGTCATTCTCCTTTTTAGTCCGAATAACACGGCGTCCCTGATTTCCATAAAGAACTTCACATTTTGATTCGTCTGACCACAGAACAGTTTTCCACTTTGCCACAGTCCATTTTAAATGAGCCTTGGCCCAGAGAAGACGTCTGCGCTTCTGGATCCTGTTTAGATACGGCTTCTTCTTTGAACTATGGAGTTTTAGCTGGCAACGGTGGATGGCACGGTGAATTGTGTTCACAGATAATGTTCTCTGGAAATATTCCTGAGCCCATTTTGTGATTTCCAATACAGAAGCATGCCTGTATGTGATGCAGTGCCGTCTAAGGGCCCGAAGATCACGGGCACCCAGTATGGTTTTCCGGCCTTGACCCTTACGCACAGAGATTCTTCCAGATTCTCTGAATCTTTTGATGATATTATGCACTGTAGATGATGATATGTTCAAACTCTGCAATTTTACACTGTCGAACTCCTTTCTGATATTGCTCCACTATTTGCTGGCGCAGAATTAGGGGAATTGGTGATCCTCTTCCCATCTTTACTTCTGAGAGCCGCTGCCACTCCAAGATGCTCTTTTTATACCCAGTCATGTTAATGACCTATTGCCAATTGACCTAATGAGTTGCAATTTGGTCCTCCAGCTGTTCCTTTTTGTACTTTTAACTTTTCCAGCCTCTTATTGCCCCTGTCCCAACTTTTTTGAGATTTGTTGCTGTCATGAAATTTCAAAATGTCTCACTTTCGACGTTTGATATGTTGTCTATGTTCTATTGTGAATACAATATCAGTTTTTGAGATTTGTAAATTATTGCATTCCGTTTTTATTTACAATTTGTACTTTGTCCCAACTTTTTTGGAATCGGGGTTGTACGAGGCCGGCCAACTTTACGCCTCGCCTCAGGTTCCCATAGGAGGACCTGAGCTGCGGGCTGATCATGGCGGAGTACGTGGCCACACAATGCCAGACGGCGCTTGGCAATTAATGATGATAGGCGCAGTAAGGAGCCATACAACCGATCATTTGTCCAATGTTCGTTCCAACTGACGTCAAAAACTTTGCGAAGCATGCATGTGTAGATGCCATCCAGAGACTTGTGCTTTCGTAAGAGACCATGACTCAGATCCATAGAGAAGAATAGATTCGACCGAGGACTTAAAGACCCTGGTTTTTGTTTCTCTAGAGAGAGGGGAAGCCCAAACCTTGGCTAAAGAATTAAGGGCACCCCAAATTTGGCCTTTCTGGTGTTGATGTCATGCGCAGTATTTGTCCAACTGCCAAGATATTGAAGTCTTCTACCTTCTCGATTTCGGAGCTATCCAACGTGTGGAGAGATTGATCTGATGAAGGATTAAAATGCATCCATTTAGTTTTGCTTGCATTTAGCTGGAGGCCAACTGACCGGGTAGCTAATTCTACTCGGTGGAGAATATCTTTACAAGAGCATATAAAGGATTTTAAAAATAGTTCATCACTTACAGTGCTCAGCGTAAATGAGTGCACCCCCTTTGAAAAGTAACATTTTAAACAATATCTCAATGAACACAATTTCCAAAATGTTGACAAGACAAAGTTTAATATAACATCTGTTTAACTTATAACGTGAAAGTAAGGTTAATAATATAAACTTAGTTTACACAGTTTTCAGTTTTACTCAAATTAGGGTGGTGCAAAAATGAGTACACCCCACAACAAAAACTACTACATCTAGTACTTTGTATGGCCTCCATGATTTTTAATGACAGCACCAAGTCTTCTAGGCATGGAATGAACAAGTTGGCGACATTTTGCAACATCAATCTTTTTCCATTCTTCAACAATGACCTCTTTTAGTGACTGGATGCTGGATGGAGAGTGATGCTCAACTTGTCTCTTCAGAATTCCCCATAGGTGTTCGATTGGGTTCAGATCAGGAGACATACTTGGCCACTGAATCACTTTCACCCTGTTCTTCTTCAGAAATCCAACAGTGGCCTTAGATGTGTGTTTAGTCATGTTGGAAAAGTGCATGACGACCAAGGGCACGGAGTGATGGTAGCATCTTCTGTTTCAGTATAGAGCAATACATCTGTGAATTCATGATGCCATCAATGAAATGCAGCTCCCCGACACCAGCAGCACTCATGCAGCCCCACATAAGGACACTGCCACCACCATGTTTCACTGTTGGCACCATGCATTTTTCTTTGTATTCCTCACCTTTGCGACGCCATACAGTTTTGAAGCCGTCAGTTCCAAAAACATTTATCTTGGTCTCATCACTTCAGAGTATAGAGTCCCAGTAGTCTTCATCTTTGTCAGCATGGGCCCTGGCAAACTCTAGGCAGGCTTTTTTGTGCCTGGGCTTTAGGAGAGGTTTCTTTCGTGGACGGCATCCATGCATGCCATTCCTCTGCAGTGTACACCGTATTGTGTCACGGGAAATAGTCACCCCAGTTTGGCTTTCTATTTCTTTAGATAACTGCAGTGAACTTGCATGCCAATTTTCTTCAACCCTTCTCATCAGAAGACGCTCCTGTCGAGGTGTTAACTTCCGTGGACGACCTGGACGTCTCTGTGAGATGGTTGCAGTTCCATCTTTCTTAAATTTTTCTACCACTTTTGCTACAGTATTCTGACTGATAAGTAAAGCTTTGCTGATCTTCTTGTAGCCTTCACCTTTGTGGTGTAAAGAAATTATTTTCTTTAGGGAATCCTGAAGAGACAAGTTGAGCATCACTCTCCATCCAGCCACTAAAAGAGGTCGTTGTTGAAGAATGGAAAAAGATTGATGTTGGCAACTTGTTCATTCCATGCCTAGAAGACTTGGCGCTGTCATTAAAAATCATGGAGGCCATACAAAGTACTAGATGTAGTAGTTTTTGTTGTGGGGTGTACTCATTTTTGCACCACCCTAATTTGAGTAAAACTGAAAAAAAAAGTGTAATCCAAGTTATATTATTAACCTTACTTTCATGTTATAAGTTAAACAGATGTTATATTAAACTTTGTCTTGTCAACATTTTGGAAATTGTTTGTGTTCATTGAGATATTGTTTAAAATGTTACTTTTCAAAGTGGGTGCACTCATTTACGCTAAGCACTGTATATAAGCCACTGTAACAATGGGTGTTCGCTAGCTAGATATGTTTTAGCAATCCCCACAGTGCTGAAGTCCATTCAAATGCAGTTCTTAACTATGATCATTCTTAAATCATGGATGCAAATGGCATGCCTTTTGGCGGATGCCGCCTCTTTCACGGCTGTGAAGTGTGTGTGTGTGGGGGGGGGGGGGGGGGGGGGCGTTGGAGTGTCTGATTATAATTTCATCAAAGCAAATTCTGTATTAAAATTACTAAATAAGCAAATGCTGTTACAGTCCATGAAACATAGGAAGTATAAGTATGAGAAGAAAACAGTAAATCAGAAAGCTGCGCACGTAAAGCCAATTGGCTGCGCACCATTATCTGCTGCTGGCTGCACTTCACGCGCAAGGATTTCCATCAGTCCAACGTAAGTTATGCAAGTTACGTAATTGGCTTTACGTGCGCAGCTTTCTGATTTACTGTTTTCTTCTCATACTTATACTTCCTATGTTTCATGGACTGTAACGGCATTTGCTTATTTAGTCATTTTAATACAGAATTTACTTTGATGAAATTATAATCAGACACTCCAACGCCCCCCGCCCCCCCCAAAAAAAAAACCCTCATCGGATCTGCACGATTCACACAAGTCCCCCAGCAAGGGCGCAGATGGCACTGGGGACGAGGGGGACATGTCCCCCCCAGATTTATAGTGACCCCTATCTGTCCCCCCACCCACCCACCCACAGTCCCTATGTAAGGCGCCAAACATAGGTAGAAAAAGTGAGGATTAATGTTCCGTTAGTTAGGCTAACTTACACTGCAGCACAAAGTTGAAATGGCAGTAGCCTTGTCTGTGATCAATCCACATTACACCGATTCAAGAAGGGGAAAGGCTGGAGCAGATCCTTGCAGAGTTGGGAAAGCAAGGTGTTCAATTTTCCACGTGATTCTCGGTTAATAACACTGCACAGCTCATCCATTTGATAGCAACGGTGTTTCTGCTCCGACTAATGGTGCGTTCAGTTGTACTCGTAAGTTGGAAGTTTGAAGTCGGAAAAGCACTGAAATCTAGCATCTACCAGCATAAACGTTGGGGTTTTCGTTTCATTTCATTAACTGTCCATTTTTTTTTTCCGAATTCCATGTTGTCCCAGTTTTTAAACTGGGAAGCGGCGGAGAGATGTTTTTGGGACCTGTTGAGTCTGCTTCTAGACGGTAAATTTGTTTGGCTGCAGAGGGAAATTTTTTTTTCTATCAATTTTGTTTATTGGAAAAAATACTTTCTATTTTTATTTGTGTGAATCTGTTGTTCAAGTGTTTATACTTCTGTTTTCATACACATTTTATGTTTCTAATCATTTACATGAAGGCACGAGTGTGGATCATTTCAATTTTATTTTGCTATTAATTTTTGGACATTCCCTTTTTGTTAGAAGTTACAGTTAAAGTTTCTGTGATGACATTCTTCATCCTGCTGAGATCAACAAATGTTTAAATAAAACATGCAGAAGACATGAAGTTTTGGAGCGTGATTAACATACCAGACAAATAACAATTTGATCATGTCTGGCTAGTGTTGACCAGGTAGGCCTTTGTCTACCAATGTTCATTCAGTTATGGCCCTTTTCCACTACCCTTTTTCAGCTCACTTCAGCTCGCTTCAGCTCACTTCAGCCCGACACGGCTCGCGTTTCGACTACCAAAAACCAGCACGACTCGGCTCGCTTCAGCCCTGCTTAGCCCCTAAAACTCGCACCGTTTTGGAGTGGGGCTGAAGCGAGCCAAAGCGAGCCGAGTGAGGCTGGGGGCGTGAGCAGACACTCCCCTGTGCACTGATTGGTGAGGAGGAGTGTCCTCACATGCCCACACACGCCCCGCGAGCACGCTGGGATCTGTAAACACCGCAAACCCGGAAGAAGAAGAATTACGAATTACGAGAATTTCTGAAGCCTTATGCGCCTCGCCTCATCTATACGCTCTTGCCAGTATCTGTTGGCGTTGTCGGTGACAACAAGCCACAGCACCAAGACCAGCAACACTAACGACTCCATGTCCTCCATGTTTATTGTTTACTATCCGGGTCGTGAGACTACCGCTTAAAAGGTCACTGATGTCACTGTTTGCGCCGCTTAACGACATCACGTAACGTCCACCCACTTTCGCTAACTCCACCCAATGTGTCCACCCACTTCCAGCCAGCACGGTTCAGCGCGGTTGTAGTCGAAATGCAACTCCAACAGCCCCGCTCAGCTCGGCTCAGCCGCGTTTGTAGTGGAAAAGCGGCATTAGAAAACTCACAATTCTAATGTATGTTGAAGCTTCAGTAAATATATATATATGCATTTACACAAAATGGAATCATTTGCCGACAGCTCAGTCCCCCCAGTTCAAAAATCCTATCTGCGCCCCTGTCCCCCAGACAGCCGTGAAAAAGGCGGCATCCGCCAAAAGGCGCGCCGTTTGCATCCATGTTAAATAATGAATTTATTCCTTCAGTCGTACTTTGTTTAATGGATTTAGGCCTGTTTGAAACTGTACGTTTCAGCTCACTGGGAAACGATTGACCAGAGTTCAATATTTTCAACTAAGCAAATGTTACCCTGATGTTATGCAATGACACTTTGTTCAGAAAAACTGATACGAGATCCATTTGTGACACATGTAGCACTGACTGACCTGTTGTCTGTGACTGCAGCAAGCCCAGCGATGTCCAGCACCATGGAGTATTCAAGAGGTCGGGGTTGTGCAGGTTTACTCTGAGGGGGAGAAGAACCCTCATGACAAAGCATTCCTTTTCCGGTCATCCTCCACAGCTGAGAGCGTTTTCCGGGTTCCTACAAAAGCCAGAACCAAGACTGCTAAGACACGGATGTGCTTAGAATCGTATTCAGAAATGTAGTAAGAGATCTAGGGGTACCTTTTTCTTTAGTACGACTCTCTGTGTCTTTGTCTCGACATCGAGCACTAGTTCAGCACAGCTGGGATCACGCATCATTGCTCCTGGCCTTTTACTCGCATCCCTGAGGTCAAAGCAAATCCTTAAAATCATGCACATCAACAAGATGTATATCAAACGCGTATCACACGCCAGCCTACATCTGTCTCTTTGGGAACTCACTGAGAGAACGTGAAACTTGCAGCGATGTAGATGAAGTTCTCGTAGTAGAGTTTGTTGTACTCTCTAAAGCAGTTCATGTCAGCAGTGACCTCAGAGGACCCGGCTCCTTTTACAGTCAGTGTAAGATAAGGAGGAAGAATGGGCTCGTCACAGGCGTAGTCCAGTACCGCTCCAGCTTTCACTTCAGTGTGCAGCCTGATATCTGGCACTTCGTACTGCCAGAACTGGATTGGCACCTGAAGTAACGACACCATTTCATACACTACCGTTCAAAAGTTTGGGGTCACCCAGACAATTTTGTGCTTTCCATGAAAAGTCACACTTTTATTTACCACCATAGGTTGTAAAATGAATAGAAAATATAGTCAAGACATTTTTCTGAGCATTTAATCGACCCCACAAATGTGATGCTCCAGAAACTCAATCTGCTCAAAGGAAGGTCAGTTTTATAGCTTCTCTAAAGAGCTCAACTGTTTTCAGCTGTGCTAACATGATTGTACAAGGGTTTTCTAATCATCCATTAGCCTTCTGAGGCAACGAGCAAACACATTGTACCATTAGAACACTGGAGTGAGAGTTGCTGGAAATGGGCCTCTATAGACCCTTCCCACGTGACGTCACGACAAATGCGGCCGCCATTTTAGACATGAACTACCAGTAGTCTACCACAGCCAACAACGAGGAACGACGGCGAAGCATCGAAAGGAATATAGCCATCAAAGAAAGTTTTTACCTTCAGCAAGACTTCCATCATGCCATTATATTGTTGTGCACCTGGACGTAGTAACCATCAACACACAAGGCAAGATTTATCATTTTATCGGATCCCGACAGATGCTGACCGACGGAGAAGATGGATGGTCTCTAAAATATTGGCAAAATGATGTTTATTGACATAGCAATCGTGTGTGACGGGAAGCATTTGCATATCCGAAGTGTTGTGTTTACATCAAAGATAAAATAAACCGATATGACAACGACTGCTGCTGCCAGGTTGGGGACACAAACTAGTAGAAAGGAAGTGTGCCAACAGTGCCAACACACTTCCTTTGTGGTCGATTCTGCTTTAAGGTAAGATGCATTTAATTATTCGTCTGCTGTGGGTTTGGAATCGGTAGCCTGACCGATGCGTTCATGTTTGTGGTGCCATTTGTTTGTTGACGCGTGTTGAAATGGAAGATTGGTTGTTGACATGATTTCCAGTGATGCTTTGGTGCTGCTGTGGATCAGATGTGTTGAGTAGCCTGACTGTTTTTTTTTTTCTTGCGTGTGGTATCATTGTTGACGCGAGGTTGTTTTTTGAACATGCCAATGCGGACACGATTTCCCCTGATGAGTTATGACTTCAGATGCAATGCATGTGTGGAGTCCGCGTGATATGTGCGTAAGATAGACTTCTCATGTGTTTGGAGATCCGCGCTCTGAGACAAGCGCAAGCGCCCCCCCCCAAAGGGAAAAAAGGGACCCCCCGAAAATATCGGCATAGTTCGAACACTGGGTTGGAGAAAGTAATGGCAAGTAGTGAGTGCACAAACCATAGAAGGTAAACTGTACACAGCGCCAGGGCAGTGTGATGGTATGTCTACTTTTAGATTGTGTTAGCTTATGAATGAACACGCTCGTCACTCGACGAGTTTCACGTCTTTACGACGGATACTTAAATGTGCGTTAGGTATTATTGTTGCAGTCTAAGCAGTCATTGTAGCAGCTAGATGAGCGAGAACCGAAAGGGTCTGTGCCATAAACCGGTATTTCTTCATGTCCAAAATGGCGGTCGCGTTTACGAAGGTCACGTGAGTGAAAAGGGTCTATACACCTATGTAGATATTGCACCAAAAACCAGACATTTGCAGCTAGAATAGTCATTTACCACATTAGCAATGTATAGAGTGGATTTCTGATTAGTTTAAAGTGATCTTCATTGAAAAGAACAGTGCTTTTCTTTCAAAAATAAGGACATTTCAAAGTGACCCCAAACTTTTGAACGGTAGTGTATAACAAGTCCCACAATAAATAATCTTTATATTAATATTTCACAGTGCTTTTAAACTAAATGGCTGAAAACAGAATATAAAAAAGCATTTACACAATGATTAAAGAAGACGTTTTTAAAGGTACTTTTCCCTTCTGTGAGGCAAATTGCAATTGACCCCGCTGACCCCACTCCCTCTGTTAAAACGATGTATCCTGTTTGCCTTTTAAGGAAAAGACGCAGAGCTGAAAAGCTCCATTTTGGTAAGGGACAGAACTACATTTATGGCAACACTATAAATAAGGGTTTAAAAAAAACAAAAAACTTTCTATTAAATGGTTATGATTATTATATATTTAAAAGCATGACAGTATGCATGCTGAAAGTTAACAAGGTAAGCCTAAATCGAAAAGATAAATCGCTTACCTCTGACATGTTGTCTATGCGAAAAGGTGGAGGCAACTGGTCTGTGTCGCTAAATGAAATCTGATAGGTTGCTCCTTTCAAGGCGATTTCAGCAAGGAGAAAGTAACAATTACCCAGTGTGTCCCTAAAGAAATACATTCATTTTTAAAAAAATAAAAATTCAACGCATACAGAGGTTTATTCATTGCCATTAGCAACGGACATTACTGTTCAATTAAATTATTGTTACCTCATGTTGATATGGAATGATTTGGGTTTGTTGACTTCAAACCCTCCAGACCAGGTACAGTTAGGTACGTCCATAAGTCTGACACAAAGGAGCTGGTCATAGTCGTTTCTGGGCCAGTGGAACACCACGCTAGAGCCTGGCAGAGTGGAGATATAGCCCTCGGGATTCGCTGTACCCTAAAACGTACACGGTGTGTGTTATATGAAATAATTTTCAGCATATTCATCTCATCATCTCTAGCCGCTTTATCCTGTTCTACAGGGTCGCAGGCAAGCTGGAGCCTATCCCAGCTGACTACGGGCGAAAGGCGGGGTACACCCTGGACAAGTCGCCAGGTCATCACAGGGCTGACACATAGACACAGACAACCATTCACACTCACATTCACACCTACGGTCAATTTAGAGTCACCAGTTAACCTAACCTGCATGTCTTTGGACTGTGGGGGAAACCGGAGCACCCAGAGGAAACCCACGCGGACACGGGGAGAACATGCAAACTCCGCACAGAAAGGCCCTCACCGGCCGCTGGGCTCAAACCCGGACCTTCTTGCTGTGAGGCGACAGCGCTAACCACTACACCACCGTGCCGCCCCAGCATATTCATGCCATACAAATATAAAAACAACACTAACATGCTGGCAAGGATACAAAACATGTTTCGAAAGAACTGCATTTTTACCTTTCCTCTAGCAAACTCCCTTTGGGAGAAAGCCAGCTTGTGTGAAGACTGATTATCAAGCAGATAGCGAGGTGCAAAAGTCACAATGTGGGTGTCCTGATAGCGTCCTCTGCCTTTTCTGACATTAATTCCTTAAAGAAAATATACATCGCTACTGTTAAATCACATCATGAATAAATGGCAAAACTGCTAAAAGGATATTACACAGAGATGAGAGAATATCCCAGTCACCTATATTGTAGATGAGCCCTGGTCTGTTCCCGGGTTGGATTATTTTAACTGCTCGGACTCCACTTCCACGATCCAGCGAGAAACCCTGACACCAGCCTGGAACACCATCTGGGTGGATCCCTTTACCAACACGCATAGTGCACCTGATGGACATGTGTACAGTTAGACTACGTTCAGACTGCACCCTGAAACGACCCATATCCGATTTTTTTGCCCATATGCGACCTGTATCCGATTTGTTATTGACAATCTGAACGACACAGATCCGATTTTTTCACATGCGACCCAGGCCGCTTGGATATGTGGTCCTAATTCCGATGCATATCCGTTATTTTCACATGCGACTGCAGTCTGACCGGACAGGTCGCATTCATGCGACCTACACGTCATCAACAAGAGACAAACGTCACTATTCTGCGTTGGCTAATCCCGCCTCTTTGGTGGAAAACGACAACATTTGTACAGTTTTCAGAATTTAAATAGACTTTTATAGAATTGATCAAGCTAATGGTGGATTTGATAGGGACCTGGATGTTGATCTGTTAGCCTGATTAAATAAAACAGTTTCTATAACTGATTTATAACTTAAACCATCCTGTATTACAAGATAAGATTGTTCTGGAAATTTCCAGTAATTTGACACCTTCGGTCTCATTAGTCTGCTGCCCACATTAATCAGATTATTGTGCGAGTTCCGCCGCCGCCACAAAAACCACATCGCCAGGTCTCGCCTCATCTCCATAGCAAACTGCACTGGTGTTTCTGCACCTTGAGCCAGCGCTGAGAGAAGTTGCAGAATTCAGCTGGCTATAAACAATCTAAATAAATATTTCTAAAAATGTAGAAAAAGTTTATTAATATGACGAAATAAATATGTGCAAATTATTAAGCCTGAATTAAGAGTTTGGTAATACAGCGGCCGTATCCCAAATGACTGCCTACTGAAGCTCGAGTGCACTATATAGAGTTTAAAAATCCATTACTTCCTAGTAACATGTAGTGCACTTATATAGAAATTAGAGAGACATTTAGGAGTCAACCCTCGTTACCAGGCTACACGTTTTCATTTCAGTTCAGAAACAAAAACACACACGAGACCTCACACTTTAACACTAACCAGATCATTAAACAAACAAACAAAAATCATTAAACATGAAGAGTGCGCTTTTTTTTTTGGTTTACGTATTACGTAGATGTGCTTATTACGTGTCAATTTGCGCATGCGGGACACTTTTGGGTCGTTTTCCGTTCATATTGGAGATCACATACAAGTCTCATATAATTGGTAATGTGAACGGCCTAACAAATAAATCGGATTTCACAACAAATCGGATATGGGCCGTTTCAGGTTGCAGTCTGAACGTAGTGTTAGAAGGAATTCCTAACGTGTCAGATCAAATAAGAGAAAGACTGGTCAACAACGAGCATTTTAATGCCCTCCGCTTACTTACATGAAAGGCTGTTCTTTGTCTGTGTAGTAGAAAAGGAGTGGACTCAGGCTCCTGGCTAACTCGTGCTCCTCAAACTGCCCAGCAGCATCTGTTTTGCTGTTGTCCTGGCGGAAGATCAGAGGCAGCCCTGCAGCCCGCAATACAAAGATTGTATTTAAAGTCGTACTTAGACTGCACCATTTCTAATCTCAGTTATTGCACTTTAGCAGTTCGCTTGCTGGGTACTGTACCCGTTTTGTTTAGGAGCCAATAAGGGGCAGAGATGAGGATCTTGAGCGCCCCCTCTGCCCGAAGAATGATGCGGATGGTGAGACCCAGCAGCCGCTTGCAGGTGTCATACAGACGCATGCGCACCACATAGTTCTGAGTGCCAGAAGGAATCAACAACTCCTTACACACTGGGAAGTTCTCCAGAAGAACACCTGAGATAGATGAGGTAAGGATTAGGCTCAATGCCACCTGTCAGTGCGCTTAAATACTGGATGTTATTGCAGATGGACTATTGAATTATAAACATTGAATATGTGATACTCATTTAATACTGCCAATGTCACATTTTTGACAGCATTAAAGCACCGTCTTAGTTTGGCCCTTTGAATCTTTCAGGAGATTACTAAACATAAACAAGCATGTTGTTTACTTTGGGGTTACAGCACATTATGCTGATGAGAATCAGAAAAGAAGACACTATGAACATTTGACGGCTGTACCAAAAGTGGTGTTCACATGGCAACTTCTACTCCGGTGTAGCACCGGGGCTGCCCCGGTAGAGCGTTCACACGGTACAAAGTTATACCGGTGTAGCCCCTGAACGCTGCTTAAACCGGTGTAAATCTAACCCTGCTCGGGAGGTGGTTTAAGAAATTTACTCCGGAGTAAATGCTAGTTTGCGGGGCAGCACCGATATAAAATGGGACGTCTGAACGCTACAGGGGTAGACTCGCTACGCGTGAGGAGAGTTGATTACATACGGGCATTGCATAATTTGCATCCTGGTATTTTGCGCTTCCAAAATGGCGAATATCAACAACAACAGAACTGCATGTCTTCCAGTGTTGCCAGATTGGGCGGTTTTAAGTGCATTTTGGTGGATTTGAACACATTTTGGGCTGGAAAACGTCAGCAGTATCTGGCAACACTGGTGTCTTCATCCACGTTGTTTTCCCGGCGCTTGGTGATGCCATGACAACCGGGAAAAGGAAGTACATTTTCACGCATGCGCATATTTCATTTCCGCATTATTACTATCGTATAGCACGGTCGCAAAAACTGCCATGTGAACGCAAGTGGGGCTGCACCGGTGCTAACACGCTTCTCTCTAGTGAGCAGGTTTGTGACGTGTGAACGCTCCACAAAATTTACACCGGTGTAAGATATATCGCAACAAAATACATCGGTGCAGCATCGATGCAAATATGTGCCGTGTGAACACCCCTAAAGATGTGTAAAACAAAAGTTTAAAATTTATTAGCATGAAACGTGCAAGACAAATCAGCGTTACAAGGCATCTGGGTTGTCAAATTTGAGCTAACAAAAATCGTTAGTATTATATAAATACACAAAAAACCCTCATTAAACAAAATGAAGTCTTTTAACAATTTGACTGCCTTGCTTGCTTTTTAAATCTCGGCCACAGGTTGGCCTCGGACTTACCCAACTCTATGTTCTGTGAGGTATCTGCAGCGTGGAGCACTGCCTCTTTGCCTGGCTTCATGGTTCCCTTGATTGAGGTCCCTTTGATGTAGTAGTTGAGGTCACAGGGCAGCAGGTTAGTCAGCACTAAGGTGGGTAACAGGTAGATGGTGTGACCTGGCTGCCTGTAAATCTGCTTCGCACTACCAGTGACCACTTTAGCTGGCTGTTGATCAGGATAGTTCTCCTTCTTGATAACCACGCAAAACCTAAAAAGAACACATACACACAAATACAGGGTGTTTCCAAAAAAAAAAAAAAAATCCGATATCATTTCACAATCTAATTAGCCTGGGAAATCCCATGCTGCTTTGCACAATCGTTCCGATCTGAAAAGACAGCACGGAAACTATGGTCTAAAGCAGTGGTTCTCAAACTTTTTTCACCAAGTACCACCTCAGAAAATACTTGGCTCTCCAAGTACCACCATAATGACCAACATTAAAATAGTCGCGTAGTAGGTCTAAGTATTCATTAAAAACAAGGCGGAGGTTTTATTTAACAAGTATATTTAATATTGTTGGCCACTGTAACATTACACACAGTACTTTGAACAGTAACACTGTGTTTAAATATAGGAAAATAAAACACTGTCCTTAAATAATGAATCAAATAAAATTAATTGCACATAAAAGTGAAATAAACATTGTACTAAAATAAATCAAGCTGTATGGCAAAATATATCTACTGTTCTTAATGCGCTCAATCAGTGTCTTTTTAACAGCGTCAGCCATGTCGTTTATTCTCCTTGACACGGTGTCATTTGAAAGCGGCACCAAGTTTAACTCTCTGGCAGCTTTCTCTCCACACATGATACGCGTCATCTCTTTGGCTAATGGTAAACACAGCAGTTCCCCGATTGTGTGCGGCTTACCGGCTCTGGCGATCAGGAGGCTGGCACGATATGAAGCTTCCTGTGCTTTGGCTACGGGTGTACCATAGGACAGAATGGTGGACTTGGACTGCTTCAGTTCATCACGTTTTCGTAAAAAAAAAAATCCATTGGTTTGTCCTTTAGTGCTGTGTGTTTGGTTGTAAGATGCCGTTTGAGATGCGACGGTTTCATGGACTCATTGCTCAGAACGTCGCCACATACAACACACTGCGGCCTGGGCAGCTCCTCTGTCCCGCTCCAAATGAATCCCAGTTTTATGTATTTTTCGTCATACTTCCTCCTCACTGGTTTCTGCCGTTTGCTAGCAGTCCTGGGGCTGGTTTTGCCACTGTCGTTAGCATCTGCGCTCGGCTCACGCACGTCCTCTTCATTTCTCCCTCTCTCCTGATCCACGCTCCCATTCGCGGATTTAAGCCACGACAGTAATTTTGTCGTACTCGTCATAATTAGCAAAGCCTTTTCCCACCTTTTCCCATCACAGCCTAGTCTACCAATGGCGGATAACCGTCTGTCAGCGGAACCGGCGGGAATGCGTACGTATGCTACGTATGGCTACCCAGAAGCACTTGCAAACTTTTTTAAATTATTAACTTAATTTGTATTTCCTTTCATTTTCTTGTCATCGGTTGATAAGATATTTTCATCCATTCGGATATTATGGATAGTATTTCACTTTTTTTTTAAGTGATTCTTTGGCGTACCACTAGAATGGAGCCCGCGTACCACTAGTGGTACGCGTACCACAGTTTGAGAATCTCTGGTCTAAAGGCTCGCCTGAGTTAGGGAGCCAATCAGAGAGTGGGGAGGGGTGGAAAGACGGTGACGCGTACTACTCGACAAACGGAAGCTTGTAGTTTATTTGGGACTGTTTACGGATCACATTTAACATGGCGGCGAGCGATACGAACCAAACTTTCGATCAAGCTTTAGACACTGTTCTGAATAGTTTAGAGCGAAAGTTTGTTTTAAAAAAAGAACAGCGTTTGGCGTTACAGTTTTTCTTCGCCTCTTCGTCGCTCTAACTACGTCACCGGGTACAACTGCCATGCTTGGCCATGGGCTACGTATACGCCAAATGATAGACATTCGCAACGTCCAATAAACGGCCGTTGACAATCGTAAACCACACCTCCCCTACGAGAAATTCAATAGGCGGATTCCAGACCATATTTCACTTGTGATATGGTCTGGTGTTAACCAGACTACAATCTAATACCTTTGCCAATTCTCGTTCAGTTGGCCTCAAATTTTAACCGCATGTATGGAAACGGGTCAAAACTTTATGTTTGTATCTTTTTAGGCATAGAAATGCCATGCGCTGGAAAAGAAAAGGCGTTTTGTGTGTTAGAGTATGCCCGAACAAGACTGTGCAGTGTGCATTTATGAGAGAATTCTCTAAAAACGCACCAACTTAGAGATGAAAGTGGAGCAAAGAAAAAAATCCTGAATTTCTGAAAGTCAAACTAAGATGGCGGGGCAACGTCCCCCGAAAAAACTGTAATAACATAACATGCAAAACCCTGCATTCTAGTACTTACTTTCACTAAAACAAGTTATGACTTTTAAGCCTTTTTCTTTCATGTACATTAATGATTAACACGTCAAAAATATCCAATTTAATTCCCCTAGTTAATGAGTCATTTTCAGGAGTGCGTTTAGAAAACGCGGTGATTTTCCTGCGACACAGTTCATTACTTTGAAAAAAAAAATAAAAATCAGACAGTTGAAGGTAAACTCAGCAAAATCCCAAAACAGTACTGTTAAAAACTAAAGGTCTGTTAGAGTTTCTAAAGCTTTCAGGTTTCAATGTTGGGGACATTGAGCCTCGTTTATCAATCTTTTAGTAGAGTTGTGCGTTTGCAGAAGCTAAAGTGAACTAAACATTTCCAATTCAGATTTATGCGAGTTGAAGCCAATTGTTTACATTAGTTCGTATTGTCTGTAAATTTAAACACACCAATGAATACCAAATTTCTCATATAAATCAGGGGCGTAGCTAGGATTTTTCAGGGGTGTGTGTGTGTGTGTGCGCGCGCGCGTGTGTCACACACTGACTGGCAGCCTGAGTACATTATGTAACAAAAAATAAATTACCATTGCTAGTTTTAGGCAGCTTAGAAACCGGCTCTTCCATTATTGCGGTTTCTTCCACGTTTTCTTGATGTTGTGTTCTAGAAACGGCACTAAGGCTACATCCACACGACAACGGCAACAAGATTTTTTTTTTTTAAATATCGCGTCCACATGGGCAACGGATCAGTAAAATATCAGGTTCATATGGCAACACAACGCTTGCTGAAAACGATGCAATACACATGCCACACCTCTACGTGTGCTGTAAGACGGTCCCATCGGAGACACCAGAACAGTAGAAGTAGACGCATGCGCATAACTGCACATGCGCACAGTGACCGTCACTGTCACACGCACACACTTTCTCACTCCCTATCCTATGGATATAGTCCCTTTAAATCACGTGCTCGTTTTTTGAATGGAGACGCGGAAAGAGGAATGAACGGGGGTAGATGGAAGCCGGTACGCCAACATTCTGATATCCTCCAGAATTCTTTAATGGTCTGGAATAAACTGAATGCTACACATTGATGGATTAATTTGTTCTTCTACGCCCTTTTTGAGGAATGTATTGTAGGACTTAAACCAACATCTGAAGAGGTGAGATTGCTCCTTTTTTTCCCTATTTTTGCTGGTGGGATTGACTCTGCCCTAAGGGCTATTCTCTCACTCTCTCTCTCTCTCTCTCACTTTGCACCATTACACAATAAATATTCACAGTGAAAATATTTTGTAAGCGCGTTTCATGAACCAAGTTATAGGATTTGTTGACAACTCGCATCGAGTTCGTTACACTTCTACCCGGCGTGAAGCACATGCGGTTGTGACGTCATCGTAAACAAAGCCGTTCTACTCATCCAGACGACTTCGCAACGGCTCCGTTGCCAGATTTTTCCACTCTGGAACCCGTTCTCAAAAGATTTCGTTTTGGGCCACCCAAAACGCCGGTGCCGTGTGGACGCCAGGCCGAAACAATAAACAATTTTATCAGATTCACCTGAATCCGTTGCCGTGTGGACAGGGCCTCAAACTTAGCTTCGAAGCCACAAAATGCAACTTTGATGGAAAAAAAATATATAATAAATTGCTTACCTCTCTTCACGTCGAAAAAGGAGGAGGAAAGTTTTGCTTGTTTTGACACGGCGAATTATTAACACGAGGAAATACTTGTAATTCGCAACTAAAAAGACTGCAGCTACACTGGCAGCTTGAACATGCTTTCTAGTGCGATTGTGTTGCGCTTGCGCAGAACGGTGTCAGTCCTGCACGCCTTAGCTCGTGCACCTGAAGGTGCGCCTTGGCGTGTGCGCCTAATGAGCTCCGGCACGCCGTTAACAAAGAACACCTGTCTTTAATCAATGAACTATGTTTGGGCTATTTAAGGACTGAGCCTAGGCAAGGACGATACGAAGTGTTACTCTGCGCCTAGGAACGTCAAAAATCCAAAAAATAAATTTCTCCATTCGGAAAACCGGAGATTTTCAAGAGTTTTGTCAAATATCCGGATTTCCGGGTAAATCCGGAAGACTTTCATCTATAACCAACTGCAATGCAGATTTGGACACGACACAAAAAGTTCAAATAGGACGGCTGTGTGTGCAGGGCAAAAGGATCTGGACAACCACCAGGATCCGAAGAGATGGTCGAGCGGGTTCACGAATATTGAAAATCTCTGAAATCGTTCATGGAATTGACATACCTTTGAATTTCTCATTTAAAATTCTGAGGAATAAATCTTATATTGCTCAACATTAAACCTGTCTGGTTTCATTTGCCTAGACTGTGTAGTTTCTGGGATATTTACATCTCAAATAATATCGAATTTTTTGAAAGACCCTGTATTGCCATTGCATTCAATTCCAAAAGTTTCTCTCAAGTCAAACCGGTATTTACCTGAAGCTACGTTTGCTTTGGTCATCAAAGTCAGCTGACTGGCACTCCCTCTTGCTGCTGCTGACCTCCCCAGGACGCTCCACACTGGTCCAGTGGATGGGAACCTTACAGAAAAACAGCCCCAAGCCTTTAGGCCGAGCCTGCAGTCTCCATGAGGTCAAGTGGAGAGGGATAGCCAAGGCTTCTCCAGGCAGGACAGGTGGAAGCACAACAGGCTCTGTTGGTAAATTCAATTAACATCTATGAAATTGCATCATCTTAGATCAATCAGGGTCTTTCCTGATATTTCTCATAACCGTAATTGTGTTCCGCGTAGCGCCGAGTCAGCTATAAGCCATGTGCGATGAGATTGAGTGGAATAACTGTTTTATTCGATCCACATTCACTGGCTTCTGAGAAACAGCATTTTTATTTTTAGCAAATTTGACAAATAAAAACTTTATACAAAATGTCTGAAAAATCATTTCTGCTTAGAATGTAAACAAACCAGCGAAATGACAGTAGCAATTTGTGATAAATTATTTTTTCACAAATTTGTGCTATGATAATTCTTGACCAAAAAAAAAAAAGATAGATACATTCTTACCATCATATACTTTTATTCCATATTTTATTGGGGGGGTTTATTTTCGAGTAGAGTTTTTATTTCGTCCTCGGTTGGTTCAGCAACATGCTCCGCCATTTTGTTTTTCTCTACTCACGGTATAGAGGGCTACCGCATGACGTCACCGCGCCGCGAGATTTTGTTAGGCGCCATATTGGAAGACCAAGTACACATCTATGCAAGTACATACATACATAAAACAAACTACACCTGAAATGTAGCCAGGGCCGGTTCTGCCCTAATCTGGACCCGGGTGCAACATTGCGCAACCCCCCCCAAAAAAAACCACACACACCAGTCTAAATCAGGACAACCATCACATAACTATAACTATAAACATTTTATATCAACTATTTTAACTAAATGGGCTATAATAAATAAGCCTGCAGGCAGCCACGGCGGGCTGCCTTAAAAAGTAACCATTTGTCCTACCTTAACTCGTTTTGCTTTTTCTGCCTCCTTTTGTGTATTTTCGACCCTCCGTTTATTTTCTTTCCTTTTCTGAAAACCCGATTTGTGTCCAGACATTTTGTTCTGCTACCAACGAACTAACTCGTCAGGTCTCGTCTCTCGAGCCCGCGATGATTCCCGTACACATTTATTTTTAATTTACTACTTATCTCTTTTTATTTATATATATTTGAATTATTTGGACATGGGGAAAAACTATATTTAAAATCCAAAGAGGGATGGAGGGAGGAAAATTAAAACAAAAGAAAGAAATGAAATACATAACATAAATGTGATAAAATTAAGGATGTTTTTATTCAGTAAACATTTAAAAAAATGTTCTACAACACTCTAGCCTAGTGACTTACCAGTAACAAAATGGTCTGAACATATTCTGTACTGTTGTAGATTTGAAGTATTCAGATCCGCTCTGCATAAAGCAGCTAAATACTCTCTCTGTCTCCTGGCAGAAAGCTCCTTGGTTTGTTCCCCTTGTGTCTCAATCACAGCTGGTATTCTGTAGAAAGACTTCTTTTCACCTTTCTCATCAGCTTTGTTAGAACACCCTAACACAGCACTAAAGTTTACCGTTGTAGGTTTTTGATGATCCAAGTGCCTCGTGGGTTCAAATACCGCGCGCTGCCGTTATTTCCCCCTAATCACGAGTTTGTTGGTCTTCCAATATGGCGCAGGGTTTGTTTACTTCCGGTTTCGGGTGACGTCAGTGAAAGGGGTCTATATGAGCTGACAGCCTAGTAGCAGAGTAGCCAATCAGAACATGCGATTGCTCATATCCAGTGAATGTGGATAGAATAGTACTTAATATTTTATAACACCATCGTAAATTAGAACATGCCATGTGTTTCTAGTTCTCACTGAAACTTAAATATATAAAATCAAATGTAATATTTATAAACCTGAAACAAGGGTAACATAATACAAAGCACAGAACAGTCAGACAGACACTTACTGTCTGGAGCAGAAGGGCTGTCTAGCCGTACTTCCATGGGCACTTCTAAGCGATTTTTCACCATGAGAGCTGACTGTACAGTGATTACCTTGCGTGCACTACCCTCCATAGTGATGGAGAACACCACTCTGACAGGGGGCAAGGCTGAAAACTGCACATGATATCAGAACTTAATGATGCACACCCGAAATGATCAACTGACCTTAAAAAAAAAAAAAACAACTTACATATACATGGGGATGTATGATGTTGGTTCTGCTGATTGGACTACCAACCTAAACACCACACATTTAAAAAGAAGATAAAATGTTAATATGTCTAGCTTTAACAACGCAAGCAATAAGGCTGATCTATTAAATGAGATCGGGTTTAAGGACCTGAGTAATTTAAAGTGACTCATCTTTAACCTCCTAGGGCTTAGCGGTCACATGCGTGGACAGCACTTTATGGAAATTCGGAACAAGAATCCACATATGTGGACATACTTTTTCTCTAAAAGTACATCTTATCAAAAGATGATGCTTAGTTTTTATTCTAATCAGGTTCTAATAAGCCCAAATAGCAAAGAGAAATAAAAAATGCATGTTAAAAAAACCAGCTTGGGCCTTAGGAGGTTAATTCTAAAGTCACTGAATAATATTATGATGTACGTTAACAGGGTCAGACTTTACCGTGTTGGAGGGGTTGTTGTGATCAGCAGCAGCGTAGCGGAAAAACACGCCGACCTTATCAACTGAGACGGGCTTTACCTGCTCCCATCCTCCAACACGTACCAGGAGCTGGTGTAGCTTTAGCTCATGGGTATGTCTGAGAGCAGAACAGCAAAAATTCAGACCAGCAGAGAACAGACAAGGGGTCAGGGCTCGAAATTAACTTTTTTTCTTTGTGTCCCCCAGTGGTCCCGAATTCTGTGTTGTATTGTCCCGAATGGAAGCAATAGTGTCCCCATTTTTTTCCTCTCTGAAATAACCAGTGGTTAATATTATCATATGAAGTTACTATTATATTTGTAACTGTGCGATTTTGAACCCTTTATATCATTTTTACAATAAGTCACAAGACACAAGCGACACGTGTCCTATACATCATCTACTTCAAAATTACAGTTATTGCATTTTCAGTTTATTAAACTTTGGCGATCTCACTGTATGAATAGATACCCGTTTATTTAAAGGGGCCAACTAGCTCATTCAGAAAATGTTTCAACTCCCTACATCTGCAGTACACTTTAGTTGAAAATAAGACCCCTTTTATGTTCATTTCATCTACTTATACCTTGAATATCTGTTGGCACTTATAAGGCCAACTTATAATTTTCACCATTACCGTTATCCATAGCCCTGTGATGACCTGGCGACTTGTCCAGGGTGTACCCCGCCTTTTGCCCGTAGTCAGCTGGGATAGGCTCCAGCTTGCCTGTGACCCTGTAGAACAGGATAAAGCGGCTAGAGATAATGAGATGAGACCGTTATCCATTTTTATGAACTTTCCGTTACCCATTTTTATGAACTTTCTGTTATCCATTTTATGAACTTTCGCTGCCGAAACGTGGGTGCAAATATTAGCAACATCAGCATAGTGCCAGGTCCGAGCCTAGTTGTGCTGCTGACTGACTAAACTTTCTGAACTAGAAAGACACCAAGAAAACTCATTTATTCTGTTGAACGGTATCTTCCGTCAATATCATCCACATCATTCCTGTTGTATTTTATAACGTGTCTAACAGTGTTCATTCAGTTCATTCAGTTGCTAGCGTTGCCTGCAGACCAGGCGATGACACTTTGGATCCTGAAGGTCCCGGAGACGTTATGTCTGGGCTTTCAGTTTCTTCCCCGCGGTCGGTCTGCTTCAACCACTTCAGCATTTTTGTTCTGGCAAGAGTCGGCGCAGCGTGTGCGGTAGCAATTCCATTCCAAGTCCATATAATGCGGACACCGGCCGAAGATTCTAGAACAGAATGCGCTGCTCTGTAGCCTACGGATGCAGGTGCATCGAAAGTGTAGCTACTATGTATTTTTCGCTGTTAACGTTTTAAAATTAAAATTGACAAATTAGGTGAATGTCTACGTATGTGTTACGGCTTTGTAAATAATATTAATGTAGAACTTTTTTTCTAGATCTATTTTTTTCCATTGTCCCAGGATTGTCCCAGATATGATAATTTTGTGTCCCGATGGCATTTTTTATGGTCCCCGGGACGTCGGGACACCGTTAGTTTCGAGCGCTGCAAGGGGTTATCAAAGTAAGTTTTTAAGATGCCAGAAAAATCTTATGCCGAGAAGGTGCGGGTATTTTACTGGTTTGTATACATTTTTTCCAGCTGAATCGACATGTTTGCCACACACACACACACACCTGTGTCTAAGTTTCTCTCGGGCCTCAAACTCAAAAGGAATCTCCTCCCCTGGCTGCACCTCTCTCCACTGACTGATGTTGTGTGTGTCCTCCGTCCCAGGCCCATGCATGTCTGATATAGAGTCAGCGCTACTGCTATGAGACAGTGCCACCCTGTGGACATAAAAACGATCATGTTATATTCATGGAAAAATCTCATTCGCTATTTCTGCACTCCATACCAAAAGAGATCATATTCCAATCAGACAGAATGTTAGAGATGTTGTGGAAGCAAAGAGGCGAATCACGATCATATATTCTGGTGTTGCCCTATTGGGACCCCATTTTGGTTGCGCGTACATCAGAGACTGTATTTTCAACAAAAATAACTTTTCGTTTCAATGTGTTATACTTGGTGGATCTAGAGGAACTGGAGTGGAGGAACAAAGATAAATATCTACTGAGAATATTACTGGTGGCCTGTAAGAAATCAATAACGAAGAAATGGCTGAAGACGGAGGCACCTAGTGTAGATGAATGGATTGATATTGTGTACAGCATCTTTGTAATGGAAAGAATTACTCTCAGTCTAAGAACACAAAAAGAGGTATTTGTTGAAAATTGGCAAAAATGGATTACATACAGTTGTGCTCATAAGTTTACACACCCTGGCAGAATTTTTGCTTTCTTGGCCTTTTTTCAGAGAATATGAATGATCTGGGTGCGATTTGCTGGGGGGGGATCACCCCCCCCCCCCCTCTGGTTTTTATCTCTGCTGAAAAAAAAAAATCCTCGGGGACAACCCCGTCAATAAAACAAACAAACCAAAAAAAAAAGTTGACATGACAGGCATGTTGTGACACAGTTTTCTATGGTCTACATTGCACTCACTTTCAAAATGACCCGAAGTGGCAGCTTTGATGTTCACGAACGTCTAGGGTTGCCAACCGTCCCGTATTGGGCGGGACATCCCGTTTTTTGGGTAATTTTAATTTGTCCCGTCAGGGACAGATCCTGCCCCTCACTCCAATGCTGTGGTGCAAATCGCGTAATTGCCGTGAGAAGCGCTATTACCGCGAGTCGCGGTCATCTGCGATTTAAAACCATTCACTGTTGCCATATCCTGAATTTTTAAGCTATACTGACAAAATAGGCATCAAATTAAACTAGAGCAGATGGTGCAGCCAGTGGATACAGCCTAACTGTTCGATAAGGATAGCAGATAGCTTAAAAAAAACCTTCCGAAACAGGATAGACCTCAGCCTATAGTAGGGGAGCTTTTCTGCCTCACTCCTGCCTTTGTGATGTCTTTCTCTCTTCTTCTTCTGCTATGAAGCATTGCAGAAGGTTCTTAAGGTTTTCAAACAGACAATTAAGCAAATATCAGGGTTTTACGGCTACAGCAAATCATTTTTCAGTTTATGACATTGCCTTCATAAATATGGCCTGATGAATTATTTGGCCAAAGTTTAAAAGAGAAAAATGAGACAATAATATTAGAATTGTTTGTTATTTTGCATTAAGTTACTTAAAAATATCCATTAATTGGTCTATTCATTTTTAAAAGCTCTATTTTATAAATGAATTTGTAGTGGCCTACATTTGAAACACTCACCTAAAGGCGATTCGGTACTGTAACTATTTCGGGGCGCTGGGGTGCGTGTACAGGGCCTGTACCGGTACTTGTCCGCACCCGGAACAAAGTGTCCCTCATTTGGATATGAGAAAGTTGGCAACCCTACGAACATCCCCAGCAAATAGATGCATTGTAGATAATCAGAGTGTGAACGTGGATTTAGCGCCATGAATCACATCCTTACTGATGAGCGCAACAGAATGAATGTATCCACACTGACAGCCTTCTTTTCCTCGCTGTCAATGGGCCAGACGTGCGTTCCTTCCCTGCTGAGAAATTCGCAGAAATGTGGATTAAAGAAGGGCGAAACGCGGCGGATAGCGCACCGACGGGAAAGCAGAAAAGGCCACATGAACTGCGCCATCAGAGCAAACTGTTCATTTAGTATTCATGTATTTCAGTGATTTTCGAGTCACTGTCCATTTAATCCGGAGGGAGAGAAACATCACAGCAACGCGACAAGCAATGCGAACTTTGTTGTGTGTTAGTGTTTGTGTATTTAGTCAGAGAGATAGGAAGATGAATTTACTATCTCTGGTTTAGTGTTCGTTTCCATTTAGTGTTATTCATTTGATATCATCGGATGTTACTGAGCTGTTAGCCTATTGTTACCTTAATTTTGTGACGTTTCATGATTTTAAAAAAAAAAAAAAAAAAAAAAAACATACCCCCTTCTGGTTTTTTGACAAATCGCACCCTGTGAATGATAACACACAAACTTTTTTCCCCACTCATGGTTAGTGGTTGGGTGAAGCCATTTATTGATAAACAACTGTGTTTTCTATTTTTAAATCATAATGACAACAAAAAACATCCAAATGACCCTGATCAAAAGTTTACATACCCCAGTTCTTAAGACCGTGTATTGCCCCCTCTAACATCAATGACAGCCTGAAGTCTTTTGTGGTAGTTGTGGATGAGGCTCTTTATTTTCTCAGATGGTAAAGCTGCCCATTCTTCTTGGCAAAAAGCCTCCAGTTCCTGTAAATTCCTGGGCTGTCTTGCATAAACTGCGCGCTTGAGATCTCCCCAGAGTGGCTCAATGATATTGAGATCAGGAGACTGAGATGGCCACTCCAGAACCTTCACTTTGTTCTGCTGTAGCCAATGACAGGTCGACTTGGCCTTGTGTTTTGGATCGTTGTCATGTTGGAACGTCCAAGTACGTCCCATGCGCAGCTTCCGGGCTGATGAGTGCAAATTTGCCTCCAGTATTTGCTGATAACGTGCTGCATTCATCTTTCCTTCAACTTTGGCCAAGTTTCCTGTGCCTTTGTAGCTCACACATCCCCAAAACATCAGCGATCCACCTCCGTGCTTTACAGTAGGAATGGTGTTCCTTTCATCATAGGCCTTGTTGACACCTCTCCAAATGTAACGTTTATGGTTGTGGCCAAAAAGTTCAATTTTGGTCTCATCACTCCAAATTACCTTGTTCCAGAAGTTTTAAGGCTTGTCTCTGTGCTGTTTGGCGTAAATTTTTGTTGGTCTACCTGACCGTGGTTTGGTTTTAACAGAGCCCCTGATTTTCCATTTGTTAATCACAGTTTGAACACTGCTGACTGGCATTATCAATTCCGTGGATATCTTTTTGTATCCCTTTCCTGTTTTATACAGTTCAACTACCTTTTCCCGTAGATCCGCTGACAATTCTTTTGCTTTCCCCATGACTCAGAATCCAGAAACCTCAGTGGCTGGATGAAAGATGCAAGAGTCTGTCTGGATCCCAGAAACTCACTCAGCTTTTATGCACACACACTGATTACAAGCAAACAGATCACAGGAGAGGATGTTACCTTCAGTAGCCATTCAAACCCATTTGTGTCAACTTCTGTGCATGTTATCAGGCCAAAATCACCAGGGTATGTGAACTTTTGATCAGGGTCATTTGGGTAGCTTCTGTTGTCATTAGGGCTGCACGATATCAGAAAAATACGCGATATTCGATAACATGACTGAATATCTCGATATCGATATGTATCACGATAATTAAATATATAATGTTTTTCTTACCTCTACTCGCTGTTCTGCCCTGTATCTAGCATTTAAAAAAAAACACCCAATGCATCGCTTCCATTCCAACATTATTTTTTATTGGAAAAACATGGCTACACCTGCAATGGTGTCCATCATCTTTAAATCTCTTAATTTTTGTGAGCGCAGCAGAAAATGTCTTAAGTTGAAGTAAACAAAAAACTGAAAACTACATTACATTAACATAAAGCATTCAAAATGGCAATTTCAGCGGCTCCTGGGAGATGAAGGTGAGCGACGCAGATTCACCATAAACTCAAACACAATCTGTTAATAACACATGTGGGTGAGAGAGCAGTGGTGCGTGTGTGAGTGAGCGAGCGGTAGTGTGTGTGTGTGTGTGTGTGTGTGTGTGTGTGTGTGTGTGTGTGTGTGTGAGAGAGAGAGAGAGAGAGAGAGAGAGTGAGAGTGGTAGTGTGTGTGTGTATGTGAGAGAGAGCGGTAGTGTGTGTGTGTGTGAGAGAGAGTGAGAGTGGTAGTGTGTGTGTATGTGAGAGAGAGCGGTAGTGTGTGTGTGTGTGTGTGTGTGTGTGAGAGAGAGAGAGAGAGTGAGAGCGGTAGTGTGTGTGTGAGAGAGCGTGGTTTTATGTTTTTATGCTGCTGTACATCAGTGTTTGTCCCAGTGAGCCGCCCCACCACTGTTTTACAGGTACATGTCTTGCAAAGTACCTGAGTTTGCAGTACGTCACCCCTCCTGAATCCAAAGTACTTCCAAATAGCAGACGTGCTTTTTTTTTTTTGGAAACCAGTTCCTCCTCACACAAGTTTGTCTCACCACACTTGCTTCTGCCATCACCACGAGGCTTTTACTTGTTTTGCAATAGGGGGCGGAGTTATCCCGCGGCGCTTGTTGACATTCAAATGTGATTGGACGGCACAGAAAAATGTGACTTTTATCGAAATTTAAGTAATTTTTGCGGTATGTGTATCGCAAACTATGATATCGCGATATCGATACTTTTTCGATATATTGTGCAGCCCTAGTTGTCATTATGATTTAAAAAAAGAAAACAGTCATTTGACAATAAATGGTTTCACCCAACCACTAAGCATGAGTGGAAAAGATGTTTTTGTGTTATCATTCATATTCTCTGAAAAATGGTTAAAGAATCATAGATTCTGCCAGGGTATGTAAACTTATGAGCACAACTGTATATCTCTACCATAAGACCAGACTTCAGGTAATCTCAGATTGGACTATCAGAATATTTTCATGTTTTTTTCATTTCTTTGTCCTTTTTTTAAAAAATTTTTTTATTTTTTTCTTTCCACCTTCATGACTGGAGGTGTTTTCCAATCCCCTTTTGTACGCTTTTACTTTTCCCTGGATATTTTCTGTATTTGTCTATAGGTCTTCATGTTGATTGATTGATTGTTTGTTCATTTACATACAAAATCAAAAACCAATAAAAAGTAAATGACCAAAAAAAAAAAAAACAAAACGATCATGTTCGCCAAAAAGCTTCGTGTTATTTTAGAAATAAAATACTTGCTTAATGAGCCATTCTGACCTGGTTGGGGTGGTAGTGAGGGTGGCAAACCACATAGTGCAGCCAGTATGATTGCGCAGGGCATAAGGAATGAAAGGCTGCCTTCTTTTAGACAACTTCATATCCGCTTCAATCATAAAAAGGAAAAACACCATTAGCAAAACGTCGAAAACGGTAGAACAAAGTGTCAAGCTTATGAATTTTTTTTTTCCATGCACAAAAGGTATTCATGACAATTCATAATTTGGACACTTTTGTTTAGAAATAATGAAGACGCACATGCATGGTTCTAGTCAAGAAAACGTCTCATCATAAAACAGTAAAGACCGTCAATATTTCTGAAAAAAAAACAAAAAAAACCAAACAGTGGCATGATGGTACAAATGAAAGAAACACTACCTGCTACTGAAGTCAAAACATGCTGTTTAGATATTGACTTCAGAAAATGAACAGAGAAAGAACAGATATAACGTTGAAAGGGTGAAGCTAGCAGACAAACTATCTTAGAATCACTAGATAATGACTATCGGCTAGCTTCGATTTTATTTACTTAGTACCTCGGGCATGAATCTGCTGCTCAAGGCAAGTCAAGCTGGCAGTGCTCCTAGTTCTAAGGTGAGCAAGAGGAACACCTGATAGCACAGAGGGAAGGTTAGGGAAAAAGAAGAGACAAACCCATGTGCATGTTAGGACACCGAGAAAGAGACATGCAAGGGAGACGTAGACCAGAAGAAGGAAGAGAAGAGAAGCCGTGTATGTACGTTTCAGAAGTTTAAATCATAGTAATTGAAACTTTCATTCATTATGAATGTTCATAAATCAATCCTACTTAAAACACATCGAAGCATCTAAAAGCACTCAAGTAAATCTCTATTACTTCAGCTATTCTACTGAAAATTAGAATTTGGGGTGAAATTTTGCAATTCGATTTATTTATATGCCGCTTTTAAAGGAGAACTGAAGGCAAATTTTTTTTATTATCAAAATTCTATTTCTCTCATTTTATTAAATATAGGAATGCATTTTTGATAGCGATTTTGTCACCGCTATAGCAAGTTATGAGTGTTTGAAATATGTTATGTAATATACATATCAGTCCATATGTCAAAGCAACGGCCGTAAACGAGATGCGTCGAGACCTGTGCGAGACATCGTAGGACGGAAGTAAAACGTACAGCGGAAATCAAAGTGACCGACATCTGCCAGCGTTGTCAAAAGACGCGCACGCCCTCTTTCGAATGCTGATGTAATCAAGCCGGAAGTTTTGTTTGTTTTGGTAGCAATCAGGAAAGTTTGAAAAAAGTAGGCGGTAATCGTCATTTAAACTCGTTTTTGTGCAACATTTCGTTTGGAAAACAGTTTTCAAAATGGCGGCACTGACACCTGGCTGACACTTCACGTTTCGAAGTCTCACACAAGTCTCGTGAAGATCGGGCGGATAAGCGACGCCTGCCGTGGACCAAACGAACTAAATTCAACATGGCTAAAAACCGAATAGGCCGATAAGTATAATATTTAATTACAATTATGGGCCTTTTCCACTACCCCTTTTCAGCTCACTTCAGCCTGACACGGCTCGCGTTTCGACTACCTCAGAGCAGCACGACTGAGCTCACTTCAGCCTTAAGGCCAATTTATGCTGACAACCCAGTCCTCGCAGACGGCATTGCGGATAGCGTCTGCGTAGCCCCCCCACCTTCGCAGACGCTCTGCGCGCACCTCCCAAAAATTGTGACCACCGCAGACAGCGTCGCAGACAAGAGGGCTCTGATTGGTCCACTCTACATTCGCTGTACACGCACTTCCGCTTCCCTACTTTCCCGGTTTGGTTTGTTTTCACGACCGCCATTTTTAAAAACACGAGCGAAGATGGAGCAGCATGAAGAGCGGTTGATTGAGGAAGTGAGGAAGTACGTACATCTATACGACTCCAGTTCTAGTCATTATAAGTAACCGGAGGATAAACACTCCACTAACCACACCCACCAACTACTCCTAGCGACTTCGCGCCCCCTTGCGTTGTGTTGGTGAATAACATCGCGCACGCCTATTACTCCCCGCTCAACGATAAATTACAACTGTCTGCGAAAAGCTATCTGCGAAAGCCTTGTCGCAAGAGCATGCAGAGGCCTTTACTCAGCACCCAAAACTCGCACGGTTTTGAAGTGGGGCTGAAGTGAGAGAAACCGAGCCGAGTGGGGCTAGGGGCGTGAGGAGACACTCCCCTGTGCACTGATTGGTGAGGAGGAGTGTCCTCACATGCCCACACACGCCCCGCGAGCACGCTGGGAACCACCATCTGTAAACACCGTAAACCCGGAAGAAGAAGAATTACGAATTACGAGAATTTCTGAAGCCTTATGCGCCTCGCCTCATCTATACGCTCTTGCCAGTATCTGTCCGCGTTGTCGGTGACAACAAGCCACAGCACCAAGACCAGCAACACTAACGACTCCATGTCCTCCATGTTTATTGTTTACTATTCGGGTCGTGAGACTACCGCTTAAAAGCTCACTGATGTCACTGTTTGCGCCGCTTAACGACATCACGTGACGTCCACCCACTTTCGCTAACTCCACCCAATGTATCCACCCACTTCCAGCCAGCACGGTTCAGCACGGTTGTAGTCGAAATGCAACTCCAACAGCCCCGCTCAGCTCGACTCAGCCCAACTCAGCACGGCACGGCTCAGCCCAACTCAGCCGCGTTGGTAGTGGAAAAGCCCCACTAGTTGCCAATACGAGTCACGATATAAGGTTACTAAAACCGAAAACGTAATTGAATAAGACGTTAATTAAGAAATAAAGCAAGTTTAAAAATGACTTCAGTTCTCCTTTAATAGTCATCACAAAGCAGCTTTATAAAATTGCAGGTCTAGACCCGAAGGCGGCAATGGTAAGAAAAAAAAAATCCTTTAAAACACTTGGTGGAAAGCAAGAGAAGATGCATTTCCCAGTAGGATAATGTGTACAGAATGTTTTCCAGCCTTCACTCCGAGTCAAGCTTGAACGCATGCCTGCTACTTACTCTGGCCAAAAGTGGGGGGGTCCACAGAGGAGCCCATCCAAGACACGGAGGCAGAGGACTGTGGCGACTGCTCGTCTTCCTTACAGTAGTCTGCTAACCATGAAGTCTTGGTGGTGCTGTACTGGTCTGTGTGTCAGAACGACAGGCCCACAGCAGGGTGAGAAAAACCTCACACCACTCATAAATATGAAGGTAAACAGTTAGAGAAAAGAAGGCAGATGTAGAAGGTGCTTGACCCAGACTGGCTACCGAGTAAGACGGAGGTGATGTTCATGTCTAGTCTCTGCTTGGCTTGTACTCCCAGTTTCAGGCGAGAAGGATGGAGCCGGCCTGCCGCTTGCTGCTGCCAATTCAGGACACAGGGCCAGGGCTCGATAAATGGCTCCCAGCCTGCATACACATACAGACAGACACACCTTCATGTCACCTCAGCTTTACATTCCAAATGAATGCTCAATTAATCCTCAATAATAATAATAATAATAATAATAAGTAAGCAGTGTTCATGATAAAGCACATTAACTTTAATGGATTAATTGAGAATTACTATAAATGAGAAAAATATAAACAAGAACTACAGCTAAACTAGATTTAATAGTTTTTCTTTATTTTTATTGATTAAGAGACACTTCATGTCTTAAAAGTAATGATGGACACACACATACACTGAATACATTTCTGAATATATTCAGAGAATACTGCTACAGGTCAAGTATTTCAACATACAGAAAAACGTTATATTCTTACTGCTCAACTCAGTCAACAGTACCAGTCAAAAGTTTGGACCAACATTCTAATTCAACGGCTTTTCTTGATTTTTATGAATTAAAAGACACTTCATGTCTTAAAGTGCATATCACTGGTAAATTCAGGAGCAAGATCAATGTAATTATCCTATTTTATATTAAACTTTGGTCAAATATCTGTCACATTTTGCGCATTTTTTTTTTACCTTGCGCAATACCAGAAAAATTCAGTTGAAATCAAGCCATTTGAGGCGAACTGGTCCGCCTCTGAAAAAACTTGGCATTTGGATTTCCCGGCAAACATTGATTTTCGTGACGTCGCGTGCGGGACGCCTCCCTCTGAATCCTACGTCAGCGCTGGTTTGTTTATGAGAAAACGACCTGGTGGTTTTCTGCAAATTTCTTCAACGTTATCGCGTAATTATTAAAATGGTTAACAGATGTATCGTAGGAGGGTGTAGCAACACCAATCTTGATGGGATTAGTACTCATCGTTTCCCAAAAGACCGGACAATGAGAGAGAAATGGGAGCGCTTGGTCTACACAGGCTGTGCACTGAAACTGTGCAAAGCTCGCGCAGCCTGCTGGCGCTTCCGCAGGTAACGTCATGAATCTGGCTCCAGACTCAATTGGGATTTTTCCAGACGCATTTCGTTATTTTATTTTTTTCTGCTGTAGACAGATGGCCTTGTGCAAAATTACCCTTCTGGATGAGTGTGTAAAGGGACATACTTTCATATAAAAAAAACAAGAAATTGGTCCAGAATATGCACTTTAAAGTAATGATGGATGTCGTTTCTCTTTACTTACTTGAGCGGTTCTTGACATACCGTATTTTCCGGACTATACGTCGCTCCGGAGTTTAAGTCGCATCAGCCAAAAAATGCATTATGAAGACGAAAAAAACATATATACGTCGCACCGGACTATAAGTCGTACTTTTTTGAAGGGTTATTCTATCCATAGAATCTGTGATTGTATCTGATAAGCGGCGCGTGGTTACTGCGCGACTGCATTGTTTATTTAATAAACGAACAGCTGAGCAGTGATAACGCGCCCTTTGCCCTGTAAGTAGCCTAGTCTGATTATTTTAAATATTTACTACCATCTTTAATACTATCACTATCGTTATTACTAATAGCCTATATTATTATTATAACTAATATTAGTAGCCTATTACTGATGCATTAATCAGTTTGCTTTTAGAATATTTTTACCAGTAGGGCTTATTATCGCCCCATGGCTCTTTCATCTGTGTTATTAAAGCTGTAGTCATCATCGAGGACTGTCATTCTTCATTTTTGTCGAATTTTATTTCATCAAATCAGAGATCAAGTAGGCTATAGGTAGATCATCTCCAAAGACAGGTACGGTAGTAAAAACAACCGTCTAGTGAAAAAAAAAAAAACAACCGCTTTTAAATCCCCTACTTAAATCCTTAAAATGAGTCATTTAACTCATGTCTTGTGTGATCTGATCTCTAATGGTGAAATAAACCGGTTGTGATGAGTACAGTCTGTTATTTTAGAAGATAAATGTAATATATAATTTAATATATAGACTAATAAAAATTAATATTTTATAATATAATATCACAACATATTACTGTCTGTAACTGTTTGTCACTAAAGCGTTTTCTAAGATCATAATGTCTGATATTATTATTATTTTACACACACAATCAGCGCATGTGCGTAAAGTTATAGTAAACCATCCCCCGCCTTTTTTTTTTTTTTGAGTCGCCGGACCCACCCACCTCCTGCGTTCTGGGACCTCCCACTTCACAAATTAAGCACTGCCTAAAATCACTACATAACTTATTTAAATAACTATAGGCCTATCATTAATAATAAAACACAGGTCAATCAAGTTTATCAAGCTGATGATTTCACTCCAAATCAGCAAATCCATTGAATTCCTCATCCTCGGTGTCGCTTCTGAACAACTCTGCCTCCAGCGGCAGATGAAGCGCCGTTTCCTCCTCTTCTGCGTGGCTGTCGTCAGACTCATTATCAGCTCCAGTTATTCCGCGGTGAAAAAAAAAAAAAACATTATATACGTCGCACCGGAGTATAAGTCGCATGGCCAGCCGAACCATGAAAAAAAGTGCGACTTATAGTCCGAAAAATACGGTAATATGGATTATTACAGTTGTGAAATAGGGCTATTTACTGTATTTTTATTTACTATTGTTTGATCTCAAACGAACTAAGAAGGCAAGAAATAGCACTAATTAACTTTTGACGAGGCACACCTGTTAATTGAAAGTGTTCCAGGTGACTACCTCATGAAGCTGGTTAAGATAATGCCAATAGTGTGCAAAGCATCATCAAGGTAAACGGTGGATACTTTAAAGAATCTAAAATATGAAATATATATCTTGATTTATTTAAAAAAAAATTTTACCACACAATTCAATACATGGCGGCACGGTGGTGTAGTGGTTAGCGCTGTCGCCTCACAGCAAGAAGGTCCGGGTTCGAGCCCCGTGGCCGGCGAGGGCCTTTCTGTGTGGAGTTTGCATGTTCTCCCCGTGTCCGCGTGGGTTTCCTCCGGGTGCTCCGGTTTCCCCCACAGTCCAAAGACATGCAGGTTAGGTTAACTGGTGACTCTAAATTGACCGTAGGTGTGAATGTGAGTGTGAATGGTTGTCTGTGTCTATGTGTCAGCCCTGTGATGACCTGGCGACTTGTCCAGGGTGTACCCCGCCTTTCGCCCATAGTCAGCTGGGATAGGCTCCAGCTTGCCTGCGACCCTGTAGAACAGGATAAAGCGGCTAGAGATAATGAGATGAGATTCAATACATGTTCCATATGTTATTTCATAGTTTTGACGTCTCCAGTATTGTTCTAAAATGTAGAAAATAGTTAAAATAAAGAAAAATCTATGAACGAGTGGGTGTGTCCAAACTTTTGACTGGTACTGCATGTCAGAGTTTAACTATTTTGGGCTTTTATAAGTAAACTAAGAAATGTTATGTTATTTTACGGCGGCATGGTGGTGTAGTGGTTAGCACTGCTGCCTCACAGCAAGAAGGTTCTGGGTTTGAGCCCAGTGGCCGACGGGATCCTTTGCGTGCGGAGTTTGCATGTTCTCCCCGTGTCTGTGTGGGTTTCCTCCGGGTGCTCCGGTTTCCCCCACAGTCCACAGACATGCAGGTTAGGCTAACTGGTGGCTCTAAATTGACCGTAGGTGTGAATAGTTGTTTGTCTCTTTATGTCAGCCCTGCGATAACCTGGCGACTTGTCCAGGGTGTACCCCGCCTCGCACCCATAGTCAGCTGGGATAGGCTCCAGCTTGCCTGCGACCCTGCACAGGATAAGCGGCTACGGATAATGGATGAGATGGATGTTATTTTACTTTATTGAGGGAAAGACCTGTTCATTTTAGTTGGAGAAAGGCCTATCTGGATTAGGCACTTTGCAGGAATCTGATCTTGCCAATTAGTAGATAAACTCCACACGTTCAAAGCCTTTTGACCGGGAGTATAAGACCCCGTCCACACATAGCCAGGTATCTGCTAAATCGAAGATATTTTTCTACGTTTTGGCCTGCCATCCACATGAAAACACATCAAAAATGAATATTTAAAAAGAACTCCGGGCAAAGTGAAGATTTTTGAAAACTCCGTGTATGCCTTTTCGTGTAGACAGAGATAACCGGAGTTTTGCGTTTTAGAACGTCACAATCCGCGCCAAAAAAATGACAACAAATCTGCCCTGACATCAAACGTGCGACCTTTGTTTACTGCAGAAGCCAGATTAAGCATGGACAAAGAGTAATGGATCGGAGTAGTGCCTTGAAAGCGTTAATTATTGTGCAGGTGCTATTTACATGTTTAATTTTAGAAGCCCAACTACTGACAAGATTCCCAATCAACGTTTTCTTGCGTCTTTTGAAGTTTATACTCCAAAATTGTGTTTAGAAGCAATTCTGTCTCCGAGTCTGTCCAGACGAACGAGCTTGGCGCCATGTTTTATGTTTAGGCGGAAGTGACGCCAACAGAGGGCTATTCTGATGTGATTAGGGGGTAGGATTTGGGGAAATAATGCCATCTACAGGTTTGGAATGCTTATGAATGTGATTGAAAACGCAGATGTTCGGTTATGTGTGGAAGGGATTTTTTTCGAAGACGAGGTGGTGCGGATAAAACATTTTTATAAACGGAGGGGGGGGAAATGTTCGGTTTTAAAAATACCCGGCTACGTGTGTACATGGCCTAAGTAAATGGATTTGGGTAAATGGAGAAAATTGGGAGGGGGGGTTATACTCTGTTTAAAACTCCAGCTCACCTGAGAGCTCCCTGTTGTAGTAATCTCCAGACAGAGTGAAACTAGCTTTTCCTTCCTGTATAGATCCAATCCTCTGCAGCACAGATAGCCCTTTAATAACACAGAGGCAAAAACACCTTTTAGAAATTATACCAAAATTCTCTCTGAAAAGGCATAAATGAAATAATGATGTAAAAGCATGTGACATACTGATGCTTGCACTGTCCTGACAATATTATAGAGAAGTTTGTATTTCTACCAGGAAAGGAGGAGGAGTTTTCTCACGTGAGAAGGTGAGTTCAGCCAAGGGGACATCACAGTCCAAGCAATCATCAATGAAGCAGATGCACACACTCTCGGCCTTGACCTCCACGCCAGACAAAGGGTGAGCTGAGTGGGAGCCTGAATTAGAGTCGGCTCTGCTCCTGCCAGAAGTGCTCTCTGCGTTTTCTAGCAGCCATGTGGCAGCCTGATCCAACTGACCTACAGCAACACCATCTTATACATCACCCTACTCACCACGTTTCTTTAAAGTGCTGATGACACGTTTTTGACGTCTTTGGCGATGTTTTATAACATAAAAAGTAATTCCCGATGATCCATATATTAATTCACGAAGGCGCCTATTTTACAAGTTATGATAAAAAACGCGGCTATTTGGGCAAATTTGACAGGGCTGCAGCACCCAGGAGACGAAAGAGGAGGAGGAGCTATATGACGTCAGCGAAAGAACCTTCCTCCTAACTTACCAGTTTGTTGTTGATGCGACAGGTGTTCAGTTTGTCATTATTATTATACATTATATATATATATATATATATATATATATATATATATATATATATATATATGTACTATCAGCTGGATAGTACAGTGGTAATGCTCACTGACAGGAGATCGGGGTTCGAATCCCGGTCGGGGCAAAACATCATCCAGTAAGGGTCCTTAGGCAAAAACCCCTCATGATATATCAGCCTACCTCAGGAATGAGTGAAAACATAACCGATAGAGTCATACCGGCTCAGACGTCGCCCGGGTCAACAAGGTCTGCGTCAGTTGCTAGGGAACCAGGGCAAACTGATGAGAAATGGGCTACTGGAACAAGACATCGATGGACGAGGACAGAAAATACGGATTTGCTGGAATGCTACTATACAAGCAATCCCAGAGAGAGGGGATACATGCAGAGAATGTGGGACCATTGGATACTTCGAAACCCACAATCAAGGCTAACAAAGAAACAGCTATTAGCCCAGTGTTCCAACATCCATAATCGAAATCTGCTATCACAACTAGAGATTAATGAAATACAACAACGATGCTACGGCAAGGGGGAGCCAGGAAGACAGGTCAGCGGGGAGATGTCATCATCCCCACAACCAGAGATTGGGTACCAAGCCCCAACAGTTAACAGCCTCAACACAAGAGCTGAGAAGGAAGATCATGACCCAACTGGAAACCTGGAGCCCCCGACGAATACCGAAGCTGAGTTGCCAAGTACCTTCAGAAGATCTACTAGTAGATGTGAATGCTGCTCTGAAGACAATCTCCACAAGAACCATCACTGAGACCAACAAGCTGATACACAGTACAGCAACAGTAATCATGGAGATGCTTGGACACAAGGTGGGCTCGGGACATAACAAACAATATCCACCATGGAAGAGACGATTAGAGGCCAAGATAAAGGCAGCAAGGAGAGAAGTTAGCCAGCTAGCTGAACTACAGAAAGGGAACATGGTGAATAAAGGGGCGCCCAGGAAGTACAACTCACTCTCCATACCAGAGGCACTCGAAACTGCCAAACAGCGACTAACAGCTCTGGCCACCCGGTTGAGGAGATACACCAAGGAAGGAGAGGCCAGGAGAATAAACAAGCTGTTCTCCACTGAACCAGCCAAGGTGTACTCTCAATGGCAGGGGAACAACAACCGGTCAGACCCACCAAGAGCTGAGGTGGAAAAATACTGGAAAGACATATGGGAAAGAAAGGCATCACACAACACCGATGCCCAATGGTTAGTGGACCTAAGAGCTGACCACAGCAACCTCCCAGAACAAGAACCAGTAACCATCTCAATGGCAGACGTCCAAGAAAGAGTGTCAAAGATGAAGAGCTGGACAGCACCAGGCCCCGATATGATCCATACGTACTGGCTGAAGAAGCTAACTGCACTCCATGAACGCCTAGCAGCACAGATGAACCAGCTGCTGAGGGATGGAACCCACCCAGAATGGCTAACCCAAGGCAGGACAGTCCTAATCATGAAGGACCCCCAGAAGGGACCCATCCCATCCAACTACCGGCCAATTACCTGTCTCTGCACAACATGGAAGGCCCTGTCAGGCATCATTGCGGCAAAAATGAGTAAGCATGTGGCTCAATACATGAGCGAGGCACAGAAAGGAATTGGCAGTAACACCAGAGGAGCCAAGCACCAGCTACTGGCCGATAGAACAGTCGCCCGAGACTGTAAGAAGAGACAGACCAACCTGTGCACTGCCTGGATTGACTACAAGAAAGCCTACGACTCAATGCCACACACATGGATACTGGAATGTCTGGAACTGTATAAGATCAACAGGAACCTAAGGACCTTCATACAGAACTCAATGGAAATGTGGAAGACAACCCTAGAGGCCAACTCAAAACCCATTGCCCAAGTCAACATCAAGTGCGGCATATACCAAGGAGATGCGCTATCACCACTGCTGTTCTGCATAGGCCTGAACCCCCTCAGTCAGATCATCACGAAGAGCGGCTACGGGTACCGATTCCGTAGTGGGGCAACAATCAGCCACCTGCTCTACATGGATGACATCAAGCTGTATGCCAGGAATGAGCGAGAAATAGACTCGCTGATCCACACCACCCGGATCTACAGCGATGACATAGGGATGTCATTCGGATTGGACAAGTGTGGCCGGATGGTCTCAAAGAGAGGCAAGATGATCCGGACTGAAGGGATTGACCTACCAGAGGGCAACATAGGTGATATCCAAGACAGCTACAAGTACCTTGGCATCCCACAGGCTAATGGAAACCATGAAGAGGCCACAAGGAAGTCAACCACAGCCAAATACCTCCAGAGAGTAAGGCAGGTCCTGAAAAGTCAGCTGAATGGTAAGAACAAGGTCCGAGCCATCAACATGTACGCACTACCAGTCATCAGATACCCCGCTGGTATCATAAACTGGCCAAAGGAGGAGATAGAAGCCACAGATATCAAGACTAGAAAGCTCCTCACCATGCATGGAGGGTTCCACCCCAAGTCCAGCACCCTGAGACTATACACTAAGCGGAAAGAGGGAGGCCGAGGGCTAGTGAGCGTCAAGACCACGGTCCAGGATGAAACATCGAAAATCCGAGAATACATCAGAAAGATGGCCCCAAAGGATGAACTGCTAAGTGAATGTCTCAGGCAGCAGAACCCTGATGAGAGTGCAGAGGAGGAGGAGGAACAGACAACCTGGAGAGACAAACCCCTACATGGCATGTACCACCGTCAGATAGAGGAAGTGGCTGATATCAAGAAATCCTACCAGTGGCTGGATAATGCAGGACTGACAGACAGCACAGAGGCACTAATCATGGCAGCACAAGAACAGGCCATAAGCACAAGAGCCATAGAGGCCAGGATCTACCAGAGTAGATCAGACCCAAGATGCAGACTGTGCAAAGAAGCCCCTGAAACAGTCCAGCACATAGTAGCAGGGTGTAAGATGCTAGCTGGATCAGCGTACATGGAGAGGCACAACCAAGTGGCTGGGATAGTATACAGGAACATCTGCAACCAGTATGGAATAGAAATACCCAAGTCCCAATGGGCCATACCACAGAAGGTGGCTGAGAACAACAGGGCCAAGATTCTGTGGGACTTCAGCTTCCAGACTGACAAACAGATCCTGGCTAACCAACCGGACATAGTGGTGGTGGACAAAGAGCAGAAGAGGGTGGTGGTGATAGATGTGGCGATCCCAGCTGACGCCAACATCAGGAAGAAGGAACATGAGAAACTTGAGAAGTATCAAGGGTTGAAAGAGCAGCTGGAACGGATGTGGAAGGTCAAGGGTTGCGTGGTCCCCGTGGTAGTGGGGGCACTTGGGGCAGTAACCCCCAAACTGGGAGAGTGGCTCCAGCAAATCCCAGGAACAACATCTGAAGCCTCAGTCCAGAAGAGCGCAGTCCTAGGAACATCGAAGATACTGCGCAGAACCCTCAAACTCCCAGGCCTCTGGTAGAGGACCCGAGCCTGAGGATGACATGGATACCACCCCCCCGCCGGGGGTGAGAAGGAGATTTTTTTTTTTTTTTTATATATATATATTCGTTATTATGCCTTCGCGTTGTGTTGCCGGCTTTTGCTCCAAAACCTACAAGGATGGGGTAAGTTTATTCAAGTTTCCCAGAGATCCCGAGCTGCATGTGAAGTGGGTGAAGCAAGTCAGGCGCACTCGTGACAAGTGGGAGCCCTCACCAACATCCGTCCTGTGCTCTGAACACTTCGATTTGGATTGTTTTGACACCCTTCCCAGCTTAAAAGAATCTCTTGGGTGTTCAGTTCAGCACAAACGTGTGTTACTACCATCAGCAGTGCCTACACAGTGTTGCCAGATTGGGAGGTTTCCCGCCCAGTTGAGTGGTTTCAAGTGCATTTTGGTGGGTTTCGAACATATTTTGGGCTGGAAAACGTCAGCAGTATCTGTTGCCAGATACTGCTGACGTTTTCCAGCCCAAAATATGTTCAAAACCCACCAAAATGCACTTGAAACCGCCCAACTGGGCGGGATTCCTCCCAATCTGGCAACAGTGCCAGTATTCCGGAGGGGGTCTACTAGTAGCTATGTTGGATCCAAAGACAGTCCTCCTGTCAGAACATGTGTTGTGAAACGACATAAGATAAAGGTACGTAGAGCTATAGATTCTACATGATAATCATAAATGTAATCATAAAGTCGGCGTGATATCAGTCATGTATTTGCTTGTGAAAGCTTGCGGCTTTCATGTAACCGCCGCCTAGCAACGAGAGGCAAAGGGTAAAGAGGGTAGGCTATCATAGGTTCTATTCGGAAGAGATCAACACAACTCTAGACTCCCAGAAGAGGAAGAGCTAGCACTAGAGAGTTCACCGGCGTTTTCATGCGCCATTTCCATTGAGTAGAACCAGAGTAGAACAGCCAGTGAACCGCAGCGTGTTCTCCCGCTGACGTCACAGCATGGCCGCGAGCCACGGACCCAGTTTTCTTGCGCTGTGCAATTAAAAGTTGGATATTTGCGTAACAGCAGCTTCTTTTCACATAATTATAACAAATCTAACATGTTTGCCATGTTGTATAGTTAATTTAAGAAATTGCATAGAGTCATGTTCGTGTCATCAGCCCTTTAAGGTTATTAAGTAACAGGCAAGTTACATGCCGAGTACTCCGTCGAATACAATATTTTACCTTTGCAATGAATGAGAGCTCGTCTGCAATCTTCCCTCCTGAATCCCAGATCCTGAAGACGTGTTAACTGACTTTCTAAAATGACAAACTTATGACTTTAATAAATTAAGATTTAAAATTCTGAAACTCGACAACAATCTTCTGTGCATCATACCCAGTAGTGCTTCGGTCCGATGCCTGAAACTGTCTTTAGGTTTGGTGGTAGTCTCTGGGCTTGCAGTGGGCTGGACTGCCTGGGAGGCAAAGGCAGGCTCAGCAACACTTGGAGAGCCAGTGGGGATGGACTTAGCAATAGCCAGAAAGAGCTGCACATCATTGTAGGACAGCCGGATATCCAGAGCAGGAAACTGGATCTGTAAAGGCAAGTCATGACAAGAATATTCCAAAACAAGGAAATAAGACTGGTAGGGATAGACACATTTTAAGAATTATTTTGGGAGTATTCGTACCTCTAGCAGTGGAGGAAAATCTTCCATGTTGAAGGCATCCAGCAGGCCTGAGCTGCTCTGATAGGTGGGACTGCCACACAGTTCAACCTGCACGTTGACGGGATCAATAATAGACAGCGCCGTGTCCTGCTCACTGCCCAGCCGGCAGGAATACACCTGAAAACATGGGAATCGATAAGAAGCGAGGATTAAACGAATGGTCAACCATGCTTTTAGCAAACTTCTACTGATGAAGTACTAATAGTTACAATGCTTCACCTCAATTCCAGCCAAGCTACCAGAGAAAGGTCTGTCTAGCAGACGAGGCTTATAGGTAAGGACAGTAGTACCCTTCAGAATGATGGCGTTGGTATCTGAACATGACGAGTCTTCCACAACCACAAATTCAGTCCCTGTTCAGAATAGCGAAGGGCCTACTGTTATGACAAAACGACTGACCAAAGAAATCCAGTACATACACAATAGTGCTACATAGTAATACGGCGCCCTCCACAATTATTGGCACCCCCGGTTAAGACGTGTTAAAGGGATAGTTCGAGATTTTTGACATGAATCTGTATGGCATCCCCATCAATAGTGTCGTGCAAACACACTGACTTACCCCTGACAGCATCCTGTGAGTCCAGTTCTTGTCCAGACGAAAGTAGTCCGGCAAGTTTGTTGGGGTCACGAAAGTAAAACGTTTTTCGTCTCAAAACAGTATGTGTTCAAAAGAGTGATCTATTTGCATCACAAAACCGTTGCCAAATAAAAAGTCACACCTCGAAATCGCTTGGCACTATTTTCTCTCCCTTCTTATCACTGCGCGCTGCCGCCAGGTGACAGCCACGGCTGTTTCATTCATTGTTTACTGCTAGCAAAGTTAGCGACAACATGTCTGACTATGACAGCGACGTTGAAAACATTCACTACGTTTACATGCACATAGAGAGAATCGAATTTCTGCCATTGCTCGACTGAAATCGAAGTTCAAAATGCCATGTATACACCTTAATTCGGCTGAAATTGAACCGAACTTGATTTCTCGGAATCGAGCTACACGACCTAGTTTATGCGATTTCTGCCGAGCTACTTTGTGCATGTATACTTTATCGAGCTAGTTGTCGAGCTACTTCCGGAAGTGACGAGACCACAAGCGGGAAACACAACAGCCTCGGTCGGCATGACAACAGTAGTAGCGAGCAGCAGAAGAGGTCAGGAGGAACAAACGAAGAAGAGAAAATGGCGATGTAGAGCTCTCTGAAGTGTGGGTGGAGCACAGAGGACGGCAGGACAAAGCTTCTGGTACTAATAGGCTTTTTATTGTCAGACTTTTCAGTTTAACAGCCTACTTTTATTCTTGAGAGAAGCGCGCGCACACGCACGCTGTGTTCTAGTCCCGGGATGAGCTGTCCCCTCTGCTCTCCCTCTGCCTCCTTAAATAGGGTGCGGTTACTGGGAAGCCACACAAACACAGGTTAATTACCGTCAGGTGAAGGAATTCTGCCACTCACCTTCCCTGGCTCCGCCCTCCTGTCACAGACCGGCACTTGACCACGCCCCCACTGCCACAGGCAAGCAGAAACGTGCACTTCTGGAGCAATGAGGAGACAGAGTTCATGCTCATTCAGCTTAAGGAGTTGAATATATTAAAATTCATGGACGGGAGAAAAACGCGCAATGGAGAACACGGAACTGATAACTTTGTTTACACTCTTGAATAGCTCTTCTTCATGATGACAACCGGAAGTGTACCAACACGCTGGGGCATGTTGCGCCACCTGTGGCTCGGGTGCACAATGCACCTCACACAATAGCCCGATTTCATTGTGTGCATGTAGGATTGGATTTCTCTGGCACCCTGCTGGGACCTTCAGCTCGATTACCGACAGCAGCTCGATTTGGATGTGCATGTAAACGTAGTCAATGACTTCATCTCACAGCCAAAGGGATATCTTTATGAACCCGAATATACAGATGAAGAAATTCGCCAGATGGAGTTAGAACGGGCAGAGAGAGAAAGGGTGGACAGAGAAGTGGAAGAAGGTGAAGCTGGAGCCGCAGCTGGAGCTACAGCCTGGATAGTCGCAAGTGCGCACCATTTTCACGAATATATTATTGTATAGGTTATAGAAGGTGATAAATTTGTCGCTGTTCTTGCTCGCAAATTAGCTTGTTAGCGCCGCTGATCTGAACTCCTAATCACTGCCAAACAATGGGAAAGGTGTTGATTCCTGCGCAGATGTCAACATGACAGCGTGCAGTGATACCGAGGGAGACAAAATATAGCGCCAAATAATTTCGAGGTCTGACTTTTTATTTGGCAACGGTTTTGTGATGGAAATATATCACTCTTTTGAACACGTACTGTTTTGAGAAGAAAAACGTTTTACTTTTGTGACCCCAACAAACTTGCCGGACTACTTTCGTCTGGACCAAAACTAGACAAGAACTGGACTCACAGGATGCTGTCGGGGGTAAGTCAGTGTGTTTGCACGACACTGTTGACGGGGATGCCATACAGATTCATGTCAAAAATCCCAAACTATTGCTTTAAAAGCCTTAAAATAAATTCAATTTTTATTGCAGAAGCATAATCACACTGAAAATTGTAGAAAAATGTAACCTTTAACTCAAGTGAATTTAAAAAAAAAAAAATCCCTGACTAAGAAATAATTATTTTTCATAAAATCACCTGTTCCACAATTATTGGCACCCATAACCATTCCTAGAAAATAAATGTAATTGAAGCATTTGTCATTTCTACTGTAGTTTATCAGGGATCCCAGCAGTAATTGAAAAAAATAGAGGAATGTAAGAAACTATCAGCAGGGGTCAAGGGGGCTGCAAGCCCCCTGAAGCTGTTGAGATTTTAACATTTAAAGATGCTATAGAACACATTTTTTTTTTTTACATAGATTTAACATAGAAAAGCAACAGAATTTAACAATGTGTATCTATTTGATGCCATATTTTGTAATCAATGACATAAGTGGCAAAAAAAAATTGTTATTTATAAAAATTAGATGAAAATGTAGCTTTGAAGAATATACTTCTTCTAACCCGGACACTGTTCCGCTATCTCTTTTACGGAGGATATCTTTTTTCCACGACCACAGGCGATTGCTCTAAGACAACGAGGGAGGCTCAGCCTCCTCTAAAAATGCCCTTATAACTTTAATGTGTGCGTGAGTTTTCCCCCCTCGTGACAGCGTGATGCAGCGCAGCCTCAGTGGACTTCAATGGCATTTGGGAGCTCTGCGCGTTTCAATCTCAAAATGCAAGACGGTTATTGGACAAATACTGCGAAAACGCCCGCCCACGGAGTCTCACGGACTCCCAGCTTCAGTGGACTTCAATGGCATTTGGGAGCTCTGCGCTTTTCAATCTCAAAATGCAAGACGGTTATTGGACAAATACTGCGAAAATGCCCGCCCACGGACTCCGAGCCTCACATGGGAGGGACATGGCAGTTTCCGCGAGGAGACTGGTGATTGGTGAAAGCAGACGGATATTTTCTTTGACTGACAGCTCGTTTCAACTATAGACAGGCGGCGGTGAATCTCAGTTCAGTCCCATGCGGATTCGCAAGTGCTGTGGTGTATTGTAAGAGATCAGCTTACATTTCGATTTCATTCATTACATACGGTTTCTACCAGCTTTTTTAGTTTGTATATATTATCATTGTAAATAAAGTGTAAATATAGTGTTGTCAAGTTTGCTATCTTAGTTCCAGAAATTTCGTTTATTTGAGTGACTGAACTTGAACTTGAGGGGGCTAGTCAGCTAGCAAGAAAGCTGCGCACGGATGCCAAGCATTGCTGATTTAATTTTGGCGAAGCCATTTGCCAGTCTTCCTTTCGAGGAAAAAATTAAAATTAAAGAGCAGGGTAGACCAACGCCTCAAATTGACTTGGTGAAAAAGGTAGGGAATAATACTCGTTCCTTTCAGCTCTCCTGGTACGAGAAAGTGAATTGGCTAACAGCAAGTGACCCACATCAACAACAGTAAATAGGCTACTTTAGTAATATGTCATGGATGGACCAAAAATATAGAATCTATTGAAAATGTTTATGCTGAGTATATTATATTGGAATATATATTTTTCTGGATATGAATTAAACACAGCTACAATTTGGAAAACATTTTTAAACAAAAACACAGCCGAGAACATTTCACACTACAGACCTGGATTAAAAGTGAAGGGTTATCAAAATTGTCAATAAAACATTTCTCAGTCAAAATAAGTAAAATATAGGGAAAGTGTCATTGAATGAAATGTGTGGCACCCAGCTCTACTGCTGAGGTTCCTGACAAAGAGCTGCTTTCAATAATGATCAATTTTTAAACAACATGCCACAATTTTAAAATATAAAATGTTAAAATATACCTCTCCCCCCCCAACACCACCATCATGTATATTGGACAGTAGGCTAATGGGCCAAAAGAACCTGTTATTTCACAGTTTGTGACCCTGCCAACAATCAGCCAGATCAGAGGCAAGAGTATGGGCAAAATTGATGTTTTTTCTTTTAAAATCTGGAAATATCGTAACCGACCAGCCTCCCCTGTTTGAAAGACTACCAGCCGCCACTGTCCACGACATATTGAATTAAGTTCATCGCATTAGAAACAAAAGCATGAACGGAGTTAAAACACGTTTTCTAGCAAATGGGCGCAGCCATATTGTTTTCTCGTTCTATCGCGTACAGTCTCGCGGTATTTACATCAATTTAACTTCTGAGTGTTCCCGAATGTCAACGAGAACAAACGAAGCTGACAAAAACATCGCTAAACAAGCAAACCAAATCAGAACGTATTCTGCTGGTCATTTTACTTAAACATATTTTTAACGGATATACAAGAGATTTAAAAAAAAAAAAAAAAAACACCACCACTTTGGCTAGAAAAATAGCGGAATTCTGCTAAATAGTGGACGTCTGGGATCCCCGATTTATAAAGTTGATCAGAGTATCCAGTAACCTTTAATTAGTAATTAATCACAGCCTGTTTCCCTGGGGTATAAATATGATGTGACACAGAGGCCTATTTCTCTTATCCACTCTTCAACATGGGAAAGACAAGAGAACACACCATTCAAGTAAGGCAGATGTGTGTCGACCTTCATAAGTCAGGCGATGGCTACAAGAAAATAGCCGCTCGCCTACACCTGCCCATATCTACAGTCAGAGGAATCATCAAGAAGTTTAAAACAACTGGAACAGTGGCAAACAAGCCTGGACGAGGATGCAAGTTTATCTTGCCACCATGCACAGCGAGGAGGATGGGAAGAGAAGTAAAAAGTTCTCCAAAGCTCACTGTTAGAGAATTGCATCAAAGAGTAGCATCTTGGGGTCACAAAGTCTCCATAACAACCATCAGGCGCTATCTACACGCCAACAAGCTGTTTGGGAGGCATGCACGGAAAAAGCCTTTTCTCACTTACAAGCATAAACGTAAACGTCTGAAGTTCGCTAAGCGGTATTGGGACCGTATGCTTTGGTCAAATGAGACCAAGATAGAGCTTTTTGGCAACAAACACTCTAAGTGGGTCTGGCGTAACACAAAAGATGAGTATGCGGAAAAGCACCTCATGCCCACTGTGAAGTATGGGGGAGGATCGGTAATGCTGTGGGCCTGTTTCTCTTCCAAAGGCCCCAGGAACCTTGTTAGGGTGCATGGCATCATGAACTCTTTGAAACACCAGGACATTTTAAATCAAAATCTGGTGGCCTCTGCCCGAAAGCTGAATATGGGTCGTCACTGGGTCTTTCAGCTAGTCTGGTTAACACCAGACCATATCACAAGTGAAATATGGTCTGGAATCCGCCTACTGAATTTCTCGTAGGGGAGGTGTGGTTTACGATTGTCAACGGCCGTTCATTGGACGTTGCGAATGTCTATCATTTGGCGTATACGTAGCCCATGGCCAATCATGGCAGTTGTACCCGGTGACGTAGTTAGAGCGACGAAGAGGCGAAGAAAGACTGAAACGCCAAACGCTGTTCTTTTTTTAAAACAAACTTTCGCTCTAAACTATTCAGAACAGTGTCTAAAGCTTGATCGAAAGTTTGGTTCGTATCGCTCGCCGCCATGTTAAACGTGATCCGTAAACAGTCCCAAATAAACTACAAGCTTCCGTTTGTCGAGTAGTACGCGTCACCGTCTTTCCACCCCTCCCCACTCTCTGATTGGCTCCCTAACTCAGGCGAGCCTTTAGACCATAGTTTCCATGCTGTCTTTTCAGATCGGAACGATTGTGCAAAGCAGCATGGGATTTCCCAGGCTATCTTTCAGCAAGATAATGACCCTAAACATGTGGCTAAATTTACACAAAAACGGTTCACCAGACACAAAATCAAGCTCCTCCCATGGCCATCACAGTCCCTAGACCTCAACCCAATTGAAAACGTGTGGGGTGAGCTGAAGAGGAGAGTGTAAAGGAGAGGACCCAGGACGATTTAGAGAGATTGTGCAAAGAGGAATGGTCGAAGATCCCTCTCTCTGTATTCTCCCATCCTGTGAAATGTTATAGGAGAAGATTAAGTGCTGTCTTGTTGGCAAAAGGGAGTTGTACAAAGTATTAACATCAGGGGTGCAAATAATTGTGGCACACATGATTTCATGTAAAAGAATAACTTTTTAATATGGGATTTTTTTCCCACTGAATAAATGCACTTGAATTAAAGGTAGGATTTTTCTCTTTTTTTTTTTTTTTGCATTGTTGTCCTATATTATTAAAAAAAAAAAGAACTTATTTGAAGCCTACAAACATATCTTAACGAGAGGTGCCAATAATTGTGGAGGGCGCTGTATTATAACAATATAATCCATAATATTACAACATGGAGAAAACTTTACCTGTGGCATTGAGTTTAACCTCCAGATATTTGTCCTGGGCAACAGGAACAGTGGAGCGTTTTGTAACTACTCCGCTCTTGACAGTTTTGGGCATGACCGCGCCCGTTGTGCCTGGGTCACTGCCGCTGCTTGGCCAGCGATGGCGCGTAGGTGCTGCCCCCTTCTCCGTGGGCATACGCAGAAAATCCCTGACTAGCTGAAGCCAGTCAAAAATCAGGAACACTCGCAGGTTGTTCAGCACCACAGTGAAGCATGAGGAATCCCTGGTAGATCTAGCAGACAGAGAGACCAAAAGCAATCATAACAGGGCTGAATTTGGTAGACTGATACTAAATAAAGAAGTCGTTTATCATGCATTACTAACCTAGGATTGAATATTGAGCAACAGTACCTGTAATGTAGCTCCAGTTGCAGGGAAGCTCGATTGGTGCCTGTTCGAGAGGGCTGCAGAATGCAGGCGAATGCATTGCGTTTTCCCTCTGTGGCCTTGTTGGACTCACTATAACGCGTGTCGTAGGCCAAGAGCGAATGAGAGACCAGGTTCACAGACTTGGATCCGTCAGAGAAACTCTCAAACAGCAACTTGGATTTCATAAAGTCGAACCTATTGGGCAAAAACACAGGATATTTCATCTTTGCTGCAATCCATAAAAACGATTCCCGTGACATACAGAAAATGAAGTACCTGGCCAAAGACTGCTTATGTCCAGAGGATTTGGGACCATCCAGCAACTCCAAACTGACATTCATCATGTCAACTAAGAAAGACAGGCCTGTATATACATCACCACTCAGCACCGTCTGTCAATAAGAAATGCAGAGGAGGAGAAGACATTAAGCCCATGTTTACATTAGACCGTATCAGCGGATCATCAGATTAACGTTTTTAAAACGATTAGCGTGCACACAGCAACACCAATACACGATTCGCGTGCACACAGCAACACTAATACACGGATACGCTCGGCTCCGCAGGCATCCTGCGCTCCAAATCACTCCGCCCTGAACAGCGAGTGCCCTCTGGAGGGTGTGCACTCCGGCCCTGCGCAGCTCACAGAGCACGCGAGTGAAGTGAACAAGCAGTGATTCGGGACTGAGCCGCTGTGTGTGTGATCCCAGCGCATATCACTTACCACTTGCAAGTGGAAGGATGGCAAGCCTAAAGACCATCATAACTACACAATGGGCAGTATTTGCATCAGTATTTGCAGTATTTTCATACTTTTATACTCTTTAATGAAAGGTGATACAAGGCGGAAGTCCGCGCCGTTTTTCAGCAGTCGCGTCACATGACCAACGCCAGCGAATCAGGAAGGTGGATGTCACAGTGACGTTGTCCAATGAGACGCCAGCTAGAGCTCAGCACAGCGTATACGCGTATTCTGAATGTTTACACAGCACCGGAGCTGACACGATCTGGATTGAATACGTGGACCCTGGCGGATTCCCGTTTCCCGGCGTTTCCAGGCGGTTTAATGTAAACGGACAGTGCATCCGCGAAGAAAACGAGACAGATACGGTCTAATGTAAACGTAGCCTAAGCTGCTGAAATGAGTCTCCTGATAATCACTCGACTGTGAGAACTCAACACAAGCATTTCATTATACATCACTACATACAAAATACTTGCAACTACAAATAACTCCTCTGTAAATACAGCTTAAAGTGCCATTCCACCATTGGATGGATTTTTTTGGCATAAAATACAATATATTTTATGACAACATGACTAGACAGAGAAATCTTTTAGCTTCAAAATGATATATCAAACATAATTTTTTGACAACGACAAGTATATTCATTTTGCGACCAAAGTCACCTACCCTTTTAATTTCCGCGCGGTAGTGAAACGTGATGTTATCGGCAGGTTCCCCTTCTTGTGTACCACGTCACGTGTGACGTGGCACAGATTATCAGCAATGGCGGATAGAACGCGATTGTCAGCTTCGGAAAAGAAGCGAAGGAAAATAGCAAGTGATGCCCAAAGGAGACGGTCGATGGTGAATATCGGCACAGCAATCGACAAGTGGAAATCGCGTTCTATCCGCCATTGCTGATAATCTGTGCCACGTCACACGTGACGTGGTACACAAGAAGGGGAACCTGCCGATGACATCACGTTTCACTACCGCGCGGAAATTAAAAGGGTAGGTGACTTTGGTCGCAAAATTAATATACTTGTCGTTGTCAAAAAATTATGTTTGATATATCATTTTGAAGCTAAAAGATTTCTCTGTCTAGTCATGTTGTCATAAAATATATTGTATTTTATGCCAAAGAATACATCCAATGGTGGAATGGCACTTTAAAGGAACACCGTGCTTTCGCCAAGATATCTAATAGGGAATGCAAAAATGAAGATCAGCTTGCATGATTATGTCTGCATAATTGCGACCCCAAGCAACTTTTTCACATACCTTTCCCAAAAGACAGGAAAATACTTGCAAAGTCTTGACTGGCTTCTGGGTGGAAACTTTTTAAGCAAGTGTCTACTAGTACAAAATATACAAGCACAAAAAACTTACATCAGGAACTTACATAGGTGCTGGGGTCCTGGAGGTTGTAGGGTCTGAGGAACTCCTCCACAGGCTCTCCCAAGTTGTGCTCGAGCAGGCCACGGATCAGCTGGTACCTCTCCAGATCCAAGGAACAGTGTACAGAAGACAGGCTGCCATGGATGGACATGTCTGGGACTGCATGGCTCAACTCCCTAACACACAAATTAGAAACTGCCAGTAAAGCCAAAGTAGTGAAAACACTAGTGATTTGCAGACTAAAAATTATAACAGCTTTGTTGGCATTAATATGTGAACATTGCCACACGCACATCAATAGGGACGGCCCAAACAAATTAAAAAGCGGTGATGTGGTGCTTAGCAAAGTGTAATTACATTTTCTCAAATGGGAAATTCAATTTTTATAAATTGAGATTATCACCATGTTTTCAGGAACTCGTTATTCCAAAAAACACCTGTTAATCTCACTAGTTAATCGATAAGCCCTTCTTGAGCTGGGTTGGGTATTTAGGAACATCATGACACCATGCAAGACAAGGCAGTTGTTAATTTTTATCGAAGTACAATGTGTTTTTAGAGAATCCTGGTCATCCATATACATTTGGAACGGTCATGTCTGGTGTCATTTGAAGGTTTTTATACGACCCCAATTCCAAAAAAGTTGGGACAAAGTACAAATTGTAAATAAAAACGGAATGCAATGGTGTGGAAGTTTCAAAATTCCTTATTTTATTCAGAATAGAACATAGATGACATATCAAATGTTTAACCTGAGAAAATGTATCATTTAAAGAGAAAAATTAGGTGATTTTAAATTTCATGGCAACAACACATCTCAAAAAAGTTGGGACAAGGCCATGTTTACCACTGTGAGACATCCCCTTTTCTCTTTACAACAGTCTGTAAACGTCTGGGGACTGAGGAGACAAGTTGCTCAAGTTTAGGGATAGGAATGTTAACCCATTCTTGTCTAATGTAGGATTCTAGTTGCTCAACTGTCTTAGGTCTTTTTTGTCGTATCTTCCGTTTTATGATGCGCCAAATGTTTTCTATGGGTGAAAGATCTGGACTGCAGGCTGGCCAGTTCAGTACCCGGACCCTTCTTCTACGCAGCCATGATGCTGTAATTGATGCAGTATGTGGTTTGGCATTGTCATGTTGGAAAATGCAAGGTCTTCCCCGAAAGAGACGTCGTCTGGATGGGAGCATATGTTGCTCTAGAACCTGGATATACCTTTCAGCATTGATGGTGTCTTTCCAGATGTGTAAGCTGCCCATGCCACACGCACTAATGCAACCCCATACCATCAGAGATGCAGGCTTCTGAACTGAGCGCTGATAACAACTTGGGTCATCCTTCTCCTTTTTAGTCCGAATGACACGGCGTCCCTGATTTCCATAAAGAACTTCAAATTTTGATTCGTCTGACCACAGAACAGTTTTCCACTTTGCCACAGTCCATTTTAAATGAGCCTTGGCCCAGAGAAGACGTCTGCGCTTCTGGATCATGTTTAGATACGGCTTCTTCTTTGAACTATAGAGTTTTAGCTGGCAACGGCGGATGGCACGGTGAATTGTGTTCACAGATGATGTTCTCTGGAAATATTCCTGAGCCCATTTTGTGATTTCCAATACAGAAGCATGCCTGTATGTGATGCAGTGCCGTCTAAGGGCCCGAAGATCACGGGCACCCAGTTTGGTTTTCCGGCCTTGACCCTTACGCACAGAGATTCTTCCAGATTCTCTAAATCTTCTGATGATATTATGCACTGTAGATGATGATATGTTCAAACTCTTTGCAATTTTACACTGTCGAACTCCTTTCTGATATTGCTCCACTATTTGTCGGTGCAGAATTAGAGGGATTGGTGATCCTCTTCCCATCTTTACTTCTGAGAGCTGCTGCCACTCCAAGATGCTCTTTTTATACCCAGTCATGTTAATGACCTATTGCCAATTGACCTAATGAGTTGCAATTTGGTCCTCCAGCTGTTCCTTTTTTGTACCTTTAACTTTTCCAGCCTCTTATTGCCCCTGTCCCAACTTTTTTGAGATGTGTTGCTGTCATGAAATTTCAAAATGAGCCAATATTTGGCATGAAATTTCAAAATGTCTCACTTTCGACATTTGATATGTTATCTATGTTCTATTGTGAATACAATATCAGTTTTTGAGTTTTGTAAATTATTGCATTCCATTTTTATTTATAATTTGTACTTTGTCCCAACTTTTTTGGAATTGGGGTTGTACACATCACCTAGCTAATCTGGTGATATAAGCAAACCAGACCATTAACTAACTGATTTCTATTTGAGGACTTGTATTTATTGCGTCTGCTTTAAAGAAAAATGACTGCTTCGAAAAAACAGACATACAGTGGTGCTTGAAAGTTTGTGAACTCTTAAGAATTTTCTATATTTCTGCATAAAGATGACCTAAAACATCATCAGATTTTCACACAAGTCCTAAAAGTAGATGAAGAGAACCCAGTTAAACAAATGAGACAAAAATATTATACTTGGTCATTTATTTATTGAGGAAAATGATCCAATATTACACATCTGTGAGTGGCAAAAGTATGTGAACCTCTAGGATTAGCAGTTAATTTGAAGGTGAAATTAGAGTCAGGTGTTTGCAATCAATGGGATGACAATCAGGTGTGAGTGGGCACCCTGTTTTATTCAAAGAACAGGGATCTATCAAAGTCTGATCTTCACAACACATGTTTGTGGAAGTGCACGAACAAAGGAGATTTCTGAGGACCTCAGAAAAAGCGTTGTTGATGCTCATCAGGCTAGAAAAGGTTACAAAACCATCTCAAAAGAGTTTGGACTCCACCAATCCACAGTCAGACAGATTGTGTACAAATGGAGGAAATTCAAGACCATTGTTACCCTCCCCAGGAGTGGTCGATCAACAAAGATCACTCCAAGAGCAAGGCGTGCAATAGTCAGCGAGGTCACAAAGGACCCCAGGGTAACTTCTAAGCAACTGAAGGCCTCTCTCACATTGGCTAATGTTAATATTCATGGGTCCACCATCAGGAGAACACTGAACAACAATGGTGTGCATGGCAGGGTTGCAAGGAGAAAGCCACTGCTCTCCAAAAACAACATTGCTGCTTGTCTGCAGTTTGCTAAAGATCACGTGGACAAGCCAGAAGGCTATTGGACAAATGTTTTGTGGACGGGTGAGACCAAAATAGAACTTTTTGGTTTAAATGAGAAGTGCTATGTTTGGAGAAAGGAAAACACTGCATTCCAGCATAAGAACCTTATCTCATCTGTGAAACATGGTGGTGGTAGTATCATGGTTTGGGCCTGTTTTGCTGCATCTGGGCCAGGACGGCTTGCCATCATTGATGGAACAATGAATTCTGAATTATACCAGCGAATTCTAAAGGAAAATGTCAGGACATCTGTCCACCTGTGAATCTCAAGAGAAGGTGGGTCATGCAGCAAGACAACGACCCTAAGCACACAAGTAATTCTACCAAAGAATGGTTAAAGAAGAATAAAGTTAATGTTTTGGAATGGCCAAGTCAAAGTCCTGACCTTAATCCAATCGAAATGTGGAAGGACCTGAAGCGACCAGTTCATGTGAGGAAACCCACCAACATCCCAGAGTTGAAGCTGTTCTGTATGGAGGAATGGACTAAAATTCCTCCAAGCCGGTGTGCAGGACTGATCAACAGTTACCAGAAACGTTTAGTTGCAGTTATTGCTGCACAAGGGGGTCACACCAGATACTGAAAGCAAAGGTTCACATATTTTTGCCACTCACAGATATGTAATATTGGATCATTTTCCTCAATAAATAAATGACCAAGTATAATATTTTTGTCTCATTTGTTTAACTGGGTTCTCTTTATCTACTTTTAGGACTTGTGTGAAAATCTGATCTTGTTTTAGGTCATATGTATGCAGAAATATAGAAAATTCTAAAGGGCTCACAAACTTTCAAGCACCACTGTATTGTGATTCGAACAAGCGATTGTTTTTAATCATCAGTTCCACCCTTACTTGTCCAGGTTGCGTTCCACTTTAAGTTTAAGGTGGCAGCGCTCCTTCAGCAGGCTGCCTCCAGTCCTGTGGACTGAATAGGAGGGGAAAACCAGATCTGTGTCCAGGCGCTTCACTCCACTGTCCCACGGTTCGCAGGGCAGCCGCTCTGCAGCAAATAAATCCATCTCCTGCAGATCCACAGCAATGCAGTCCAGTAGGCACACATGATCTTCTAAAAGGAAAAAAAAAAAAAAACACAGCTCAGCTTAACTAGCACATCATTCAACGAGAGTGTGGAATGTTAGATTCATTCCACAAGTGCAGAAAGTTTACATCTATTAACCTGGACTTGGAAGTGTATCTGCATCACAGCTGTGTCCCATGGACTGCTGAGGCCTGCCTAAGGTAAAACCAGAAGCAGTAGTGCTGGACGCTTTGACTCTGTCTGCTGACGTCTCCTCACTCACTTTCCCAGAAACAGGCTGAGCATTCTTCACACGATCCTTTGGGAAAGACAAGCGCTTTAACATAAACGCACATTGGGTTAGGAACTGAGTACCTAAATAACAATTAATAATGAATAACAGAATGTTTGTGAAATTACAAAAAATAAATCACAACCACACTTTATAATACTGCTCATAAGTCCCAGCTCAGATCCTGGAGTGACCCTTGTTCTGCTACTGACACACCTGATTCACCAATTGAGACAACTTGAAGTGGGTGTGCCAGAGGACTACAAGGGGTTTTCCAGGATCACACTGTGGCTCAGAACATAAAACAAGCACAAAATGCCCTATTCCATTATGGACTTGCACCAGGAAGCTACTTTCAGGTCTCACACAGCACTCCGAGACGCGGATTAGAAGTAAAAAAAAAAGCAGATGAATACATGCTACCCAGGGAGTAAAATGGCAACGTAATATGAATATTCAGTGCAAAGCAAACATGCCAAAACTTTAAAATCACCAGTGGCAAATACCTTATAGTGAGATGGGTCCTTGTATGAATAAGCGTGCAAAATCAAATTCTTAAGAAACAAAATTATGACACAGTAAATGTTTGTATCGAAAAGGAACCGTGTTTAATATAAAATATGACATTCACTGATGTTAATTTCTTTATGACAAACATAAAATAAAATGCATGCGAGATATGCCACCACAAATGTTTCATTAAAAGCTTGCCCAGTTCCCTGCTAGTAATCAAGCACAGAAAGATGGTGCTGCATCTATGAAGCACTTTTTTTTTTCCTGCAGATGGCTGCGACTATAACGGTAACAACCAGAGCGTCAGTAATGCAATAGCTCACACGGCCGTACCATGAGAAATCAGACGACTTGTTTATAATTAGCCAAGTTGTTCTTCATGAGAACAATTAGATCTTCCAAACAAAACAATCAGAATCAAAAGCCACTGAAAACTCAGGTGGTGTTTACATTAGACCGTATCCGTCTCGTTTTCGTCGCGGATGCACTGTCCGTGCACATTAAAACGCCGGGAAACGACTCCACAGGCGGGACAACTTGAATCCGCCAGGGCCCACGTATTCAACCCAGTTCGTATCTGATCCGGTGCTGTGTAAACATTGAGGAACGAGGAAACGCTGTGCTGAGCTCTAGCTGACGTCGTCATCGGACGACGTCACTGTGACATCCACCTTCCTGATTCGCTGGCGTTGGGATCACACACACAGCGGCTCAGTCCCGAATCACTGCTCGTGCGCTTCACTCGCGCGCTCTGTGAGCTGCGCAGGGCCGGAGTGCGCACCCTCCAGAGGGCACTCGCTGTTCAGGGCGGAGTGATTTGGAGCGCAGGAGGAAGCGCTGAGCCGCACTGAGGTTTATTTACACATTTCAACTTATTTACCTCCTTCAGGCGCTTAAACTCAGTGAGAACATGAACATCACAGCCAGGTGTGTTTATCTGCTGGAGAAGGTGTTCGCTTGCCATCCTTCCACTTGCAAGTGGTGAGTGACTTGCGCATGCCCGATATGCACTGGGATCATGTGACGTGCCGTCTAATTAGTCATGTGATTAGCGTATCCGTGTATTGGCGTTGCTGTGTGCACGCGAATCGTGTATTGGCGTTGCTGTGTGCACGCGAATCGTTTTAAAAACGTTAATCTGATGATCCGCTGATACGGTCTAATGTAAACACCACCTCAGGGAGGAGGAGTGATTTTCCTCAAAGTTTCTTAACTGGCCTAATTAGCAGCTCGTTAATGAGAAATCACAAAACCAGGGAGTAACTTTTGTGCAGACTGATTAGATCTTCTGAACAAAACAAACAATCAGAATCAAAAGCCATTGAAAACTCAAGGAGGAGTAGCAGTTTTTGTGAAATGTGGACAGACGGACGCCGTGTGATGGCAATAGCTCATTGCCCTACGGCCGGTGAGCTAATAATAATAATAATAATTCTACTACTGACTCTTGCAGAGGGAAAATGCTACATAAATGCACCAGGTGGTCGAATTACTGTTCGTGTGTGTTTAAATGTTCACAATGGGCGGCAGGACTCACCAAAGATGGGAAAAAGGTATGTGCCATGGTAAGTTTCTCTACCTTGTCTTTGAGAGAAAAAGTGCCACGGGTGCCTGCAGGCAGGAAGCTGTTGCGTACTTTGAGCTGGCCCAAGTTGGCCACTATGAGGCGCTTTGAGTGGGAGCTTTCTGGGATCAGGAGGACAGGAGCCCCTGCCTCAATGTCCAAGAGCACACGTGAGGCTCGCTGTGGACGCTCACGCACCTACAGAGCGAGGGAGAATTAACAATATCAACATAATGCTCTGTCTATCGATATAAAACACTATTCAACTACCCTTTCAGCTCCAATCACACAGCCAAGAATAAATTACCATGTATTTAATAGTTATGTCTCATATTTATTTTTATTTCTCTTATTCACAATAATTAAGCAACCAAGTTATAGTTGTGGAGGAGGAACACTGTATATTTAACAATTACTCCACGAAATCGAATCGTACATGCGCCGAGTTGGCTATAAGCAGTGTACGACGAGACTGAGCGGAATAAGTGTTTTATTCCATCCACGTTCACTGGATTCTGAGAAACAGTGCATTTTTATTTTTCGCAAATTCGATAAGTAAAAACTTTACACAAAACGTCCGACAAAATCATTTCTGCTTAGGTGGACTTCTTAAAAACCAATCGATGGCTGCACAAATTAACTTTAGTGGGGGGTTTTTTGGTAGAAAGTGCCGTCTTGCTGTTGTGCCGAGGTATAGAATAGCTTTACCGTCGCCACAGGCTTGCTCATTGGGGATAGATTAGGGATAAAATTAGCTCATGTTTTAAGTCGTTCAAATTCTGTAAAGCTGCTTTGCGACAGTGTTTATTGTTAAAAGCGCTATACAAATAAACTTGATTTGATTTGACTTTAGGCATTTATTTAATTCTTCCTTGGACATTTCAGTTCTGTAATTTTCCAAACTTCTTTCTTTGAGCTTTTGAACCAGTCTTTTAAAAAAAAAAAAATCAACAAATTTAACTGCTTAAAGGTTTCATTGCATCGTTTTTTCATTAATTGTGCGGTGGTCTCTAGTATGAATGAATGCCCTGTGAGCCGGTTTTGGTGAAAAAAATGCCGTGGCGCTCCTGTTTCAGGCTGTTCTAGGCCCTGTCCACACGGCAACGGATTCCGGTGACTCCGATACAGTTGCTTATCGTTTCGGCCTGGCGTCCACACGGCACCGGCGTTTTGGGTGCCCAAAACGCAATCTTTTTGAGAACGGGTTCCAGAGTGGAAAGATCTGGCAACGTTGCCATTGTGAAGTCGTCTGGATGAGTAGAACGGATTTGTTTACGATGACGTCACAACCACATGACTGTGAGTGCTTCACGCCGGGTAGAAGTGTAACGAACTCGATGCGAGTTGTCAACAAATCCTATAACTTGGTTCATGAAACGCGCTTACAAAATATTTTCACTGTGAATATTTATTGTGTAATGGTGCAAAGTGAGAGAGAGAGAGAGAGAGAGAGAGAGACTCTGCCCTTAGGGCAGAGTCAATCCCGCCAGCAAAAATAGGGAAAAAAAAGGAGCGATCTCACCTCTTCAGATGTTGGTTTAAATCCTACAATACATTCCTCAAAAAGGGCGTAGAAGAACAAATTAATCCATCAACGTGTAGCATTCAATTTATTCCGGACCATTAAAGAAGCCGCCTTCCGCGTAGAATCATACGTCATCCTCGCCGCCATATTGGATAGGTCAAAGCGGAGAATAAAGATTCATGTGCTGCAGTTAACTGTACCAACAGGTTTACCGTCCAAACGAGATCACATGGGATTACCTTTCACAGGTGAGAAACAACAAATTAATCCATCAACGTGTAGCATTCAATTTATTCCGGACCATTAAAGACGCCGCCTTCCGCATAGAATCATACGTCATCCTCGCCGCCATATTGGATAGGTCAAAGCGGAGAATAAAGATTAGCTGCGTTTAACTGTACCAACAGGTTTGCCGTCCAAACGAGATCACATGGGATTACCTTTCACAGGTGAGACTGGAAAAATACTTTCCATTGTATTTGGTCATTATAATGTAATTTTACGAACAGATTTTCCTGACTTTGTGGCTAATATGAAGTCTCGCGCATAATAGTTTATGCGCATGCGTCCTTACTACTTCTATTGTTCTGGTGTCTCCGAAGGGACCGTCTTACAGCGCCCCTAGAGGTGTGGCATGTGTATTGCATCGTTTTCAGCAAGCGTTGCGTTGCCATATGGACCTGATATTTTACTGATCGTTGCCCATTTGGACGCGATATATTTTTAAATAACATCTCGTTGCCATTGTCGTGTGGATGTAGCCCTAGTTTGGTGGAGGAGTGGGTGGGGAGAGAACGACAGGATTTCAGCTCTTACTCATGAATATTCATGACATATAAACATATCGCTTCTGATTGGCTAACAGCACTGTGACGCTCCCTCCAGTGGGTTATGGGCGAGGCCATGGCTACTAATTTTCGAAGTGATGCAAGTTCGTAGAGCTTTTTCTGATTCGCTCGTTTTTCCGTCTATTTTCTTTCATAGGCTAATACAGGGAATGGGGGTAGAAGAACATTTTCGCATGCATATGCAACTCGGAGTGACCTATGGTATTTCTAAAAGAGCAAGTATTAAACGGTTTGTCGTGGAATGACACCTTTTAAAGATGAAGAATGTAAACAACCCAGCGAAATGGCAGTAACAATTTGTGAAAAATGCGATGATAATTCTTGAAAAATAAATACTTTCCATATTTTGTTGCTTTTTTTTTTTCTTTTTTGGGGTTTTGTTTTCGAGTAGAGTTTTTATTTCATCCTCGGTTGGTTCAGCGACACGCTCCGCCATTTTGTTTTTCTCTACTCACGGTATATGAGCTGATAGCCTAGTAGTAGAGTAGCCAATCAGAGCACACGATTGCTCATATCCAGTGAATGTGGATAGAATAAATACTACTTGTCCTACCTTTGATTCACATGATATTTCTGTTGCAAACACCATATTTGGAACTGAATTGTATAATGCAAACGTACTTAAATGTGAACAATGGCTAAAATTTCTCACTTTTTTTTTTTACCTTTTTTGGAAGAGAATAAACAATATTATTTGTACTTTTTGTTATTATAGGGAAGGAAAGTCGAGATCAGCTTACTACCTTTTGTTAAATGTTCAAAATACTTGCTGCCAAATAACAGAATATGTGACGAGTCATGGAATCCACGGACACGTGTCGGCCGAAACGAATCCGAGAAAATCGCAAAAGAAGCATTAATTAATTAATTTATTTTAATTAATTAATAATTAATTGATTTTCTCGGATTCGTTTCGGCCTACATGTGTCCATGGATTCCAAGACTCGTCACATATCATTTTGGCAGACAAAATAACTGGTCAAAAAGTGGTAAAAGGGCACTAAATAAACCAAACATACCCTGTCCAAAGGTTAATCTAAAACAAGCAAGGAAGGAAAACAGCTTGCTTACCACCTGACCCTCTACAGCGGCTCTCTGCCTGCCTAGAACGTCCTGTAATTGGGTGAAGTGCTGGATGAAAGCCACCACCTCAGACTGGAAACGCTGTGTGTGTACATACTGCACTGAAGCCATCTGCAGAGACACCTTCATGTCACACTCCCGTACCAAGAAGGGGTCAGGTTCTCCATACCTGCACAAAGAACCATGATTAGCAGGTTCAAATAGAAATTCATACCGTCAAGCTCAAACTGCAGTAGTAAATTACTTGAGTATGTTGAAAATGAGTGCCTCTCCACCCCGTGTTGTGAAGCGCTCGGTGTACAGAGCTCCATGTGGGGTCAGGTCACTTAGTGACAGGCTACCCAGACTTCCTTGCAAGGCAAGGTCTCCTTCTAAAAAAGCGTCATGCAAAAATTACGTTAAAAACAGTGGTCAGATGACTATAACTACTACATGATATTAACCAGACAACTCAACTTACCAATCATTTCTAAGTGTGTAAACAATTTGGACACACTAGCCTTAGCAAGCTCATTGGTCTTTTTATTCAACACTAGAGACAAAGAATGAACCTGTGACGGAAGAAAGAGGTCTCGTTAAGAATGCTTACGTCTACAAACGTACCTTATAACATTAATAACTACTGTTCTACCTTTAGGTCCAGCTTAGTGTTGACCTTCTCCGATTCGTCTTCGTTAATCTCGGGAAACATATCTGCTAAATCAGCAGCAGCAGTGTCGGACAGAGGTTGTCCAGATTGAGAAGAAGTACTGGGCCCTTTCACAGCATGGTTGTTAGCGGTAGAACCAATGCCGAAAAAGTCCAGAATGACTACCCAGGTCTGCAGTGTTATGAGGACATCTAGACAGTTAAAGTCCACATCTACACTACGACTGATGCTGCCATAGCGCGTCTGAAACTCAGGATGCCTTCTGTCTACCAGAAGCACATTGATGTGGACCAAAGTGTCATCCAAGTCTGGCAGAGGGCGAGGGGACGGCGTATTTCGAGAAGGCGATGGGGGAGGGGTGCTGGGGCATTCTGCGTCCTTCTTACATTTCCGGCTGGATGCAGGAGTACTGGGGTGTCTTTGGTAAAACTGGAAGACGTTCTGTGCTTCTTCCATTTGAGCTGGCAGTGAGCGTGGCATTTCTGGATACAAAGCACTAGATGCCGATGGGCAGGACTGGGAAAGGTATTCTTTCGGGTTGAAGGTTGAAGGTTTGGGGGCACCTCTGGAAACCATGAGGTGCTTGTGCTTTGATTCAGGATTTTGCTCCAAAAGGTCTTCCATTAGCAGAGAGTGAAGAGTCAGTTGGATTGACAGAGTGTGAGGATGGTCTTTACTGAAATCGCCTTCCAGGTCCTGGAAACGCAAACTAACCAGGTCCTGCGATCCTTGGCTAAGATCTGCACACAGCTGCACCTGGAGCTCAGACACCTTGAAAGTGGCTCTGACCTGGGTGAAAGAGGGAGGCTTGACAGAAGAGCCATGGTTCTGGAGAGGAAGAGAGGTCGAAAGGGAGGATGGTATTGAAGAGTAGGACAAGGCAAGAGCAGGATCTCGGGGGAACAAACCACCCTGTGGATCAGGGAAGCGATGTGGCTTGGAAGAGGAGGGTGTAGGGGGTGGCGGAGTAGGAGGCTGATGAGCAATTATTTTTTCATCCTCGATTAAAGATAGATTATCCAGAGTCTGGAGGAGCTGCTCATAGACAGATTTACAAAGAAAAACCTAAAAGAAAAGAGAAATTCAAAACAAGAAAACAAACACGAACAATTGAACTTGATACGGTAGCAAAACAGGACTACTGTACTTTTTCTTTTAGAATTTCTTACCTGAACAGCGTTTACAAATTTGCCCTCAACTTTAAGTAATCCTGTACTGTGGTACGGTTCGTCAAATGACTGAAACTGTGTGCCTTCAACAGCAGGAACCTTCTCAAGTGTGAACTGGATGGTGGTGTCTTTAAGAATGTGAAAGGCTGAAACAGAGAACAGAAACTGAGTACTGGGCAGTAAAATCCAATGGGCGAGGCAAATAAATACAATCTCTAAGGCCCTGTCCACACGGCAACGGATTCGGATGAATCCAATACAATTGTTTTTCGTTTCGGCCTGGCGTCCACACGACACCGGCGTTTTGGGTGCCCCAAAATGCAATCTTTTGAGAACGGGTTCCAGAGTGGAAAGATCTGGCAACGTTGCCGTTGCAAAGTCGTCTGGATGAGTAGAACGGATTTGTTTACGATGACGTCACAACCACATGACTGTCAGTGCTTCACGCCGGGTAGAAGTGTAACGAACTCGATGCGAGTTGTCAACAAATCCTATAACTTGGTTCATGAAATGCGCTTACAAAATATTTTCACTGTGAATATTTATTGTGTAATGGTGCAAAGTGAGAGAGAGAGAGAGAGAGAGAGAGAATAGCCCTTAGGGCAGAGTCAATCCTGCCAGCAAAAATAGGGAAAAAAAGGAGCGATCTCACCTCTTCAGATGTTGGTTTAAGTCCTACAATACATTCCTCAAAAAGGCCGTAGAAGAACAAATTAATCCATCAACGTGTAGCATTCAATTTATTCCGGACCATTAAAGACGCCGCCTTCTGCGTAGAATCATACGTCATCCTCGCCGCCATATTGGATGGGTCAAAGCGGAGAATAAAGATGCCTCATTCATGTGCTGCGTTTAACTGTACCAACAGGTTTGCCGTCCAAACGAGATCACATGGGATTACCTTTCACAGGTGAGACTGGAAAAATACTTTTCATTGTATTTGGTCATTATAATGTAATTTTACGAACAGATTTTCCTGACTTTGTGGCTAATATGAAGTCTCGCGCATAATAGTTTATGCGCATGCGTCCTTACTTCTTCTATTGTTCTGGTGTCTCCGAAGGGACCGTCTTACAGCGCCCCTAGAGGTGTGGCATGTGTACTGCATCGTTTTCAGCAAGCGTTGCGTTGCCGTATGGACCTGATATTTTACTGATCGTTGCCCATGTGGACTCGATATTTTTTTAAATAACATCTCGTTGCCGTTGTCGTGTGGATGTAGCCTAAGATCTTCTGTTATTAGCATGGTTACTGGTTGTCCTCCGAAAGAAGACAAAGCTTAATCAGCGACTGCACCTTGGCCAACATACAAATCTCAATTTGTAATAAGGTCACAACAAAGCTGAACAAATATTGCCTCAGAATAAAGCTCTCTTATTTTAGTGTTAGACAGTATCATTAAAGAGGAAGGTTTATTTATACACATTCTCACCTTTTCCATGACTTAGATATTCAAAGAAATCATGGCGAGTAAATTGTGCCTCATCTAGGCTGAGCACAGTCTTATGAGACGGAGACTGACTGGAGCTGGGCCCTTTCCTCAGGACTAGGTGATTCGTGTTGACAGAATACAGCCTTATGTCCTTAACCTCAACTTGCAATTTGTCCTGCTCGGAGTCTTGCCCTGCAACAAAGTTCTGAATTGCAATGCTACCAAGATGACCAACAAGCAGCTCTGGGTGACCAGGCTTCCGAGGAATGGACACAACGGGCGATTCTATACTGACGTTTAGAATAAGCTTGACTAGAAAGGAGTCCACGCTTGGTTTTGTCTCAAGATCAGTGGGATCATCATTGTCTTCAAAGGCTTCCATTGGCCAATTGGACTGACTCTGAGATCTGGCTCTCCTGGGTGGGGTCTCAAACAGAGACACCATCTCACTGTATTCTGCTGTTTTGGTAGCCAAGACATTTGTAACTTTCGTGGCGGCAGTCTTTAGCATGTAGCGAAAGTTGTCTTCTACCTCATTAGCAGAAAGACTGAGCTCTTTCAAGAACTTAGCTGAGTGATTGTAGTGCAGGGATGCCATATGAAGCGCTAGAGAGCACTCTCCTTGAGACTTTTCCAAAAAGTGGAAATCTAAAGCTTCAGAAGTCGGCATTAGTGCAGAACAAGGAAATACAGCACCATCTACAGAGGTACTATCGTCTATATTTCCAAGACTGACCACAAATTGACTTCTTCCACTTTCTTGAGTCAAATCTACAAGCTGAATACATCCTAGTGAGCCGTTGACATCAAGTCGCCTTCCCATGGATATGTTGACTTTTGTTCCATTTATACTGGCTGTGGCAATTTTCATGCCCCGCTTTTCCCCGCCTAAGGCCATTCCGGTTGAAACTGTTCGCAAAAGCAGCAGATTTAACCTATGGATCTCGACAGTTAACTCCTTATCCTGATCATAAGTCGACTGATAAATTTCCTCTTGGTCCTGTTCCTTGGGCAGTGATGGTATCTGTGTTGAAGGAGTCACTGTGCTTTCTTCTTTAGGAAAGGATTGCTGAAGGAATCTGAGCAGCTTTACAATGGTTTCAGGGTTGAGAATAATATCCAAATTGTTAACCTGTATGGTGGTAACCTGTAGGGAACGTTCCAAATTCATTGACGGACAGTCTGAGCTGACAAACTGGTACTCCAGTTTAATGAGAGCCTCCTCGTCTCTAAGAAAGGAGCTAAGTGGAGATATCTTCTCAAAAGGCACACCCAAGTCTGAAGTCTCAGGAGACTTCCCATCTTGTGATACTGGTGATGCAGGCTGGCTCTCTCTTAGACTGCCAGTAGGCACATCAAAGCTGAGGTGCTTATGGGATGCCACAAGCAGATCAAAATCGGACCCATACGTCTGCAGCGTGTCCACTAGGAGAAGTCCATGGACTGTGAGGGAAACCTCAGCATCATAAGGCCGTTTCACAAAATGAGCATTTGTTCCAAACACCTTGAGGACAGATATATACTGCCCTCCACTTTCAACACCAAGCTGCATGTAGTTGATGTTGAATTCTGCAAGGAGAAGCCTAGATTCAACAAGCACCTCACGTGTGTGCTGTTCAAGAGTCATAACACTCTTGGTGAGATTTTTGTCAGACTCCTGGAGCTTCCATTGACTGTCCTCCCACTCAAAAATCTTTTCATGGCGGAGCATTAACGGTTCAGGTGACTTGATGGTCTCTCCTGTACTGGCCTCATCTGCACTTGGACTACCCAGTCTAGTCAGGCAGCTTTTCAGTGCAGTCATCTTCTCCAGGTTGATGTGTATTTTGAGGTCTGGTAAGGTACCGGAGAGAACTGCACCAGGAAGCTGAGGGTCTGAGGTGTAACGCAGCCTCTGCTCCAGCTGTAAGAGCACATTGAATTTCTCCACTACGTGGGTTGGTCCCACTTCATTCTCCTGTAGATGTTTCCAGTTGTCTTTGTAGCGACCAACCATGATTTGTAAGTCATTAAATGACAAGGAATACTTCTCATACAGAATCCTGCCAAAGGACTGAGCTCCCTCTATTGACTTAAGACTAGAGAGGTCAGAGGTCTTCTCCTGGCCTTTATACTCTGTCTCTGGTTCAGGAGGGGGAGACCCAGGAGGTGTTGCTGGTGGAGTCTGGTATTCCTCATCACTATACTCGTCTCCTTCTGACTGAGAGACTTTGGACTTTGTCTTTGGATCTTCTACAAGCACACAAAGAAAAACAGATATACAAGGGTAAGTCAAAAAGTTCTAAGACAGATGCTAACATTTCAAAAGGAATACAAAGGAGGAATTCTCCGATAGAAACATCGCTTGCACAAGTGTTTAGACTTAAATGGAGGATATGTAGAGAAATATCCTTTGTTATTTTCATAAATAAAGATTTTTTTTCCCATTTGTCTTACCCTCGTATATTCAGATATAAAGCGCTGTTATTAAATAAGCAAGAGCATTTAACAGAAAGTTTACTATAGTCAAATGAGCACGATTTCACACTCATCACCTTGGGAATTGGTAAGAAGTATACGACCAAGATCAACAACCACCAACATGGGGTCTTCTGACTGAAAATCATCAGGAAAGATAACCTGAGGTGCACATATATCCAATTTTATTGTCCATCGCTTACTATTCTCCTGTGGGTTAAAAAAAAAAAAGAAAAAAAGACACAAACCATATTAATTGAACTAACAGTATTACCAACCATGAAGAAACAATAGTGCAGGTTAAAACGTCTTACTATGAACTCTCCAACTAGCAGCTGATCTATGGTCTGCCGGATTTCCGCTTTGGTCTGTATTTTGAGCTTGTTGTATTGTCTCCTTACTGCATCAGCCACCCTCAACTCTAACTCTGACTGATATCCAAACCCTGGAGGAAAGAAAAGGGAGGGGTGGGAGAAGAAAAACACCGTCAAAATATTACGCAAAAAGACATGCAGTGACCGAGAGTGAAAGCTCCAACAGTGAAACTAAAAGTTAACAAAAATACCTGATGTATGAACTCTTCCCTTGTAGAAAAAGTCAGCCACTTTCTTGATAGCTTGGGGATTGTAGATGATATTGAGAGGGCTGGTATTAACCTCTAGCCTCCTCTCAAACCTGCTCCTTATTGGGTTACGCTCGTAGATCATCTCAAAAACAGGTGATGCAGAAGATTCCACATCAGAGCCTGGGCAAAACGTACGAGAAGGTCTTAATAATCTTCATAGAAATTTAACAAATATCAGTGAACACACCATCTCCTAACAGTAAATGTATTTATCAGGAGAATTCTCCAAAGTCAAAGACTAAAAGTATATTAGAATCTGTATATCATCTGTTTATACAAAACAATGCCAAATATAAAATATAATTTTGTTGGACAATTATTACTAATCAGGGCTGGGTTCAAAAGATCGATCCACGATCCGATATCGATTCACGTTCAAAAAATACGAGATCGATTCAAAAACGTGTGGATCGATCTCTTCCAGGTGGCTATAGGCACTATTTTCTCGACCGCGCAAGGACCGCTATAAAAAGCGGGTGCCGGCAAACGAAACCGAAACTTAAGAATGCGAGATGGCTGAAGCTGCACAGCTAAAATCACCGCCTGGCCTGAAAGCTTATGTATGGCATTACTTTGGATTCAGACTTTACGAGGACAGAGACAAAGTCGACAGAACAAAAGCAGTGTGCAAACTGTGCCACATAGAGGTAAAATATAGTGGCAAATAAGCATCATTTCTTACACAATTGCTGTGGTTGCTGAGGTGCTTTTTTTTCTCTGTGGTCAGAAACCCTGCCATGGGTATGTTATTCAACCAAAAGAGGGCCACCGAATGTCATGGTTTTGATTTAGAATTCAAATAAAACCTGGATTTTTTTCATTCCAAAATAAATCCTTTAAATCCTTGACTCTTCTTTCTCTGTGTGTCCCTCTTACACATACACAGATACATGCACAAACAAATATACACCAAGTTTCTGGGTGTGCACATCTCTGAAGACCTGTCCTGGAACAACAACACTGCATCACTGGCCAAAAAAGCCCAACAGCGTCTGTACTTCCTCCACAAACTGAGGAGAACAAGAGTCCCGGCCCCCATCATGCACACATTCTACAGAGGCACCATCGAGAACATCCTGACCAGCTGCATCACCGTGTGGTACGGCGCCTGCACCGTGTCCTGCTGCAAGACTCTGCAGCGCATCGTGAGAGCAGCTGAGAAGATCATTGGTGTCCCTCTCCCTTCTCTTATGGATATCTATAACTCCCGCCTCACCCGCAAAGCCATCAGGATCGCAGGTGACCCCACCCACCCATCTCACAGCCTCTTCAGCCTGCTGCCGTCGGGGAGGAGACTGCGGAGTCTCCGGGCCAAAACCAGCAGGCTCAAGAACAGTTTCTTTCACCAGGCGGTCAGGAGGCTCAACTCCCTCCCTGTTCTGCTCGCACACACCCCTTCAGCATCTGACGTGTCATCCTCACAGTCCCCCCCCCCCAACACACACACACACCTCATCATTCATTAACACACTGAACTCAGGGACCGCACATCTCACTTTACCTCGCCCATTTGCACTATTCCGCACTACCTCATCTTAACAGCTGCTAGTTTGTTTATTCTGCTTATTTCATGTTTCATGTTTACTTGCTATACCTCAAGTGCCCTTGACTGTTTGGTTATTTGTACCAATTTATGTATATATGTGTGTGTGTGTGTGTGTGTGTGTGTGTGTGTGTGTGTGTGTGTGTGTGTGTGTGTATGTACAGTGGGGCAAAAAGTATTTAGTCAGCCACCAATTGTGCAAGTTCTCCCACTTAAAAAGATGAGAGAGACCTGTAATTTTCATCATAGGTACACTTCAACTATGAGAGACAGAATGAGAAAAAAAAAATCCAGAAAATTACATTGTAGGATTTTTAATGAATTAATTGGTAAACTCCTCGGTAAAATAAGTATTTGGTCACCTACAAACAAGCAAGATTTCTGGCTCTCACAGACCTGAAACTCCTTCTTTAAGAGGCTCCTCTGTCCTCCACTCGTTACCTGTATTAATGGCACCTGTTTGAACTCGTTATCAGTATAAAAGACACCTGTCCACAACCTCAAACAGTCACACTCCAAACTCCACTATGGCCAAGACCAAAGAGCTGTCAAAGGACACCAGAAACAAAATTGTAGACCTGCACCAGGCTGGGAAGACTGAATCTGCAATAGGTAAGCAGCTTGGTGTGAAGAAATCAACTGTGGGAGCAATTATTAGAAAATGGAAGACATACAAGACCACTGATAATCTCCCTCGATCTGGGGCTCCACGCAAGATCTCACCCCGTGGGGTCAAAACGATCACAAGAACGGTGAGCAGAAATCCCAGAACCACACGGGAGGACCTAGTGAATGACCTGCAGAGAGCTGGGACCAAAGTAACAAAGGCTACCATCAGTAACACACTACGCCGCCAGGGACTCAAATCCTGCAGTGCCAGACGTGTCCCCCTGCTTAAGCCAGTACATGTCCAGGCCTGTCTGAAGTTTGCTAGAGAGCATTTGGATGATCCAGAAGAGGATTGGGAGAATGTCATATGGTCAGATGAAACCAAAATAGAACTTTTTGGTAAAAACTCAACTTGTCGTGTTTGGAGGAGAAAGAATGCTGAGTTGCATCCAAAGAACACCATACCTACTGTGAAGCATGGGGGTGGAAACATCATGCTTTGGGGCTGTTTTTCTGCAAAGGGACCAGGACAACTGATCCGTGTAAAGGAAAGAATGAATGGGGCCATGTATCGTGAGATTTTGAGTGAAAACCTCCTTCCATCAGCAAGGGCATTGAAGATGAAACGTGGCTGGGTCTTTCAGCATGACAATGATCCCAAACACACCGCCCGGGCAACGAAGGAGTGGCTTTGTAAGAAGCATTTCAAGGTCCTGGAGTGGCCTAGCCAGTCTCCAGATCTCAACCCCATAGAAAATCTTTGGAGGGAGTTGAAAGTCTGTGTTGCCCAGCGACAGCCCCAAAACATCACTGCTCTAGAGGAGATCTGCATGGAGGAATGGGCCAAAATACCAGCAACAGTGTGTGAAAACCTTGTGAAGACTTACAGAAAACGTTTGACCTCTGTCATTGCCAACAAAGGGTATATAACAAAGTATTGAGATGAACTTTTGTTATTTTCCACCATAATTTGCAAATAAATTCTTTAAAAATCAGACTGTGATTTTCTGGATTTTTTTTTCTCATTTTGTCTCTCATAGTTGAGGTATACCTATGATGAAAATTACAGGCCTCTCTCATCTTTTTAAGTGGGAGAACTTGCACAATTGGTGACTGACTAAATACTTTTTTGCCCCACTGTATATGAGTGTTTAGTCTAGTTACTATCTAGAGTGTTTATACTGTTTATATTGTCCGAGTGTTTAGTCTGTCCTGTTCTTATCTAGTGTTTATACTGTTTATATTGTCCGAGTGTTTAGTCTGTCCTGTTCTTATCTAGTGTTTATACTGTTTATATTGTCCGAGTGTTTAGTCTGTCCTGTTCTTATCTAGTGTTTATACTGTTTATATTGTCCGAGTGTTTAGTCTGTCCTGTTCTTATCTAGTGTTTATACTGTTTATTTATTCTGTTTATATTCTTTGAGTGTTTAGTCTGTTTAGTTCCTATCTAGAGTGTTTATACTGTTTATATTGTTTGTTTTTTCAATTACTCTATTTTTATTCTATTTTTATTTATTGCATTGCCAGTTTGCACTGTGGGTCAGAGAGGACTGATATTTCATCTGTGCTGTATGTCGAGCATGTATAGCATATTTGACAATAAAGTTGACTTGACTTGATATGGGGCTGTTCCTGTCAATAGGGACAGTTTTTACTTTAAAGTGACAATCCAGCAATATCTAAGTAGATGGATATTGGATCGAATCGGATCGTGACCTTATGAATCGGAATCGAATCGATCCAGGAAATCTGGATCGATTCCCAGCTCTATTATTAATTACTTGCCATCTTCAAAAATGGGGGAAAAATTATTCGAAAACTTTTGTTGCCCCACTCAGGAGCCCAATGATAACTCGCTGATTTGTTAAAAATAATCACGCTGTTTGAGTTTCCCTTTCCAGAGACACTTACCGCTGCTGCTTTTGTCTGTGCTACTACTCTGCCCAAATGGCTGATTGACAGCGAGAGCAATTTTGTTCTAGAAATAAAGACAGAGTATGGGACAATTAAACCCTGAACCACGAAATGATGACAGGATCAATGAAAACGTAATAATGAGAAATGTAGACAACTTTACCGGTTTTGGTGAGACCAAGACAGGGAAAATCGATCCCTGGGTTGTGAGGTCTCTGAGAAACAGCCCCCCAAGCTTTACAGAAAGTAAAGATGACTCTGAGCGGGGTAGAGACTCGACACCAATCTTCACTCCTACAAATCATAATACAAAGCATTAGGCTTTAGGAAGAAAAAAAAGAAGAGAGAAAAAAAAAACTCTGATAAGATTGTATTGCTGAGAGAATTAAAACTGTATGCCGATATTACGACACCTGAAAACTCCAACTGAATAACACCACTCTCATTGGATAAACGATTCAACTTGTCTTCCTGGAAAAGAGTGACAGTTGCTTTCTCTAACAAGAAATCCAGCCGTGCAAACAGGTGATCCCTCCGCGTAAAAGTATTCAATGTTTGAGAGTCTTCCAACGGGTCAAAGAGGTCATCCGTTTCAGCTGGGGATAGCAGAAGTGATTCGAATTTAATTTACACGATCTATTGTGCTATTCAAGGACCGCCATGATAAAACAAATTAAAAAAAAAAAAGTGTTAAACATGCGTTTTACAGTGCTGCTTAAAAGTTCGTGAACCCCTTAGAATTCTATATTTCTATCATTTTTATATTCCATATAAATACATCGCAACTCACCCAGGATATCCCACTGGCTACTTCCTGGCATGAGCTCATCTGTCACTGGCTGGCCATCAGGCCCTCTCTCAGCACCTCCATACCAACCACCCCAACCAGGAAACCAAGACTGCAGGTACTGAATCATACCAGAACTGCCACTTCTTGGAATGGTACCAGGAGGTGAAGAAGCTGCTGGCTCTGAAATGGGCTCTCGTAAACACTGAAAACAGGATACAGGAAAGAGAAAATAAGAAATGTTAACAGTAATTGATTGCTGATGTACAGAATTGTTTCAGCATTTAACAGAAGCCCAGAAGCTGTGGTTGGAGAAGAGTGATTTGGAATATCACCGGATACACTTGCGCTACGTTCACACTGCAAGGCTTAATGCTCAATTCCGATTTTTTTGTGAGGTCGTTCACATTAACAAATATATGCGACTTGTATGTGATCCTCAGTATGAACGAAAAGCGACCTAAAAGTGTTCCGCATGCGCATTGCAGGATACGACGACGGCACACGCAGTGAGCATGGCCAGTGTTTACGGAAGTAAAACCGCCCGGTTGCGGTATGACCCATCCAATCTAGCTTGAATAGCTGCATCCCCCCAAATGGAAATCAGCTCCCTAACCTCTGCGTCCTTACATTGAGAAGATTCAGAACCTTCACAGCCCGAAGCGTCCCTCGCATTGATGTCATGCGCAGGGGCGCAGATACGTTTTTTGAACTGGGGGGGACAAAGCTGCCAGCAAACCAACCCCAACCCCGATATGCCTGTCAAACTTGTTGTTAGTAACCATAGCAACCAAGCTCGAGCTCGCAACCTGTGCAGTCTGCGCAGCTCAACCAACCGAATATCAGTCTTTGTTTTGTTTTATGTGAGTTGTTGCAACTATGTATACACTGCTGTGCACCTCAATAAACCGAATGGTAATTAGTCTTTTGATTTTTCCGTGAGGTTTGCCTTATGCAAAGAAAGACAGCATAGACGTTTTTTCCTGGGTGGGACCCCACCCTCTATCTGCGCCCGTGATTATGCGCCATGTTGTTGTAACTTTTTTGAGAGACCCGCCGCCTACTTCAGTGCAGAATAGTGACGTTTGTGGCTTGTTGATGACGTGTAAGTCGGATGAATGCGACCTGGCGGTTCAGACTGAAGTCGCATATGAAAAGAGCAGATAGGAATCGGAATTAGGACCACATATCCAAACGGCCTGGGTCGGATATGAAAAAACCGGATCTGTGTCGTTCATATTGTCAATAAAAGATCGGATACAGGTCACATATGGGCGAAAAGATCGGATTTGAGTCACTTCAGCCTGCAGTGTGAACGTAGCCTTGGTGTCTTTGTTAAATGTTGAAACATTACTTTCGCTCACTGCAAATACGTAGCAGTTAATTCCTTTCGGCACTGAAATAAATCATGACCTTACCTCTGCAATTTCCTCCAACTTTCGAAAGGATTCATGAACAATTTCCCTGAGAATCTGTAACTCCTCCAGGGTCTGTTCATCTTCAATCCTTTCAAGCTCACTCTGGTTATGGGAGACAAACAACACTCCTCAATTCTGTAGCTTTATCAATCATTTAAAATTACTGTCTAAAAATAGTTTCCAGTTAGCTGCTGAGGAAAAAAAACCTCGACAAAAATGACTCATCAGTGAAATAAAATGCCTCATAAAATTTGATGAAATCATCATAATAAATAAAAACATTATTTAGCAACCTGACACATTTTAGACTAGGGCTGGGCGATATCGCTGAAAAATCTCTCATCTCATCTCATTATCTCTAGCCGCTTTATCCTTCTACAGGGTCGCTGGCAAGCTGGAGCCTATCCCAGCTGACTACGGGCGAAAGGCGGGGTACACCCTGGACAAGTCGCCAGGTCATCACAGGGCTGACACATAGACACAGACAACCATTCACACTCACATTCACACCTACGGTCAATTTAGAGTCACCAGTTAACCCAACCTGCATGTCTTTGGACTGTGGGGGAAACCGGAGCACCCGGAGGAAACCCACGCGGACACGGGGAGAACATGCAAACTCCACACAGAAAGGCCCTCGCCGGCCATGGGGCTCGAACCCGGACCTTCTTGCTGTGAGGCGACAGCGCTAACCACTACACCACCGTGCCACTCTGCTGAAAAATATATAATGATAAAATGTTTCATTTCGGTCGATGTTGAGGATTATTATACATACGAGCCACTTTTTCCATGGAAGAAAAACATGTATTCTATTAGCCTGGCAAGCCAGACTAAATGTGAATATTTAGTCTGGTCTCGGTCGTAGACATTTCTGACGGGTGTGGGTAGGAACAACCCGTTGTCTTTCAAACTGTCTCTGTGCGTATAGGCCAACGCTCTGACCAATCAGCACAACAGTGACTGTGATGTAGTCAGAGCGACAGAAAGCAGTAGGGGAGGCCTTGAAATAAATAATTTTTCAAAATGCGTATTAATTAATAAACAGGTTCTAGATATTAAGAAGTTTGGAGATAATGACCACAAGTTTGGAGTCTGTACCACATACTTAACATGCACTTATTTTTTTCAAATGTTTTTCAAGGGTTTGCTTAAACTGTTTTTGAGAGTTTTTATTTAGTGGTGTTTGGTGAAATAATTTCCCTTAAATTTAAAATAACGGGAAAATAAGAAACAATCAAAAAGTAATGTTTCAAAGCTGTTTATTAATTCTTCGTACTGCACAAACTAGCCCCATCCTTTTGGCTACGAGCAGAGCCAGCTGGTAGATCAGACTTTTGCCAAAGCCGGTCGGCAAAACAGCAAAAACGCCCTTCTTGAAAAGGAATGAGCGGAGAGCCTCTTCCTGCTCATGTTTCAACAAAAACTCCAAGTCTAATTCTTCTAAAACTGATTCCAAAGTGGAGTCAAACGTGCGCTGTTCGCTAGCCGTAGCCATCTTTCCTGTTGTGCTTTCTCCAGCGTCGCGCAGCCTTGTCATCACTCCTGCAAAAGCCCGCCCAAAGAATCCAAACAAAAACCTTGCATTGTGATTGGCGGGCACGATTTGATGCCCGGGGTGTTTTGTTGATATGGTGCGAGGCTAGACCCACTCGTAGGCAAAAATATTTTTGGCCTCTAGGCGGGTGGGTCTAGTTTACTAGGCTAGTATTCTATTCCATTCTAGTGGGTTTATTGATGGTATGCAATATTATCATATCGCTTATCCTCCGTGTATTACACCACTGTACCCAATGAAGAATGAGCGTGCAATATTGTTACAATATTGCACGTTGTCAAGACAACATGATGTCACATGTCAGAGCTCAATGACAACTTTTCTGCTGCGCATGCCCACAATCATTTCTTTGTCGGCTGGGAGAGAGAGAGAGAGAAGATGGGGTCAATTCAGTGCTTGGTTTAAGCACTAAATAAATAAACTGAAAACTGAGACTAAAGATGCACTCAACACCGGAAAGGCTACCAAAACTTCATTATATATTCTTCATGCGTATTTACAAGAGAAAAACATACCAATGGGCATTGAAAAAAACTGGAAGAGAGACACGTTGGAGATGTAAAAGTTCAGTGCTAGTGAGTGACTGACAGTTTGTACACAAACATGGCCGCGAGGTTCGCTTCGTTAAAAGCGGAAGATTTAAAGCGGAAGACATATTTTGAAAGAGAAAGACGTGCTAAACACCCGAAAGCCTACCAAATCTTCCCTGGATATTCTTCACACATTTAATCTTCTGCATCAAATATACGGAAAAGCTGTAAGAGAGACACGTCGGAGATGTACGGTAAAACTTCCACGCTAGCGAGTGACTGACAGTTTGTACACAAACATGGCCGCGAGGTTAGCTTCATTAAAAGCGGAAGATTTAAAGAGAAAGACGCGCTGAACACCTGAAAGGCTACCAAAACTTCACTGGATATTCTTCACACATATTTACAAGAGAAAAACTTACCAACGGACATCAAAAAACTGGAAAAGAGACAAATAGCTGAAATACTGTCAAAGTTCTACTTGGACATGAGGAAAAGACTTTTACAAGAGGACTTCACTCGTGGACTTCACTCAGCAAAGCCCTTTCGTTTTGAACAACTGCACTGTAACAATTAAATACGACCAAAAGTAACTTTGAACTTGAACTGTCAGCCTGGATATGGCTTGTATACAAGTTGGGTTGTTGTTCAGGCTTTTTGGACTTGTACCATTTTTACTGTTAGAACTTTGACTTTGTACATGTACACTATATTGCCAAAAATATTTGCTCACCCATCCAAATTATCGGAATCAGGTGTTCCAATCACTTCCATGGCCACAGGTGTATAAAATCAAGCACCTAGGCATGCAGACTGTTTTTACAGTTTGGAGCTGCCCCCTTCCTCTTCCAACATGACTGTGCACCAGTGCACAAAGCAAGGTCCATAAAGACATGGATGACAGAGTCTGGTGTGGATGAACTTGACTGGCCTGCACAGAGTCCTGACCTCAACCCGATAGAACACCTTTGGGATGAATTAGAGCGGAAACTGAGAGCCAGGCCTTCTCGTCCAACATCAGTGTGTGACCTCACAAATGCGCTTCTGGAAGAATGGTCAAAAATTCCCATAAACACACTCCTAAACCTTGTGGACAGCCTTCCCAGAAGAGTTGAAGCTGTTCTAGCTGCAAAGGGTGGACCGACGTCATATTGAACCCTATGGATTAGGAATGGGATGTCACTTAAGCTCATATGTGAGTCAAGGCAGGTGAGCGAATACTTTTGGCAATATAGTGTACATTGGATTGACAGAACATTGAATTACATTTGATCAGAATCAGCATTCAATATTGGTAAGTTACCCCCCTGTTCTTAACTTTTGGTAAAATCTATAATTGTTCCACTGAATGTTTATGTATTATAATAATGGCTAGCTTTTTTTCATGGTATATCAGATATATTCCATTCAGTTACTTGTCTTCGACTCGTTCAATACCACCAGACCACTCAAAGCCAGTCAATATTATTTAATTATTGGTTTGGCTTTTTTTTTTTTTAAGCAAGTTCAATTATAAAGGGATATCGTAGGCTGTTTATGAACCAGGGACGGCGCACATTTGGGTTTGTTCATGTAACTGAACTTTGCGTATTCTTAATGTGCTTTCCAGGTGGTTTGTGTTTAATGCATTTAAGGTGAAACAGTTTTCTATTGCTATTGATGAACTGCATCACAGTACATTTATCACCCAGGTCTTATTATGATCCTAACTCTGTGGTAGCATCAGCGATTTTCTACGCTGTGGTCTGCTGGGGCTGTGGAAGTTCAGAGAGGGACAGGAAGAAACTTAATAAACTGGTCAGAAGGGCTGGCTCAGTCTTGGACTGTCCTCTGGACTCCATTGAGGTGGTGGGTGAGAGGAGGATGTTAGCCTAGCTGACCTCAATCATGGATAACCCCTCTCACCCCCTACATGAGGCTGTGGGGGCTTTAAGCAGCTCTTTTAGTAGTAGACTGCTACACCCATGGTGTAAGAAGGAGAGATACTGCAGGTCATTCATACCTACTGCTGTCAGACTGTATAACACCCACAACTTGTAACGTAGCACCAATAACCTGTTTGTCGTTTAATTTGCACTACTTCACCACTACTACCTCTGCCATCTCTCATCGATGCAATTATTATGTGCAATAATATAGACCCTAAACTATTTTTATGCATACTTTTTTATATTTATATATATATATATATATATATATATATATATATATATATATATATATATATATTAGTGCTGTCAAGCGATTAAAATATTTAATCGCAATTAATGTCGTGACTGTCATAGTTAACTCGCGATTAATCGCAATTTAATCGCACATTTTTGTCACATGAAAAACCATTGTAATTCTCTTATCAGCATAAAAAAGTGAATGGGCTTGCGTTGTACCAGTGTTTTGTTTTTTTATTGCAGAGCATAACACTATGGAGCCGTAGAGGGAACATGGTGAATAAAAAAATAAAGCGTGGGAACGACTTATAAGGCGTGTGCACGAGATATTAATGCGCGTGCACGAGTTATAACCCGTGCGCACGCTTTGCGTTAAGGCGTGCGCTCGGGTAATTAAAAGTGAGGGGACGAGTTACTACGGCTCCGTATAACACGTCACAGCCACTGCAAAGTCGGGCTGGAGCCGCCGATGGGAAAACGAAACCTAAGCCGAGCACCGTGGCTCTTCGTCCCGAGGCGCGGGGCTAGCGCGCCCTGCTGGTTCTTTGGGGGGAGGGCAGAGGACTCTGGCTGTGCGGGGCGTGACATTACAGTCTAGCTGCTATCGTTTTTCTAAGCAAAGTCTCTGTTCTGTTCCAAGCAGTTTCAAAAGCTTATGAAAAACCTACATGTCACAGAGCGTTAATCTCGCGATAAAAAAATTATCGCCGTTAAAATTGAGTCAAGTTAACGCGATGATAACGCGACATTTTTGACAGCACTAATATATATATATATATATATATATATATATATATATATATATATATTAGTGCTGTCAAGCGATTAAAATATTTTAATCACGATTAATGTCGCGACAGTCATAGTTAACTCGCGATTAATCGCAATTTAATCGCACATTTTTGTCACATAAAAAACCATTGTAATTCTCTTATCAGCATAAAAAAGTGAATGGGCTTGCTTTGCACCAATGTTTTGTTTTGTTTTATTGCAAAGCATAACACGTCTTGACACAGCCACTGCAAAGTGAAACCTAAGCCGAACACCGGAGCGGGGCTAGCAAGAGAACCATGAGTGAAATGATCTACTGTTTGAGTTAGTCTCTAATCAGAGAGACAGGTTACACAGTGACGGTAGGCTTGACATGCTTGATTATAATATAAAGTACACTATTATATTAACTTTAAGTTGTTCGTTGATAAATATTGCATTGAATCTGATCTTTACTGTTTCAGCTCACTTAACACATTTTGTACTTTTACACTTTCTGCCTGTTGATGCGTCGCGCTGTCCAATCAGAGGCGGCCAAATTTGCATATTACAGGAAGGATTTCTGGGATAGCATTGAGTTTACAGTTCAGAGGGATCTGGCTTCTTTAAACGCTGTCTTCTTAAAACTGAATGAATATTTAAAAAGAGCCAAATGAGCCAGTCTTTTGAACGGCTCTTTTCAAAGAACGGATCACAAAGATGCGGATCCCATCAAAGAGCCATAAATCCCATCTCTACTAGCGCGCCCTGCCCGCGCTGGTTCTTTGGGGAGGGCAGAGGACTCTGGCTGTGCGGGGCGTGGCATTACAGTCTAGCTGCTATCGGTTTTTTTTTTGCAAAGTCTTTGTTCCAAGTTCCTGGCAGTTTCAAAAGCTTATGAAAAACCTACATCATGTCACAGAGCGTTAATCTCGCGATAAAAAAATTATCGCCGTTAAAATTGAGTCAAGTTAACAAGTTAATAACGCGACATTTTTGACAGCACTAATATTATACACACACACACACACACACACACACAGTCTACCTGTAATGTGCAATTTTTCCGAGCCTCTCAATAAGGCAATTTTTCTATACTTTTTCACGGTAGATAATGCAAATAGCCCTCTGTATTTAATCCTTCATTTGTCTAATTTTTATTTCAGTTTTATTTGTTATCTGTTTGACATTTTCTTGCTACTGTAACACGTGAATTTCCCCGATGTGGGATGAATAAAGTGAATCTAATCTAATCTAACCTAACTTGAATATAAGAGCATACTTTAAGCCCAAACCAACATTTCACAAACCTTTAATTATATGACACACACTCCTTCAAACACTTGAATCCCTAAAGCAATTTAGCGAATTGTACCTCCTCCTGTAGACTCAAAGTAACTCTCTTAAGCCTCTGTCCATATAATTTTATGTAGAGTTGGGCATCCTGGGCTCGGTGAAGTGCAAAGTCCCAGTTATTCCGCCTCCGCTTCTCTCTGATCTCTTCCAGGTTAGCGCTGATGGCAAACATCCACCACTGCCGGCAGCTACAGCAAACCCACCATTACTTACAATGCTACAATCAAAGTTTACCATAATGCCTTGCGTTCTATACTTGAATGGAATACGCCTTACTTTTCTGAGACAGGGACTTTGGGTCTCCACTTATGGAAAAGCATTTCCCTTTCTCGTCTGTCAAGCTCCTTGAGAAAAGCCATTATCTGCTGATACTGAACCTGTATGATAGAAATCACCCATACAGAACTTTTAACAAGAGTTAAAACAAGCGTTTTTCTAGAAACACTTAAAATGCAAGACAAGATATAAAAAGTGCCACAGTGTGTGGGTCATGAATTACCTGAGAAAGGTGCAGTGAGAGGGGCTCTAGCTGCACCTGGCCCTCAATGCGCGGTGTGTGGCGGGATCGTAACGGTTCTTTTGAGGCATTTCTCCTCAACAGTACAGACGCGCACACTGGCTCAAATATATACTGATGCTCCCTGCTCTGCATGCACATGGTCATAGTTTCCTATTTGGGAATGAAGAGAAATGTGATGAAAGAGCACTTATATTATATTACAGTAGAAAACAGTCTTTCTGTAACTACACTGAACAAAAATATAAACGCAGCGGTCCATATTTTATGAAATACAAATGTTCAGATAGAAATTCATTTTCATTTTTATTTTCTATGTGCCCGAGCCCAGTCCAGACGAGAACGTCGTCGCCCAGCAGTCAGGTCCAATCCTCGATGAGGTCTACGTGCATGGAGGCCAGCTTCTCTGAGTCGGTTTCTCACAGTTTGACTGCTGACCCTGCGATTGTGTCTCCCCATGGTCTCATCTGCGGTCCGTGTTGCAGTCCGGCACCGATCACACAGGTGGGTCAGACGGATATGCCGGTCTTGTGCTGGAGTGATGACACGTGACCTGCGTGCATGTGGCATGTTGTCTGTGGTGCCATGCTGCTGAAATCGTCGTCGGAGGCGGACTATCGTGGAATGCACCCCCAATTGACGCCCTACAGCTCTGATGGACATTCCAGCCTGCAGCATGCCAATGGCTCGTTCCCGGTTGATTCTGGTCATCTGTGGCATCTTGACATTTGAACATTTTTGTCATTTTAGGGTGGCCTTTTATTGGCCCCACATAAAGGATGGTCATGACATGCATTACTCAGTGACATTTCTGTCTGCAATGGTCACACCCGACTGGATCATGGATTATCTCAAGTCTGGGCACTGCTCAGAACTTGAGTAGAGGGACATTTTTTTTTTCCAAAAAATGTTTACTGGTATGCTATACTATCATTTGATGTAGGCAGAAAAAAAAAATCAGTATCGGATGTACAAAATAAATAAAATCTTTAGGTGCTGCGTTTATATTTTTGTTCAGTGTACATTATTATAATGTAGTTATTACAGCACCATAGCTTCCCAGATTAGAGATGGCGAAAACTAAAAAAAAATCTTGACTGACCACCGAGCCTCATTAGCCGGTTAAAGTCGGTTAACCTACGAGTTTAAAATTCTAGAATTGGAATTATTAGAATCTATTCTAAATCTAACCGCGAGCATCCGCACACTCAGTCCCAGTCGCTGCCCTCCACTCACACTACCTTTTCTACAGCGCGAAACATTTAGTCAAACGCGGCACTGATGTCGAGGGGTTTGTGTTGGAGCGGAGGACAAATGGCTCCAGCTTAAAATAAAGTCAGGTGCTAGAAGAAGTACATAACATTCAGTGATGGGAATAACGGCGTTAAAATAAAGGCTGTTATAACGCTGGGTAATCTAATTAATTAGCTACAATCGTTATAACGCCGTTACCAATATCAACACGCCGTTACTGCATGGTATTGAAGTTGCTCTGAAGCAGTCACCGACTTGGCTCACAGACATAAAAGCTGCGTTTGTCACTCCACCTCCAGACACCGCTGTCATTTCATTCTCTCCCCTTCCGTCCAAAAGTCGGCATCTGCGCCTTTAGTTTGTGTGGAGAGATATGATCTGCAATAACATTCATTGTTGGCTACAGACCGAAACATACTTTCAGAATGCACTGGCCAAGGCAGGACTAAACTCGATATGCCTTCTAATAATAATTAAAAAAAAAAAAAAAAACAGAATAGTAATTTGTAAGCTAAAAAGTCTGGCCTGATACTTTTTGAGACTTTTCTTTCGCCGAGTGGCAGCTGTCTTTAACTGGGGCGGGAGATGACTGAATGGGTGTTTCTGATTTGTCAGCTGTCGTCCTTACACCGCATGGCATGCCCCAAGCGTTTACAACACAGAATTCCAGGTTCTCCGCTCCAAAATCGGCAGCTTCAAAACGATTGATTTTTTTTTTTAACCGACAACCAAAAAAAAAATTAACCGGTTGACGTTGATTCGGTCAACCACCGGTCATCGGTTAACATCCCTATCCCAGATAAATGTTCAAAACACGCTACCTGTATTTCAGACAGAGGAAGATCCCCGAGCATGGTGCACTGTGTGTCCCAGTACACACTGAACTCCTCGATCTCCAGCTGCTTTTGCCGCGTGAGCTTCTGAGTCTATGAGCAGAGAATCGTCATATTAGTCGGCTCTGTGGAGTTGTGTTATCGTTTCTATATCCATCATCGAACATGTATGCTTCTTACAGGTTCTTTGGAGGAGTTCTGTGCTGATACATTCTTAATACAAAATCCAAAGGCAAAGGGCTTTTCTGGGTTTGAGAAGTCATCTTCAAACCGTAGGTGCACACCTTGAATCTTCAGCTACAACACAGAGGAAGGCCACAAAGTCGGGATTTGTATTTAAATGACACCTGAACTTAACTGAAACTCATCGACATGCATGCTACTGAGGGAAAAGGTTACCTCGATATTCTCCACTATCCTGGTGACAACAGATGCAGTGACCGAGTACCAGTACGATTCACCCTTCTGCTCACGTTCACTCTGAATGACGAAGACAGGTTATAAAAGTTTATTTTCCTTCAGAAGGCAGGTAAACCAGTGGCTTTGCGTTTACTTATGTGCATTACTGTTTCTAGTTTCACTACCTTCCATTTGTCCTCTAAAGCTTTGAGCAACCGTTTCTTCTGCTCCCGCTCTGCTTCCCTTTCTTGCTCCTCATCGTATTCCTGGGGACGGGCAGGGCCAATAATTAGGTTCAGCTGAGACATAGAGATGACCCATGGCTCACTATGAGGGCGATAGAAGGGGATCTGAAGCACAATCTTCCCAATGAAACCTGCACAAAACGAGAAATGTAAAACATATATTGGGTTATGCATTCATTCATCTTTAGTAAGCTCTTCCGGATCAGCGTTGTGGTGGATCCGGAGCTTATCCTGGGAACACTGGGCATGAGCCATGATGCCAGTCCATCACAGGGCATCGTGCATGCACACATTCACCCAATAATTCACAATAAGGGGCATTTTAACATAATCAGTCTACCCAGGGGCGCCGCTAGAAATCTTGGGCCCTATGAAAGATTACAATTTAGGGCCCCCCGGTAAAATTTGCAAGCTCAAGCAACTGAATTTCAAGTCTGTTTTTGGCTGGCACTTCTACTTTTCTATGCATGTGATCAGCTACCTATCAAGTTTAGGTGATACAATTATTTGGTATATGAACAGTTTAAATGCAGAACTGTCAGAATTAGACTGAATAGACTGTTGCCTTAAAATGAAAATTCTATGATATATATGGAAGATATATGTGACCCCTCACCGAATCCAGGGACACATGTCGGCCGAAACGAATCCGAGATAATCGCAAAAGAAGCATTTTTTTTCGAAATTTGTGATTGTTTTTTTCCATCATGTTCAAGTTGAGATCTTGAAGAATGCAATCAGTATTTCAGATAATAGATTGTTTTGTTGGAAAAGCATACATTTTTTGTTGCAAATTGTCTCGTTTTTGTCAGGACTGTAGCCTGCTGGGGGGTGTGGGTAAATTACCATATGGGCCATTCACATGATGATTTAAGTCTTTTGGGGTTTTTTCCGCGAATCAGCTGTATGATGCGAGTTGAGCGCATGGCTACTTAGCTGCATACAGGCATGTAATTTCACTATGGAATGAGCAAGCTAAACAGAGCGCAGAGGAGCTGAAACACCGTGAAGCAAACAGACACACGGTATTTACATCAGAGATAACCATTTCTAGCAAAAAAAAAAAAACGCAACCTCGTTTTCCAGATTGAATGGAATACTTGAATGATCGGATGATACACGGACCGTTCTAGGATTACATTCCATCGGAGGCATTGGTGTGTGCAAGGCGCCGTTTCTCTTTCTGATGGGGTGAGTTTATTAATCTAAGGCTGTGTGGTTATTTTTGCATGTAACGGAGAGTGTTGTGGTTTGGTTAAGCCTAGGTCACAACCGGACGTACGATTTTTTGGCTGTGTGATTTTTGGCGTTTCCCAAATCGCTGCGTTTTTTTTGTTCGTGGAGAAAGATGCGCGTTGGCCGTAAGTTTGTCTTGCAACCTGAAAAAAACGTAAGCGCCCGTAGAATTTGTTTGACATGACAAAGAACCTCTGCGGCCGGTCTGCGGCTCGAAAATCAGCACATCACACGCGCGCTCTCGTGCATTTCTTGCGTTTTTTGCATGTAGACCGGCCGTAGGAGCACGTACTGTACGGCCGGTTGTGACCGAGGCTTTACATGAAACTAGTGTTGTGTTAGTTGTGTCATCGTGCTATCTTTCTTTCTTACGGTGTGAGTAATTTTTCAACCACAAAACGTTAAAGTATACTTTAGGACTTATTTTTGTACTTCATAATTGTTTTGGGCATACTTTGCATGGAAGGAAAATTGACGTGGTGATCTTTGTTTACATGAAAGTAGTATCGTGCTAGCTCGTAGGGGGTAGGGCTTTCCTTAATATCATGCAAATGAGCACCATTATGTGCCCTCCCTGCACCCAGAGTAACTGAGATGGAAAACTTTGAGGGCGAGTTTCTCCTTTTTCTGTTTTAAGAGGTATGCACTTTCAAAAGGCCACACATTCTTCAAATATTGTCAGATCTCCACATGGAAGGCATCATTGGAAAGCTTAGAAACTGTACTTTCTGAATCTGTCAATAACTCGAAATGCCCCCGGGCAGACATGTGTCCCTGGATTCTATGATCTGCCACATACATATATATATATATATATATATATATATATATATATATATATATATATATATATATATATATATTTTTTTTTTTTTTTCTTTTATGAGCAACTATTATTAGGCCACTCAGTAGCCTATGGAGTTCATTCAATCCAAATGTTTGTGTTGAGAGAAATTGCATGCATCACTGTATCAGTATGGATTTATAACATTCTGTATGCACATTATGGATACTCCAGAGCCCTCCAGCAATCATCAATAATCAGGATTACAAAATGTATTCCTTTGTTTCCTCCATTTATTGACTTATTGTATGTGATCAAATGTATGCCTTGACGAATAACTACACTAGTTTTTTTGATACAATTATGCCGCTTTTCCACTACAAACGCGGCTGAGCCGTGCCGTGCCGAGTCGAGCTGAGTCGGGCTGTTGGAGTTGCATTTCGACTACAACCGCGCTGAACCGTGCTGGCTGGAAGTGGGTGGACACATTGGGTGGAGTTAGCAAAAGTGGGTGGACGTCAGGTGATGTCGTTAAGCAGCGCAAACAGTGACATCAGTGACAGTGGCGGAACAAGTCAGAGCCGGGCCGGGGGCGGGGCAAATGACCGGGCCCTTTATTAAAGCTTATCATAACATCATTTTAGGCTACAAAATGTCCGCAACTGCGGTGTTTACCAATTTCAACACTACCGGGTGCAACTATATGTTATTTAGCACATCAAGTCCTTCAAACGAACATGTAACTCAGAAACAAAAAACATTAGGATACTGTACATGGCTCATAATAAAACATCAATAGCCTATACTGCGCACATTATTTGAAGGGCATACGAATGAGCGCTCAGAGGTTGCAACGGTGACAGGAAGAGTCAGAAATAAAAGGAGGGCGGTGCAAACCTCACTGAATGCACTGTGTTTACCAATTTCAACACTACGGGGTGCAACTATGTTATTTTGTACATTAAGTCCTTCAAACGAACATGTAACTCAGAAACAAAAAAACATTAGGCGACATACTGTACATGGCTCATAATAAAACATCAATAGCCTACTGCGCGCATTATTTGAAGGGCATACGACGAGCCTTGCGCTCCGCGAACTCGTGCACGATGCTCTGTATGTCACTGATTCAGTGATCTTTTCAGCGGTAGTCTCACGACCCGGATAGTAAACAATAAACATGGAGGACATGGAGTCGTTAGTGTTGCTGGTCTTGGTGCTGTGGCTTGTTGTCACCGACAACGCCAACAGATACTGGCAAGAGCGTATAGATGAGGCGAGGCGCATAAGGCTTCAGAAATTCTCGTAATTATTCTTCTTCCGGGTTTGCGGTGTTTACAGATCCCAGCGCACTCGCGGGACGTGTGTGGGCATGTGAGGACACTCCTCCTCACCAATCAGTGCACAGGGGAGTGTCTGCTCACGCCCCCAGCCTCACTCAGCACGGCTTGGCTCGCTTCAGCCCCACTCCAAAACGGTGCGAGTTTTAGGGGCTAAGCAGGGCTGAAACGAGCTGAGTCGTGCTGGTTTTTGGTAGTCGAAACGCGAGCCGTGTCGGGCTGAAGTGAGCTGAAGCGAGCTGAAGTGAGCTGAAAAAGGGTAGTGGAAAAGGGCCATTACATAGTGCACTGCAAGAAATCCACTAAGTGTTTTTGGTTTCTTTTAGGCATCACACATTTATTAGAAAACACAGCAAATGTTCAAATATTCAAGTTAAATACTTAGCAACAGTATCAATAAATCCACACATGAACAATAGCAATGATATCTCTGACCACAGCTAATGTGCAAAATATTAAAGTTAAATACTTAACAATATCAACAAATCCACACATGAACAATGGCAAAACATCTAGATTTAATTATACAATAAAGATACCTATGAAAAAAGGTGATTTTTTTCACACACAGTGTGATATCCGGACTTCATAATTCATCACACCCGCTCCTGCTTAGCATCTTCTAGAATGTTCACCTCTGTTGCGCACATAGAAAAACTGCCAGCTACTCTAAGCTGTGCTAATAGCGGCGCTGCGCACACACGGAGCTACACATTTCACTGTCCCGCTCCCAGAATCAGACTGTACCATTAGTAAAAAGGGTGGAGGGGTGAAATGACTATATCATAAATAATTCAAGAAAAATGTTATAGCAAATCATAACCATGTATAATTTGCATATTTTAACAGATGAAATGAAATATTTTATTTCAAAAACTTACACAAGGCAATACTATTAAAAGAATATTAATATCCCTCACAGGCCCCCCTGTCAGTGCCAGGCCCTTAGAATCGTCCTACCTAACCTTCCCCCCCTAGCAGCGCCCCTGAGTCTACCTACTGACATGTTTTTGGGTGATGACAGAGAAGCAGAGGGCTCGGGGGAGAACCAACGCAGATGTAGGGAGAACATGCAAAAGTGCACGCAGACTGTAACCCGAGCTCAGAATCAAACCGGAGACTCCGGAGCTGAGAGGCAACAATGCAGCCTGCTACCTACTACATCCCTGTATGTAGCCAATCTCCTTAAATATTCAAAATAATATTACAATGTCAAATCCCTGATCAATTAAAATTGAGGTTTGTGTGTTTGAATCAATATCCCACATTCCTTTTATCCTTTACTGACACCAACGATCACAATGTAAACACTCAGCAATTATTGGATGAGGTTGAACAAAATATCGTGATTTGTTAGTGGTGAGCAAGCAATTAATTTTTTGCCGATGCCAAAGGCAGACACTAATAAATCAGGATATTCTGTAAAAACTGAATTTAACAAGATCAACTGTGAGCTACTGCTCACTTGCGTATCCCCCCCGCTTATATCAGAATGCAAGCAATCGAAGGAATTGAGATCTTGCAGTCACGTGACCGGAAAGTACACAACCCCCATCTTGTCGGTCAAAAACACCGCTGAATACTGCTGCACTCGTGTACAGAATGGAACAATTTCAACCGACGGACTACACGGCTCATTTTTCTAATGAACAGATAACTAGATATATGTCTAAAATAAACGATCTACAGATTTGTGACCCTTATGGCTTTCCGGACGGAGTTTTCACGACCGGATTTTGTACTGCCAGCGGAATACCCGGACGTGTATAATTACTTCATTAACTTTCCCTCGCTGTTCAGTGGTGAAGCACTGCGTGCTTATAAATCTCTGGACAGTTATCTTTACAGAAATTCAGGATTTGTCAGCGACTCAGATGTGGCATCTTGTAAACAAGAATCCTCATTGGATGGGTAAGTCACTTAAGTATTGAGTATAGCACTGACCAGCCGATTATAGAATAGAATAAGGTAATTCCAAATCGTCCGTCTTGTTTACATGGATCTGGCGTTGGAGAGGTAGAGGCTTGGCAGTGGAGATTTGAGTAGCTGTTTTCTGAGCTTAGTCAACAAGCCGGCTCTGCCTGCAGCCTCGCTTTTGCTCCCGGCACCGCCTCCTTCGCTTTGCTTCCGATAACAATCCACGGAGACCCCGCTGGTCTCGCTATCTTGTCCGGAATGTTTTTTTTTTCTCGTCCGGAATGTTGTGCATGCGATGGAAATCGCTACAAACCGTCATTTTCTGCTGGAAACCAATGTCCAGTAAGTCCATACGGTTGTAGTGGATATTGAAGTCCGGTACAGACGAACAACACGCAAAAATACACACAAAAAACATAAAAATCGTGCACAGGTAGGGAGAGCTTGTAGCCGCAGCCGTTGTGTTTCCAGAAGAAAAGGTAGAAGTAAAAGCAGAAGTAGAACCAGAAGTAGAAGGCGGAATATGGCGTTTGACCGACACGATGGCGTCTGTCACAATCTGGATCGGCTGTGACGTCACATGCAAGTGCTCCATAGGACACTTATTATAAATGTTGACTTCAACAAATAATTAACCCTGAAACAAGCAAGTAAAGAGCAGTGTTCTCCCCAGGGATTTCAAATAGCATCCTGGTAAACTGTCATTTTGAAATCGTATTTTGCTTCATGAAATAGCATCAAAATCCATCCTATACGTTTCGTAAATGCATTCAGTCGGTAAACAGGAAGTCGATGTGGGACAGACCTGAAAACGGTATACACGGTATAGAACCCCAAGCTGAAGCTCAGTACCAAATATCAAGCAGTTGTGATTTGTAGTTGCTGGGAAAAATGTTACAAGAATTTTGTAAATCCACGCTATATACGTTTCGTAAATACATTCAGTCGGTAAACAGGAAGTCGATGTGGGACAGACCTGAAAACAGTATACATGGTATAGAACCCCAAGCTGAAATTTGGCACCAAGTGGCTATAATTTGTGGTTGCTGAGAAAAAGGGTGCTTCGGATGGATGGAGATACGGATGGACAGAGGTAAACCAGTATTAACCCCCCCCCCCAGAGCAGGGTATAATAGCTGTTAAAATTCGTCAATCTGTATTCAATAATGAGATCGGTCTGTATGACTGGCATTTGGTGGGATCTTTGCCATCTTTACGGTATGCATTACCACTATAGTAGGGGGCCATAGTTCCAGATTGTAATGCATGATAGTAAGCGTGTAGTAGTAAGGGTGATATAACCGCTATAAAAGTTTTATAAAAATTTGTTAATATACCCGGCTGGGCCGGGGCTTTTATTGTTTTTCAGTGTGGAAATTATCTGACGTATTTCCAGTTCCGTGATTGGTTCATCCAATTCTCTTGCCATAGATTCATGTAGCTCTTTGTGGCAGCATGGGCGTGGTCAAGCGTCGGTCTGTGAATGGAGGGCGGAGTCAGGGAAGGTAAGTGGTAGAATCACTGCACCTGATGGGAATTAACATGTGTTTGTGTGTCTTCCCCAGTGACCGCGCCCTATAAGAGGAGAGGGAGAGCAGAGAAAGGGAGCTCTCCCCCAACCCGAACACTGGTGTGCGTGGCTGGGAGAGTGAATGTTGAACGCTGAAAAGCAAGAAAATAAAGAGTTTTACAAAGAACTCGGTTCTGGCCTGCCGTGCTTCTGTGCTCCACCCACCTGCTCAGATTCTACACTCTTAATTTGATGTCTTTTAAAAATTGTGCCAATTCCTCATTTATGCAAGTATCTGTATTTTTATACAGGGTCTTATAAAATTCTGCAAAGGACTGTGATATTTCATCCGGTTTTGTGAGAGTTGAATTATTATCCTTTAATTCCTGTACTATATTAGATGATTGTTGTTTTTTAAGTCTTAAATGCTAGTAACCTGCTCGCCCTATTACCATTTTCGTAGTATTTTTGGCTAATAAACCTTAAATTGCCCTCTATTTTTTAATTAATTAAGCTGGTTAGGTCCCTGTGTGCCTCTTTAAGATTATTCAATAAGCTTGAGGTTGGGTTTCTTTTGTGTTGCTGCTCAAGCTGCCTTATTCTGTCTTCTAGCTCTCGCTGTTTTTCTTCCCTTTTTCTTTTTCTGGCGCTTGTAAAGGAAATGATTCGGCCTCTAATATATGCCTTTGCACAGTCCCATAGAGTAAGGGGCAGGGCAGGAATTTCACGAGGGCCACGGCCCTCATGCCCTCTCAATTTGGCCTTGTGCCCTTGGAAAAAAATATCTGCTGTAAGGCCACAGTGGCCTTGATGTCCTGCAGTTTTGTAGTCTGCCTCGTGACTGCCAATAGGCTTTAACATCACCTGTGTCTATTGAGAAGAAAATACGTCTTTTGATGACATTCTGGATTCTTATTGGGCAACTCATCAGTGGTGGATCGGACTCGAGCCTGGCATGAACCGCTCCGACGTGCTATAATGACACCAATCTATCACCAGCCAACCAGGAGACTTAATCAAACGCATCCCCCGCCCACTTGTGTCCGTGTCTGAGACGTTGAATTTTCACAGAAGGAGGGAAGAAGTTGACTGAGGTAAGACTGTGTGATAAATTAACAAACGAATAAGATAGGAATTTCAACATATAGGGCTTAAGTTTGTTACCGTTAAATAAGCACTGCTTGTACAGTAACGTTATGTCGTTATAACGTTGACCCACTTTTAACGTGCCGAGTACCGACTGTAGCTGGTAACAAATGCTAATTAGCTTGCTGTCAAGTTTTTCCTTTGTTGAGCTTTAAGCGTAAGGTCATGGATGTTACGACTGCTTGTTCCTGCCGTAATATATGTGATATGTGCTGTTGTCTGTTCATAGCTACTTTTTTAATCTATGCAGTTAGATTAAACTTTGTTTTGTTACTAGTATTGTATGTTTCTTTTGAACTTTGGGGTTAACAGTGTAATAGTGTTGCAGTGTTCTGCAAATTTGCAATTTAATATTTCAGATCTTGAGACATGAAAGTCTCATCATCTCATCTCATCATCTCTAGCCGCTTTATCCTTCTACAGGGTCTCAGGCAAGCTGGAGCCTATCCCAGCTGACTACGGGGTACACCCTGGACAAGTCGCCAGGTCATCACAGGGCTGACACATAGACACAGACAACCATTCACACTCACATTCACACCTACGGTCAATTTAGAGTCACCAGTTAACCTAACCTGCATGTCTTTGGACTGTGGGGGAAACCGGAGCACCCGGAGGAAACCCACGCGGACACGGGGAGAACATGCAAACTCCACACAGAAAGGCCCTCGCCGGCCCCGGGGCTCGAACCCAGGACCTTCTTGCTGTGAGGCGACAGTGCTAACCACTACACCACCGTGCTGCCCAGACATGAAAGTGCTATTTTAAAAAATAAAAGGTCAGAAATGTTTTCTTTGTCGTCTATTTAGTTCATTTTATTTCTTCAATAATTTTCCTTGATTGAGAAATCGGTCTGGGCTCTTACGGGTTAATCAGTAGCCTGCATGCTAGTATATGTTCCATTTACAGTCAAACATTTTGATGGACTCCAGGCTCAATTTTGATTAATCAAAAATCTGCGTAGTAGTACAGTCTGAAGATGCTCTTGCACACATTTGGTGTCAATTGAACAAAAATTATGGGAGGATATAGGTTTGTTTTTCACCTTTATTATTGGATAAAACAGTGTAGAGACAGGAAATGAGCGGGAGAGAGAGACAGGGAGGGATCGGGAAATGACCCCGGGCCGGAATCGAACCCGGGTCCCCGGATCCACGGCACGGCGCCCCATCCACCCGAGCCACGACGCCCCGAGGATATAGGTTTAATAAGTTTTACAATTTTTGAAGTGAGTGATGGATTGATAAGTTTAGATGTGTTCAATACTTTCTTATCTTCACACATAATAGTGTAGATGTTTCTTTACCTGCTTGATAGTTTCGACTGAGACGCCAATCTTCCTCAGAAGAGTCATTAGTCCTTAAATTAAATTCATTATAGACGTGAACTTAAAATCATTGTTTTATTTTATGACCTTGGTGCTCTGGCTTTTGGCCTTCGTGCCCTCAAAAAATTGACAGCACAAAAGGCCAAGTGGCCTTGCCCCTAAAATGACGAAATTCCAGGCCTGGTAAGGGGTGATATTTCAGGCGAGGTATTAGTATCAAGATAATTTTTTAGTTCAGTTTTTATAAATGCAATGAATTCTCTATCATTAAGGAGTGACGCATTTAATCGCCATTGTTTAGTTGATGGCCTGTTACCAATGTTCCATGACAATACAAGAGGAGCGTGATCGGATAATGTAATTGGGGGGATCTTTATGTCAACTACTCTATAAGATTCTACCTTAGGAGTGAAAAAGAGGTCCATTCTGGAGTATGAGAAATGCCTATGGGAAAGAAAGGTGAAGTCTCTGTCTAGGGTGTTTGCTTCTCCAAATGTCCACCAGACCAGATTCTGTTGATAAATGCCTAAGCATATTGCTCATCTTAGAAGTAGAAGTGTTAGATACAGGTTGTCTATCCAAATGTTGGGACATGACGCAGTTAAAACCTCCTCCTAACAGTAAAATACCAGAGCTATGCTGTAATATTATGGAGAAGATTGTACGAATAAAGCTAGGCTCATCCTCATTTGGAGCATATATATATATATATATATATATATATATATATATTCATAAGGCAAACTTCTACTCCATCAATCAATCCATTCACCATTATAAATCTCCCTGCAGAGCCTTTATGAATTTTGGTCATAAATTTATGTCACAGTTGTCCTGTGGGGCACAGTTTCAGGCTGCATCTCGGACATGCAGCTGTGCAAACAGTCCTTAAAGAACAAAGTTCGCTTTGGTTTGGGCTGAAGCCAAACAATATTCCTGAGTCGGTAGATATGCACCTCGAGCTGCCCCAGAACCTCAGATCAATATATAAAATAAAGACACCTTAAACTCAATAACTTGTGTTTCAAATGTAACTGTATGTTGTAGTAACTTTTGCCAAAACGGCGGGCAATCATGTACTTTTAAAGGTCTGATGACACGAACATGACTCTATGCAATTTCTTAAATAAACTATACAACATGGCAAACATGTTAGATTTCTGTTATAATTACGTGAAAAGAAGCTGTTGTTACGCGAATATCCAACTTTTAATTGCACAGCGCAAGAAAACTGGGTCCGTGGCTCACGGCCATGCTGTGACGTCAGCGGAAGAACACGCTGCAGTTCACTGGCTGTTCTACTCAATGGAAATGGCGCATAATTTCTAAATTTTTTCTACATATTCTTGAAGTCGGTCATCGGGGTACTTGCTACCGTTCCCTAACAACGCATGGCAAAGGGTAAAGTGTAGTGTTGCTACGAGTACTTGCTAAAGCCTCCGGTGGAAGATCCTCGATGTGCTGATAAGACATACAGTTCTATATAAAACACACAAGTGTCACGATAATCACAAAACAGATGCAAATTGTTAAAATACCTAATTTTTAAGCAATCATGTGTTGATCTCTTCCGAATAGAATCTATGATAGCCTACCCTCTTTACCCTTTGCCTCTCGTTGCTAGGCGGCAGTTACATGAAAGCCGCAAGCTTTCACAAGCAAATACATGACTGATATCACGCCGACTTTATGATTACATTTATGATTATCATGAATGTGTACTCTATGATGTGTACCCTATGAGCGCTCTGGAGCGAGTGACTTCCAAGATGGCCGTGCAGACCGCAGTGTTACTATTTTTAGCATCATGTCGGAGCACTCTATAGCTCTACGTACCTTTATCTTATGTCGTTTCTCAACACATGTTCTGACAGGAGGACTGTCTTTGGAGGAGTCGCCTTGTCCCAGGCGACTGCTGGATCCGGCATAGCTACTAGTAGACCCCCTCCGGAATACTGTAGGCACTGCTGATGGTAGTAACACACGTTTGTGCTGAACTGAACACCCAAGAGATTCTTTTAAGCTGGGAAGGGTGTCAAAACAATCCAAATCGAAGTGTTCAGAGCACAGGACGGATGTTGGTGAGGGCTCCCACTTGACACGAGTGCGCCTGACTTGCTTCACCCACTTCGCATGCAGCTCGGGATCTCTGGGAAACTTGAATAAACTTACCCCATCCTTGTGGGTTTTGGAGCAAAAGCCGGCAACACAACGCGAAGGCATAATAACTACAACCCCGATTCCAAAAAAGTTGGGACAAAGTACAAATTGTAAATAAAAACGGAATGCAATAATTTACAAATCTCAAAAACTGATATTGTATTCACAATAGAACATAGACAACATATCAAATGTCGAAAGTGTGACATTTTGAAATTTCATGCCAAATACTGGCTCATTTGAAATTTCATGACAGCAACACATTTCAAAAAAGTTGGGACAGGGGCAATAAGAGGCTGGAAAAGTTAAAGGTACCAAAAAGGAACAGCTGGAGGACCAAATTGCAACTCATTAGGTCAATTGGCAATAGGTCAATAACATGACTGGCATCTTGGAGTGGCAGCGGCTCTCAGAAGTAAAGATGGGAAGAGGATCACCAATCCCCCTAATTCTGCACCGACAAATAGTGGAGCAATATCAGAAAGGAGTTCGACAGTGTAAAATTGCAAAGAGTTTGAACATATCATCATCTACAGTGCAGAATATCATCAAAAGATTCAGAGAATCTGGAAGAATCTCTGTGCGTAAGGGTCAAGGCCGGAAAACCATACCGGGTGCCCGTGATCTTCAGGTCCTTAGACGGCACTGCATCACATACAGGCATGCTTCTGTATTGGAAATCACAAAATGGGCTCAGGAATATTTCCAGAGAACATTACCTGTGAACACAATTCACCGTGCCATCCGCCGTTGCCAGCTAAAACTCTATAGTTCAAAGAAGAAGCCATATCTAAACATGATCCAGAAGCGCAGACGTCTTCTCTGGGCCAAGGCTCATTTTAAAATGGACTGTGGCAAAGTGGAAAACTGTTCTGTAGTCAGACGAATCAAAATTTGAAGTTCTTTACGGAAATCAGGGACGCCGTGTCATTTGGACTAAAGAGGAGAAGGACGACCCAAGTTGTTATCAGCGCTCAGTTCAGAAGCCTGCATCTCTGATGGTATGGGGTTGCATTAGTGCGTGTGGCATGGGCAGCTTACACATCTGGAAAGACACCATCAATGCTGAAAAGTATATCCAGGCTCTAGAGCAACATATGCTCCCATCCAGACGATGTCTCTTTCAGGGAAGACCTTGCATTTTCCAACATGACAATGCCAAACCACATACTGCATCAATTACAGCATCATGGCTGTGTAGAAGAAGGGTCCGGGTACTGAACTGGCCAGCCTGCAGTCCAGATCTTTCACCCATAAAAAACATTTGGCGCATCATATAACGGAAGATATGACAAAAAAGACCCAAGACAGTTGAGCAACTAGAATCCTACATTAGACAAGAATGGGTTAACATTCCTATCCCTAAACTTGAGCAACTTGTCTCCTCAGTCCCCAGACGTTTACAGACTGTTGTAAAGAGAAAAGGGGATGTCTCACAGTGGTAAACATGGCCTTGTCCCAACTTTTTTGAGATGTGTTGTTGTCATGAAATTTAAAATAACCTAATTTTTCTCTTTAAATGATACATTTTCTCAGTTTAAACATTTGATATGTCATGTATGTTCTATTCTGAATAAAATATGGAATTTTGAAACTTCCACATCATTGCATTCCGTTTTTATTTACAATTTGTACTTTGTCCCAACTTTTTTGGAATCGGGGTTGTGTGTATATTATATATATATATATATATATATATATAAAAAATAATGTATACTAATAATGACAAACTGAACACCTGTCGCATCAACAACAAACTGGTAAGTGAGGAGGAAGGTTCTTTCGCTGACGTCATATAGCCCCTCCTCCTCATTCGTCTCCTGGGTGCTGCAGCCCTGTCAAATTTGCCCAAATAGCCGCGTTTTTTATCATAACTTGTAAAATAGGCGCCTTCGTGAATTAATATATGGATCATCGGGAATTACTTTTTATGTTATAAAACATCGCCAAAGATGTCAAAAACGTGTCATCAGACCTTTAAGTAGGCTGTGTTGATAATCTCGGGCTCTCACTTATTCATTGCACCATATGCAAAGGACATACCCCCATTTTAATCAGCTCGCTTTCTCACAATAGATCGCATATCCTATCACACTGCCATAAAGGTCGTAGTCATAACATAGAGGTATTTTTTTCTTATATTCAGACCTGATGCCTGTTAAGGATACGGTCACTCAGTGCTCCGGTCCATCAGCTGGAAGGATGCGTTTCTTTATATAGTCCATTGCCTTAGTAGCATCCACGAACTCCCGCTCGTCATTGCTGCTGGAGATGCGGAGCCTGGCCGGATACAGCAGACCGTAGCGGACCCCAGGTTTCCCTCGAAGCATCTTTCTGGCGGCCCTGGCTTTGGCAACATTAGCAGCGTAGTCTGGGAATATAGCGATCAGGTTTCCGTTGTAGTTGAGTTGGCCGCCCCGGCCTCTGGCTTTCCTCAGGATGTCCATGGCATCTCCCTCGTTGTGTAGCTTTGCAATAATTACACAGGGCTTGTCTCCGGGTCTTCTTTGTGTCAGGCTGCGGTGTGAGCGTTGGATTAATACCTCTCCGTCCAGGTGTAACACTTCTCTGAGGAGTTTGGAGACCGCGGTGGGAGAGCTCGACCCCGGCTCTTCAGCTACACCCGTGCTCCGAATGTTTCCTCTCCTCATTCTGCCCTCCATGTCCTCACACTTTCCTTTTAAATCTTTAACCTGCTTCTTGAGGTCCGTTACCGTAGTTTGCACAGACACAACTTCATCCGACCACGCTGACAGTCCGACCTTGACAGCCTTCATATTAGCTTTCATATGCTCAACCTCTGTGCGGATAACGGTTGTGTTGTTAGCTATCTCAGTTTTCACGTCTTTTATTTCCTTCTTCAGCGATTCAAAATCCTCCGCCAGCGCGCTCTTCAATTCTTTTCTAATAACTGACGATATAGCTTTTCTTAATGAGAAGAGGATGTCCGCTTTGATTGTTGCGGTGTCCATGCTTGTACTTACTTCAGGTACAGGTGGGGTCAGGTTGGATTTGTCTGGACTTTTAGCCGAGGAGGTTTTAGGCCTTGTGTTAGACCGACATTCGTATTTTCGGAGAGTTGCTGCCATGAACGTTGGTTCTGCAACCCTCTGACCTCGCCGAGTGGTGTTAATTACACAGTTACCACATTTAGTTTATATTTTCGAGCGTAGATGTCATGTATGTTAATCGTCAAAATTCTGCAGGAGCTCACAAAAGTCCGTCTTACCCCATTGTGGCTCACTAGCGCCCCCCACAGGAATAGTTAAGCATTAACAATAAATCTAATATAGCAATTTTTACGATTAAAGTGATTCATATAGGTAGCGGTCTGAGTGAATGACCTTGATGTCCCTGACATCAGAGCAAGAAGTCTATCGGTCTCATCGCCATTTCCGCTATACTAAAACACAGAGCTGACTGCAACTCCGATCCTCCATTTTGAGCTAATTTATCGTCATGCCACGCAGATGTGTTGCTGGCGGGTGCAGCAACACGACAGAAGGTAGATTTACGTTGCATTCATGGCCCAAGAAGGTTCAAACTGCAAAGATTTGGACGCGTTTTGCGAGAAGTTCACGGGCACATTGGGCGGCTACGAAGTGATATCTCCTCTGCTCTGCACATTTTACTGAAGACTCGTACGAGACCTCTGATCTGTTGAGGAGCGTTGGCTATAAGCCTGTATTGAAAGAAGGTGCAGTACCAACAATTAAAGGAAAAGAAAACTATAAGAAAAGGAAAGCAAGCTCAGTTGCACCAGTTCTCCCAGAGTGTGAGCCGAGGGTTGTTGCTAAAACCCGGGACAGAACGAGATGTGGCATATCGCTCGGGCAGTGACCTCCCCGAGATTGTTGCTAAAACCGTTGACATCCTGTCCCATCCCGGGTTTTAATAATTGCCTGAGCCGAGCAGTAATGGTGGAGTACTCAGTATGGAGAAAATGGAGAATGAGTGGACCAGCCGTCTGATTTTTCCCCTGGATTTGCTTGCCTCAGCAGCAATATCTCGCTGTTACGTGGAAAAAGCAAATGAACAAAGAACTGAAAGTCAGATTGTTTCAAAACAATTGGCCACAAGGTCGGCCTTCAAGAAGCGAGAACACAGACGGGTAAGAAGCGACTCTCCTTTGGATACAAAACAACAAAAACAACAACACTTGTTGTTTACCTGCATTTAGATTAATACATGTAACTTGTATTGTGTGTTTAAGTTAGCGGTATAAGATTATTTAATTTGCTTCAGAATGTGATTGTCTCAGTTCATCTGATTATTTAATTAGCCTTTTACGTTTTATCAGTGAAAATGCATGCATGTACATGTATGTTGCATAAGTTATAACACCTATCCTGTTTTAATAAGAGTCAACCCACAATCATTGGAGTCAAATCAGTCTTAGTTGAGCAAGTCGGTAACAGTATTTCTTACTTTCACCATAAATTTTTATTGATATGACTTCGGTCTATAGCTGTAAAAGGCCTCGGCCTTAAAACCGGTTCCCGCTGTGACGTCACGCACTCAGGGCTGGCTGGCACAGCAGGGCAGCTCGAATGCCAACTTTGCGGTCGATTTTAACTGTCAAAAATATATTTTTTAAATTCCCATTTATGCAGCATACAAGAGTCAAGGATGGAGATACTATCCACTCAGAAACGTATTTAAAAATAAAGGTTATGCGTATCTCCTTTAAGCTAGAGGTGTGGATTGTCATTTTTATTTTCTGAGCAAGCTGCATTTACAGCTATTCCACTGTCTTCCTGATTAACTTACACATACATGTGTGCACACACTGCCAGAGCTGGGTCAGAACACGACCATGCTGCTTTGTGGAGGTGGGGAGGAGTGTCACAATTTAAATGAATAAATAAACATTGGTTCTTTTTCAGTTCAGTTGTGCTTCATTTTGTAACATTCTACCAGGTGTTTATTCTACAGGTTCTACAAGTTAGTCAGTAAATCCAGTCGGTTGCTTCAGAGGCATTAGGTTTTGTAAGCGTTGTGGCAATAATACAACAATGCGTTGACAGAAAATGTAGCTTTAATACTTAAGTATTTTTAAAAGCAAGTACTTCAGTACTTTAACTTAAGTAAAAATTTGACTGGACAACTTTCACTTGTATCGGAGTAACGTTTGACCAGTGGGATCTGTACTTTGACTTAAGTAATGAAGTTGGGTACTTTGTCCACCTCTGCCATGTTGACAAAAGTGCAATGCAACTATGCCTGAGCAAACCATTATTTGTAGGCAGTCATTTGCAGTTTGCTCAGCCAATCAAAACAGTGTAAAAAAATAACTTGAATGATAGCACTTTTTTCTTTTCGTGGTCTGGTTTCCATCAAATCCTGCGCTCTGATTGGCTGGCAAGTGGGTCTGTATCGTAGGATATGGACCCCTGGCGACTCGCTCGTTCACAACAACAAACATAGTAGCGTTTTTTGTCAACATTTATCTTTTTTTTTTTTACAAGATTATCAAAAATCTTATACATTTTTGCCAGCAATTCTCAGGAGAATAGCATTAATTTTACAGCATGGATAGCGATAACGACAGTGTTCACAGCGAAAGCGAGTTTTACTACCCTGAGGAAGAAGAAATAAAAGAAAACATTTCAGGAGAAAGCTAAAAACCTGTAACTGTTGCTAACGCCGAGCAAAAACATGGCTGAATCCTGAATGACTCAATTTTGTATAAATCGGGGACTACATAGGCGGCAAAATGTAGTTTTTTTCCCTGCCATGGAAGTGCACTTGTATACCGAGGAGGAAGCCATTTGCATTGCAGCCGTGAATGAGGATTCAAAATGGCGGCTCGCCTCGGCTCGGTTTTCCCTTTCGGGCGCTCTCGTTTTCTGTTAGAATTTGGTAAAGAAAAAAATAAATATATTATTTACCAGCTTAAGGTCGGTCCGTATGGTGAAATACCGTGACCTCAGCCTTGAATACTGACCTCGGCCCAGAGGGCCTCGCTCAGTACTTTCAAGACCTCGGTCACAGTATTTCACCATATATATATATATATATATATATATATATATATATATATATATATATATTTTTTTTTTTTAGTTTTCACATAAATCAGCTGCATATTTATAACATACATAAAATGATAAGTGATCCCTCACCTGCTTTGACCTCAAAGGGCAGATCGAACTCTCTGAGTGCATCTTTCCTTAAAGGAAGATTCTCGAGCTCTACTGCTCCTGTAACGTAAACGAACACCAGTCATTCCGCTCAATCACTCAATCATTCAAATTACAGACACAAGCAGCATGCCACACAAGTGTATGTATAAAACACTCCTACCTTTAAGAAGAGCAACAGAGAGCTGGTCAGTGTTAAGGTTGCTGACGTATTTGCCCAGGTATGTGTTAAGTACCCAGGCAACAAGTCCCTCTAACATGGTGAGAGGGAAAAGTGGCAGGGGATCCTTGATGACGATAGATGGAGGTTAACAATGCTCACTCCAGGCATTTGAAGTCTAGCAAACAGGAAATAAAATGCTAAATGTGACTCAGAGTTGTACTATATCAATCTATCGACCTATACATACACACAGGTGCTTGAAAGTTTATGAACCCTTTCAAATTTTCTATATTTCTGCATAAATATGACCCAAAACATGATCAGATTTTCACACAAGTCCTATAAGTAGACAAAGAGAACCCAACTAACCAAACTGCTAAAAAAGTTAATGCTGACTAAAACAGAAAGGTGTCAGCATTAACTTGTGCTACAGTAGCGCTTCTGTGGGATTGGACCAGACACCTCAAGGAATCCAGGGACACATGTCTGGCGAAACAAATCCGAGATAATTGCAAAAGAAGCTTTTTATTCCCGAAATTTGTGATTTTCGTTTTTTTCCATCATATGCAAGTTGAGATCTTGAAGAATGCAATCAGTATTTCAGATAATAGATTGTTTTGTTGGAAAAGCATACATTTTTTGTTGCAAATTGTCTCGTTTTTGTCAGGACTGTAGCCTGCTGGGGGGTGTGGGTAAATTACCATATGAGCCATTCACATGATGATTTAAGTCTTTTGTTTGTTTGTTTTTTTGCCAATCAGCTGTATGATATGAGTTGAGCTCGTGGCTACTTAAGCTGCATACATGCATGTAATTTCACTATGGAATGAGCAAGCTAAACAGAGCGCAGAGGAGCTGAAACACCACGAAGCAAACAGACGCACGGTAGTTACATAAGAGATAACCATTTCTAGCAAAAAAAAAAACGCAACCAAAAAGAAGTGTTCTAGGACTACATTATTCCATCGGAGGCATTGATGTGTGCAAGGCGACGTTTCTCTTTCTGATGGGGTAAGTTTATTAATCTAAGGCTGTGTGGTTATTTTTGCATGTAACAGAGTGTTGTGGTTTGGTTACATGAAACTAGCATTGTCTCATCATCGTGCTATCTTTCTTTCTTACGGTGTGAGTAATTTTTCAACCACAAAACGTTAAAGTATACTTTAGGACTTATTTTTGTACTTCATAATTGTTTTGGGCATACTTTGCATGGAAGGAAAATTGACGTGGTGATCTTTGTTTACATGAAAGTAGCATCGTGCTAGCTAGTAGGGGGTAGGGCTTTCCTTAATATCATGCAAATGAGCACCATTATGTGCCCGCCCTACACCCAGAGTAAATGAGATGGAAAACTTTTGGCCCTTTTCCACTACCCTTTTTCAGCTCACTTCAGCTCGCTTCAGCTCACTTCAGCTCGCTTCAGCTCACTTCAGCCCGACACGGCTCGCGTTTCGACTACCAAAAACCAGCACGACTCAGCTCGTTTCAGCCCTGCTTAGCCCCTAAAACTCGCACCGTTTTGGAGTGGGGCTGAAGCGAGCCAAGCCGTGCTGAGTGGGGCTGGGGGCGTGAGCAGACACTCCCCTGTGCACTGATTGGTGAGGAGGCGTGTCCTCACATGCCCACACACGCCCCGCGAGCGCGCTGGGATCTGTAAACACCGCAAACCCGGAAGAAGAATAATTATGAATTACGAGAATTTCTGAAGCCTTATGCGCCTCGCCTCATCTATACGCTCTTGCCAGTATCTGTCCGCGTTGTCGGTGACAACAAGCCACAGCACCGAGACCAGCAACACTAACGACTCCATGTCCTCCATGTTTATTGTTTACTATTCGGGTCGTGAGACTACCGCTTAAAAGATCACTGAATCAGTGACATACAGAGCATCGTGGACGAGTTCGCGGAGCGCAAGGCTCGTCGTATGCCCTTCAAATAATGCGCGCAGTAGGCTATTGATGTTTTATTATGAGCCATGTACAGTATGTCGCCTAATGTTTTTTTGTTTCTGAGTTACATGTTCGTTTGAAGGACTTAATGTACAAAATAACATAGTTGCACCCCGGAGTGTTGAAATTGGTAAACACAGTGCATTCAGTGAGGTTTGCACCGCCCTCCTTTTATTTCTGACTCTTCCTGTCAGCGTTGCAACCTCTGAGCGCTCATTCGTATGCCCTTCAAATAATGTGCGCAGTATAGGCTATTGATGTTTTATTATGAGCCATGTACAGTATCCTAATGTTTTTTGTTTCTGAGTTACATGTTCGTTTGAAGGACTTGATGTACTAAATAACATAGTTGCACCCGGTAGTGTTGAAATTGGTAAACACCGCAGTTGCGGACATTTTGTAGCCTAAAATGATGTTATGATAAGCTTTAATAAAGGGCCCGGTCATTTGCCCCGCCCCCGGCCCGGCTCTGACTTGTTCCGCCACTGTCACTGATGTCACTGTTTGCGCTGCTTAACGGCATCACATGACGTCCACCCACTTTCACTAACTCCACCCAATGTGTCCACCCACTTCCAGCCAGCACGGTTCAGCGCGGTTGTAGTCGAAATGCAACTCCAACAGCCCCGCTCAGCTCGACTCAGCTCGACTCGGCACGGCACGGCTCAGCCGCGTTTGTAGTGGAAAAGCGGCATTTGAGGGTGATTTTCTCCCTTCCCTGTTTTAAGAGGTATGCACTTTCAAAAGGCCACACATTCTTCAAATATTGTCAGATCTCCACATGGAAGGCATCATTGGAAAGCTTAGAAACTGTACTTTCTGAATCTGTCAATAACTCAAAATGCCCCCGGGCAGACGTGTCCCTGGATTCCGTTATCTGACAAACAAACCGCTTGAGTTGAGTCCACTTCCGTTTACTCGCATTGACGTTTGGCCTGAGTGCAGGCGTGCGTTCGGGAATTTCCAAAGAAAAACCATGCCTGAGTCACGAGACGCGGTTGGTAAAGACGGCTGCCTGAGCCGAAGTTCCAACTAGCATCATAAAATTAATCCTACAACTAGTGCCTAATAATAACTACAAGAAAGCTTCTAAATGCAAGACACGTTCGTGGTCATATAGGATGGCAAAACAACTCAAACGCAGGGATATTAAGAAGCATTTGCGGCATCAGAGCACACACCATGATGGCGACGACAACAGCTCAGAGGCCCCAGAGGCAGCACGTTTTAGCCAGGACATTGCTAATCTCTTTGCTACACTGCAAAAAATATCCAGCGATCTCGCCAGCCTTGACGACATACGCCGAACCACAACCTCAGTTGAAGGAAACTGTCTTCACTCATCTCACGAGTGGTGGAAGTGGAGAAAAGGGTAGAATGGCTGGAGGACTCCGATAAAAAACTGAAGGCGTTGGTGGAGGCTAGCCCGCTTGCTACCAAAGCAGAGTTAGAGGATCTCCAGGATAAACTTGAAGATATGGAGAATTGCAACAGACAGAATAATCTACGATTTGTAGGCGTCCCAGAAGGTGAAAAGAACTGGGATATGGTGGTGTTTATGCAGAAACTACTGACATCGATCCTTGGCTGGAACGAAATGGCGCAACCACCGGAGATACAACCCCGATTCTAAAAAAGTTGGGACAAAGTACAAACTGTAAATAAAAACAGAATGCAATAATTTACAAAACTCAAAAACTGATATTGTATTCACAATAGAACATAGACAACATATCAAATGTCGAAAGTGAGACATTTTGAAATTTCATGCCAAATATTGGCTCATTTGAAATTTCATGACAGCAACACATTTCAAAAAAGTTGGGACAGGGGCAATAAGAGGCTGGAAAAGTTAAAGGTACAAAAAAGGAACAGCTGGAGGACCAAATTGCAACTCATTAGGTCAACTGGCAATAGGTCATTAACATGACTGGGTATAAAAAGAGCATCTTGGAGTGGCAGCGGCTCTCAGAAGTAAAGATGGGAAGAGGATCACCAATCCCCCCAATTCTGCGCCGACAAAGAGTGAAGCAATATCACAAAGGAGTTCGACAGTGTAAAATTGCAAAGAGTTTGAACATATCATCATCTACAGTGCATAATATCATCAAAAGATTCAGAGAATCTGGAAGAATCTCTGTGCGTAAGGGTCAAGGCCAGAAAATCATACTGGGTGCCCGTGATCTTCGGGCCCTTAGACGGCACTGCATCACATACAGGCATGCTTCTGTATTGGAAATCACAAAATGGGCTCAGGAATATTTCCAGAGAACATTATCTGTGAACACAATTCACCGTGCCATCCGCCGTTGCCAGCTAAAACTCAATTAGTTCAAAGAAGAAGCCGTATCTAAACATGATCCAGAAGCGCAGATGTCTTCTCTGGGCCAAGGCTCATTTAAAATGGACTGTGGCAAAGTGGAAAACTGTTCTGTGGTCAGACGAATCAAAATTTGAAGTTCTTTACGGAAATCAGGGACGCCGTGTCATTCGGACTAAAGAGGAGAAGGACGACCCAAGTTGTTATCAGCGCTCAGTTCAGAAGCCTGCATCTCTGATGGTATGGGGTTGCATTAGTGTGTGTGGCATGGGCAGCTTACACATCTGGAAAGACACCATCAATGCTGAAAGGTATATCCAGGTTCTAGAGCAACATATGCTCCCATCCAGACGACGTCTCTTTCAGGGAAGACCTTGCATTTTCCAACATGACAATGCCAAACCACATACTGCATCAATTACAGCATCATGGCTGCGTAGAAGAAGGGTCCGGGTACTGAACTGGCCAGCCTGCAGTCCGGATCTTTCACCCATAGAAAACATTTGGTGCATCATAAAATGGAAGATACGACAAAAAAGACCCAAGACAGTTGAGCAACTAGAATCCTACATTAGACAAGAATGGGTTAACATTCCTATCCCTAAACTTGAGCAACTTGTCTCCTCAGTCCCCAGACGTTTACAGACTGTTGTAAAGAGAAAAGGGGATGTCTCACAGTGGTAAACATGGCCTTGTCCCAACTTTTTTGAGATGTGTTGTCATGAAATTTAAAATGACCTAATTTTTCTCTTTAAATGATACATTTTCTCAGTTTAAACATTTGATATGTCGTCTATGTTCTATTCTGAATAAAATATGGAATTTTGAAAATTCCACATCATTGCATTCCGTTTTTATTTACAATCTGTGCTTTGTCCCAACTTTTTTGGAATCGGGGTTGTATTTTCTATTCTGAAATCCAAACAATTTGACTTCGTGTTTCTCCAGGAGACGCGCCTCTCCGCTGAAGAATCAGAGAAATTGTGTAGAGGATGGGTGAGCCATGTTTATATTATAACATAGGATCTAGCCAAAGCTGTGGGGTGTTGAGACTTATTAACAGAAAGCTACAATTTAAATGCATTAGATAATTCAAAGATACCAGAGGAAGGATCCTCACTGTAGTTGCAGAAATACAAGGTCACATGATTATTTTGACAAATGTTTATGCACCAAATCGAAATGAACCACAGTTTTTTGCTGACCTGGAGGCTAAAATGCTACAGGCAGGAGATTATAATGCTATTATCGGGGGAGATTTCAATTTGGTAATGGATCCCATTCTCGATTGTAGTAGTACTGTTCCAACAAGATTGCCTAAAGCGTTATTAGCAGTGAGAAGTATGGTTGAGTCTTTGGGGTATATAGATGTGTGGAGAATGTTGAATCCAAAAGGAAGAGATTACACCTTTTTCTCTGCCACGCATTCAACATTCTCCCGTTTTTCTCGTCTCCAAAAACCTCCTACAGTCAGTGATTTCCTGTTCTATTGGAAGTATTTTAGTTTCTGACCATGCGTCAGTTAGCTCGGAGGTGCTACCTTTTAGTGACAGGATTCGAATGCCGAGATGGAGATTTAATTCATCCCTCTTACTACAATCTGAATTTAAAGAGGCATTAAGAAATCAAAATATATACACTACCGTTCAAAAGTTTGGGGTCACTTTGAAATGTCCTTATTTTTGAAAGAAAAGCACTGTTCTTTTCAATGAAGATCACTTTAAACTAATCAGTAATCCACTCTATACATTGCTAATGTGGTAAATGACTATTCTAGCTGCAAATGTCTGGTTTTTGGTGCAATATCTCCATAGGTGTATAGAGGCCCATTTCCAGCAACTCTCACTCCAGTGTTCTAATGGTACAATGTGTTTGCTCATTGCCTCAGAAGGCTAATGGATGATTAGAAAACCCTTGTACAATCATGTTAGCACAGCTGAAAACAGTTGAGCTCTTTAGAGAAGCTATAAAACTGACCTTCCTTTGAGCAGATTGAGTTTCTGGAGCATCACATTTGTGGGGTCGATTAAATGCTCAAAATGGCCAGAAAAATGTCTTGACTATATTTTCTATTCATTTTACAACTTATGGTGGTAAATAAAAGTGCGACTTTTCATGGAAAACACAAAAATTGTCTGGGTGACCCCAAACTTTTGAACGGTAGTGTATTCAGTTCAATGAACCTACAGCACCCTGTGCAGGGATTGCCTGGGAGGCGCTACTCCCAGGCAATCCCTGCACAGGGTGCTGTAGGTTCATTGAACTGAATACACAACCGTTCAAAAGTTTGGGCTGTATTGAGAGGCTATATTATCCAACATGCCTCTTATATAAAAGAGTATTTAGTGATACCGAGGGAGAGAAAATAGTGCCAAGCGATTTCGAGGTGTGACTTTTTATTTGGCAACGGTTTTGTGATGCAAATATATCACTCTTTTGAACACATACTGTTTTGAGACGAAAAACGTTTTACTTTCGTGACCCCAACAAACTTGCCGGACTACTTTCGTCTGGACCAAAACTGGACAAGAACTGGACTCACAGGATGCTGTCGGGGGTAAGTCAGTGTGTTTGCACGACACTATTGATGGGGATGCCATACAGATTCATGTCAAAAATCCCGAACTATCCCTTTAAGAGCTCTTACACAACTCAAATATGATTATAATTACATACTGTCACAGAAAGTGGAATTCTCGCTCTTCAGAATGAGACAAAGATATTACGAATCAGGTGACAAAGCAGGCAAATTATTGGCAAACTGTTTAAAACAGAAAGAACTGTCATCTATTATTTCGGCAGTTAGAACAGAAGAAGGTGAATTAGACGCTAAAACAGTAGATATTAACAATATGTTTACAGACTTCTATGTGAATTTATATACAGCAGACACTCAGTGCAATGAAGAGGACATGGAAATGTTTTTTCAAGGATTGGAGCTACCCAGATTATCCAAATCACAAAAGACAGACCTTGATCGGCCAATAACCAGTCAAGAAATTATCGGGGTAATTAAAGGACTACCAACTGGAAAGGCCCCGGGACCAGATAGCTTTACAGATGAATTTTTAAAATGTTATGCCACTGAACTGACACCTCTATTACTCAGTATGTAGAATGAAGCATTTGTAAAGGGGGAGTTACCAGCTACTCTATCAAAAGCATTGATAACACTGGTTCTTAAAAAAGGAGAAGGATCCTTGTTACTGTAAGAACTATCGTCCGATTTCCCTTATTCCATTAGATGCCAAAATTTTGTCCAAAGTGCTTGCAAATAGACTGGAGAAGGTAATGACCTCTGTAGTGCACGAAGATCAGGTGGGGTTCATTCGGGGACGTAGCTCTGCAGACAACACTAGACGCTTTATTAATATTACGTGGGCAGTCTCAGATTCTAATTCGCCAACTGCTGCTGTATCGCTTGACGCTGAAAAGGCGTTTGATAGGGTGGAATGGGGATTTCTGTTTAGGACTTTAGAAATTTTTGGTTTTGGAGAAATTTTTATAAAGTGGATACGCCTGTTGTATAATGGGCCAGAAACAGCAGTACAAACTAATGGATACATCTCTTCATATTTTGAGTTGGGGACAGGTACACGCCAGGGTTCACCCCTTAGCCCTCTATTATTTTGTTTGGTGATGGAGCCTCTGGCGGCTGCAGTTAGGGGTGATGATAATTTTCCGGGGGTGATGTATAACGGCTCTGCCCACAAATTAATGATGTTCGCGGACGATATTCTGCTACTGGTATCAGACCCTGTGGTATCAATACCCTCATTGTTGAACACAATTAAGGGCAATTCCATGTAAATGTCAACCTCACCATGCAAAAATAAAGCAACATGTAATACATCAAAACCACTCCCAGAGATCTCACCTAGGCCTGTATTTTACAGATGTGAATAAGTTGAACCAATTTGTAACCAACCTAATATGTCACTGTCAGTCTTTCTTTCTTATAATGTAAAATAAGGTATTAGGCAGAGACCCGTCCACCCGTAAATTTGACGGGTGATTGCCGATTTCAACGGGCAAGTATACACACAGACGGATACTGAAACGGACGATAATGCCGAAAATTTTCGCACATGAATACTCCCACATGTCGTCCGATAAATCCAGTTATGTTCCGCCCACACATGGACTGGCCATCGGGAGTAGCGGGAGTTTTCCCGGTGGGCTGGTGGTTCAGCGTGGGCCGGCGGAGAAAAAAAAAAAAACAGTTGCGCGCTGGCCTTTAATATGATAAGCAATGTTAACAGTTTCTTTAACAAACTGTTAACATTGCTTATTACAGTTGCGCGCTGGCCTTTAATATGATAAGCAATGTTAACAGTTTGTTAAAGAAACTGTTAACATTGCTTATCATATTAAAGGCCAGCGCGCAACTGTTTTTTTTTTTTTGTTGTTTTTTTTCTCCGCTGGCCCACACTGAACCACCGGCCCACTGGGAAAACTCCCGCTACTCCCGATGGCCAGTCCGTGTGTGGTTCCGCCATCATTTACAAATCGTAAGAAACACAATTTAATACGAAAAATACTGAAAACTTGAAATGAAAAATCAGAATATTTCATCGTTTCCGCCATTTTGGCCCGCACTGAATCTTGTAACATGCGGACTGAATAAATCGCGAATTCTGATTGGTCGAAAATTGCCAAACACCCTGCGTTGTAGTTTCCTCTTTCTTGGCGGGAGAACCACATTTTTTTTTGCTGACTCACTCTTCTGGATCAAGATGAATCCCAACAAACGCCCCAAATTGAATGTGACAAAAACTGATTCGTTTTTCCACAAAAAGACAGAAAAGGTATGTGTGATACATTGATTAACAAGGGGGTTTCATTGGGGTATGGTAAAATAGAATACTGTTGGTTTTTTTTTTTATTAAATACTGTAACTAGATCAAAAGATTATATACAATTCATTGTTGTTTTTCTTTTCACTTTTGTTACCAAATCAAACACCATACATACATCTGATACATTCAGGAGTGAAACTGAAAAAAATACAAAGTAAAAATATGCAATATTTCTGATCAAAAATTACACGCCATTTCACCCTGAAAATGTCCTAGAATGCAGGAAATGAAGTCTAAATTTCAAAAATTTTCTGGGGGGGCATGCCCCCAGACCCCCCTAGAGGGACTTCGCGCCTGCAGCGCTCGTCTTCGCACCTGCAGCGCTCGTCTTCGCACCTGCGGCGCTTATCAGGATTATATAAAATATTATTTTTGACTGGTAAATTTCTTTTTCTGCCTAATACCCTAATGTAAAACCCAAGCTAAAATCAACTTTGATCATGTACAATTCTATATTATTGCCACAAGCCACAGAAATGTATGCTAAAATCCACAAAACAGCAAAACAATAGCCATCCTAAATATTATTTAAGAACTTTGATAGTTTTAGCTGATATTTAGAGAGTTTTTCAAAGGGTTATGGTGGTTAAATTGCTGATTTTCTAAACATATGCCATGTCTATTTCAGATGCGTCACATCCGTAACGGAATTTCGTCACATCCATAACGCTGACTTTTCCTTCCGAAACTCTGCATGAAATACAAAATATTTTAAACAAAGATTTTTTAATATTCACCTTGGACCCCTCTATCAAATGGATATCTCCATTTCGACATTAGGTTTACAATTTCACAGAGTTTGATAAAAACGTACAGTCACCCAAGAAAAGTGATACTTTTTCTGTCACATCCATAACGCATCTTTTATTGGCATTTTCTGGCATGCCCTAGATGTACTATGGGAATTGTTCTTGTTCTATCACTTCTCCAGTATGGTACAGCCTTAAAATATGCAACACCTGTTTAAATACTGGGAGACAATAAAACATGCACTGGGTCATTTGTTGCCATTTTGAGTTCAAGTGTCACGTCCATAATGCTGGAATTGCTCTAAACACCTTTTCGAAAATCTCAGGATATATGGTCAACTGGGATAAATCTGAGGCTCTTCCTTTAACAAAGTATTGCCCATCCACACTCTTTCAAGCTGGAAGATTTAGGCTACATCCACACGACAACGGCAACGAGATGTTATTAAAAAAAATATCGCATCCACATGGGCAATGGATCAGTAAAATATCAGGTACATATGGCAACACAACGCTTGCTGAAAACGATGCAATACACATGCCACACCTCTAGGGGCGCTGTAAGACGGTCCCTTCGGAGACACCAGAACAATAGAAGAAGTAAGGACGCATGCGCATAAACTATTATGCGCGAGACTTCATATTAGCCACAAAGTCAGAAAAATCTGTTCGTAAAATTACATTATAATGACCAAATACAATGAAAAGTATTTTTCCAGTCTCACCTGTGAAAGGTAATCCCATGTGATCTCGTTTGGACGGCAAACCTGTTGGTACAGTTAAACGCAGCATATGAATGAGGCATCTTTATTCTCCGCTTTGACCCATCCAATATGGCAGCAAGGATGACGTATGATTCTACGCGGAAGGCGGCGTCTTTAATGGTCCGGAATAAATTGAATGCTACACGCTGATGGATTAATTTGTTCTTCTACGCCCTTTTTGAGGAATGTATTGTAGGACTTAAACCAACATCTGAAGAGGTGAGATCGCTCCTTTTTTTCCCTATTTTTGCTGGCGGGATTGACTCTCACTCTCTCTCTCTCTCACTTTGCACCATTACACAATAAATATTCACAGTGAAAATATTTTGTAAGCGTGTTTCATGAACCAAGTTATAGGATTTGTTGACAACTCGCATCGAGTTCGTTACACTTCTACCTGGCGTGAAGCACATGTGGTTGTGACGTCATCGTAAACAAATCCGTTCTACTCATCCAGACGACTTCGCAACGGCGCCGTTGCCAGATCTTTCCACTCTGGAACCCGTTCTCAAAAGATTTCGTTTCGGGGCACCCAAAACGCCAGTGCCGTGTGGACGCCAGGCCGAAACGATAAACAATTTTATCGGATTCACCTGAATCCGTTGCCATGTGGACAGGGCCTTAGATGGCCTAAGCAGGGGCTAAAATATCTTGGTATCCTTTCCCCCCTAAATTAGAAGGTATTATTAAGGGGAACTTTGACCCCTTGATACAGGGACTGGACATTGATGCGAAACATTGGTCGTCATTGTATCTGTCTTTATGGGGAAAAGTTAATGTCATTAAAATGAACTGTGTCCCCAGGATTAACTATCTGCTTCACTCTCTGCCATTAAATATCCCAGACAGTTACTTCAAACGACTCAACAATATATTTAAAGAATTTCTGTGGAATGGGAAACGAGCACGTATGAATATGAAAAAACTACAAAAGGCCAGTCAACAGTGGTGGATTAGGACTCCCAGATTTAGTATATTACTATTATGCATTTAATCTCAGGCACTTGGCACATTGGGCTTTACCTCCAGAGAGAGCCCCCCCATGGTACAGCATAGAGCAGTCTGTGTCAGCCCCCCTCCCTCTCCTCCACTGTCTGTCCACTAAATTATCTAGACATAAAAGGGCTCATCCAATCATATCTCACCTTCAAGGTGGATGGAGAAGGATCTCAGGGCTGATAGATTTCGACCCTCGTTTAAACGAAGTTGCTAGTATATGGCCAAATCCTAAGTTAAATATTAATTAAAAAAAAAAAGCAGCATTTATCTGGAAGGACTGGGTAGAAAGGGGCATCCTTGTATTAGAAAATTTATTCAGTACTAACATATTTAAAACATTTGATGGCCTTAAAGTGCATATTCTGGACCAATTTCTTTTTTTTTTTTTTAATATGAAAGTATGTCCCTTTACACACTCATCCAGAAGGGTAATTTTGCACAAGGCCATCTGTCTACAGCAGAAAAACCTAAAATAATAAAACGCATCTGGAAAAATCCCAAGGGAGTCTGGAGCCAGATTCGTGACGTTACCTGCAGAAGCGCCAGCAGGCTGCGAGAGCTTTGCACGGTTTCAGTGCACAGTAGGGCTGGGTATCACCAGATACCTCACGATACGATACTATGGCGATATTTTGCCCACGATAACGATATCATCACGGTACAGCGATTCTGCGATAATCGATATATTGCAAGAAATTTCAACCACATCACGATATCTGTGTCACTGAAGAAAATCAGAATTTATTGACCACTGTAAAATTACATTTCACATACATAACTACACACTCTTGCCAGACATATATTTGTCTCTATTCTAGTGCTGGCAAAACCAAGAGTTGCTTCACTACAACATACAGAAAATTCCCATTTCTGTGCTAGTATTCTCAACTTTTCTGTAAGCATAGACACATCAGTGCTGCTTAACAAGCAGAATCAAATTGTTTTATGAAAACTTAAAACTTGCACTGCAGACTGCACATGCATTTCAGTGCTAACACTGATATCCATTTGTTCTTTGTAAACTTGAGAACATAGACCTGAGAACATTTAACTTGTGCTTATTTTGCAGGAACAACACACTGTCTGAAACACATTGAAAAGTGCAGTGGGCATCTTAATTGGAGCATCTTAATTTAATTGGAGCGAAACAGGTTTTGCAAAGTGCATTCTCTTTGTCCGGCTCACTGTTTTTTTTCTCCTTTCCTTTGGAATCCAAAGTGCCTCCAAACATCTGCCTTAAAGTTCGGCGGCATCTCTAGGTTTATGTTAGCAGCCATGCTTGCCTGTTTTTTTTTCCTCACTGCAACCGCCGGGGAAAAAAAGAGAAGACGAAGAGTGCCTTGCAGTGAGGTACCGGCACAGCGACACCTCGCGGAGCGGAGGTGCGGAAGTCGTACTGGATTTACAACCCGTCTGAAACATGATTTTATTATTTGAAAAAATATCGATATTCAAATTTTGAGTATCGATATTGAATCGGAAGACAAAGTATCGCGATATATCGCCGTATCAATATTTTTGCACACCCTTAGTGCACAGCCTGTGTAGACCAAGCGCTCCCATTTCTCTCTCATTGTCCGGTCTTTTGGAAAACGATGAGTACTAATCCCATCAAGATTGGTGTTGCTACACCCTCCTACGATACATCTGTTAACCATTTTAATAATTACGCGATAACGTTGAAGAAATTTGCAGAAAACCACCAGGTCATTTTCTCATAAACAAATCAGCGCTGATATAGGATTCAGAAGGAGGCGTCCCGCACGCAACGTCACGAAAATCAATGTTTGCCGGGAAATCCAAATGCCAAGTTTTTTTCAGAGGCGGACCAATTCGCCTCAAATGGCTTGATTTCAACTGAATTTTTCTGGTATTGCGCAAGGTTAAAAGAAAATTGCACAAAATGCAAAATGTGACAGATATTTGACCAAAGTTTAATATAAAATAGGAGAATTACATTGATCTTGCTCCTGAATTTACCCGTGATATGCACTTTAAACAAGAATACAATCTACCCAAAACTCAGTTCTGGAGATATCTTCAATTGCGCCATGCACTACAGGGGATTTATGGGTTGAGTTTATACCCCCCAAAACCAGCAGATAAGTTAGACAAAATCCTCCAAGTATTGGGTAAAGGTCATGAAGCAGCTAAATATCAAAGGATGCTGATGGAATGTGAAGGGGAGATAGGGATCTCGGCCCTGAGACTTTCCTGGGAAAGAGACTTGGGGGTATCATATGATAAACAGGAATGGGCTACGGTTTGTGGGAATTCTCGAACAATGTCAAGGGACTTGAGGGTTAGGCTTATTCAATTTAAGATTCTGCACCGATTCTATTGGACACCAAGTAGGCTCTTCAGACTTGGGTTAAAAGATTCAGATACTTGTTGGAAATGTTGTGTGGAAGAAGGTACAATGATACGTGTTGTGGTCATGTCCTAAGATTAATCAATACTGGATGAAGATTCACGGTTACATAAGGACAGGGGTTCTCAAACTTCTTTGCTCTGGGGCCCAGTAATGTTAGGCCTTGGTGCTGCAAGGCCCTGCATAGGCCTATGCCTCTGTGCGCCCCCCCACACATCATGTGCGCCTCTATAGCTAGATAGATGCATACATAATAATAATAATAATAATAATAATAATAATAAACTATTATTTATTTTGTTGTTCTTTTGTTAGTAGTACTTGTTACAAGTAGCAGGCTTATACCAGCATAACAATATTTTGGCTAAATAAGACCTAACAGGCAGAATTGTAGAAAATTGCCAAATGACCAGTAACTGTCCAAAGATATGTCATTATAATTATAATTATTATTATTAGTCCTAGTATTATTATTATTATTATTGCTGCTTAGACCTAAACTATTATTAAACAATGGAAACTAACAGAAGTGCTTTGGCTTTGAGATTGTCAAATTACATAAATATACTGATATGTAGGCCCAATAATTTGACTATTATTATTATTATTATTATTATTAACCTATTATTACCATTTGTGTAAGAACCATTAAACCAAGATTTTTTTTTTTACTTTTGTGTTTGAGATTTTTTTTTTAAACTACACCTTTGAACTTGAAGCACTGCCAAACAGTGCCTCAATAACATACACACACTTATAAAAAGGTCTACCAGAAACATGGGACCTCAAACCGAGAAACCTAAAGACCCACTGCAGCCCTAATACTGACTGATTACACAGTCTCAGTATGAAGAAGGGAGAACTGAACGTAGGCTACGTGCTGACTTTTAACCTCAAATGACAGGCCCAGTCAGCCACAGAGATTTGGTAAAAGAAAAGTCAGCATTCTAATGCGAAGGATGTGCCTGCTTTCTCGCCACTAACAGGTCGAAACGAGGAAGACAGGGTGACAAGGCCACTCGGAGCGTGTTTTCTGAGTCGAGCCTGTTTCGGTATTTTGTCTCTGTGGCTGTCAAATGTGAAAATGCGGTCTCGCAGAGGTATGTTGAATGGAAAGGCATCAGTGTTTTCACTGCCATCTCACTCAGCTGGGGATATTCATCGCAGCATGACAGCCAGAATTCAGACAGAGAAAGTCGACCAAATCTCGACTGCAGACCAGCATCGCACGAAAGCTCCAGAAGTTTATCCTGCACCACAGGTGGCAGAACACTCGTTTCTGGGTTGGTGAACGGATCTCTTACCCATTGCTTTTCCGTGAGATGGGATTTTGAGGGGAAGTATGAATCAAAATGACGCAGTGTTTCGGTAAGGTGTTGCGTGATCGCTGCCGGCACCTGCCCCAAATCCACACCTTCATCAGCCAGAGACAACAGACAGCCGAACATGTCAAACACACCTCTATTAACTCTGTTGGTCCAGACTGAGAGCTTCTTTTTGAAAGCCATGATTATCATTGGCTTGAAAAATGTCACACGCTTGGCCTTGGATCGACAGGTTTAGCATATTGAAATGGTCCAGGATGTCAGAAAGATAAGCTACCTTTATAAGCCAAGACTGATCTCGCAGGTGATCGGCAAGATTGGACCGTTTATTTGTCAAGAATGCCTCAACCTCATGCCTCAACTCGTACACTGTGTTCACCACTTTACCCCGTGACAGCCAACGAACCTCAGAGTGCAAGAGCAGATGAACATGATCTGCACCCATCTCATCACACACAGCTGTAAATAGACGGGAATTTGTCGGATTGGCCTTAATGAAGTTCACTATTTTGACCACTTGATTTAAAACTTCATGAAGCTCTGTGGACAGGTGTTTAGAGGTAAGTACCTCTCGATGAATAACACAGTGCGTTGCCTGCACTGATGGTAGTGCTGTGTACCGGTATGCCGAACCGGTACTGGACTTGTAAAGTTTCGGTTCAAGTCCGGTTAAAACCGGAACGTCGGGAACCGGTACTTGGACTTGCAAAAAAACTAGCACTTACGTATATTCTCCCTTTTGTTCTAAGCCATCTAAAACCTTCCATAGATCGAGAAATTTGTGCTGAGAAAAGATGAAAAACATCGTGTCGGTTTCTGATATGGCGGCCATTACTGAACTCACGGAGTCTCACAAACTGTCGCAACTGCTCGTAAGATCTGTGTGACGTCAAGGGAAGCTAGCGATGTGATTGGCTTAGACATAGCGTGGACAGCGTGGGCTGCTGTGGTCGCCATATTGGATATTTGGTAGTGTAGCTAACTCCTTTGTTTGGTCTACGGCGTCATGGGTCATGTAAACACAATGCCGCAGTGCTTTAAATCCAGTAAGGTGTGGGAGCATGTGACGAAACTGCTGCTAGATACTGCGAAGTGTAACCTGTGCGGGAACGTGATCAAGTGCGCTGGGGGAACATCGAACATAGCGAGGCACTTGAGGCGAAACCACAAAATAGAAACGACTCCACATGCGGCCTCAGCCACATTGGCGGCGATCTTTGGCGAGCAAAATAACAACGATCGAGGTAAGCTGAACAATACTTTTTGGAGGATTTTCAGTTCAGGAAATAGGCTTGTAAAAAAATTGCCATTCTTAGCATTATAGCAAGATATAGTAGCATCGGGACTAGCTGACTAGGGTGTTTATTCAGCGTCATCTTTTCTTATGCGGGGAGCAAAACAATGTACCTAATGCAAGACAAAGACACTGTCAGCATGGCTAATTTCTAGTAGTCACAGTCCGAAACACACGTAGGTCGTATTATCAGTTGATTCTTAAATACTACATTTTTTTTTAATCATGGCAAGTTTGCAACGGTAGGTTCATCATGTATATTATGAAATCTATGATAGTCTTTTTTATTTTGTATGATCACCTGGCAAGATAACTAATAAACAAGTAATAATATATTAAAGATTGCTTATTTCCTTTATTATTTACACAGTAACCCTGAGAAAGTAGGACTATGCTTTGGTTCAATTGGTTAAATCAATTTTATTTTGCTTTCAGCCCAGGCCCAACCTCGACGTGCCCCACAGCCCCCACCTGTGTCCCACACTGCCACTACTGGGACACTTGCCTTACCATCACTAGATCCATTACAGTCAACGTCAAGTTCCACTTCCACTGTGGCCAGCACTACTGTAACGCCTTTTACCTTGGCAAAGCTTACCAAGATGCCTCCAGAGAAACAGCATAAGATTGTGTCATTACATCGTAAAATCACTGCGCCCATTCTCCATCGTGGAAGACCCATAATTTCGGGCAGTCCTAAGCGAGCTGAACCCATCCTACAAAGTCCCAAGTCGTGGAGAAGTATCAGAGAGGTTCATCCCCAAGATGTACGAAGCAGCCCTTCTCAATCTCAAGACTGAGCTGCAAGAGGTGGAGTACGTGGCCTTGACTGGAGATGGTTGGACATCTAGGGTGGCTGACTGTTACTTGACACTGACTGTCCACTACATGAAAGACTGGGAGATGAAAGTAAGAGTCCTACAAACGTTGAAGGCAGAAGTTTCCCAGACAGGGGACAACATCGCGGCCGAGATTGGACAGTGTTTGGAAGACTTCAACCTCAAGGGCAAAGTAGAGGTAATGACCACTGACAATGCAAAAGCCATGGCCAATGCTACTACCAGTGCATGGATTCCACTGTCTCTAGGATGTTTTGCCCACACTCGATCTTTCCACACAGAAGGCCATGAATGTGCCCACTGTAGGCACAATGCTAGCTATCATCAGACCTGCCATCACATTTTTCCGCAACTCATATCTTGGTAAGGTTGTGCTAAAGGAGAAACAGAAAGCGCTGGACAGACCATTTCACAACTTAATCCTGGATTGTAAGACAGGCTGGAATAGCTCTTACATGATGGTCGAGAGATTCGTAGAGTAATACCCAGCAGTAGTGGCAGCATCCCTCAATGAGAGACTTAAGAAGAAAGACAGCTTTAAGAAGCTGCAACGATGCACAGACAAGGACATTGAGAGGATGGAACAGTTCCTGGAGGTGATGAAGCTTCCTTACAAGATAACTGTGGACATGTCATCTGAGAAACGCCCAACATCAGGGCAGGTGCTCCCCATGATCGAAAAACTGGAATTCCACCTGGCTGAAAAAGATGATGAGAAGTTCACCAAAGACATCAAAGCAGCCATCAGGAATGATCTAGCGACCCGGTACCACCAGGATGATGCAAGGAGAGAATTCCTTCAAGAGGCTACCGCCCTAGACCCCAGGTTCAAGGGTTCCCCTGTCGTGACCGTGGATGTGTGGGATTGGATAACAAACAAAATCGAAGTTGCCTGGGCCCAAGTACAGGTGAAGAAGGAAGCAGAGGAGGAGGGAGCTATGCCACAGTTGCCACTACAGGTCGAACAGGAATTACAGGATGGTCTTTGTGACACTGACGCACCTTCTCCTGCTAAGAAGGCAAAGCTGACAGCCATGGAGGAAATATTCCAAGATTAAGACGATCTCATGGTGACCCACGTTGAGCCACCCCTGCCTGTCCAACTACGTATTCAACAGGAGATCCTGAAGTTCAAATGCATGCCAAAGCTGAAATCAACAGATGATGTTATTGCTTTCTGGGGGGGAAATCTGATGAGCTACCATTGCTCAGTACATTCGCAAGGAAGTACCTGACTGTTCCTGGTACAAGCGTGCCAAGTGAGCATGTCTTTAGCACTGCTGGTGATATTGTGTCTGCCGAAAGAGCAACACTTGACCCAGACAATGTCAATATGCTGTTGTTCTTGAACAAGAACACAAAGACTTGTACTCTTGCATATTGAGTCTCGACAGTCCACAGTCTCCTCACTGTCCGAGTGACAGACGATAGATGCTTAAGTTAACTACGTATGACATTTGTATCAAAATTGTATGTATGTATGTACATCATTATGTAGTATGTACACATGTAGAGTTGTAGAAAAGACATGGTGTACAGACAGTACAGTACACTCTAGACTGTACAGTCACTACAGTGTATAGTAGTGTAATGTGTATAGTCTACTCTACACTCTACCTTTCAGCAAAGTTTTAGGGATTTAGGCTCAGTCAGCTCAGGGACTGCTTGGTTACTTTAGTTTGGTAAATGAAATAAATATTTGTACTTTGTAGTAGTTCACGTCATAAGTCATTTGTAGACTAAGTGGCAAAAAGTGTATGTAACATTTTTTTACATTTGTACTTTGTAGAGAAATGTAGGCACAAGTTGGAAGTCTTGGAACACAATAAACCGGACAAGTTTGAATTTGAGTTGATTTCAAATTTTCAATTGATAATTACTTAGCTTACAATAAGTTCACTTTAGTTACTCACACAAGCCATGGGTTCAGGTCCGGACTTCTAGGTCCGGACCTGAACCTGAACCTCTGGACTTGAGTCCGGACCTGAACCTGAATGTGAGTTTAGGTACGCAGCACTAACTGATGCAGGGCTCGACATTAGCACTTGCCCGATGGCCCAGCGGTATTTTTTTTACGTTTTTCGGGCCAGTTCGGGCCACTAAATTTGGCCAAACAGTGGCCCGGGCGGGCCAGTACATTTTCGATACAAATTAACAAATTTTATTACTCATACTTTACCCAGAATTGTGAAGAAATTGTTCGTAAAATGCACCTTTTCGATACGAGGTCTGTCTTTGTTTTCGTCACGCTCCGCTCCGCGGCAGGAGTGTGTCGTCTTCGTGCATCTTCGGAGATGTTCGGTGCTGTTTGGAGGCGTCATTTTGGCGGGAAAATAGCATCTTGTAGATGAAGACGGTTGCGGCAAGGAGACCATCAGAATGGTGAAATTCAAATAGAAATATGTTCAAACTCCACGCTCCCCAACCTGGCCAAAGGCCAAGTAAACAGTTTAAATACGATCGTGCATATATTAACTAATCGGGTGTTAACGAACGGCTTCATTTTGAACTCGGCAGCCAATCAGAGCGCGCGACGTCACGCTCTGTTTACAACTCGCCAAATATGGCGCCGAATCGTAAAACAGCATTTCAACACGCGCGCTTTAGCTTCAGATGGTGTAAAATCGTTCAGACTTTGTATATTAATATCAAAATTTCAGGATACACTGCCAAGAAATATGGCTACACGTGTATCAACTTTTAGTGATTAAAGAATGAAGTATAAATGTTGGTTGCTATGACTGAAATAGAAGAACAGATAAAATAATGTGGTAAATTAGATCTGATCCCATATATTTAAATTATTCAAATATCCAAAGATGATGAAATGTATAAAAATAGCCAAACTAGGTCTACATTAGTTCATTACAACAAATAATAACTATTCTGACCCTCTCTGGTACAACCAGACCATACTAAACCCAGGATACCCCCAGTTGCTTGGGTATCTGCTGTTGCCATGGCAACGGTTTATGCAAATGAGCTGAACTTGCAAAAAATTTACTACTAGTTCCCCCAAGGGCATATCCTGAAAATTTGGTGTTTATATCTTGTCTTACTAAAAAAATACATAATTTCACCCCTTTTTGGCTCACCTGAGCATACCTGTTAATTAGCTAATTAACAAGTAATTAGGGTTATAAATCACCCCCGAGCAGGTAAGACTTTGCAAAAATCTCACTAGATTATTCCCCAAAGTCCACCCTTTCAGGAAATGTATGGTTTGTCAATGATTCTCATGATATTTTATTAATTAAGAAAAAGAACTTCTTCATGGGCAATAAAAATGCCCATTTAAATCCAGCATGATGAGGGTTAGTATGCCACCCTCACCTTTCATCCAGACTTGGGACTGGCCTGTGTGTGTCTTGTGGCTATTATATAAAGGTGTATTTAAAAAGTTCATTGTACCTCTATTTCTATAAGAATATCTACAGTGGTGAGAATTCAATATCTACAATGTTGAGAATATATGAGCCAAAGTTGAAACCATGACAAAAAAGGAAAATATGTCTATATCACACAGGGTGGGCTACAGGCAAAGCTTATTCTATAAACAAGTTAGTTGCATGGTGAGGCAAAACTTAGCTTATTCTAAAACTTATACAAACAATTGTTAATGTAAAACAGTAACCAACAGCATGTGTTAAATGAACAGAGAACAAGAACAAAGGAAATTTTTAAATGTAACTAAGAAATTGATAGAACAAGAAATGCAAACAATAAAATATCAATGTGAACAAACAATAAAGATATAATAATGTTAACAAAATATGAATAATCTTATTTTCATTAATTTCACCTTAAAATGCACCAGAATGCACGAATATGAATTGAAAAATCAAAATTTTATGGGGGAGGGCCCCCGGACCCCCCTCTTTGTGCAAGCACCTGTGGTGCTTGCAGCAGCTGCCGTGGTTCGGGTACCGCGCGCGTTTGGGCCACCACATTTTCCATTTGGGCCAGTAACTTTTCAATTCCACTGGCCCAATGGGCCACCAGTGGTAAATGCTTAATGTCTAGGCCTGTGATGGTGAAATGGCTTTTACCCGAGCAACAACTCCGTTGTGCCTGCCAGTCATAGCCGCTGCCCCATCTGTGCAGACACCAACGCAACGCCCCCATATTGCGACACAACCATGCCCAGAGATGTACCCATCAAGCATACGGAATATTTCTCCAGCGGTTGTGGTCCCTGGAAACACCTTACAAAACAAAAAATCCTCATGAAACCCGCCCTCATGACCATATCTGATGTAGACCAGAAGCATAGCCAAGTTAGAGAGATCCATGGTCTCATCCAACTGAATGGCAAACCAGTCATGCCCCTTTTCCACCAAAGCAGTTCCAGGGCTGGTTCGGGGCCAGTGCTTAGTTTGGAACCGGGTTTTCTGTTTCCACTGACAAAGAACTGGCTCTGGGGCCAGAAAAACTGGTTCCAGGCTAGCACCAGCTCTTTGCTGGGCCAGAGGAAAGAACCACTTACGTCAGCGGGGGGCGGAGTTGTTAAGACCAACAACAATAGCAAGACCACAAAAGATTGCCATTTTTAAGCGACAAGAAGCAGCAGCTGTACAAACGCAAAGTCATCCATTATTATTGTTGCTGTTGCTGCTGCTTCTTCCGTGTTGTTTTTGCGTCGATATTCGCGCCAAGGTTTATGCAAACGTAGCGACGTAACTGACGTATACAGCGACGTAATGACGCATCTCCCCTTAGCACCTCGAGCTATGGAAAAGCAAACTGGTTCTCAGCTGGTTCGCAAGTTGAACGAGTTGTGAACTAGCACCAGCACTGGCCCCAAACCAGCCCTGGAACTGATTTGGTGGAAAAGGGGTATACGATGACTTCGCCCTTTCTAAAATTTGCATTTCGATGTCTGCCGCCATATCGCCAATTCGACAACAGACCGTGCCATTTGACAGAGGAATCTCTCTTACTTTGGCTGCAGTAGCCAGACCCAACACCTCACTACAAGCAGTAACAATCGAAGGCATAATTAGCTTCTTCCCAATTGTGAAGGGTGCCTGACATTTGGAAATGTGGTGTGAAATCATGTATGATGCCTTTGTTAGCTTTTCATTCTCGGTCAAATTACTTTCAACACTTTAGTTTGGGTGGCCAATTCATCACATTTTCTTCTAAAAAAATCCTCCGATTTATCCTTGAGATGCGAATGTTTAGTTTCCAAATGCTGGCGTAATTTGGATGGCTTCATAGCTTCGTTGCTTAGCATGGTTTAGCAGATAACACAGATTGGTTTTGGGGGACAACTATCACTTGAAATAAAGCCGAATTGTATGTATGAAGGGTCATAATTGCGAGTGAATGGGCGATATTTTTTTGCCTCTGGCTCATGTTGTGTATCTGCACTGTCAGATGGGCGCTTTCCAAAGAAAGAGTCAAGAGTAGCTTGCTTTGAACATGCCATGATATTGCTCTCATAAAGCGTGTGCGCACGAATGACTGGACTTGGGACAGAATGAATGAATAAGTGCAAGTGTGCAACCTTGCGCGGGCAGGAACGCTTAACATTCTAGAATGGGGGGGGGCGGGACTTACGCTACGTGGCACACAGTGACAAAAGCACTGACAGCAGAGCCAGCCAATCGCTCTTCTACATAATCTGATTGACAGTCACCAGTAGTTTGAAATTATAATACTGACTACTAGTGCAGAGGCAGGCTTGCGGACAGACAGTAATCTTCTCACGGACCGGTACCGGTCCATGGCCCATAGACTGAGAAACACCATATTAGGAGACCGTAAAGTGCTGTCTGCTTTTCCTCAGCCACTAAAATCCTGGACACAAACTGCTATCATGATTGGACGACAGATTATTCTCAGGAACTGGAAGAAACATGGAGAACCTCCTTTCCAGGACTGGATGACTGAATTAGGCAAAGTAGCTGCATATGAAAAGGATGTCATATAGGATGCAGGACAGAACAGAAAAGTTCTTTCTGAAGTGGGGCATGTACCTTGACACTATACCGTATCTGTTCCAATGGAAAAAATAAGTGGATGCTCAGGAATTGTTATGAATAGACCCCTTTCACATGACGTCACCACGCCGCGAGATTTTGTTAGGCGCCATATTGGAAGACCAAGTACATGCACTCACAATATAAAACAAAGTACGAGCGAGAGTAAAGTGACACGATGGATGATAATTCGGGTTACGTGAGTACATTACCAGTTGCAGAAAGGGCACGGTATGTGGAGAAACTGGCTGTGATTGATGGGTTTGACCCATATGATAAGACTCAGAAAAAATTATGTGAATCCAAGCACACAGTTTAACGCAAAAGTTCGTTTATATCCCGACCTTGTCAGCTGTCAGATTTATGTTAATGGACCCGGTAAGCTGGTAAATAATTTTTTTTCTTTACCAAATTCTAACAGAAAACGAGAGCGCCCGAAAGGGAAAACCGAGCCGAGCCGCCTCACGGCTGTAATGCAAATTGCTTTCCTCCTCGGTATACAAGTGCGCTTCCATGGCAGGGAAAAAGAAACTACATTCTGCCGCCTATGTAGTCCCCTATTTAAACAAATAGGAGTCATTCAGGATTCAGCCATGTTTTTGCTCCGTGCTTTTACTCGACCAAAGTTATACAGTATTATGAGCTTTAAATTGCATAAATAAAACCATTTGGTAAAACTTTGAAGAAGAGATTGTACTGGTTTAAAGTTTTTACCTAACGTTTTCATGTCGACTCCAATTAATACACTAGTAGAATCGATGACTAGTTTAGTAGGCCAAAACTTTTTTCAATTTTTGACTGTACCAGCCTGAAAAAACTTGCGACAGTCAAATGGAAAAAAAGCAAGCTGGTCATGTTGTACTGGACTAATCTATGACTGATGAGTATAGTAAGTGATACTAGTACTGATACAATAAAACAGACGACTGTAATCTGGTAGGCAGCACGATTTATATTATTTCTCCGTGTCAGATACATAAGGAGGACCGCACACCAACAGGGGTGATAGCGTTCCGGCGCCGCGCCGGATTTCCGGCGTACCGTGGCTGGGGAAAAAAAAAAAAAATCTAGTTCGCTCATTGTCCTGTGTCATTCTGAGATGCGCAGATAGACAGTAAAGGGAATTCGCATGATATGGAACTAGTGGGAAAAAAGTGCCGTCACGGCACGAATCCGGCACGGCGCCGGAACGCTATCACCCCTGCACCAATTCTGCCATCTGTTTGCTACCCAGACATTGTAAACTATTTGTTGTTTACACCCAGTGCCTACACTGCTGATGACTTGAAAGCCTACAAAGGGCTACAGGCTTACAATTATGTTGTTAGTGGCTTGGTTCGTGATATTACAGCTGTTATTAAGAATAACCTACACATAGTTATTATTATTAAATTGTATAAGTCTGGGAGGCTTGCTCCTCATACAGTTATCAACTTGAGGCCAATTTAGCATGTTTTAAATCTGAATTTCTTGTGTTTGCTTACCTCAAAGTGTCCGCAGATCATGCACAGACTTATCCATTATATCCACAGTTTTTTGCCAAGTCTCACACAGGTTTCTTTCAAGTCTACTGTTGGGCCAATAAATCATAAATAAAACAGCTCAGATTTGTTTGTTTAAGTCGTTTGCCACTCCACTTTATTCTCGTGGGTTCACATACCGCTGCCGTTATCACGAGTTTGTTGGTCTTCCAAAATGGCGCAGGGTCTGTTTACTTCCGGTTTCGGGTGACACCAGTGAAAGGGGTCTATAGGGTGGAGATGTGATGATTATGGGATTATTGTTTATTTACTACTTGTCTTGTTTAAGTTTTTGTTATTACTATACTCTTTTTCAGGTTTTATGTTATTTATTATGACATGATAGTTCTCTTTCTGTGAATATATTTACAAGTTTGCTTGAGCTATGCATAGCCACTTTATTGTTAAGATGACCCCTCGATGTTACAGGTGGGTGGAAGAAAATGTTCTGTGTTGGAATAGAATGCATTCTGTATTCTCAGTGATGCTACTGATTTGTATATTATAAAATTTAAAAAACGCAAGTCATAAAAAAAAGAAAAACCATGCCTTATTGCTGTGCAGTGAACTGTAACAACGGGACCGGTTCAGGAAGAAGTTTTTACCTTTTTCCGAGAGAGGAGAAGAGGTGGAGAGAGTGGATTGGCTTTTTCCAAAAGAGAAGAGGCAGAGCGAGTGGGTTGGCTTTTTCCGAAAGAGGAGAAGAGGCGGAGCGAGTGGGTTGGCTTTTTCCGAAAGAGGAGAAGAGGCAGAGAGAGTGGATTGGCTTTTTCCAAAAGAGAAGAGGCAGAGTGAGTGGTTTGGCTTTTTCCGAAAGAGAAGAGGCGGAGCAAGCGGGTTGGCTTTTTCCGGAAGAGGAGACGAGGCAGAGAGAGTGGATTGTGCGCGTGAAGCCAGAGGGTTGGCTTTTTCCGAAAGAGGAGACGAGGCGGAGAGAGTGGATTGTGCACGTGAAACAAAATCAAGCAGTCAAAGAAGAAACGGAGCAGCAACGCTCAAGCAAAAAGGAGAAGATTGGAGGTAAACATTTTTACTTTTGCTTGCAATTGACAAGTCAAGAATCCTGACGGATCCTGTACAATCGTAGTGGAAACGAGACAAAGGGATATTTCCTCGCTTAGAGTAGGCTATAAATAGTATAATGCTGCGGATAGCAGGCTAATATGGCCTACCGGCGCACTGTCAAGTCATCGTTACCTATATCCACTAGGGAGGGCGGTTTAATTATTCTTCAAGAGGGCTCTTATTTAGTATTACAACGAAAGTAAGAATTTATCCTAACTACCAGGATAAATCATTTGGGCGCGAGTCTTGTTGAGGTCCGGGGTCACCACGATCCGAGTCGGCCGAGTCGCTGTCTGATTCCGAGGCCGCACGGTCAAACCAGTGAGCCACATTCACCGATTGCTTCGCAACGGCCATAGGTTCATACATGTATGGTTTCACCTCTCAATATTTAATTTGGAGAGTTCCTGCTTCAAAATGGCTATCGCTTTCAGACATTTTACACAACCTCTCACGACCAAAGTCCGTACACATGTGCTCGGTTCACAGGTAAACACAGAACTGCTCCTGGTCTGTTTGGCTTGAATGACGTCATGACGACGGTCCCCTGGCGGTGAAAGTGCACATAAGTGAGATGTAAACAAACCTTCGGAAATTGGGCAAAACAGTATATTTTAACCGTTTTATTCAATTTTAGGGTGCAAATTAGACACCGGGAAGATCGAATTCGCTTTTTGGGTTGTTCTTCTAGACAATAAAGTTGATATTCTACGTTTCACCTCCGACCATTGCCTATGACCTTTAAGAGCAGGAGCTTTGTTTCTGTTATTAGAGGAACACAGTCCTGTGCAAAATATTTATATATCGGGGGGGGGGGTCGTTATATCATCCACCTCTGAGTTTATTTAAAAAAAAAAAAAAACACCCACACTGTCACAACAGAACGGCTGCACTGATTCAGTTACAGGTTGCCAGGTCTGTATAAAAACACCCACAACCTACACACTAACTAAACAATTTTAAACTCAAACATCCTGTCATGACGCAGCGCAGGTTTTTTTTTAACCTAGAGATGGATAATATTAAAAAAAAAAAACACACAATATATAAATATTCTCAAACAGTACTGTTCAAAAGTCTTGGCACCATATTGTTTTCTTCATACAAACTTTGCTATAGATTTCTATTTTATGATTTCTACATTATCGAGGAATGGACCTACAGTCAGAGAGTTCTACACAAACACACTGAACTTTACAACAGCTGCAAGCATGTGAAATGGAAATAAATCGACTAAGGCGGGAAAAACTATTTTAGATAAAATTGTTATTGTCCATTACAAGTAAAATGTAACCAATAACCAAACTTCAACTCAATGTGTGATCATTTTATGTTGCAATTCACAACTATTCTATGGTTTTCCTAAAAAAAAAAAATAGTACTCACAAAATAGGGGGAAAGTGATAATATTGGGCGGTTGGGCGGCAAGTGGGTTTAAAAGTTAATGTCGATCCCTGGAGACAAGCAACCATTCACACCTACGAACAATTTAGAGTAGCCAGTTGACCTAATCCACATCTCACTGGACCATGAGAGAAAACCAGAGCACCCAGAAGAAACCCACAGAGGCATGGGGAGAACATGCAAACTCCACACAGAAAGGCCCCAGTCGGCCATGAGGTTCAAACCAGGAACCTGCTTGCTGTGAGGTGAATGTGCTAACCACTGCATCACTCACATAAAATACACATTGAGGCCAAATCGATCCTACTTATTACTTACATTCTGCACTCAACCATTGTCACCTTCATATTTGTATTTGCTCCTTTACACTTGTGTAGTCATATACAGCAGGTATGGGAAATGAACAAAATTCATCTGCCAAGTTGCTGTGAATGCTGTACATTCCACAAACAAAGACTTTCTGTTCTCATATGGAATTCACTCTGTCTGGTTTCAGACCACATTTTTTACTTGTGGAAAAACACAACAGAAAGACACCATAAGGGTGATACAATGATGATCCTCTTACAATAGACCTGTGATTAAAGGAAATGAATATGTTCAGCTTATGTAATATAATGGCCCTTTTCCACTACCCTTTTTCAGCTCACTTCAGCCCAACACGGCTCGCGTTTCGACTACCTTAGAGCAGCACGACTCAGCTCGCTTCAGCCCTGCTTAGCACCCAAAACTCGCACGGTTTTGGAGTAGGGCTGAAGCGAGCCAAACCAAGCCGAGTGGGGCTGGGGGCGTGAGCAGACACTCCCCTGTGCACTGATTGGTGAGGAGGAGTATCCTCACACGCCCACACACGCCCCGCGAGCACGCTGGGCTCTGTAAACACCGTAAACCCGGAAGAAGAAGGATTACGAATTACGAGAATTTCTGAAGCCTTATGCGCCTCGCCTCATCTATACGCTCTTGCCAGTATCTGTTGGCGTTGTCGGTGACAACAAGCCACAGCACCAAGACCAGCAACACTAACGACTCCATGTCCTCCATGTTTATTGTTTACTATCCGGGTCGTGAGACTACCGCTTGAAAGCTCACTGATGTCACTGTTTGCGCCGCCTAACGACATCACGTGACGTCCACCCACTTTCGCTAACTCCACCCAACGTGTCCACCCACTTCCAGCCAGCACGGTTCAGCGCGGTTGTAGTCGAAATGCAACTCCAACAGCCCCACTCAGCTCGACTCAGCACGGCACGACTCAGCCGCGTTTGTAGTGGAAAAGCGGCATAATATCATCATATACACACACATATTACACTTACATATAACACACACACACACACACACACACACACATATATATATGGGCAACTTTTTCCATGGAATTAAAACATGTATTCTATTCCCTTCTAGTGGGTTTATTGACGGCATGCAATATTATCATATCGATTATCCTCCATGTATTACGCCACTCTCCCCAATGGAGAATGAGCGTGCAATATTGTTATAATATTGCACATTGTCAAGACAACACGACATCACATGCGAAGATCCAATGACAAAACTTTGCTGCTGCGCATACGCAGAATCATTTCTTTGTCGGCCGGGAAAGACAGACGACAAGGCTAAACCAGTGCAAGGTTTAAGCGCTAAATAAATAACCTGAAAACTGAAACTAAAGACACGCTGAACACCTGAAAGGCTACCAAAAGTTCATTATATATTCTTCACACGTGTTTACAAAAGAAAAACATACCAACGGACATCAAAAAAACTGGAAAAGAGACACGTGGGAGATGTAAAACTTCCGTGCTAGCGAGTGACTGCTACAGAAACATGGCCGCGAGGTTAGCTTCATTAAAAGCGGAAGATTTAAAGAGAAAGACGCGCTGAACACCCGAAAGGCTACCAAAACTTCACTGGATATTCTTCACACATATTTACAAGAGAAAAACATACCAATGGACATCAAAAAACTGGGAGAGAGAAAAATAGCAGAAATACTGTCAAAGTTCTACTTGGAGGTGAGGAAAAGTGACAGAAACTTTTACAAGAGGATTTCACTTGTGGACTTCACTCATCTCATCTCATTATCTCTAGCTGCTTTATCCTGTTCTACAGGGTCGCAGGCAAGCTGGAGCCTATCCCAGCTGACTATGGGCGAAAGGCAGGGTACACCCTGGACACACAAATGGCCCTTTTCCACTACCCTTTTTCAGCTCACTTCAGCTCGCTTCAGCTCACTTCAGCCCGACACGGCTCGCGTTTCGACTACCAAAAACCAGCACGACTCAGCTCGCTTCAGCCCTGCTTAGCCCCTAAAACTCGCACCGTTTTGGAGTGGGGCTGAAGCGAGCCAAACCGTGCCGAGTGAGGCTGGGGGCGTGAGGAGACACTCCCCTGTGCACTGATTGGTGAGGAGGAGTGTCCTCACATGCCCACACACGCCCCGCGAGCACGCTAGGATCTGTAAACACCGCAAACCCGGAAAAAGAAGAATTACGAATTACGAGAATTTCTGAAGCCTTATGCGCCTCGCCTCATCTATACGCTCTTGCCAGTATCTGTCCGCGTTGTCGGTGACAACAAGCCACAGCACCAAGACCAGCAACACTAACGACTCCATGTCCTCCATGTTTATTGTTTACTATTCGGGTCGTGAGACTACCGCTTAAAAGCTCACTGATGTCACTGTTTGCGCTGCTTAACGACATCACGTGACGTCCACCCACTTTCGCTAACTCCACCCAATGTGTCCACCCACTTCCAGCCAGCACGGTTCAGCGCGGTTGTAGTCGAAATGCAACTCCAACAGCCCCGCTCAGCCCGACCCAGCACGGCACGGCTCAGCCCGACTCAGCTGCGTTTGTAGTGGAAAAGCGGCAAAAGACACAGACAACCATTCACACTCACATTCACACCTACGGTCAATTTAGAGTCACCAGTTAACCTAACCTGCATGTCTTTGGACTGTGGAGGAAACCGGAGCACCCGGAGGAAACCCACGCGGACATGGGGAGAACATGCAAACGCCGCACAGAAAGGCCCTCGCCGGCCACGGGGCTCGAACCCAGGACCTTCTTGCTGTGAGGCAACAGCGCTAACCACTACACCACCGTGCCGCCTGGACTTCAGTAAATCCCTTTTGTTTTGAACAACTGCAGTGTAACAATGAACTACGACCAAAAGTAACTTTGAACTTGAACTGTCAGCCTGGATATAGCTTGTATACAAGCTGGGTTGTTGTTTAGGCATGGATTCCACTTCTGATATGACACAGCTATGAGAAGACATTCCGTGTGTCCAAAATCACTCACTCGTTCACTACTCCCTACTCACTATATCGGGGATTACTCTACAGAGAACTATATAGTGAGCTCACTGATAAAATGAATAAACACTTTCGGACACTACATCGCCATGCTGTTATTTACGTCATTACTGTCGCACAATTAAAACGTGCCAGATCAGTCGACTGTTGGGTTTTCAAAATAAGAAATACATGCATGTATTTTTGTGATAAATACATATTATACTGAGCATACTTCCCACATTAGTAAATACAAACCACTTTGTGTCTGCTGCATCTTTCAGTTCTTGTAAATCAAGGCTAAATACTTTCTTCTTTGCCACTGCCTTTTATTAAATCAAATTTGAGGCTTTTGATTTGATTTCTTTCAGCATGACTGCAATACATGATGGTATATATTGCTTCGTTAGTGAGCATCGGTTGTACACTACTTTTCATGATGCATTGTGGGATACTTTGAGTGCACTATACAGGGTGGAATAATTCTTACTATACAGTACATTCGGACAGCACTACAAAATGGCGACCTCGCTATATAGTGAGTAGGGAGTGATTTCGGACACAGGGATTGTATCAGCCGATACCGGATACTGACATCCTCATAATAACCAAGCCACGTTATGCAAAATGTCACAGACGTGCTAGTGACATGCTTGAAGACAAGTTGTGTGTAGTAAAAAAGAAAAAGTTCTGTATATCAGTGAATAAAGAACATAAGCCAAAAGGTCTATGATTTCCCAATTTGCATCTTGGAGGGCTGGAGTCTAGGACAGATAAGGCACTGCACAGGGTGGTGAAGATCGCCCAGCGTGTCGTAGGAGCCTCGCTTCCTCCTATTGAGGATGTCTACAGGAAGCGATGTCTCAGGAGAGCCATAAACATCATCAAAGACTCCTGCCATCCAACTCTTCACTCTTCTGCCCTCTGGAAGGCGCTACAGGAGCCTTCGGACCAAAACCACCAGGTTCAGTTTTTTTCCTTCAGCTGTCTCACTGCTGAACTCCACCCACCCACCCCAACAAACTGAATTGACTTCATTGCACTACTGTTTATTCATGTTTTGTATATACTGCAAATATCTATGTATTTGCACTACAGTTCATTCATATTGCACATTTTGAACATACTGTAAATATGTATCATATCATTATACCATTCCATACCCTGCAATTCCTCATCTCATCTCATTATCTCTAGCCGCTTTATCCTTCTACAGGGTCGCAGGCAAGCTGGAGCCTATCCCAGCTGACTACGGGCGAAAGGCGGGGTACACCCTGGACAAGTCGCCAGGTCATCACAGGGCTGACACATATGCCGCTTTTCCACTACCAACGCGGCTGAGTCGTGCCGTGCTGAGTTGGGCTGAGTCGAGCTGAGCGGGGCTGTTGGAGTTGCATTTCGACTACAACCGCGCTGAACCGTGCTGGCTGGAAGTGGGTGGACACATTGGGTGGAGTTAGCGAAAGTGGGTGGATGTCACGTGATGTCGTTAGGCGGCGCAAACAGTGACATCAGTGATCTTTTAAGCGGTAGTCTCACGACCCGGAGAGTAAACAATAAACATGGAGGACATGGAGTCGTTAGTGTTGCTGGTCTTGGTGCTGTGGCTTGTTGTCACCGACAACGCCAACAAATACTGGCAAGAGCGTATAGATGAGGCGAGGCGCATAAGGCTTCATAATTCTCGTAATTCGTAATTCTCCTTCTTCCGGGTTTACTGTGTTTACAGATCCCAGCGTGCTCGCGGGGCGTGTGTGGGCATGTGAGGACACGCCTCCTCACCAATCAGTGCACAGGGGAGTGTCTGCTCACGCCCCCAGCCTCACTCAGCTCGGTTTGGCTTGCTTCAGCCCCACTCCAAAACCGTGCGAGTTTTGGGGGCTAAGCAGGGCTGAAGCGAGCTGAGTCGTGCTGTTCTTAGATAGTCGAAACGCGAGCCGTGTCAGGCTGAAGTGAGCTGAAGTGAGCTGAAAAAGGGTAGTGGAAAAGGGCCATTAGACACAGACAACCATTCACACTCACATTCACACCTACGGTCAATTTAGAGTCACCAGTTAACCTAACCTGCATGTCTTTGGACTGTGGGGGAAACCGGAGCACCCGGAGGAAACCCACGCGGACACGGGGAGAACATGCAAACTCTATACAGAAAGGCCCTCGTCGGTCACGGGGCTCAAACCCAGACCTTCTTACTGTGAGGCGACAGCGCTAACCACTACACCACCGTACCACCCCCTGTAATTCCTGTACATTTATATGTATATTACACTTGTTATTTACTGCTATGCACTTCTGGTTAGATGCAATCTGCATTTCGTTGCCTTGTATCTGTGACATGTGCAAAGTTGAATCTAATCTCATCTAACCTGTCAGGTTTATTGAGAGTCTAAGTGCAGGGAAACTGCTGAAATCCAGTCCTCCAGAGCCTGAATAACTAAAGAGGCCTGCCTGATTTACACCCTTCAAGAGGAAGGATAAGAAATCAGAAAGTGCATAAGTCACTTGACAAATAGCCACAAAGCTGTTAAAAACAACCTTGCAGTGGTAAACAGCTAGTGTGCTGAGGAAATAGGAGCTCAGAAGCAGATCACATGCATACGGAAGCCGAGAGAGGCCCTTCATATGATCCTTTTTTTTTTATTCACCTTGTTATCCCAAGATAATGACATAATTAATTCAGGATGTCGAGAAAACAACACAACTAATTCAAAATCTCGAGAAAACAAAACCGTTATTTAGAGATCTCGAGAAAACAAAACAGTTATTCTGTGATCTTGAGAAAACAAAATTATTTCATGATCTCGAGTAAACAGCTGAGAAATGGTTCATTCAGGTGCGCCAAGAGACTTGTGATATGCTGACTTTGGGGCTATTTCTCATTCTGTATAGACGCAACTTTGGTCATTAGAATGTCTGGAATAATCGATCACCTAATAAGGCAATATTATTTTGTTTTCTCGAGATCACGGGATAAGTGTCTTGTTTTCTCGAGATCACGGGATAAGTGTCTTGTTTTCTCGAGATCACGGGATAAGTGTCTTGTTTTCTCGAGATCACGGGATAAGTGTCTTGTTTTCTCGAGATCACGGGATAAGTGTCTTGTTTTCTCGAGATCACGGGATAAGTGTCTTGTTTTCTCGAGATCACGGGATAAGTGTCTTGTTTTCTCGAGATCACGGGATAAGTGTCTTGTTTTCTCGAGATCACGGGATAAGTGTCTTGTTTTCTCGAGATCACGGGATAAGTGTCTTGTTTTCTCGAGATCACGGGATAAGTGTCTTGTTTTCTCGAGATCACGGGATAAGTGTCTTGTTTTCTCGAGATCACGGGATAAGTGTCTTGTTTTCTCGAGATCACGGGATAAGTGTCTTGTTTTCTCGAGATCACGGGATAAGTGTCTTGTTTTCTCGAGATCACGGGATAAGTGTCTTGTTTTCTCGAGATCACGGGATAAGTGTCTTGTTTTCTCGAGATCACGGGATAAGTGTCTTGTTTTCTCGAGATCACGGGATAAGTGTCTTGTTTTCTCGAGATCACGGGATAAGTGTCTTGTTTTCTCGAGATCACGGGATAAGTGTCTTGTTTTCTCGAGATCACGGGATAACTGTCTTGTTTTCTCAAGATCACGGAATAACGGTTTTGTTTTCTCGAGATTCTGAATTAATTATGTCGTTATCTCGGGATAACAAGGTGAATTAAAAAAAAGATTATATGAAGGGTCTCTCGCAGCTTCCGTACATGCAGTAACTATATATATATATATATATATATATATATATCTGCAGTAATACAAGTTAAAGGCAGTGTTTTGGACAGACTTTTATTGGTTTATCATCTTAACTTACCATTGTCTTGAGACGGCGATTATGTAGGTCGTTTAGAAGAAACCAGTTTGGTTTAGTGTTTAATCCACACAACTGTAATTAGGTCACTGGTTTAAAAAGAAAGAAAGAAAGTTTAGATAATGAGCAGTAAGTGTCCTTAAACAAAAACGCTGTCCTTGTTATTAAAAAAACCGGTGAGGAAACACAGACTTTGCATTCGTTAATTCGTCACTCTAGGTTTTCACCAAGACAGAAAACGAAAGTGAAGTAACTCACACTTACTCACTCACTGAGCTGCGACCCTGAGCTGAGACCCACAGAGAGAGAGAGAGAGAGAGAGAGAGAGAGAGAACAGTGAGAGGAGCAGCGACGGCGGGCTGAACTTAGCCTTCCAGCTAGCTAGCATGGCTCTTTAGCCAACAACCAGCAACTTTTTACCCGTGACATAAAACTACCTGAAACGACGCGCTAAACTGCTTTGTGTAAACGTCACCAGGTCAGCCTTTCACTTTCACAAAATGCGTTTTAACAAACCTGTCCGCGGACATTACAGCACCCGCTGTGTGTGTGTGTGTGTGTGTTTACCGCTGCGGTTACATGTCAAACCTGCACGAGCCTCCCTCCCTTCAACTTCCGGGAATGACAGGCGTTCCAAAGGTGCTCTTCCGGTCACGTGGCAAAACAAAACCCCTCGCCAACCACGTGATTGTGTTTGTCGTCATCTAGCGTGAGGAGGCCCGAACTGACAGATCGATCGAAGTTTATATGAGCCATTCCACCGAATCGGTGCCATTTCCGTGCCATTTTATGTATAAATGCACATAAAAATGTACTTTAAAATACATTTCCTTATTACGCAGAATGTCCTGCACATTGATCTGATTTCAAATTTAAGATATATAATTGTAAGGATTAATAAAAACTACCTAAAACACTGAAAAATAGCATGTGTTGCCTGTCCCCGCACTCTAACTTTATACTTAACTATGAAATATTATGGGCAGCACGGTGGTGTAGTGGTTAGCGCTGTCGCCTCACAGCAAGAAGGTCCGGGTTCGAGCCCCGGGGCCGGCGAGGGCCTTTCTGTACGGAGTTTGCATGTTCTGTCCGTGTGGGTTTCCTCCGGGTGCTCCAGTTTCCCCCACAGTCCAAAGACATGCAGGTTAGGTTAACTGGTGACTCTAAAGTGAGTGTGAATGGTTGTCTGTGTCTATGTGTCAGCCCTGTGATGACCTGGCGACTTGTCCAGGGTGTACCCCGCCTTTCGCCCGTAGTCAGCTGGGATAGGCTCCAGCTTGCCTGCGACCCTGTAGAACAGGATAAAGCGGTTACAGATAATGAGATGAGATGAAATATTATGATTAAAATCCTTCAGAAACAGTATTCCTTTTGCACTGTTGTGTGACTCCGTATCCTATCCATGGTTTAAATATATTTTTTTTTTCATAAGAAATCCACAATATCTTAGTTAAAATACACATTTTAGTCATGTCCCTGGGTTTTCACTCAGTCCTGTTACTCAAACATATTACCCCATCTGACAAATTTGGAACATTCCGTAAATCACATGCTCAACAGGAAGTTACATCAGCTGTGTCTTCTGAAGGCCATGGGAAGACCAAAAGTTAGTTCTCTCATTTACTTTTCTGTATATTTGATGATTTTTTAACTTTGACTGATAAGGTCAATGTCAACATACTTTGATTGATTGATTGATTGATTGATTACTTTATTCTGAACAATAAAGAAGAAAGATATAAAAATAAAAAAAAATTTTAATAAAAAAATGCAATAATCAAAACATCGTCATAAACAAACAGAATAGCGTAGCCACAAGGCAGTAACATAATAATGTTCAGAAAGTATTAGGAAGAAGTAACTTATCCAGTCCTAACCCTCTATACCATCGCTAATCAAACGTCACTTTCCGCCATAATAAACTATATATACAAAAGAAAACAAAAGCAACAAGCAAAAAGAAAACATACCAACATACCAAGACATACTGACATGGTATAATATCGACCAAATCAAATCATATATACAGATACTTATGTTATGCATATATACACACATACAATGCATCTATACAGTACATACATATACACATACCTATAACTATACACAAAATACAAGATCAGTCACAGACTTACTCTCAATTTCATCATCACCTATATAGTCTGCCTGTTACTTAAATTATTTCTTAGATGATATTTGTTCATTTTAAAAATACAGATTTTTGGTAAATCACTAGAATGTGCTAAGTGTGGTCATGCTATTAGCGATGATGCCATGTGGCTTAATTCCATGTATTAGCTAATCCTAGGCTAAAAACTCAGTCCTGTTACTTTCAGAGTTTTGGTAACAGGACTGAAAAAAAGCCATCTTTGACTTCCAAACCTTGTAAAAAATAAATAACGTAGCATGAGGTTGACCAATACACATTTTGAATAGTTAAATATGTGTGTTATTATAATCAGTGTTGAAAAGATATAACAAATTAAGTTTAATTTGGGAGCGGTACAACAAGCAAATGGCACCCATTCGGTGGAATGTCCCATATGCTTACTTTTGAAATGGCTCATCATACAGTTATGTACATTGAAATATTTTTGGATAGGCTCAGGGAATTCTAATAGAAAACACAAAACACCACACACACACACAGCTTAAACAAACTCGAGTCAAATAAGCATGTCTGTGAAGATTCTCAGTCATCCAGGTCATAATAAACCGTGGGTGGTAAAAGAGAGCAACTGGATTTGCTTGATGATTCTTGAAGACATTTCACTTCTCATCCGAAAGGCTTCTTTAGTTCTGTCTGACTAATAGGGAGTATCAGGTATTTATCCTCTCATGGATGAAAAGCAATCCTAAGGTGTCGTTGAGTCTGTTGGTTGCAGCCCTGTTGAGTCTGCAGCCCTGTTGGTGTGGGTCACTAGGGGCCGGGTGTGAACGGCCTAGAGAGTTGTTGGGGTGATCAATGGATAGTTGGTTCTCTCTGTCCTCTTGTGAGTCACTGAAAACAGCTGGGCACACTTCCCAGACAACTGATTACACACCAATGCCGCTTTTCCACTACCAACGCGGCTGAGTTGGGCTGAGCCGTGCCGTGCTGAGTTGGGCTGAGTCGAGCTGAATGGGGCTGTTGGAGTTGCATTTCGACTACAACTGCGCTGAACCGTGCTGGCTGGAAGTGGGTGGACACATTGGGTGGAGTTAGCGAAAGTGGGTGGATGTCACGTGATGTTGTTAGGCGGCACAAACAGTGACATCAGTGAGCTTTTAAGCGGTAGTCTCACGACCCGGATAGTAAACAATAAACATGGAGGACATGGAGTCGTTAGTGTTGCTGGTCTTGGTGCTGTGGCTTGTTGTCACCGAGAACGCCAACAGATACTGGCAAGAGCGTATAGATGAGGCGAGGCGCATAAGGCTCCAGAAATTCTCATAATTCGTAATTATTCTTCTTCCGGGTTTACGGTGTTTACAGATCCCAGCGTGCTCGCGGGGCATGTGTGGGCATGTGAGGACACTCCTCCTCACCAATCAGTGCACAGGGGAGTGTCTCCTCACGCCCCTAGCCCCACTCGGCTCGGTTTGGCTCGCTTCAGCCCCACTCCAAAACCGTACGAGTTTTGGGTGCTAAGCAGGGCTGAAGCGAGCTGAGTCGTGCTGCTCTAAGGTAGTCGAAACGCGAGCCATGTCGGGCTGAAGTGAGCTGAAGCGAGCTGAAGTGAGCTGAAAAAGGGTAGTGGAAAAGGGCCACAAAACCCAGATGTTTTCAGTGACTCACAGGAGGACTGTTACCCCTTTTCCACCAAATCAGTTCCAGGGCTGGTTCGGGGCCAGTGCTGGTTCACAACTCGTTCAACTTGCGAGCCAGCTGAGAACCAGTTTGCTTTTCCATAGCTCGGGGTGCTAAGGGGAGCCACGTCATTATGTCACTGTATACGTCAGTTACGTCGCTGTGTTTGCATAAACCTCATTGTGAACATCAAAGCAACAACAACATGGAGAAGAAGAAGCAGCAACAACAACAACAACAATAATGGATGACTTCACGTTTGTACAGCTGCTGCTTCTCGTCGCTTAAAAATGGCGACCTTTCGTGGTCTTGCTATTGTTGTTGGTCTTAACAACTCTGCCCCCCCCGCTGACGTAAGCGGTTCTTTCCTCTGGCCCAGCAGAGAGTTGGTGCTAGCCTGGAACCAGTTTTTCTGGCCCCAGAGCCAGTTCTTTGTCAGTGGAAACAGAAAACCCGGTTCCAAACTAAGCACTGGCCCCGACCCAGCCCTGGAACTGCTTTGGTGGAAAAGGGGCAAGAGAGAACCAACAACCATTGATCACCCCAACGACTCCCTAGGCCATTTACATCCGGCCCCCAGTGACCCACACCAACAGGATGACTCAATGACACCTTAGGATTGCTTTTCATCCATGAGAGGATAAATATCTGATACTCCCTATTAGTCAGACAAAACTAGAAGAAGCCTTTCGGATGAAAGGTGAAACGTCTTCAAGAATCTTCAAGCAAGTCCAGTTGCTCTCTTTTACCACCCACGATCAAATAAGTACAACAAAAATACAACAAACATAGATAGATAGATAGATAGATAGAGCTGGGAAATTATGTTACAGCAGCAAGTTATCAGACATGTGGGGAATACAACATAAAGTAGAATGAAAGATACATCTACAAACAAGCCATCCATCACTGCTTATCTTGTGCAGGAGCCTATCCTAGCTGATGGGTGAGAGGCAGGGTATACACTGGCACATAGAGGCAAACACCCATTCACACCTACAGTCAATTTAGAGCCACCAATTAACCTAATTGTGGGGGAAACGTGGGAAGAACATGCAAACTCCACACAGAAAGGCCCTCGTCAGCTGCTGGACTTGAACCCAGAACCTTCTTGCTGTGAGGCAACAGTGCTAACCACTACTCCACCCGGCTGTTTGTGTCACACTGAACTTAAAAATAAATAAATAAATTGCAGCTTTAAAGTGTTAATCAAATGATGCTAACCCTCCGAAGACTCACAGAAACTGCATAAAGCAAACAGAAATATCCGTAAACCCAAAGCCTTCTGTCATTAAACAGATGGAAGAGACCGAAAAAGCCACAGGGACCGACCGGAGTGCCCATAAATTACACAAAGAGTCCGCAGGCACAGAAAAGGAAGCAGAAATCACAGACATGCCACGGACTGTGACATTTACTTATTGTTATTGCAGGCTCTAACTTTTATTCCCATGCTGATCATGTAGCTCCTTTTGGACCACAATGGAAATAAGTGCCTGCATTTTATTGTGTTATCCATTTTATTATTATTATTATTATTATTATTATTATTATTATTATATGATTTTTAATACAATGTCATTTTAATAATGAACAATTCAATTCAATTCAATTCAAAATCCATTCCCTCAGAGAGAAAAACAAAACAGAAAAAAGGCCGACTAAAGATTCCCTCATAAATTTGCAAGCAATTGCATATGAAGACTAAGGATTTGTTTACTTCATTGCAACCTTTTCTGGATCTTATTATAATTTCAGACATGGAAGACATGCTGAATTAAACCAAAGTCTTCAATTTCACTTTCAACGTCTTAAAACAAATTAAGAAGTCTAAAACAATTAAATGTTTTGGACTGCTGAAGTTCATAATTAAAATATCTTACCTGCATTTATATGTTTACTTTAATTAATTTAGCCTATTTATCCCAAATTAAATATCCTATTAATTTATTAATAGGATATGTGATATTTCAAGGAAAATATCACATATCCTATCTGTGAATAAAAGATCCATGCTATATATATATATATATATATATATATATATATATATATATATATGAATGACCAGGATCTGATTGCCACAAATGAACAGAATGTGTATTAGGCTCCTGTATATATTTTGTCTGGATGTGTAGTCTCAGTGTTGTACACATCGTGGCGCAATGGGACAAAAAAAATGCTGTTTATGTGCAAACGTGTGACTATAGTGTGTCTTGAATGGTGAGGAAGTCATGACCTAATGATTAGTGCTACAGTTTTGGGACCAAAAGGTTGCTGGTTTGATTCCTTGGGCCAAAAGGTTGCTGGTTTGATTCCCTAAACCAGCAGGAATAGCTGAAGTGCCCTTAAGTAAGACACCTACTACTTTATTAATTGATAAATTAATTTAAACGCATTACATCAATATAAGTAAAACATATAAATACAAGTAATATAAAACTTATAAAATAAATAAAATTAAAGTTCAAGGCTATAAATAATATATTTAAAATTTCCTAAAACCACCTTCCATTTTCAATGAGGTGATCACGTGAAGCGGCCTTAAATTTTGCGTTATCCTCTATATTAACAATATCTCCTGGAAGCCTATTCCACTGATTAATCGCCCAAGGAAAGAAACTATTTGCATGCTGATTACAATTTGAATGTGGCCGTAAAAAAGTAATAGTTTCCACCCCTTGAAATACGAGGTAGAGGAATAAGATACAAGTCTCTCTCAATATCAATAGTCCGATATACAATCCAATGAAACATAGCCAATCGAGAGAGAACTCTTCTACATTCAAGGGATGGCCACTCCAATTTGTTGAGCATATCAGTTACTACCCCTGGTTCCCTCGAATAATTATTAAAACACAATCTAGCTGCGGTATGTTGAATCATATCAAGATGATATATGTCTTTTTGAAGATAGGGATACCAAGTAGAATTTGCATATTCTATCTTGGGTGGCACGGTGGTGTAGTGGTTGTCGCTGTCGCCTCACAGCAAGAAGGTCCGGGTTCGAGCCCCATGGCCGGCGAGGGCCTTTCTGTGAGGAGTTTGCATGTTCTCCCCGTGTCTGCGTGGGTTTCCTCTGGGTGCTCCGGTTTCCCCCACAGTTCAAAGACATGCAGGTTAGGTTAACTGGTGACTCTAAATTGACCGTAGGTGTGAATGTGAGTGTGAATGGTTGTGTGTCTATGTGTCAGCCCTGTGATGACCTAGTGACTTGTCCAGGGTGTACCCCACCTTTCGCCCGTAGTCAGCTGGGATAGGCTCCAGCTTGCCTGTGACCCTGTAGAACAGGATAAAGCAGCTAGAGATAATGAGATGAGATCTTAGGTCTTATTAAACTACAATGAAGTTTAGATTTACAGGTTACAGAGACATTTCTAAAATTCCTTCTGATGACACCGAGGGTTTGTTTAGCACTAGATGTAATGTGTGCAACATGCTCTGACCATTTTAGATTTTCAGAAAGTCTCATCTCATTATCTCTAGCCACTTTATCCTGTTCTACAGGGTCGCAGGCAAGCTGGAGCCTATCCCAGCTGACTACGGGCAAAAGGCGGGGTACACCCTGGACAAGTCGCCAGGTCATCACAGGGCTGACACATAGACACAGACAACCATTCACACTCACACCTACGGTCAATTTAGAGTCACCAGTTAACCTAACCTGCATGCCTTTGGACTGTGGGGGAAACCGGAGCACCCGGAGAAAACCCACACGGACAACATGCAAACTCCACACAGAAAGGCCCTCGTCGGCCACGGGGCTCGAACCCGGACCTTCTTGCTGTGAGGCGACAGCGCTAATCACTACACCACCGTGCCACCCTTTCAGAAAGTATAACACCTAAATAAGAGTAATGATGAACTCTATCTAAGCTATGATTATTGAGGACATATATTGTATCTTGAATAGTTTTCTTGGTGGAAAAACAGATAGTATGACATTTGTCAACATTAAATGACATTTGCCAATCTTTTTCCCACTTGCTTAAAGCATCTAGATCTTTCTGTAGATGCTGGCAATCAGTCAGATTATTTACATATGGTACGATATAAAAAACAGTCATCAGCAAACAATCTTATTATTGATGTGATGCACGAAGGCAAGTCATTAATGTAAATCAAGAACAGTAATGGTCCTAAAGCCTAGTCTGTTCTGGGTAGGTTGTATGTCACTCTGGATAAGAGTGTCTGCTAAATGCCTCTAATGTACTATAATAGAAGATCACAAAGTTTGTGTGTGTGTGTGTGTGTGTGTGTGTGTGTGTGTGTGTGTGTGTGTGTGTCTTAAATAATCAGGATAAAGTCTGATCATTGCCTTATTTCTGTATTGCACTACATTTACCTTTATTTTGTACTATACTGGGTGTGGGGTTTTTTTGCTTTTATTTTGCACTATATTGCCTTTACTTTGTATTTTTTCTTCCGCCTATTTATTTATTTATTTATTTATTTGTAATTGGCATTCATGGTGGACAGCAAACTAAGAATTTCATTGTGCAAGAGGACATGTCCTTACTGTGCATATGACAATAAACACTTTGAACTTTGAACTTGAACTAAAGGGATTTATTTCTGTAAAAATGTTGTTGTTTTTTATGTGGAACAGATGATAAACTGGGTCTTTATCCCATACTAGAATATGAAATATCCTGATATGGGTGTAATCTACTGTAATTATTATCATAATACAAAATAAATTTGCTTCATCACTGTTTGTTAGTTTCTTTACAGTCTCTTATCTGAATCGAGACTTTCAGTGTCACCTTTAACATGACTCCACTTGCTTTACATTGTGATCTAAATTTGTAACTGTGAATACTGAACCATACTGTAGTCATCCATCCAGATGCCACAGGATAATCTCCTACCAGAGGCCACAGTTATCCCACCGACCCTCAATACAAACAGACATCATGTGTGCATCGTCATAATATGATCAATCTTACAACTACAACAATTACTGCTCTTAGAGAGAATTTTCAGCCGTAAACTCAGCAAGTGGAGATCTACAGCTTACTGACCGGTCATGTGCCACCACATAATCCACAGTGTCGCTTCCGAGGCATAGCGAGCCATCTGTTCAGGTCACAGTATTACAGATCTCCACATCTGGACAGAAGAAGGGAGCAGTGCTCTCTCTCTCTCTCTCTCTCTCTCTCTCTCTCTCTCTCTCTCTCGTGTAATCATACGTTTCCAAGGTTTTAATCATACATGTGAACAGACAGGAAAGATCCTTTTCTAAAGGGTTTCCTGACGATTATTTGTATGATAAAGGCTTCTACGGTAGCTTTCCAAATGGCTCTTACTGAGACTGTTCCTGAAAGAAAAATCCTCTATTGTATGATTCCACATGAAAAGAAAATCCTTTCTCTCATTATGTTCTGGGGGCATTTTGCTGGTACACTCTCAGAAAATAAAGTGCATTATTGTACCTTGAAGGGTACAATGGCTTATCACTGGGGCAGTACCCTCTAAGGTACTTATTTGTACCATTTATATACTGATTGGGAACATATATGTACCTTTTTGGCCCTAAAAAGGTACACATAGTTACCTTGAGGTCCAATAATGAGCCCTAGGGGTACGTTAGTGTAGATTTTACCTTGAAGGACAGAAATGGACTCCTACTGTACCCCTATTTCTGACAGTGTATGGTGTAGGTCCACTTAGGGGGAAACATCCCTGCAAATCAATGCAAAGTTATTATAATGAAACATTCCTATCCTGATGGAAGTGGTCTCTTCCGGGATGACACTGCCCCTGCCGTCTACAGGAACATGATATAAATTGTTTGGTGTGACATGTTAGTATTGGCCACCACCATAATCAAAACACAAACCCAGGGACTATCTTTTGGCCAGAACAGTGTTTATCACTCCAGTATGGTTTTAGGGACTTGCGGAATCTGTGCCAAGGCACGCTTAAGCAGTTCTGCTGGCTTGTGGTGGCCCAACACCTTACTAAGACACTTTAGGTGGGTTTGTCCTTTAATTTGCTCCCCGAGGGACAACGTGTGGAACCCTTTAGGATGCCAGATAGAACCATTTTTCTAAGAATCAGTGATAAAGCTAATTATTTTATTTAAGATTTGGGTACACAAAAAAGCATTAAAATGATGCACAGTATTCAAAACTCATGCATTCACCAGACAGTTTAATAGGAATACCTGTATCCCTGGCCATTCATATAGCTATCTAATCAATACATCAAATGGCAGCGGCGCAATGAAGATTGGATTAGTAAAACATTGCCTAGTCTTTTTCCAATCTTCAGCAGCCCAGTTGGAGTGAGCCTTGAGGTTTGATGCATTGGGCATCCTGACATGATTTTCTGCTCATCAAATTTGTAAAGAGTGGTTTCTCTGGCTAGAGTGGTGGTTAGCACTATCATCTCACAGCAAGAAGGTTCTGGATTCGAACATCACAGCCACCTGGGGCCTTTCGGTGTGGAGTTTGCATGTTCTCCCCATGCCCAAGTAGGTTTCCTCCCACAGTCCAAAGCAGTGTTGTAGTCGAGTCACTAAACCTCAAGTCTGAGTCCAGTCTCGAGTCCCCAGTGTTCAAGTCCAAGTCATTAAAAAAAATTTCGAGTTGAATCCACTATTGATCCGAGACGAAAATGAGACTCTAACTGCACCGTTTGACGGTGGTTATTTTAGCACCATTAACATTAGTTTGTTCCTGAACATGATGTATGAACAGGTGAATGTGCATTCTCTTTGTCAGGGAGTGCAGAGTATTCTGTCAGAGATGGTTGGGAGACGGCTGTAAGCGCAGAAGGTGTATTTATTAATACAAGTGAAGACAGGTAAACAATCCAGAACGACAGGCAAAATCGTAAAATGGTGAAACAAGCAATAGTTCAAGCGAGGCACAAACAGGCTATCGTAGATTCAGCAGAATCAAAGACAAGAAACAGGAAATCAGGAATCAGGAAACAAAACAAGGACATAAGGCTCAGTAACATGTTAGCAACGCAACTCAATACTTTGCAAAGTAAGTGCGTTTTCACAGTTTTTATATAGGCATGCTGATTGTGCCTTAATCCTGTGCAGGTGCGAGTCATTTATGCGTGCATGAGAGTCTGCTTGGTGCGTGCGCTGTCCAGAGCGTGCCTGAAGGTCTAGCTGATGCATGGGCCAAGGCACGCAGGTGTGACACTCTTGCACAAAATTAGTACAAAAATTAACCTCATCTCATTATCTCTAGCCGCTTTATCCTGTTCTACAGGGTCGCAGGCAAGCTGGAGCCTATCCCAGCTGACTATGGGCGAAAGGCGGGGTACACCCTGGACAAGTCGCCAGGTCATCACAGGGCTGACACATAGACACAGACAACCATTCACACTCACATTCTCACCTACGGTCAATTTAGAGTCACCAGTTAGCCTAACTTGCATGTCTTTGGACTGTGGGGGAAACCGGAGCACCCGGAGGAAACCCGGGCGGACAACATGCAAACTCCACACAGAAAGGCCCTCGCTGGCCACGGGGCTCGAACCCGGACCTTCTTGCTGTGAGGTAACAGCGCTAACCACTGCACCACCATGCCGCCCACAAAAATTAATGTAGATATAAATATCTTATGCCAAATTATTATGGCATGTTACAAAAAATAAAGAAAAAAATCAAAGTCCTGGTCTCCAGTTTACAAGTCCGAATGCAGTTAATGCACTAGTCTGAGTCCAAGTCCAAGTCATCGGTGCTCAAGTCCAAGTCAAGTCACGAGTCCTTAAAATTAGGGCACGAGTCGGACTCGAGTCCAAGTCCTGGACTCAAGTACTACAGGCCTGGTCCAAAGACATGCAGATTAGGTAAACTGTCTGCTGTAAATTGTCCATAGGTGTGAATGTGAGTGTGAATGGTTGTTCATCTCTGTGTTAGCCCTGCAATAGATTGGCAACCTGCCCACGGTCTGCCTCTCACCTAAAGTCAGCTGAGATTGGCTCCAGCTTTTCCCGTGACCCTGACGGATAAGTGGGATGGACGGAGGATGGTTGTCATAGTTACCAAGGTTATGGTTATCATAACCGTCCTGCCAGCATGAACCTGTCTGACTTCTCTCATCAACAAGCCATTTCCACCCAAACAACTGGTGCTCATTAAACATTTTTTTGTTTTTCACACCATTTTGTATAAACTCTAAAGACCATTGTGCATAAAAAAATCCTCTAATACTCAAACCTGTCTGGCATCAACAACCACAAAGTCACTGAGATCACATTTTCCCCATTCTTATATTTGATGCGAACCTTAACTGAAACTCTTGATCTGTATGAGTTTGCAGTGCATTGCTGCCATATTATTAATTGGTTGCATGAATGAGCAAGTATTCTTATTACTCCTATTATAAAGGCTGAATAGTGTATTTTCTGAATTTTTATGCTGTAAACATGTTCGTCATTCCATTGTCAAGGGTTGAAATGATATATTTTGTACCATGCTGTTAATTCCAGCATGAATCTATCCGTTTTCCAATTTGAGCATAAAGTATTTGACTCTCAGTTTGTTCAAGCAGCATCTTTCATAGGGATGTCCTTTCACAACCTGTGTAAGTCAGCAGCGTCTGTGTCAGTAACAAGAGATGAACAAAGGAAGCAAGGTCAAATTGCTGTTATTCAAAGGGATCTGGGTTTCCTTCTCAGGGTGTCCATAATGAGTCAGATGCTTGCGGATCAGTGATCTAATCCCCATGTTCACGGTAATTCTTGCTGGTATCCATTTACACTGGTATCGTTGGTCAGTCTGGTTTGTGACCATGTTGGTGAATTTAAAAGTCTTTGATTACTGAAAAATGAAATGGTATTAGATTTTCAGCTCTGGTATTTTTATAATAAAAATACAAATGTACAATTTGGCTGAGTAGACGTACCCGTAATAAAGCCAGACAACAGAGTTGTTTCTATGCTTTAACTAAGTGGAAGCTCATAGCTCTGAAAGGGGTATACAGTTATATAGTACAATGTGTCAAAGATATAGTAGGTAGTCTATAACAATGAAAAAATCTCATTCAAATCTTCATCTCTATACTTGTCTTTTAAATGGATGTTGAAATACAATCATGCATTGAACGTTTTTTTTTTTTCTTTCGAAAATGCATACATCTCCTTTCAGTCTGGCATGGTGTGAAGGCAAAGTGAGACACATGACGCTGCAAATCTACAAACCTCGTGCCTCGGTGACTGCATCTTTCCTCAACACATTTGGCCCACAACCATGTAACCATGGCGACAGCAAGAATTCAACCAATAAGGATCCTTGTATCTGTATATACTTTCCTGACTCATCCCACTACCTGCCTCTGGACGTGAAGGCAGAAATAAATTGTTAATAATAAATGGCACTGCTTTTATCTCACATCAGTATGGCATTTGTCGAGAAGCTCCATCCACACTTGGCTTTGTCTGAAGCTTTGTCTGTAGCTTGTTTGCTTCATTATGCCCCGAAGCTGCAAGTGTGCTCTGTCAGATTGCTTAGAAGCACACAAATCACCTCTGTGCAGTCTGGGTCACCCTTTATCCACATGTTCGCTCTATACACATGTGCCTAATCTCATCGCCTGTAATTATTACTCCTATTATTTAGATTAATGTACCCTGCCATGCACCATGTGTTTATATATGGAATTGTGCTAACATTTGTAATGATGGTCCCATTTAAATGCATAACATAATGTAGTTTATATAACTGAATGAAATGTAAAATGTAAGAATGAAAAAAAACCAGGCAAGTGAATGTCAATGGAAGTCCTAATGCTGTGATTATGAGTAATATGTGGAATCAAATGGGATAAAACATCAAATGTGGAAATAATGCTATAAATCAAGCTATTTTCTATCTCACATTACTTTTTTTTGATCAGAGACGCGCAACCAGATTGTTGTTGCTACAGTACATGTGCTGTAAGAGTATTCCTCCCACACACTGCAGATGTACACCTCTCATTTTGTTGGTCTTCTCTCAGAAAATGTGTCTTCTTTTACACTAATTGGCCTATTTATATTTATACATAGTAACATAACTACATTGATATTGTGTTTCTTTTTTTGCATAATCACAGATAATCATTTATTGACAAACTGAGCATCAGGCTATTTGGGTTTTTTGGGGTGACGCAATGAATAGTTTTAATTCTCAGAAAAGAAGAAGAAGTCTTTATTTGTCACATGCACAGTGAAATTCATCCTCTGCATGTAACCCATCTGAAGCAGTGAACACACACACACACACGCACACACACACACCCAAAGCAGTTGGGGGTTAGGTACTTCAGCCCAACCTCAGGCCATGGATGCCCCCTGTTGACCTAACCACATGTCTTTGGACTGTGGGAGAAACCAGAGCACCTGGAGGAAACCCACACAGACACAGGGAGAACATGCAATCTCCACACAGAAAGGCCCCCATCGGCCGCTGGACTCAAACCCAGAACCTTTTTGCTGTGAGGTGACAGTGCTAACCCCTACACCACCGTGCCGCCCAACATTTGAGGAATTTGCAAAGGTCAGCACAGCCTAAGTGCAGTGGCTGGGCCTCACTTTGGGCAAACCACCTTCTTGATCATGGTATTGTCCCTGCCAAGCAGTGTTGTAGTTGAGTCACTAAACCTTGAGTCTGAGACCAGTCTCAAGTCCCCAGTGTTCAAATCCAAGTCATTAATCCTGTGCAGGTGCAAGTAGTTTACCGCGTGAGAGTCCGCTTGGCAGGCGGCACGGTGGTGTAGTGGTTAGCGCTGTCGCCTCACAGCAAGAAGGTCTGGGTTCGAGCCCCGTGGCCAACGAGGGCCTTTCTGTGCGGAGTTTGCATGTTCTCCCCGTGTCCGTGTGGGTTTCCTCCGGGTGCTCCGGTTTCCCCCACAGTCCAAAGACATGTAGGTTAACTGGTGACTCTAAATTGACCGTAGGTGTGAACGTGAGTGTGAATGGTTGTCTGTGTCTATGTGTCAGCCCTGTGATGACCTGGCGACTTGTCCAGGGTGTACCCCGCCTTTCGCCCGTAGTCAGCTGGGATAGGCTCCAGCTTGCCTGCGACCCTGTAGAACAGGATAAAGCGGCTAGAGATAATGAGATGAGATAAGTCCGCTTGGTGTGTGCATTGTCCAGAGTGTGCCCGAAAGTCTATCTGTGTGACACTCTTACATGAAATTAGTACAAAATTAATGTAGATATAAATATCTTATACCAAATTATTATGGCATGTTATCAAAAAATAAAGAAAAAATCTGAGTCCTCGTCTCCATTTTCCGAGTCCTAATGCAGTTATTGTATGAGTCCGAGTCCGAGTCATCAGTGCTCAAGTCCGAGTCGAGTCACGAGTCCTTAAAATTAGGGCACGAGTCGGATTCGAGTCCGAGTCCTGGACTCGAGTACTACAAGCCTGCTGCTAGGTAAGTATTCATGCACAATACAACATGTAGCAGCATTCTTCACAGAGCAGAAAACAACGTCTTCTTCTGTTCTTTATTTTGCATTGATGCTGAGCTTCTTTGAGGAGGGAAAACATATATTAAGACAATATTTCTATTGGCCAGATATGAGATCCCTGTTTTATAATGTCTTATTGAGTTGTTTTACTCACACGGTACTGAAAGAATACTGTTAATTGTTTATAAGTTTGCTGAACAGTACAGCACCTGAACAGTTCTGATGTAAAGAAAAAAGTGTCCACAGTAGATGTGAAGATGAGACTGATTTTAAATCTCACTTCTGTCTGATATGAAAGGGATTCTGGCCAATTCCATCCACTCATATAGACAAACACACACTGCCCACTCCTGCAGTGAATATGTAGGCGTCTGAGCACCAGCGTACTGGAACACTATTCTTTTTCCTTGAGTTTTATTCTTATTTTGTGTATATGTGTGTATTTTGTGCGTATGTTGCCCTGTGAGAGACCAATGTCCGATGCAGGGTGTATTCTCATCTCACACACAGTATTCCCAGGACAGGCTTTGGATTCATTATGACGCTCCATCCACTTAGAATTTGACCTCATGTACATAATAAACTACTCAACAAACTCCTCAACAGAGTTTGGCCTTTTTTTGGTGGTGGTGGTGGTGGGGGGATTCCAGTTCCTATGTCCAGCTCTAGTCCACAAAAAAATTGATTATGGCTTTATAAATAACTTGGAATAATTGAATTGTTTAACAGTTTGGCGTCACCATTTATTTCATTGTACACAAAGTAAAAAAAAAAAGAAAAGAGAAATGAAAGTGTTGCAATACATTTGATTTCATAATTTCATTCTCAACATTTTGCCTAAATCGCTGGTTGTCCTCTGGTTACACTTGAAATATAAGTACATCATCTTGTAAATGGGAAGCATGATATCCAAGTAGCTGTGAGCAGTTTGTACATTTCTATCGACATCAGTGATTAGAGCTTTAGTATGCATATCTCGATCCCTCACCCACCCGTTCCAGTCTCAGTAATAAAATACTAATTTCTAGGAAATTCTTTGGTGACCTGAGTCAATATGAAAGCCTACTTTATGGCTTACTGGGATTATGTGCAATATATCATCTATCATAAAGTGCAAGTTTACAAACCTTACAAGATTTCAGGGAGATTGAATTCCACATTAGCAAAAAATAACAGAAACCATTAGCTCCCTTGCTGATTTACATAAAAATAGCAAGTTCGTGACAATATGCTATGAATGATTTTGCTCAGTACCTCAGTAATTAACAGCTGGAATACAGAAACCTGGAACACATTTATGTGGTGTTGTTACTAGAACAGTTTACACTTTAAGGCTTGGTTGAGTAATTTGTATTCAAGTATAAAAGTGCTCCGACATTTTGCATCATTCAAAAAGGTTGTGAGTCACTGGGCATATGGTGGCTTATTCAGCCCCACCTTACTCACTCCAATATATTAATCTGGGGACTTTTTATATGGACACATGACACTCCATCCGTCATCCAAACTGAGGTGCAATAATAGTAAATCTGTCCAGGGCAAGGCTCTGAAGCATAGCTGAAACTCACTCATCCCCCTCCTCCTCATCTGTCCTCTTGGCTTTAAGTCGCTGGAAGCAGTGGATGATGGAGGCCAAGAAGAAGCTGGCAATAATAGCAGCTACTGATATACAGATCCCAGAGAAAATAACTATGAGATAGTCTTTAAGTGACAATACTCCCTGACATTCCCGGAAGCTCTCCTCAGAAAGCATGTTGAGAGAGATCTGCCGTCCGTCCATTGGGAGTGAGCAGTCCATTCCCTCCAGTCCTGCAGGGGGACAGAGAGACATCAGACAGTGAGAGACGAGGCCAGGACTCCAAATATTGTGAATGATATTAAAAAGGCCTGAACATTAATCTGAAACCAATTAATTAATCAATAAAATCTGAAAAAAATATAAATACATAGTTATTTCATTTCATCTCATTATCTCTAGCCGCTTTATCCTGTTCTACAGGGTCGCAGGCAAGCTGGAGCCTATCCCAGCTGACTACGGGCGAAAGGCGGGGTTCACCCTGGACAAGATAGTTATAATTCTCATCTCATCTCATTATCTTTAGCCGCTTTATCCTGTTCTACAGGGTCGCAGGCAAGCTGGAGCCTATCCCAGCTGACTACGGGCGAAAGGCGGGGTTCACCCTGGACAAGATAGTTATAATTAAACATTTTAAAAGCAGAGTTTGTAAAAGGTGTTTGACAATGACCGTTTCCAGAATTGATCATGGACAATTAATCACTGACATGCAGTGATACTGTTCATTTTAGTGTGCAGTAGATTGTAAAGGTTGGTATATATTTAGGGCAAAATGAAGACAACAAAATACATTTTATACCAAGAAAAACATTTATAGTTAGATTTCACTGAGATTCCTTTCTTATACATAATAAAAAGTCATCAGATAGTATGTTAAGATATGAGTGGACAAACAAACAAATAAACAAACAAACAAATAAGTTCAAACTGCCTCTTTTTAATATGCTATGAATATTCTCAAACAACTTGTATGCCCATTCTTTGCCTTATAATATACTACAACAACAACAACAACAATAATAATAATAATAGGCGGCACGGTGGTGTAGCGGTTAGCACTGACACCTCACAGCAGGAAGGTCCTGGGTTCAAGCCCAGCGGCTGGCGAGGGTCCTTCTGTGTGGAGTTTGCATGTTCTCCCTGTGTCTGCGTGGGTTTCCCCCAAAGACATACAGGTTAGGCTAACTGGTGGCTTTAAATTGACCATGAGTGTGAATGGTTGTTTGTCTCTGTGTCAGCCCTGTGATGACCTGGTGACTTGTCCAGGGTGTACCCTGCCTTTTGCCTGTAGTCAGCTGGGATAGGCTCCAGCTTGCCTGCGACCCTGTAGAACAGGATAAAGCAGCTAGAGATAATTAGATGAGATGAGAAGACTTCGACATTAGTACTGGCTTAAGCAGGGGGACACGTCTGGCACTGCAGGATTTGAGTCCCTGGTGGCGTAGTGTGTTACTGATGGTAGCCTTTGTTACTTTGGTCCCAGCTCTCTGCAGGTCATTCACTAGGTCCCCCCGTGTGGTTCTGGGATTTTTGCTCACCGTTCTTGTGATCATTTTGACCCCATGGGGTGAGATCTTGCGTGGAGCCCCAGATCGAGGGAAATTATCAGTGGTCTTGTATGTCTTCCATTTTCTAATAATTGCTCCCACAGTTGATTTCTTCACACCAAGCTGCTTACCTATTGCAGATTCAGTCTTCCCAGCCTGGTGCAGGTCTACAATTTTGTTTCTGGTGTCCTTTGACAGCTCTTTGGTCTTGGCCATAGTGGAGTTTGGAGTGTGACTGTTTGAGGTTGTGGACAGGTGTCTTTTATACTGATAACGAGTTCAAACAGGTGCCATTAATACAGGTAACGAGTGGAGGACAGAGGAGCCTCTTAAAGAAGAAGTTACAGGTCTGTGAGAGCCAGAAATCTTGCTTGTTTGTAGGTGACCAAATACTTATTTTACTGAGGAATTTACCAATTAATTCATTAAAAATCCTACAATGTGATTTCCTGGATTCTTTCCCCCCATTCTGTCTCTCATAGTTGAAGTGTACCTATGATGAAAATTACAGGCCTCTCTCATCTTTTTAAGTGGGAGAACTTGCACAATTGGTGGCTGACAAAATACTTTTTTGCCTCACTGTGTGTGTGTGTGTGTGTGTGTGTGTGTGTGTGTGTGTAATATGAGTGTTTAGTGGGGCAAAACCCCACTGTAATTACTGCATACTGCACATGAATAGTGCCAGTTTTTTATTTACTTTTTTATTATATCACTAGCCTATGAACCAGTTAAGGCCCATTGCACAGCAGTAAGATGTGCATGAGATTTTATTTATTTATTTATTTTAATACAGCTGTCATTTGCAAAATTTTCTGGATTGGCCTCCATTTTCACAGAAATTACTTTAATCTCCTTTCAAAAATGGTGATGTCAGCAAGCAACTGTAATCACGATTTGGTACAAAATCAGTATCCAGGAAAGGCCAAGTCTTTGATAAGGAAAGATGTGCTGATGATCTACAGTTTGTCAACAAATGTGGGAGAAAATTATTGAAATGTTTAAAAACAATGTTACTCAAAGAAAGATAAGAAGGGATTTGGAGGTTTCACCCTCCACGGGGCATAATATTATTAAACGATTCAAGGAATCTGGAGGAATTTTGGTATGTAAAGGGCAAGGGCACAAGCCTAAGCTGAACACTCATGATCTCTGATCCCTCAGATGGCACTGCATCAAGAACCCTTATTCATCTATAGCTGATATAACCACATGGGCTTTGGATTACTTTGGCAAACCTTTGTCAAGCATGACAATACAGAGTTGCATCCACGAATGCCAGTTAAAACTTCACTGTACAAAAAGGAAAGAAGAAAGAAAGAAACCTTTATTTGTCACATGCACACTTCAAGCACAGTAAAATTCATCCTCTGCATTTAACCCATCTGAAGCAGTGAACACACACACTCAGAGCAGTGGGCAGCCACACCAGAGCACCCAGGGGTCAGGTACCCTGCTCAAGGGCACCTCAGCCAAGGCTGCCCCACGTCAACCTAACTGCATGTCTTTGGATTGTGGGGGAAACCAGAGCACCCAGAGGAAACCCACGCAGAGAACATGCAAACTCCATACAGAAAGGCCCTCGCCGGCCACTGGGTTCAAACCCAGAACCTTCTTGCTGTGAGATGACCACGTTAACCACTACATCACCGTGCTGCCCTGTTAACTGTGTCCAGAAGTGCTGTTGACTTCTTTGGGCTTGGAGACATCTGGGATGGACCATCACACAGTGGAAACATGTATTGTGATCAGACGAATCATTATTCCAGGTCTTTTTTGTAGGAAAAGAATGCCGTATGCTCCGGACTAAAGATGAAAAGGACCATCCAGATTGTTACTAGCAACACGTCCAAAAGCCAGGGTGTGGGGTGATGTCAGTGTCCTTGGCAAAGGTTACTTACACTTTTGTGATGGAGCATTAATGTAGAAAAGTACATTGGGATTTTGGAGAGCTATATTCTGCCTTCAAGACGACATCTTTTCCAGAGATATTTCAACAAGACAATGCAAAACCACATTCTGCACACATTACAAAGGCATGGGTGTGAAAAATATGACAATGACGACCCTGTACTGTTGCAGACCTTAAGACCTGTTTGTAGAAGAATGGGACAAAATAACACCTCAAACGCTTCATCATTTGGTGTCTTCAGTTCTTAAACATTTTTTAAGTGTTGTGAGAAGGAATGGCAACATTATAAAGTGGTAAATGCTTTACCGTCCCAACTTTTTTTTTTAAATCTATTGTAAGAATCAAAATTGAAATGTGTTTATTTTGAAAAACCAATAAAAATCATGAGGTAAAACATCAAATAATGTGTCGTTGTATTGTTTTCAGTGCAATAGAGGTCAAATATTATTTACAAATCATTGTTTTCAGTTTTAATTTCAATTTCAACACAATATGGCAATTATTTCTGATTTGGTATTGTAAAACACAATTAATCAGGCCCATAAAAACCAAACCAAACCAACCACCAAACAAACAAAAAAACCCTTTCAGTTGAAGCAGTTGAAAATCTGGCAGGAATTGGATGCATGAACATACAGAACCCCCACACAGTGTGGAGGACGGTAAGAGCAGCAAAAGAAGGCCTCAAAGAGTTTTAGAGTTTTACTGCCGAGTTGAGATGATTGTTGCAGATTCAAAACTGTGAGACGCCACCTCAGTTAGAACAAGCAGTTTAGAATAGTATCAGTAATAAAGTCCTTCAAGAGAGCAACCCACAGAATGCAGTGCTGAACACCAAATGGCTGAAGTACACAAAGTAATGCTTTTGCAATGGCCAAATCAGTCTCTGGGATTTTAAATTCTGTGGCAAGACTTGAACTGAACAAGAACACGAAATGCACAAAGCAAAGAATACAAAGAAACAGGAAAAGTTTGACATTAAGGAGAACACCAAGATCCTCGACAAGTGTCTCCAACCTTGTTAAATATTTAAAGGATGAGGCTCAGTGCATAGAATTCTCAGCTCTGAATGCATTGATTAATTTTCGCTCACAAGAATTCGACATAGGGGTGGCACGGTGGTGTAGTGGTTAGCGCTGTTGCCTCACAGCAAGAAGGTCTGGGTTCGAGCCCCGTGGCTGGCGAGGGCCTTTCTGTGTGGAGTTTGCATGTTGTCTGCGTGGGTTTCCTCTGGGTGCTCTGGTTTCCCCCAAAGACATGCAGGTTAGGTTAACTGGTGACTCTAAATTGACCGTAGGTGTGAATGGTTGTCTGCGTCTATGTGTCAGCCCTGTAATGACCTGGCGACTTGTCCAGGGTGTACCCCGCCTTTTGCCTGTAGTCAGCTGGGATAGGCTCCAGCTTGCCTGCAACCCTGTAGAACAGGATAAAGCGGCTAGAGATAATGAGATGAGATGAGAAGACTTCGACATTAGTTCAGGCTGTAAAGCAAGTCACAGGATTGTATATTAACAGCACTTGGCAGATGCTCTTTTCCATAGCAACTTACATTTTTCTCATTTATACAACTGAGCAGTAAAGGCGCTTGATCAAGGGGCCAGCTGTGGCAACGTTGGATTTTGAACTCACAACCTTCCCATCAGTAGGCCAACTTCTAAACCACTGAGCTACCACTGCCCTTTACACATCGTGTTAATGTGCTTGTTCAAATATGGTATCGTTTCCATAGTTACAACCACGAGTTGGCCTAGTGGTTAGGGTGTCTGCCTCTCAACCGGGAGATTATGAGATCTACTCATGGTTGGGTCAGACCAAAGACTATCATAAAAATGGTACCTACTACCGTCTGGCAAGGCATGCTGCAATACAGATATGAGTAGGGAAGTCAAACTCTCACGGTTACCAGAGGACTAGCCCCCCACTGTAACCCTAGCTGTATAGGCGAGAGGCTGAGGGCTATCAAAATGGAGATCAGCGCCGCACCCATATGCCTTAAAGAGCTGGTTAGTACTGGACAGGAGACTGCCTGGGAAGACCAGATTCTGGCATGAGAGGGACTTTGACATAGTTACAGCTTGACTGGAGGATGGTGGATTCTCCTCATAAACAGATTAAAATCATGTATAATCGTAGATATAGTGAGCTTTTCAGTTAATAAATATTTATGTTGCATTTTTAGAAGGAGTCTCCAGTGTCACTGCTTTGTAAAGTGTAAAGCTGTAACTTCAGGTTTTGTGACATGAAATTGGATAAGCTGAGAAGAGGCTGGTTTTATAGCTGTTTATAGGTGTTATTACATAAGTAATTTGCTTCATGGATTAAATGATTAAATGTTACTATTCATTCATTCATTCATTCATTCATTTTCTGTACAGCTTATCCATTGGAGGTCGTGGGTGAGCTAGAGCCAATCCCAGCTTAGATAAGATGAGAGATGGGGTACACCCTGGACATCCAGAAGTATTTGATTCATTATGTAATGGGAATGGTAGTGTAGTGGGCATGGTAGTGTAGTGCATGGTAGTGCACTGTCGCATCACAGCAAGAAGATTTTGGGTTTGAGCTCAGTGGCCAATAGGGGGCCTTTCTGTGTGGAATTTGTATGTTGTCTGCATGGGTTTCATCTGGGTGCTCTGGTTTCCCCTACAGTCCAAAAACATGCAGTTAGGTTAACATCCAGAAGTATTTGACTCATTACATAATGAGTACGGTGGTGTAGTGGTTATGTTATGTAGAAGTGGCATGGCCTGAAGGTTGGGCTGAAGTGCCTTTGAGTGAGGCACCTAACCCCCAACTGTTCCCAACTGTTCAGTGGGCATAGCTGCCCACTGCTCTGGATATCTCTGTGTGCTCATTGCTCACGTATGTGTGTGTTCACTGCTTCAGATGGGTTAAATGCAGAGGAGTAATTTCACTGTGTGCTTGAGCGTATGTGTGATAAATAAAGACTTCTTCTTCTTCTTCTTCTTCTTCTTCTTCTTCTTCTTCCAATTGTGCTCATCATTTTAAAACAAATGTCTGGCATAAGACAACATACCAGATTACAACATTTCGAAAAATATATAGTGATTCAACAAACCTAAACCTTTCCCTCTATTTTTAGGTTGAAAATATCACCAATTGCATGTTATTTTATACGTCTATTTCATATAAATATTTGAATACAAATCAGTTGAAGTAATCTGACAATACTGCTGAAAACATCAGTGGTCTCATTATATGTCTTTATGCATTACACATCCTATAATGACAGAGATACCAGTGTGATTGATGTACTGTCTTGGGCAGAAGTCAGACAATATCATGGAGTGTGGCAGAGAATGTATGAGTCAGTCCAACTAGAAGGGCTTTTCCACACACAAAAGAGATTCAGTGACCTCAGCTTCCTTTATTACATGGCCATCCTCTCAGCTCCACACACTCTTCCAGTCTTATGCACGTCATGGAAGATTATAACTGTCTTACACAACAGCTACCTCAGAGTATACAAATCTCACACAGACACGCGAACGCACATGTGATCAATAATATTTTTAACTCTTTAGTTAAAGCATGTAGTAATTAAAACCTGAGAATCTAGAAACCTTTGTTGCTGCAATCTATAATCAATCATATTTTATTTGTAGTTCAGACAAGCACGTTTGCACATCTGGTGTTTATGATTTATTTCAACTTATAGAATATGGTGCAGCGGCACGTTGGTGTAGTGGTTAGCGCTGTCGCCTCACAGCAAGAAGGTCCGGGTTCGAGCCCTGTGGCCGGCGAGGGCCTTTCTGCGCGGAGTTTGCATGGTGTCCACGTGGGTTTCCTCAGGGTGCTCCGGTTTCCCCCACAGTCCAAAGACATGCAGGTTAGGTTAACTGGTGACTCTAAATTGACCGTGAGTGTGAATGGTTGTCTATGGTGGGGTTTACATTAGACCGTATCAGCGGATCATCAGATTAACGTTTTTAAAACGATTAGCGTGCACACAGCAACGCCAATACACGATTCACGTGCACACAGCAACGCCAATACACGGATACGCTTGGCTCCGCAGGCATCCTGCGCTCCAAATCACTCCGCCCTGAACAGCGAGTGCCCTCTGGAGGGTGCGCACTCCGGCCCTGCGCAGCTCACAGAGCGCGCGAGTGAAGTGCATGAGCAGTGATTCGGGACTGAGCCGCTGTGTGTGTGATCCTAGTGCATATCGGGCATGCGCGTCACTTGCCACTTGCAAGTGGAAGGATGGCAAGCCTAAAGACAATCATAACTACACAATGGGCAGTATTTGCATCAGTATTTTCATACTTTTATACTCTTTAATGAAAGGTGATACAAGGCAGAAGTCCGCGCCGTTTTTCAGCAGTCGCGTCACATGACCAACGCCAGCGAATCAGGAAGGTGGATGTCACAGTGACGTTGTCCAATGACAACGCCAGCTAGAGCTCAGCACAGCGTATCCGCGTATCCGCGTATTCTCAATGTTTACACAGCACCGGACCAGACACGATCTGGATTGAATACGTGGACCCTGGCGGATTCCCGTTTCCCGGCGTTTCCCGGCGTTTTAATGTAAACGGACAGTGCATCCGCGAAGAAAACGAGACAGATACGGTCTAATGTAAACTTGGCCTATGTGTCAGCCCTGTGATGACCTGGCGACTTGTCCAGGGTGTACCCCGCCTTTCGCCCGTAGTCAGCTGGGATAGGCTCCAGCTTGCCTGCGACCCTGTAGAACAGGATAAAGCGTCTACAGATAATGAGAGAGATGAGAATATGGTGCTGCTGAATTCTCAAATCGGCTTGGTCCCTGGCTGATGTGGTGAAACTTTTTGTGAGGTGATTTTTTTTTTTTTTAACGTTTATGGAAAGAGTCTCCAGTGTGACCACTTTGTAACAACTAACAATACAAAAAGTATTTTGGTCTTATTGATTTGAAGAAAAAAAAAGAGATATCAGTGATGGGATGACCATTTACAGCTGCTATAATGTAAGTGATAACAGGAACTAACTTGTTTCATGGACATTCATCCATTATCTGTAGCCACTTATCTTGTTCTACAGGGTCACAGGCAAGCTGGAGCCTATCCCAGCTGACTTGGGCGAGAGGCGGGGTACACCCTGGACAAGTTGCTAGGTTATCGCAGGGCTGACACAGAGACAAACAACCATTTATGCTCACATTCACACCTACGGTCAACTTAGAGCCACCAATTAGCCTAACCTGCATGTCTTTGGACTGTGGGGGAAACCCACACAGACACGGGGAGAACATGCAAACTCCACACAGAAAGGCCTTCGCCAGCCGCTGGGCTCGAACCCAGGACCTTCTTGCTGTGAGGCGACAGTGCTAACCACTACACCGCTGTGCTGCCCCTTCATGGACATTCAATGACATTAAATGTAACTATTAACAAACAAAAAATTGACTGTTGGCAAAAAAAAAGTTGAATATTGCTGTGGTATAAGAGGAATAAAACACTTTTCAACTTTGCAGTGGTAATGGCCACATCACCAAGTCAATGGTTATTTAACAGCTCATCCTGTCATGTTTTCTCCCTTACTTACACCTTTAGTGCCATTAAAAATGAGAAACTAAAAAAGTATTCCACCAGAGAATATTTGTATTTCAGGATCGGTTAATTAACAAGCTTTCAGGGGCAGCCATGGCCTCAAGGCTAGGGAAGCAGCTTTGGACCCAAAGGGTCGCTGGTTTGATTCCTGGGACTGGCAGGAAAAATGTGAGGGGAGTTGAGTGAAAGAGCAGCACTTTCCCCTCCCTCTGTATCATGACTGAAGTGCCCTTGAGCAAGACACCTAACTCCCAACGGCTCCCCGTGCGCTGTAGCATAGCTGCCCACTGCTCTGGGTATGTGTGTGTGCTCATTGCTCACTTGTGTGTGTACATGTGTGTGTTCACTGCTTCAGATGGGTTAAATACAGAGGAGGAATTATACTGTGCTTGAGTGTACATTTCTTCTTAAATCCTAAACAGACTGTACATGAGGGTTTTATTAAGTCCCAGGACTTGTCAGTGAGTCCAAACTTGCATTCCTTATTCACATAATCACAACCTTTCCTAGTGATTTTACTGCAGTTACTGAAAAATTCATAATAATTATGAATGAACAGAATAATCTGATTTAGCTGTATAAGCTCCTGTGATGACCTGGCGACTTGTCCAGGGTGTACCCCGCCTTTCGCTCGTAGTCAGCTGGGATAGGCTCCAGCTTGCCTGCGACCCTGTAGAAGGATAAAGCGGCTAGAGATAATGAGATGAGATGAGATGAGAAGCTCCTGTGATGACCTGGCGACTTGTCCAGGGTGTACCCCGCCTTTCGCCCGTAGTCAGCTGGGATAGGCTCCAGCTTGCCTGCGACCCTGTAGGACAGGATAAAGCGGCTACAGATAATGAGATGAGATGAGAGCTGTATAAACTGACTTTATGGAGATAAAGACTGGTGCACTTGAGGGTAAATTTTTTTTTACAAGATAAAAGTCTTCAATAATATAGACGACTTGCAACCACGTGATCAAAATGTGCTACATCATGAGCATCCGCCATGATGGTGGAGATACAAAGCAACTAGGATGGCAGCCACTGAAAGCGTGTCTGTAAACAATGCTGAATCTTCTCAATATTACCACAATTTGGACGGTCGAGCGAAGATTCGATAGGAAGAGAAGATAGATATGTGTGGTTTTGACCCATATTATTTTAAAAAGTCAGACTTTTCTGAAGATAAGACGCTTCTACCAACCATTGAGTACCCAGATATCATGTTCTATCTGGTTTGGTTGCCGAAGAATCAAGTCCGACCTTGGATGAAACATAGCCCATTTTTAGAGTGGGTGCCCAGTCTGGATTGTTTCTATTGTATAATTTTGCTAGCGCTCCTAGAAGCGAAATGGTAATGTGCGTGTTAAAATTATAACAACGACAGAGTGAACCACGACCAGAGAACGCTCATTTAATAGCAAAATTCTAACAACACGAAATAAAATTCTTCCATGAAATTATTGAGAAAGCTTTTGAATCTCACCTGAGATAAAATGATTACTGCAAACACGAGCTGTTTTGGTTTTAGCCTCGGTTAGATCAGCCCTGTCGATGTTGTTCAGCCGTGCTCGTCTCCTCTCCGTACTAAGCCTCAGAGTTTCCTCGCCCTCTTTCCAAATCACGGACGGAATTCTAAAAAATCGGAACGTGCCACGGTCACAAGGACTGTTGTGACCACAACCAAATACAGCACAAAGATATGGCATAGCTAAAAGAACGCTTAAAGCAGTGGAAAAACAAAGAGAGTTGCGCCCACATGACTATGTTTTGTATGGAATGTCGCTTGACCCCGCATTTGTATATCCACCAACATGGCCGACATCCGGGTTTCTATTTTGCTTTGATGTCACTTGCAAGTCAAGGATTGTAGTGGATATTAGGTTGTGTTGATTGTAAATGACTAATAAACAAACTCACACATCAAGTGTCTAAGTAGAGTGATCAAGATACATGCATTTATAGTGTACATGAGGAATTATAGCCCTTAATGACTGCAGACACCTGGAGTAAAGAAAACTCATTCTGGCTTACATAGCTACAAATCACCATAAAACACTCCCATGATCTCTTACAAAGCAAATCATTTAATGGCTGACAAAATAAATTTAGCTGTAGAATTTTCTTATATCATAGCCAGCCTCTTTTTTTTTATTTCTTTACCAGCTACAACACTGGCCACTAGGCGGTGTGTCTCATCTCATCTCAACTCATTATCTCTAGCCGCTTTATCCTTCTACAGGGTCGCAGGCAAGCTGGAGCCTATCCCAGCTGACTACGGGCGAAAGGTGGGGTACACCCTGGACAAGTCGCCAGGTCATCACAGGGCTGACACATAGACACAGACAACCATTCACACTCACATTCACACCTACGGTCAATTTAGAGTCACCAGTTAACCTAACCTGCATGTCTTTGGGGGAAACCGGAGCACTCGGAGGAAACCCACGTGGACACGGGGAGAACTTGCAAACTCCGCACAGAAAGGCCCTCGTCGGCCACGGGGCTCGAACCCAGACCTTCTTGCTGTGAGGCGACAGCGCAAACCACTACACCACTGTGCTGCCCTAGGCAGTGTGTATGACTGGCAATTACAAACACTGGCCACTAGGCAGTGTATATGACTAGTAATTATTAACACTGGCCACTAGGCGGTGTGACTGGTAATTACTAACACTGGTATGGTGGAGGCACGCACAGGACCGAAACCATCAGAAAACAACTCGATGGGTTTCTTTATGTATCCACACTCTATGCCTATGGGGCTCCGCTTGTGCGGGCCTTCGGCCCGCGCAGGAGCTTCGCTATGAATTGGAGCGTAGTTTTACACCGGATGCCCTTCCTACTGCAACTCTCCCATTTCCAGGCTTGGGAAACAACCATTCACTCCTATGGACAATTTAGAGTAGCCAGTTAACCTAACTCCATGTCTTTGGGGGAAACCGGAGCAGCTGGAGGAAACTCACAGGGAGAACATGCAAACTCCACACGCAAAGGCCCCCACAACTACTGGGCTCAGCCCAGAAGCTTCTTGTTGTGAGGTGACAGTGCTAACCGCCAGTTCTTGTAGTACTTGAGTCAGGGACTCGGACTCGAGTCCGACTCGTACCCTAATTTTAAGGACTTGTGACTTGACTTGGACTTGAGCACTGATGACTCAGACTTGGACTTGTGCATTAACTGCATTCAGACTCGTAAACTGGAGACAAGGACTCTGATTTTTTCTTTATTTTTTGTAACATGCCATAATAATTTGGCATAAGATATTTATCTACATTAAATTTTGTACAAATTTTGTGCAAGACTGTCACACTTGCAGCAGATAGACTCTTGGGCACGCTCCGGACACTGTGCATGCCAAGCAGATTCTCGTGCGCGCCATAAATGGTTTCACATCAAGGCAGCAACAGCCAGCATCAAATGATGCAGTTGGAGTCTTGTTCTCGGACCAATAGTGGACTCGACTCGAAATTTTCTTTAATGACTTGGACTTGACTCAGACTTGAACACTGGGGACTCAAGGCTGGACTCAGACTTGAGGTTTAGTGACTCGATTACAACACTGCTAACCACTGCACCACTCCTCCAGAGCTACTACTCACCTAATTTTATTTACCCAGCTCCAACTGCCAATGGATTAAAGACTTTCGATTGGCCAGGAAAGATGTGCAGATGAGCCAGCCCTAGTCAGACCACTTGCTAACTCTCATGACCATTCGTACAAGACTTTGTACTTTTTGCTTTTCTCCCCATACACAAACAACTACACATCTAATTGTCCATCAAACTCCTCAAGGTTTGCACATGATTCCTAAAAGCAACCTTCTCAATGAATCCATTATATATAAGGCTGCATGCAAAAAAAAAAGATAATTGCATGACAGTTACACAAAGAGGTAACCAAATCATTGTGCCCCCTGAAATATATTTTTTCCTCATCGAAATAAACTTATCCTGAAACAGTTGAGCTGACTGACCTGAATTGAACAGGGTGTCAACTAAGATTCTCTCCAAAAAGTGCCAGCTCACTGTATGGCATTTAAATGTATTATAATAACTGCAGACCCCTCAAAACCTCACAATATGTGAAAGCCCTGTCAATATGTATGTCTCCATTTTAAGAGGGACTTATGAGGGTTAGCTAAGCTGCTGTCCAATTGGGTTTAATTTTCAGTTTCTGTTAAGAACACCCTGTCTTATCTAGTAAGTCGAATTTCTTAATATTTGGCAGTATGTAAATTAGAGTATATTAGGTTGTAGGCTTTAGAATATTGATTTCAATTTGTATGCTTGTTATAATATAAACTAAATGCTATCTTGTTAGGGGTGGTGCAGTGGTTAGCACTGTTGCCTCACAGCAAGAAGGTTCTGGGTTCGAACCTCATGGCTGATGGGGGCTTTTCTCTGTGGAGTTTGCATGTTCTCTGTGTGGGTTTCCTCCTGGTGCTCCGGTTTCCTCCTACAGTTCAAAGACCTGCAGATTAGCTAAAAATAATCCACTGTGGCAACCCCTAATGGGAACAGCTAAAAGAAGAAGAAGCTATCTTGATATAATGTCTGTCTTGTTAGTTTTAGATAATTAAACAAAATCAGACAAGCATGGTTGTAGTGAGCAAAAGCAGGGCTATGATGTGACCGTAGGCAGGAGGCTACAGGCTGAATGCCGAAGCTAATCACAGCTGTGCTGTGTTGTATTCAGTACAACAGCAAGATTGTGAGTGTGATATTCCTTTTATACAACAGTTCTATAGACTGTGCATCCATCCATCCATCCATTATCTGTAGCTGCTTATCCTAAGCAGGGTTGCAGGCAAGCTGGAGTCTATCCCAGCTGACTATGGGTGAGAGGTGGGGTACACCCTGGACAAGTCGCCAGGTCATTGCAGGGCTGACACAAACAACCATTCACACTTACGGTCAATTTAGAGCCACTAATTAACCTAACCTGCATATCTTTGGACTGTGGGAGAAACCGGAGCACCTGGAGGAAACCCACAAGCAAACTCCACACAGAAAGGCCTTCGTCAGCTGCTGGGCTCAAACCCAGGACCTTCTTGCTGTGAGGCGAGAGTGCTAACCACTACACCACCGTGCCGCCATAGACTGTATACTGTACAGTTAATACTGTACTGAGTAACTCATCTTCGACAATACAACATATGGCTAAATATTGTGTTTATTTTTGCTCCATTGATGAAAATAGTTCCCAGAGAGGGGCGGCACGGTGGTGTAGTGGTTAGCGCTGTCGCCTCACAGCAAGAAGGTCCGGGTTCGAGCCCCGTGGCCGGCGAGGGCCTTTCTGTGCGGAGTTTGCATGTTCTCCCCATGTCCGTGTGGGTTTCCGCCGGGTGTTCCGGTTTCCCCCACAGTCCAAAGACATGCAGGTTAGGTTAACTGGTGACTCTAAATTGACCGTAGGTGTGAATGTGAGTGTGAATGGTTGTCTGTGTCTATGTGTCAGCCCTGTGATGACCTGGCGACTTGTCCAGGGTGTACCCCGCCTTTCACCCATAGTCAGCTGGGATAGGCTCCAGCTTGCCTGCGACCCTGTAGAAGGATAAAGCGGCTAGAGATAATGAGATGAGATGAGATGAGTTCCCAGAGAAGCCACAGGTTGATAGAGCATTGCGTCTGCAGTGTATAAAATAGCACTTGATACAGTACATGTTGCATTATGTTGCATTTTTTCTATCATGTGCCACAAGTTATTTGTGTGCACTACTTAAAATAGCTACAAGATTCTAAATCAAATTCGTGAAATTATAATATGTGAAGTTCTCACATTACTCTCTGAATAGAGCTTATTACAGTGGTGCTTTAAAGTTTGTGAACCCTTTAGCATTTTCTATATTTCTGCATAAATATGACCTGAAACATTATCAGATTTTCACACAAGTCCTAAAAGTAGATAAAGAGAACCCAGTTAAACAAATGAGACAAAAATATTAGGGGAGAGTGGGGTAAGATGTGCCAGTTTTTACTTAAAGTGACTTTAAAGCGAGGCCATGACAGTAATGCTTCCAACTAAATTATGTACATATATTTCAGGATGTGGTGCATCCCAGGGAACAATCACTTTGGATCTGAAATATAGTATTTAAGAAATATAGCTTTCTGAAAAAAAGTGGTCTTGTGGCACAACTTGCCCCCGGTGCAGGGTAAGTTGTTCCTTTGGAGAGAATACATTGGGGTAAATTGTGCCATTGATTACTGAAGTAAAACAGTATATTTTGATCTCAGAAACTGTAATGCTATATAAATGCTAGACAAATTCAATACAAAATTACTCATTTAAGGTTTATTTAAAGTTATTTTACAACATCAAAGGCAAATTTTTATACAATCCTATTGCGCCACATGAGCACATCAAAGGTCAACTTTCTTAAACAAGGCCTAGCTCTTCATGAACACATCAGAACAAAGTTGAGTTCCAAATAAAAAAAAAATCAGCAATTCTATAGGTAGTTTATGACATTGAAGGCCAATTTTCTTAAACAAGGCCTAGTGCCACATGAACACATGTTCAGAACAAAATGAAATTCAAATGAAGACCAAATTGACTGCAATTCTCTTCACAGATCTGGCCTACTACGTAACATCCCACTTGTCGATGCTACAGGGGAATATAAATTTCTGCTCCCTTCTGGCTGTACCACCAAGTGTTTGTGGTGTGGGTAGTTTCTTATGCACATCTTCTCTAGGGATGACTCTTTCATCATTTTCTTTGAAAATGAAGATGGGCTTTCCATCCACAGACCTCTTACTACATCGCCTTAGAAACTTTGCACTGATGTCAGCACCATCAACCTTCTCAACCAATCCAACATAGTTGTAGGATTTGGTTTTGCCTGCAAAGTTCACAGTGACAAAGTCCCCAGCAGACAGATCCTTGTCACCATCATCATCATTCTGGACATCTGAACTCTCATAGTCAGTGGTGTCGTTAAGTGGAATGGAAATGTCACTCTCTTCTGAGCTACTGGAGACAATCACTTTCTTTTTTGGTTTGGTTGGTTTGGACCCTTTCAGAGCCCCTCTCTTCTTATTTTCATTCCTTTTCTCCTTTCCACCTCTTTCATTTTCTCTGCCATGTGTGTTCTCCAGGCCATCTTCTGCTTCATCATCTTCAGTGGTGTCATTAAGTGGAATGTCCATGGTGCTTTCTTCTGAACTACTGTACATGACCATTTTCTTCATGAGTTTAGTTTGATTTGATTCTTTGAGAGCCCTTTTCTTCTGCCTTTCATTCTTTTTCTTTTCCTTTTCAGCCATTTTATCTTCTTTTTCTTTTTGCGCCTTCTCCAGCTCCATCTTCTCAGGTGTGTTGGTCATGATTTTTGATTTTACTTTCTTCTCATTCTGAGCTTTCTTGCTGTGGCTTTTGGCAAGGGAAGTATGGCCTCTGGAGATACATAACCCAAATGGGCAGAAGAACCAGCTTTGTCACTTGATGATTGCTTGGGATTTGGTTCCAGAAGAGTAGGTGGCTCCCCTGGGTCTGGACCTGCTTCAAGACCTGTGGCATGTGCATGTGCAGGTGGCATGTGCCTCACCACCTGACGAATGGACTTCCCCTTCTCCACCTCTTTCACTGCTCTGTCCATGTCCTCTAGAGGAGTGCCTGTCTTCCTCTTATAACTCCGTGGCATGATGGTCTATTTCTATTTTTGGTCTAAAATTAAGAATGTCACATAGTTTTAGTGATAAAATGTAAGAATACAATGTACAATGACAATAAAATAATATATTTAAAATATTCATAAATGGGGGTGAGTTGTGCCACTGGCACAACTTAACCCAGGCCCTTTGGCACAAATCACCCCAACCCCATTTTGGAAAAAATGCATCATCCAGCAAGTTTGAGCTAACATCAAGCTAGCTGTATAGACTCATAGTGTAGCTTACCAAAGCACTAAAACGTGTGAAATTTTTTCAAACTTGTCTATAACTGTTCAGACACAACAATCAAAAAACCTTGATCATAAAAATTTTACTTTGAAAAGCAAAAAACAGTTTTTTGAACTTAAATGTGCTTACCTCTCATGCAATGAAGCTCTCTTCTTTGCAGGATGAGTAAAATGGCTGACTCTTCAAAAATGTATGGTCACATGACCAATTTCTTCTATGGTTCCCTAGAAACAGGGGGTGGCACAACTTCCCCACTGGCACATCTCACCTAGTCTGGCTAACGCGACTTCAAAGCTCTGCGAGCATTTGGTCTGGCAAAGATATTAAGCCCAACTGTTTACCAAAGGCATGGTTGACCCACCTCCCTGAAATGCCTCAGTTTGCTACTGGTCGAAGCCAGAAAAGGCTGTGATGAAGCTTAAACCAATCACATCACTCTTTCCTCTGACGTATGTGACGCGACGGAAACTGCTTGAGTAACAGGAAGAAGATAAATACCTCCAGGGCTTCTCTTTGCTCCGTTTTCAATGAGAACTTTCTGTTGAATGCTTTCAATACAGCATCTACCGCTGTGTCAAAGGCTTGCCGCTGCTCCATGTTCGTAATGTTTCTAGTGAATGAAGCGCTTCCGGCATAGATTCTGTAAACAATCTATGGCTTCCGGTCGCAGTTCTACTACGTCACTGCCTTGAACACGCCTATACCCAGGGCCGTTGGAGATGCTCAAAGTTGATTGGCTCCCGATTTTTCGGGAGCTTGGAAGAGCTGGAGATAGCTTGCCTTGCCAGACTAAGCTCGCAACAGGCCCTCGTGTTGCGTCACACTTAGGATGGGCGGGCCCAGGCTACATCTCACCCCACTCTCCCCTATACTTGGTCATTTATTTATTGAGGAAAATGATCCAATATTACATATCTGTGAGTGGCAAAAGTATGTGAACCTCTAGGATTAGCAGTTAATTTGAAGGTGAAATTAGAGTCAGGTGTTTTCAATCAATGGGATGACAATCAGGTGTGAGTGGGCACCCTGTTTTATTTAAAGAACAGGGATCTATCAAAGTCTGATCTTCACAACACATGTTTGTGGAAGTGTATCATGGCATGAACAAAGGAGATTTCTGAGGACCTCAGAAAAAGCGTTGGAAAAGGCTGGAAAAGGTTACAAAACCATCTCTAAAGAGTTTGGACTCCACCAATCCACAGTCAGACAGATTGTGTACAAGTGGAGGAAATTCGAGACCATTGTTACCCTCCCCAGGAGTGGTCCACCAACAAAGATCACTCCAAGAGCAAGGTATGTAATAGTTGGCGAGGTCACAAAGGACTCCAGGGTAACTTCTAAGCAACTGAAGGCCTCTCTCACATTGGCTAATGTTAATGTTCATGAGTCTACCATCAGGAGAACACTGAACAACAATGGTGTACATGGCAGGGTTGCAAGGAGAAAGCCACTGCTCACCAAAAAGAACATTGCTGCTCGTCTGCAGTTTGCTAAAGATCACATAGACAAGCTAGAAGGCTACTGGAAAAATGTTTTGTGGATGGATGAGACCAAAATAGAACTTTTAGGTTTAAATGAGAAGCATTACATTTGGAGAAAGGAAAACACTGCATTCCAGCATAAGAACCTTATCCCATCTGTGAAATGTGGTGGTAGTATCATGGTTTGGGCCTGTTTTGCTGAATCTAGGCCAGGATGGCTTGCCATCATTGATGGAACAATGAATTCTGAATTATACCAATTAATTCTAAAGGAAAATGTCAGGACATCTGTCCATGAACTGAATCTCAAGAGAAGGTGGGTCATACAGCAAGACAACGACCCTAAGCACACAAGTCATTCTACCAAAGAATATCTGGGCTGGTGACATCTGAATAATTAGGTATGAACCTACGATAGTAGCCAGCCAGCCCCAGGAACTGTCTCACCCCCTTTTTGGTCTTGGACCTCGGGCAGGCCGCAATCGCTGCCGTCTTATTAATTTGGGGACGCACCTGCCCATGGCCTAAGTGGAAACCCAGATACCGTACTTCCACCCGCCCAATTGTACACTTCTTTGGGTTAGCTGTGAGACCCGCTCACCTCAGTGACTTTAGGAAGGCCCTGCGGTGTTTGAGGTGCCGCGGCCAGTCATTGCCGTAGATGACAATATCATCGAGATACGCGGCTGCGTAGGTGGTGTGGGGGCGGAGGACCCTGTCCATAAGCCACTGGAACATAGTGGGTGCCCCAAACAACCCAAAAGGAAGTGTGACGAATTGGTGTAAGCCAAACGGTGTGGAAAAGGCCATTTTCTCTTGGGACAGAGGAGTCAAGGGGATCTGCCAATATCCCTTCGTTAAATCCAGTGTCAAATAAAAACAAGCAGTGCCTAATTGATTGAGCAGCTCGTCAATGTGAGGCATTGGGTATGCATCAAATTTAGACACCATGTTGACTTTCCTATAGTCCACACAGAACCGGACCGACCCATCGGCCTTGGGGACCAGGACCACTGGACTGCTCCTGTCACTGTGGGACTCCTCAATTATGCCCATTTCGAGCATGGCCTCGAGTTCATCCCAGGCCACCTTTTTTGTGTGTTCGGGCAGGCGGTAAGGGCGGCTGCCCACTACCACCCCCGGGGGCATCTTAATGTGGTGTTCTATGAGGTGGGTGCAGCCGGACAGGGGTGAAAACATGTCGGAAAATTCTTTCTGCAACTGGGCTACCTTCATGAGTTGAGCTGGGGAGAGGTGGTCTTCACAGGGGACCGGAGTGGTGGGCAATGTCAATTTTCTTTTTTGAACCTCCAGCCCCAGCTACGCCTTCTCTGGGATTACTGACACCAACGCCACAGGGACCTCCTCATTCCAACGTTTTAATAGATTGAGGTGGTAAATTTGCAATGCCCCACCCCTGTCCATTCGCCTCACCTCATAGTCGATGTCCCCAACTCGCCGTGTGACCTCGAAGGGCCCTTGCCACTTGGCGATCTATCTGGAGCTCGACGTGGGCAGTAATACGAGTACTTTGTCTCCTGGTGTGAACTCTCTAAGGCGCGTGCCCCTGTCATACAGTCGGACTTGACGTTCTTGCGCCTGCCACAAATTCTCCTGGATTAAGCGCGTGAGTGTGTGGAGTTTGGCGCACAGGTCAAGAACATATTGAATCTCATTCTTACTAGATGAAGGTCCATCCTCCCAATTTTCATGTAGCACATCCAAAATGCCACACGGCTTACGCCCATATAATAATTAAAATGGTGAGAAACCTGTGGAGGCTTACAGGACCTCTCGTACTGCAAATAACAGGGGCTCGAGCCACTTATCCCAATTATGTGCATCTTCACTTACGAACCTCCGAATTATACTTTTGAGAGTTTGATTAAACCATTCCACTAAGCCATCGGTTTGTGGGTGATAGACGCTGGTGCGGATAGGCTTAATCCTCAGTAACCCATACAACTCACGCCGTGTGTGTGACATAAATGTAGTGCCTTGGTCTGTCAGGATTTCTTTCGGAATCCCGACCTGGGAGATAAAGCAGAAAAGCGTTTCCGCAATACTGTGTGCTGAGATATTCCAGAGAGGCACTGCTTCTGGGTATCGCGTTGCATAGTCCACCAGAACTAAAATAAAGTGATATCCCCGTGCCGACCGATCTAATGGCCCGATGAGATCCATTCCAATTCTTTCAAAAGGGGTCTCGATTAAAGGGAGAGGGCGCAAAGGCGCTTTTGGAGTGGCCGTGGGATTTACTAATTGGCATTCGCGGCACGCCGCACACCACCGACGGACATCCCCACAAATTCCTGGCCAATAGAACTGGGCCATTATTCGGGCTAGTGTTTTATCCTGCCCTAAGTGTCTGGCCATGGGATTAAAGTGAGCCGCCTGGAATATGAGTTCCTGGCGGCTCTTTGGGATTAATAACCGTGTGATCTTTTTGCCAGTTTGAGTGTCCTGCATCACTCGGTATAACCTATCCTTAATAATAGCAAAGTAGGGGAAGGCTGGCGTCGCATTTGGCTGGAGAATTTGACCATCGATTACTCTCACTTGGTCAAATGCATGCCGCAGAGTCCCGTCTCGCGACTGCTCTAACTGGAAATCCCCAAGGGAATCCCTGAGAGAGGGAGGAGGGGTAGGGTGCTTCTCACTCTGCATATCACCCTGATGCTGTACTGACGTAGATGGCTCTGTGACAGCTTCTCCCGCCAATGCTAGTCTGGGGTCTTCCCCAGATGGATTACTGCAGGACCCACTCCTTACTATGTGCGTCATTAATTCCTTAAAACCCATCCAATCAGTCCCCAAAATCAGTGAGTGGGTGAGATGAGGGTTAACCGCTGCCTTTACACTATGCTTTTCCCCCTGAAATAGAATGTGGACGGATGCTAAAGGGTAGTTGTGAATATCCGTGTGCACACACAACACCTTCACCATTCGTGCTCTCCCCAATGCCTCACCTTGCACCAGGCTTTGGTGGATTGAGATCTGGTTACAGCCGGAATCCACCAAAGCTTGGTATGTATGCCCTTGGACACTTACCGGTATACGGTACACTCCGGCCCGATCGAGGGTGGTTTTTGGCACATCGGGGACCCGGACCATTGTGCCCACCTCCATCGTGGATCACTGATTTTGGAAATGTTCCGGCTCCCTGCAGCGCCAGCACACCAGCCCAGGCTCTCCCTCTGCACCTGTGTTATGGACATCAGTCACCCGGGGGGGAGAAGACACAGACAAGGAAGGGGAAAACAGGAGGACACCATGGGTGCACCGGGCCGGCTGTGGGGGAGTCGGCCCCTGCCTTCGTGGTGGGGGAATGGGGCGAGGACAGGAAGCAGAGGGAGAGGGAAAGAGAGAGAGGAAAGAGGAGAAGAGGAAACATGTCTTCCTGCCATTGGAACTGCCACCATGTGGTCCTCTGCCAGCTCGATAGCTTGGTCCAGGGACGCCGGGCGATGACACTGGACCCACTCCACTGTTCCTTCTGGAAGTCGCGCGATGAATTGCTCCAGTGTCACCAGGTTGATAACTCGCTCGGCGTTGCAGTTGTCTGTCCTCAGCCACCGCCGGCAGGCGTCCCGGAGTTGTTGCCCGAATGCAAACGGTCGGCCAACCTCCTCCAAGCACAGCGAGCTGAAGCGCTGCCACTGTTGCTGTGGGGAGCAGCCGACATGCTGGAGGATGGCTCTTCGGAGGTCCGTGTACACGAGCCGGCTGTCGGTGGGGAGCTGCAGCATGGCAAGCTGCTCCTTGCCTGTCAAAAGGGGGAGGAGGCGCGCTGCATGCTGGTCGACCGGCCAACCCCATGCCTCCGCTGCTTGCTCAAAGAGCGCGAGGAAGGCTTCTGGATCATCGTGCGGACTCATCTTTGTTAGGGTGAGGTGGGGAGGGTTCGCTCCAGTGGCGGTGGTGGACCCAGCCGACGCGAGCAGGTGCCGGAATGCCTGGCGGTCTTCCTGTTGGGACAGCACCAAGGCTTCGAACCATTGTTCTTGCTCCTTTCGGAGGGCGACCAGCACTTGGTGCTGGTTCTGCTGGGCTGTGGCAAGGGCATGGATCAGGTCCTTGAACGGAGGGGAATCCATGGGGCTGTTCCCTTATGCACTCCCAGGTTTCAGCACCACTGTAGTGAGACCCTGATGTGGGTGGAGCACAGAAGCATGGCAGGCAGTTGTTTGCTCCTTAATTATTTTCTTTATTGTGGCTTTTCAGCCCAAAACACTCTCTCTCTCTCTCTCTCTCTCTCTCTCACACACACACACACACACACACACACACACACACACACACACACAGGCTATTATCAAGCCCTCGGCGCCAATCTCCCCTTCTCACTTTTCTTTTATAGGGCGCAGTCACTGGAAGAGACACACAAACACACGTTAATTGACAACAGGTATAGCAATATGACCACTCACCTTCCCTGACGCCGCCCTCCATTCACAGACTGACGCTCGGCCACACCCCCGCTGCCACAAATGGCTAAAGAAGAATAAAGTTAATTTTTTGGAATGGTCAAGTCAAAGTCCTGACCTTAATCCAATCGAAATGTTGTGGAAGGACCTGAAGAGAGCAGTTCATGTGAGGAAACCCACCAACATCCCAGAGTTGAAGCTGTTCTGTACGGAGGAATGGGCTAAAATTCCTCCAAGCCGGTGTGCAGGACTGATCAACAGTTACCGCAAATGTTTAGTTGCAGTTATTGCTGCACAAGGGGGTCACACCAGATACTGAAAGCAAGGGTTCACATACTTTTACCACTCACAGATATGTAATATTGGATCATTTTCCTCAATAAAGAAATGACCAAGTATAATACTTTTGTCTCATTTGTTTAACTGGGTCATCTTTATCTACTTTTAGGACTTGTATGAAAATCTGATCATGTTTTAGGTAATATTTATGCAGAAATATAGGAAATTCTAAAGGGTTCACAAACTTTCAAGCACCACTGTATCTGTCCAGGTCTGTAGTATGAAATGTTTTCGGCTGTGTTTTTGTTTAAAAATGTTTTCCAAATTGTAGCTGTGTTTAATTCATATCCAGAATAAAAATATATATTTAACCCCGCCGACAGTAGTCGGAGGGGTTATTATTTTCACCTGCGTCAGTCTGTGTGTGTGTATCTGTCTGTCTGTCTGTCTGTGTGTCTGCAAGATATCTCAAGAACCAATGGATCGATTTGGACCAAATTTTGTACATGTGTTGCCAATCACCCAGGAAGGAAACCATTAAATTTTGGAGGTCAAAGGTCAAAGGTCAAGGTCATGGCAGAACTTCGAAATTTTCACCCAATGTATTTTAATAGGGAAAAGGCGGGGTTTGCACTCGTTAGAGTGTCCCTGTCTAGTCCAATATAATATACTCAGCATAAACATTTTAAATAGATTCTATATTTTTGGTCCATCCATGACATATTACTAAAGTAGCCTATTTACTGTTGTTGATGTGGGTCACTTGCTGTTAGCCAATTCACTTTCTCGTACCAGGAGAGCTGAAAGGAACGAGTATTATTCCCTACCTTTTTCACCAAGTCAATTTGAGGCGTTGGTCTACCCTGCTCTTTAATTTTAATTTTTTCCTCGAAAGGAAGACTGGCAAATGGCTTCGCCAAAATTAAATCAGCAATGCTTGGCATCCGTGCGCAGCTTTCTTGCTAGCTGACTAGCCCCCTCAAGTTCAAGTTCAGTCACTCAAATAAACGAAATTTCTGGAACTAAGATAGCAAACTTGACAACACTATATTTACACTTTATTTACAATGAAAATATATACAAACTAAAAAAGCTGGTAGAAACCATATGTAATGAATGAAATCGAAATGTAAGCTGATCTCTTACAATACACCACGGCACTTGTGAATCCGCATGGGACTGAACTGAGATTCACCGCCGCCTGTCTATATTTGAAACGAGCTGTCAATCAAAGAAAATATCCGGCCGCTTTCACCAATCACCAGTCTCCTCGCGGAAAGCTTTGCCATGTCCCTCCCACTGTGAGGCTGGGAGTCCGGTGGGCGGGCATTTTCGCAGTATTTGTCCAATAACCGTCTTGCATTTTGAGATTGAAAAGCGCATAGCTCCCAAATGCCATTGAAGTCCACTGAGGCTGGGAGTCCGGTGGGCGGGCGTTTTCGCAGTATTTGTCCAATAATCGTCTTGCATTTTGATATTGAAAGCGCATAGCTCCCAAATGCCATTGAAGTCCACTGATGCTGGGCTGCATCGCGTTGTCACGAGGGGGAAAAACTCATACACACATTAGGCGAACTGGGGAAAGTTATAACGGAATGATTTCGCACTGTAGTTGGGTTGAGCACATATATTTCTATGATTCTGGATCTGAAATAGCAATGTTATAAGGTCGGCTATAACATAAGCCTAGCGCAATTCATCCTACACGATGTTCGTCATTTTTAGAGGAGGCTGAGCTTCCCTCATTGTCTTAGAGCAATCGCCCATGGTGTGTGTACCTCAGCTCTGAATGGAACTCCTGGTTGTTAATTACAAAGATTCAATTGTAGTCAAAAAAGCATTAATGGGTTTATTAGTAGCTCATCCAGCCAACAGGTGATGAGCTTATGCCATCATGTGTCATTTGTTGTCCGTCCGGTGGCATCTACATTTCACAAAAATCGTTTCTTGTTTTTCAATTCTTCCCTGATTTTTATTCTTTTTGGCAGGAAGGTAGGTCTGCCTGGGGTGCATATGGCTTCTACCCAAATCTGCATAATTGCAATTCATAATGAAGATATGGAGTAATTAAGCCCTAATGAGCAGTTTTCACACAAATCGCTTCTTCTCCGTCAATTCTTCACCAATTTTTATTCTTTCTGGCATGAAGGTAGGGGTACCTAGGGTGCATATAACTTATAACCAGATTTGCTTAATTGAAATTATTAATGAAGTTATGGACTAATTCTGCCTTAATGAGCAGCTCAACAAAAATCGCTTCTTCTCGGTCAACTCTTCGCTGTTTTGGATTCTTTCTGGCAAATAGGTACCGTAGGTATTCCTAGAGTGTATAAAGCTTCTATATATAGCTTGTATATAGTGTATATAGCTTGCGACATTTATTGCGCAAGGTGGCCCACTTTAGACAGAGCCGGAGTGAGCTACGCCATCATTGATGGTCTCGTTTATTTTTCCAACCAAGTAAAGCGTGTTAATAGTGTTGGATAGACTTTTAAACATAAACCTGTTACGCTGCCAAGTACAAATTTCATGACTAAATAGAAACACAATATTTTTCATTACTTAAAAGTGTAATCTAGATTTCTTTAAGATTAGATATTCTCCTGCTTCTCATGTAGCTACTTTTTATTTGGTTTCATATTAATCTGTGTAAGTTATGGATTTGGGGTGCATATAGCTTTTAGCCAAATTTGCATAATTGCAATTAATAAAGAATTTACTACTCCTTGTGTTATTGTAAGAGCTAAACAAAGTTATTTTGGTTGACATTTTCATTCCCATTTAGTTGTAATGCATGGATCTAGTGAAAGGAAATTATAGAATAAGAAATGATTACAAAGACCAATCTATCAAAAGAAGATCATGATTTATAAATAAAAGAGCAGACTGTCTCAGTCCTAGTGACAGTTATTATGTTTACAGGAAATTACACTCAGTAAATCGTAAATGAAAAAGATAATGACTGACATCTAAATCTAATCAGGAAGCACATTAATAAAACTATTGTAGTACGACTCCAGATATTTTCAGCTGTACCTACGCTGATTTCAAGCACTGGATTTTGGTAGTCAGATTACATAATCCAGCTTTCGTGCAGAATCAAGACGGGGAAAAGGAAAGAAAGTGAATGCCATTCTTCATCCTCTTACACAATGCCTGTATTGTCAGGTCATTTCTAAGCAACAAGAAGACCTCGAACCCACACCTGATACTGCTTGACATCAATTATACGGAAACCAGTGATCAACAAACTAAGGATTTCATGTCTACAGTAGCTTTAGGTTCAGACTTTCTTATATATTTTTTATATGTAAAATATCTAGCTATTAGAGAAACAGTACGGGGGAAAGCAACGGGCATTTGTATGAGTCCATACTGTATGTTTTATTAATTATGCACATGAATGAAAATATAGTATGTTGTATTTGCCTTCAGTGGTAATCTCTCTGTTATTCTCATGTATTATTCAAGTGTGTTCTAGTTAGTAGTATGTCATGTCACATGTCTTATCTATTAATGATGTTCACTGGGAACACTGACAACATGAAGTGAATTTTACAGTCCCCAGATCTGATGAGTGATGATCAAGTGTTGCAATAAAAGCATTAAAAGCATTAAACATAATATCTGAGATAGCGTGTAAAATTGTTGCATTGTTATTTGGGCTAAATAGACAAAAAATGCAAATGACCTCTTGTAAATTTGATGTCAAATGTTCTCTCAGGCAAGTGCAGAGCTAAGGCTGCACATTTAGTTTCAATATTTAAACTGGAACTTGAAAGTTCTAGTGATTTCTATGAATGGACAATATTTAAAAATAATAATAATTATTATAATTATAAGCAACTTACCAGTTGAGAGCTTGTGACGATTTTCATTCAGCCAGAAAAACAATTTGGCAAAATGACAATTACACACCCAGGGGTTCCCCTCCAGATGTATTAATCTCAAGGAAGGCAGTTGGCTCAGCACTCTGACATCCAGGCCAGAGAGGCCATTCTTCTCCAGCTCCAGCTCTCGTAAGGAAGTGAGGCCTGAAAAGGCACCCTCGCTCACCATGCTTAGATAGGGGTTGTTACCCAGACGAAGCTTGATCAGGCTGCGCGATTCTCCAAAAGTTCCCGAAGGGATCTCGGTTAAGTTGTTGCTTCCCAAGTCCAAGTAGACAAGCCTGGAGGAGCTGGTCAGCGTCCCTGGCTCCAGCCTGGTCAGAGAGTTATTCCGCAGGTCCAGGTACACCAGATCACTGTAGAGAACTAAAAAATCTGAAGGGATCCCAGGTATCCAGTTATTGGACAAAATGAGCCTCCGTGTGTCCAGAGGGAAGGAGTCTGGTAAACGGGTGAGCCCTCGACCGGTGCAGTCCACGGTGTGATGATCTGGACACATGCAGCTGGATGGACAGTTTTGAGCCCAAGTGACTAAGGCAGAGGAGAGCAAAGCGAGGAAAGGCTGAAGCCAGTAAACACATGAGAACATTGTCAAGGGGGTGAAAGGTGAAAGGGAGAATAGGGGGTTTAAGGAAAGGGAACTTGAGAAAGGGGAGACAGGGAAGGGTCAGGGGGAAGGAGATGAGGTGAAGGGAGGGGGGAGCATAAGGAAGAGAAAGGCGTCAGGGTTGTTGAGAAGGCATCTTTCCTCGCCTGTTAGATCACAATGTAAATAAGGGTTCAGCATCATCAAAGAGCACAGAAAGACACGAAATGCTATTTTCCAAGAGATCATATAGCAGGCAGTGTGGGTCGTGTGGCAGCCTGCTCGCTCTGAGCGTGAAGGAGGAGGATAGAGCGGAGTGTGTGAGAAAGAGAGAGAGAGAGAGAGAGAGATGCTAGGGATTAGGAAAGAGGTAAATAGAAGCAAGAGGGGGTGTGAATGGGGGTTGGTCAGAAGAGGGGATGTGACAAAGGGGGAGGTGTGCTTGTCTGGGTTAACCCACAGTCATCACTGATGCCATCAACCGTCTGTGGGTGATGCCTTATTGGAGCAGGTCTCCATTATTAATCCACTTTTATTGTTCAGCACAGCTTGTGGGTTATAAAATATCTGACACATCAAGTCAGTTGGAAAGAGAAGATGCACAGAAGGCAGTGCTGCTCGCAGACAGTGATGCTGAGCTTCCTTTCTCTTGTCCTCTCCATGCAGTCGGCATACGAATTCATATTCCAGCTCCATTGCCATGGTGATGAGCACAAACCCGGAGCCATCTGCATACAGATTACTGTCTGAAAAAGTGAGATAGTGAGTGTCAACGTGACCATGAGTCTCCCTGGGGAGGATAACCCTTTTTTCCGAGCTGTACATCATGCATTTCTAAAATTACACTGTAACAAGTAACTGTTGTTTCGACATTTCATACTGACACTATCTCTGCATGACATTTCTTTTCAGCTCTCTAGCTCTTGTTTAGTTCTCTATCACTAGAGTTTACATTTGTTATTCTCTAGTGTATACTGCTGTTGAAATCCTCCAACCCAACACACACACCCACATCCACACACATCCTGAGAACACAGGATGCGTCCCACTTACAGCACATGTGCTGGAGGCTCAGAGACCAAACACGATTACAAAATACCCTCAGAACACTGTAGCCTTGACCATGACTTTGTTCATTTGACAGACACCCATTAATGGATGAGAGGCAAGTAGAGTACTTCCTACCAGTGGGACAGACAACATGCCATATGCTATTAATGTTCAGCATCTGAATAAATGATGAATGTCAGGAGTGACATGCTGTTGAAAACAGTAGGCATTTCAGTAGGTAGGCGCTCTAAAGGAAGTGCCAGGGTGTAAAATACAGTAAACACTAAACAGCCTAAGAATAGCGAACATGTAAGACTGCTGTGGCACGCCAGTCGGGTTCGATAGCCAGACTGGAATCTACCTTGAAGAGCTGGCTGGAGATTGGAAACATGAGATGACCTTCGTGTGTGCAGTGGTGTATGTGTGTATGAGGTAACAGAGTGCCAGCATATTTCAAAAGAGCACAGACAGAGGGCTTGAAACTTTGGGACAGTTTATTCCAGGTGATACCTCTGTGCTCGTGCCTTAATCAAGTCAAGTCTTGCCCAGGTCTCTCTTGTAAAAGAGACCTTCGATCTCAATGGTACAAACCTGGTTAAATAAAGGTTATAATAATAAGTCAACTTTACTGTCAATTCTGCCATATGCACAGGACATAGATGGGACTGAAATACCATTTCTCCCAGACCCTCAGTGTAAACATAAATACACAAACAAAATGAATATAAAAAATGCAATATATATATATATATATATATATATGGGCGGCATGGTGGTGTAGTGGTTAGCGCTGTCGCCTCACAGCAAGAAGGTCTGGGTTCGAGCCCCGTGGCCGGCGAGGGCCTTTCTGTGTGGAGTTTGCATGTTCTCCCCGTGTCCGCATGGGTTTCCTCCGGGTGCTCTGGTTTCCCCCGCAGTCCAAAGACATGCAGGTTAGGTTAACTGGTGACTCTAAATTGACCATAGGTGTGAATGGTTGTCTGTGTCTATGTGTCAGCCCTGTGATGACCTGGCGACTTGTCCAGGGTGTACCCCGCCTTTCGCCTGTAGTCAGCTGGGATAGGCTCCAGCTTGCCTGCGACCCTGTAGGACAGGATAAAGCGGCTAGAGATAATGAGATTATATATATATATATATATATATATATATATATAAATGCAATTAAAGATAGACACATGCATACAAAACCACACAAGCAGAAATAGTGTGTAATAAGTGTTCTAGGTGGGTGGAGCACAGAAGCACGGCAGGCCAGAACTGAGTTCTCAAAAACTCTTTATTTAGCTTTTCAGCTTAAATCACACACACAAGCATCCAGGTTGGGGAGAAGCTCCCTTCCTCCGCTCTCCCTCTCCTCTTTATAGGGCGTGGTCACTGGGGAAGACACGCAAACACAGGTTAATTCCCATCAGGTGCAGTGATTCTGCCACTTACCTTCCCTGACTCCGCCCTCCATTCACAGACTGACGCTTGACCATGCCCCCACTGCCATATACCCCCACCGCCCGACTCAGGCCGGGCAGCCGTCCAGCCTGCAGCCGACTCCCCCCCCTTGACGGGAGAGGAAGTCTGCCACAACCATCTGCGCCCCCGGCCTGTGGACCACCTCAAACTTAAATGGCTGGAGTGTCAGATACCAATGGGTGATCCGCGCGTTGGCATCCTTCATGCGGTGGAGCCACTGCAGGGGCGCGTGGTCCGACCAGAGGGTGAAAGGGTGCCCCAGCAGATAGTAGTGGAGGGCGAGGACCGCCCACTTGATGGCGAGGCATTCCTTCTCTATGGTGCTGTATCTGCCCTCGCGCACTGACAGCTTACAGCTGATGTACAGCACTGGACGGTCCTCCCCCTCCACCTCCTGGGACAGAACGGCCCCCAGCCCTCTGTCCGACGCATCCATCTGTAAAACAAAGGGGAGAGAAAAGTCAGGGGAGTGTAACAGTGGCCCCCCACACAGTACAGCCTTTACCTTAGAAAAAGCCCACTGGCATTGCTCCGTCCACTGGAACGGATCTGGTGCCCCCTTTTTAGTGAGATTAGTCAGCGGGCTGGTGACATCCGAATAATTAGGTATAAACCTACGATAGTAGCCAGCCAGCCCCAGGAACTGCCTCACCCCCTTTTTGGTCTTGGGCCTCGGGCAGGCCGCAATCGCTGCTGTCTTATTGATTTGGGGACGCACCTGCCCATTGCCCAAGTGGAAGCCCAGATACCATATTTCCACCCGCCCAATAGCACACTTCTTCGGGTTGGCTGTGAGCCCCGCTCACCTCAGCGACCCCAGGATGGCCCTCAGGTGTTTTAGGTGCCGCGGCCAGTCATTACTATAAATAATAATGTCATCTAGGTATGCGGCTGCATAGGTGGCGTGGGGGCGGAGGACCCTATCCATAAGCCGCTGGAACGTAGCGGGCGCCCCAAACAACCCAAATGGAAGTGTGATGAACTGGTGTAAGCCAAACGGTGTGGAAAAGGCCATTTTCTCACGGGATAATGGAGTCAAGGGGATCTGCCAATATCCCTTTGTCAAATCCAGTGTCGAATAAAAACGAGCCGTGCCTAGTCGATCGAGCAACTCGTCAATACGAGGCATTGGGTACGCATCAAATTTAGACACCGCGTTGACTTTTCTATAGTCCACACAGAACCGGACCGACCCGTCGGCCTTGGGAACCAAGACCACCGGACTGCCCCAGTCACTGTGGGACTCCTCGGTGATGCCCATTTCGAGCATGGCCTCGAGTTCTTCCTGAACCACCTTTTTCTTGTGTTCGGGCAGTCTGTAAGGGCGGCTGCGCACTACCACCCCCAGGGGCGTCTCAATATGGTGTTCTATGAGGTGGGTGCGGCCAGGCAGGGGCGAGAACACGTCAGAAAATTCTGTTTGCAACCGGGCAACCTCCGCGAGCTGGGTCGGGGAGAGATGGGCTCCACAGGGGACCGGAGCGGTGGGTGATGCCGATTTTCCCTTTTGAACCTCCGGCCCCAGCTCCGCCTTCTCTGGAACCACCGACACCAGCACCATGGGGACCTCCTCGCTCCAACGTTTTAACAGATTGAGGTGGTATACCTGTAATGCCCTGCCCCTGTCCATTCGCCTCACCTCATAGTCGACATCCCCGACTTGCCGTGTGACCTCAAAGGGTCCTTGCCACCTGGCGATTAATTTAGAGCTCGACGTGGGCAATAACACGAGTACTTTGTCTCCTGGTGTGAATTCCCTAAGGCGCGTGCCCCTGTTGTACAGGTGGACTTGACGTTCTTGAGCCTGCTGCAAATTCTCCTGGGTTAGGTGTGTGAGTGTGTGGAGTTTTGCGTGCAGGTCAATAACGTATTGAATTTCATTTTTGCTCGGGGAAGGTCCCTCCTCCCAATTTTCCCGCAGCACATCTAGGATGCCACATGGCTTACGCCCATATAATAATTAGAATGGGGAGAACCCCATGGAGGCTTGTGGGACCTCTTGCACTGAGAAAAGCAGGGGCTCGAGCCATTTATCCCAGTTACATGCATCCTTGCTTACAAATTTTTTTAAATTATATTTTTGAGGGTGCGATTAAACTGTTCGACTAAACTGTCCATTTGTGGGTGATAAACGCTGGTGCGGATCAGCTTGATTCCCAATAACCCATACAGTTCGCGCAGTGTGTGTGACATAAACGTAGTGCCTTGATCAGTCAGAATCTCTTTGGGGATTCCGACTTGGGAGATGACGCAGAAGCGCACTTCTGCAATACTACGTGTGGAGATATTGTGGAGCGGCACTGCTTCCGGGTATCGCGTTGCATAGTCCACGAGAACTAAAATAAAGCGATACCCTCGTGTTGACCGATCTAATGGCCCGACGAGATCCATCTCAATTCTTTTGAACGGGGTCTCGATTAATGGTAGAGGGCGCAAAGGTGCTTTTGGAATGGCCGCTGGATTTACTAACTGGCATTTGCGGCACGCAGTACACCACCTACGGACATCGCCGCGAATCCCTGGCCAATAGAACCGGGCCATTATTCGGGCTAGTGTCTTATCCTGCCCTAAGTATCCAGCCATGGGATTAAAGTGAGCCACCTGGAATACCAATTCCCGGCGGCTCTTTGGGATCAAAAGTTGGGTGACTTGTTCCTTAGTTTGAGTGTCCTGCGTCACTCGATATAACCTATCCTTAATAATGGAAAAATAGGGGAAGGACGGGGTGGCGTTTGGCTGGAGCGTTTGACCATCGATTACTCTCACCTGAGGGGGGGAAGACACAGACACAGAAGTAGGAAACGGTAGGACACCGTGGGTGCGGCGGGCCGGCTGGGGTGGAGCCGGCCCCTGCCTCCGCGGTGGGGGAATGGGGCGAGGGCGAGGAACAGGAGGGGAGAGAGAGGGGAGGGGAGAGGGAGAGACACGCTGTCCTGTCGTTGGAATGGCCGCCATATGGTCCTCCGCCAGCTCAATGGCCTGATCCAGCGACGCCGGGCGATGGCACTGGACCCACTCCGTAGTCCCTTCTGGAAGTCAAGCGACGAACTGCTCCAGCGCCACCAGATCGATGATTTCCTCGGCATCGCGGTTGTCGGCCCTCAGCCACCAGCGGCAGGCGTCCCGGAGTTGCTGGCCAAATGCGAACGGCCGGCCGACCTCCTCCAGGTGCAGCACGCGGAAGCGCTGCTGCTCTGGAGTGCGATCCACGCGCTGGAGGACGGCCCTGCGGAGGTCCGCGTAGACCAGCCGGCTGTCGGTGGGGAGCTGTAACGCGGCCAGCTGCGCCTCGCCTGTGAGCAGGGGGAGGAGGCGCGCCGCGCGCTGTTCCACCGGCCAACCCCACGCCTCTGCTGCCTGCTCAAAAAGGGCGAGGAAGGCCTCGGGGTCGTCGTGCGGGCCCATCTTCATAAGGATGAGGTGGGGAGGGCCTGCGGCAGTGGAGGTGGGGGACCCCGCTGATGCGAGTAGGTGCCGGAACGCCTGGCGGTCTTCCTGCTGTGCCAACACCAGGGCCTCGAACCTTTGCCCCTGTTCTTTCTGGAGGGTGACCAGCGCCTGGTGCTAGCTCTGTTGGGCCATGGTGAGGGCATGGATCAAGTCCTTGAAGGGGGAGGACTCCATGGGGCTGTTCACTCCTGCGCTCCTTCCCGGGTTTTGGCACCACTGTAACAAGTGTTCTCGGTGGGTGGAGCACAGAAGCACAGCAGGCCAGAACTGAGTTCTCAAAAACTCTTTATTTAGCTTTTCAGCTTAAATCACGCACACAAGTATCCAGGTTGGGGAGAAGCTCCCTTCCTCCACTCTCCCTCTCCTCTTTATAGGGCGCGGTCACTGGGGAAGACACACAAACACAGGTTAATTCCCATCAGGTGCAGTGATTCCGCCACTTACCTTCCCTGACTCTGCCCTCCATTCACAGACTGACGCTTGACCATGCCCCCACTGCCACATAGTGCAAATGGAGTAAATAGTGCAAACGGCTAACGGATATGGAAGTATGGACAATGTGCAAATAATGTTTCATTTACAGGATAAGTAATGAGCAAATGTTAAAAAAAGCAGTTCAGTGACAAGTGACAAATTTATTAGCTCATCCGGCCAACAGGCGATGAGCTTATGCCATCATGTGCTGTCTGTCGTCCGTTCGTTGTCGTCCACATTTCACGAAAATCACTTCCTCTCTCTCAATTTTTCACAGATTTTTATTCTTTTTGGCAGGAAGGTTGGTCTTCCTGGGGTGCATAAAGCTTCTACTCAAATTTGCACAATTGCATATAACAATGAAGATATGGATTAAGCCCTAATGAGCAGTTTCCACACAAATCACTTCTTCCCCTTCAATTCTTCACCGATTTTTATTCTTTCTGGCATGAAAGTAGGGGTACCTAGGGTGCATATAACTTCTACCCAGATTTGCTTAATTACAATTATTAATGAAGTTATGGACTAATTAAGCCTTAATGAGCAGTTCAACAAAAATCACTTCTTCTCACTCAATTCCTCGCCGTAATAGATACTTTCTGGCAAATAGGTTGGTATTCCTAGGGTGTATATAGGTTCTGTATATAGCTTGTATATAGTGGGTATAGCTTGCAACATTTATTGCACAAGGTGGCCCATTTTAGATCATTCCTTCTGGACTAGACGGGGCCGGAGTGAGCTACGCCGTCATTGACGGTCTCATTTAACAATGCTAGGAAGAGTGAGGCTATACTACTTAAGAAGAAGAAGCCTTTATTTGTCACATGCACACTCAAGCACACAGTGAAATTCGTCCTCTGCATTTAACCCATCTGAAGCAGTGAACACACACGCACACATACACACACACACACACACACACACACACACCCAGAGCAGTGGGCAGCCATACTACAATGCCTGGGGAGCAGTTGGGGGTTAGGTACCTTGCTCAAGGGCACTTCAGCCCAAGGCAGCCCCATGTTAACCTAACTGCATGTCTTTGGACTGTGGGGGAAACCAGAGCACCTGGAGAAAACCCATGCAGACACGGAAAGAACATACAAACTCCACACAGAAAGGCCCCCGTCGGCCACTGGGCTTGAACCCAGAACCTTCTTGCCGTGAGGTGGCAGTGCTAACCACTACACCACCATGCCGCCCAAGTTGATACCAATCAGCACCTATCTAAGTTTACTTTAATCATGCTACTATACTCTTACTAGAATCATACCTGAATGTGGAAAGAGCATCCAGCAAGAGCAACTTCCTGAATGACAGATAAAATATAAACATGAATATGAAATACTACATCTGTTACAGAATCTGTTGACATTGTGATGATTTTGCTTTATTAGAGTTAGGTTTTTCATAATGTATGAGCAGCAAATCATGTAAAATTCATTCGTTCTTTCATCTTCAGTAACTGCATTGTCCTGGTCTGGGTTGTTATGGATTCAAGGCATATCTTGTCAACACTGGTCAAGAGGCGGAAATACACCCTAAAGGAAATGCCACCCCATTGGAGGGCACCATACACACACACACACACACACACACACACACACACACACACACACACACACACACACACACACACACACATTCATACCTAGAGACAATGTAGTGTAGCAAATCCAGCTTCATGTTTTGTGGAGGTGGGAGGAAAACAGAACACCCGGAAAAAATGCACTTGGATCAAATATGGGGCCCTGGAGCTGTGAGGCAATGATGCTACCTGCTGCAAAATGTAAATTTTATTGTATAAAGAGTGTATATGTAAAAAAAATAATTAAAATTACAGTAGGTGTTGGAATTTGTGTTAGCAGGTTAGGGTATAAATTACAAGTTGATACTATCCATCCATCTCATTATCTGTAGCCACTTATCCTGTTCTACAGGGTCACAGGCAAGCTGGAACCTATCCCAGCTGACTATGGGTGAGAGACGGGGTACACCCTGGACAAGTTGCCAGGTCATCGCAGGGCTGACACAGATACAAACAACCATTCACACTCACATTCACACCTACGGTCAATTTAGAGCCACCAATTAGCCTAACCTGCATGTCTTTGGACTGTGGGGGAAACCGGAGCACCCAGAGGAAACCCACACAGACATGGGGAGAACATGCAAACTCCACACAGAAAGGCCCTTACCAGCCACTAGGCTTGAACCCAGAACCTTCTTGCTGTGAGGCGACAGTGCTAACCACTACACCACCATGCCGCCCTCAAGTTGATACTAATCAGCACCCATCTAAGTTTACTGTTAATAGCAGACAGAGGTGAAAATTAGTTTTATCAGCTGGGCTTGGCAACAGTCTATCTGGTTTCTTCTTGTTTTCCATTTGACTTTTCTTACTTTCTATAAATTATGTCTAATTGTTAAAGGTGGCATTGAAAGGAAATCTGTATTTACCTTAGCAGAGTTGAAAAAGAAGAGTTTGGTACATGGACTTGGACATGGACCATACCATGAACCTCAAACAAACACTTTTGTCTCCTCTTTCAAATGCAAATCCCACAGGCCAATTCCAAAATCCTGGAGTGTTTCATAACAGTCAAGACTAATTAATATTCATGCCCCTAAAATTTATCCCTAAAAGTTTCCCACAGATGAAACTTCCACAGTTCTGCAGGTATTGTGAAGAATGAAACAATGGCAGTTATCATTGTACAAATACAATGAGATTAAGTGTGGTTGGTGCACTAGTCATTGTTAATATAGATATCCCTGCTCTGACTGGAGTCCTTTGTTTTGGTCTGTGCAGTGTAGCGTCTAGTTCATTAGCTCCACAAGCCTATCGGGAACCAGCACGCTGAGCCACGTCTCTGTAAAAATCAGCAGTCCTTCAGATACCACTTTTCAACCAACAGGGAATGGGTTCTTGAACTGGTTCCGTTCAGGATTCTTTGAACCTTGGTGCCAGCTAACGAACCAGCTCATGTTTTTTCAACAGTTTTGAGCAGAACCATTGTAATCAAGGATGTGGCATGAACGAACAATAGGAGCAAGATGGCAGAGCGCACTGATTACCTGCAAGCTTTTATTCTGTTATTGCAGATATTTGTTTTCATTCCATTTTTTCTGAAGGTGTATCATTTTCTATTGTGTTCTCCATTGCTCTTCTTTCTTTCCAAACTAATGAGGGGCGGCACGGTGGTGTAGTGGTTAGCACGGATGCCTCACAGCAAGACGGTTCCGGGTTCGAACCCAGTGGCCGGTGAGGGCCTTTCTGTGTGGAGTTTGCATGTTCTCCCCGTGTCTGTGTGGGTTTCCTCCGGGTGCTCTGGTTTCCCCCACAGTCCAAAGACATGCAGTTAGGTTGACGTGGGGTGGCCTTCGGCTGAAGTTCCCTTGAGCAGGGTACCTGACCCCTGACTGCTCCCTGGGCGCTTTGGTGTGGCTGCCCACTGCTCTGAGTGTGTGTGCATGTCTTCACTGCTTCAGATGGGTTAAATGCAGAGGATAAATTTCACTGTGCTTGAAGTGTGCATGTGACGAATAATAATAATACGCCCACTCATGTCATGGTCGCACTGGAAAAACCAGCTATCTTTTGGTTTCAGCTGGGAACCAACTTTTCAAGTTCCGAACCAATTATTTTTGGTAGAAATGCTCTGAATGGTTCAAAATATGGTGCGCAAACCAGAATGGAACCCATTCTCTGTTAGTCAAGGTTAAGGCTTTTTTATTGTCATTTCAAGCATATACAGTTGGTACAGTACACAGTTAAAATGAAACAATGTTTCTCTAGGACCATGGTGCTACATTAAATGTCACAGGACTACAAATCTACAAATCCAACATAAAGTGCAAGAGTGCAGCGGGTGCAAACATTGCAGACAGACAATAAACTACACACAACATAAGGTGCAGACAACAAGGACGGTGCAAAAACGACAACTACCACAAGCAACAGTATATTGCCAACCAGTACCTCCATCCATCCATTATCTGTAGCTGCTTATCCTGTGCAAGGTCATGGGCAAGCTGGAACCTATCCCAGCTGACTATGGGTGAGAGGCAGGGTACACCCTGGACAAGTCACTAGATCATCGTAGAGCTGATACATAAAGACAACCATTCACACTCACATTCACACATATGGTCAATTTAGAGCCACCAATTAGCCTAACCTGCATGTCTTTGGACTGTGGGGGAAACCGGAGCACCCGGAGGAAACCCACGCAGACACAGGGAGAACGTGCAAACTCCACACAGAAAGGCCCCCGTTGGCCACTGGGCTCAAACCCAGAACCTTCTTGCTGTGAGGCGACAGTGCTAACCACTACACCACCGTGCCGCCCCCAACCAGTACCTGTTACTGTTAATGCGTGGAAAGTGGAGTGTGCATTTGAGGTAGTATATGTAGAAAGGAATAAATAAACGTAAGCATTGTGTGTGTATGAGAAGCATTGTAAACATTGTAAAAAATGATAGTGCATTATTGTTCACTGTGCAAAGACTGCAGTGGGAATGGTGTGATCAACAGTCCGTGTGTATCAGTCCAGTCCCTCAGAGTTGAGAAGTCTGATGTCATGTGGAAAGCAACTGCCTGGCTGTGAAGGCCTAACTGCTTGGGTACCTTTTTCCAGATGGCAGGAAGGTGAAGAGATTGTGTGAGGGGTGCGTGGGGTCGTCCACAATGCTGGTGGCTAGTGTTAGTGGAAAAGGGGCAAGAGATCCCTGTATGTTGAACCACAGTCTTACTTCGTCCATCCTGTTAGTAAGTGACTGGATATTTGCAAGGAAAATGCTTAGTAAAGAATATCTGTTTGGAGAACTTCATAGCCTGGCCTGCACCCCAGCATGCCATCCATGCACTTGCTTTCTCTCACAGCATCACTTTTGTCTCCTTCTGGCCAGTATAATGATTCTGCTGGTGTTCTGGCTATCTCTTTTGGGATGCTACTGAAGTTGCTACAAAGTTGTTGTTCACCACATCACCTGATGTTAAGCAGTTCCTCATGGCTATTTGAATGATTCACACTGGCAAATAACAGGCTTCACGCAGGGTTTGACACTGAAGAGAAGTGCATGTGGGCATTCCCCCCCCCAACTTCAGTCACATACAGTATGTTCTATTTAGACACCAGAGCACAATTGCATATCCTGAATAACTACATTCTATGGTGCCTTTAAAAATGTAATATCTTTATTGTTGAACCCTGCCACATAAAACCAATTTAAACAGCCCCATGACTGCTACTTGATGAGATTTTTATATTGAAATCTTAAATGGAGTAGATGTTGAGTATTCCTCTGCTCCATCATGCATCATCCCCAAAGTCCTTTCTGGATGGATTGACTGCTTGCTAATACCCTATCCCCTCCCTCTCTGATTGCTTCTCTCCGTGTCTTTTTGGTGCTCATTGACGTCAGGAAGATGGACAAGTTTGGGCAGGCAGTAGTATTTAGGCAGTCTCATGGCCTTGCTGCTGTGAGGTCACACTCTAAAAGCTTTTGAGGATGTGCGGTCTCACTTTCTGAAAATAACCTCGAAACAAGCTGGAGCAGATTATAGGGTGGAAGAAGCAGCGAGCTCTTGATTGTTGCTGCCTTGAAAAGAGGGTGAAGCAAGAGCATCTGCAGGGAACAGCTGAACGCAAATGTAATCAATCCTAATGGCTGCCTCTGTGAGTTTTGTTTGAAGATAAATTCAGGAACAATACATAACATTATGTGATGTAAGAGGTTTAATCTGAAGTTAATAGGGGAAAAAAGATATTGCACGACATGTAGTCTGTGAGTCTATCTATCTATCTATCTATCTATCTATCTATCTATCTACACTTTTACACATCTCTCTCTCTCTCCCTCTTTCTCTCTCTCTCTCACACACACACACACACACACACGCTGGTTCGAGCTGGCAGGAAGGTTATGGTAGCTCAAATAAGCAATCTTTACAAACATGATGACTAGAAAAGCATCTCAGAGCACCAGGGGCGATTCTAGCATCTGATCATTGGGGGTGCTTAGCCCCCAGAGCTGACAGAGGCACCTGGCTTGAACGACAGTGTTTCCACGTTTATTCCGCATTTAGACTAGACTTAACTAGACAAGAAGACTATACTAGACAAGACTAGACTTATGCAATGTTTTAACAGAAGCTGACCCAATAAACTATGATATCTACACATTTACAACCACTGACACAAATATTTACGTTATATTTTTAATAGTGCTGTCAAGCGATTAAAATATTTAATCGCGATTAATGTCGCGACTGTCATAGTTAACTCGCAATTAATCGCAATTTAATCGCACATTTTTGTCACATGAAAAACCATTGTAATTCTCTTATCAGCATAAAAATGTGAATGGGCTTGCTTTGTACCAATGTTTTTTTTATTGCAAAGCATAACATGTCTTGACACAGCCACTGCAAAGTGAAACCTAAGCCGAGCACCAGGGCTAGCAAAAGAACCATGAGTGAAGTGATCTACTGCTTGAGTTAGTTTACAATTCTAATCAGAGAGACAGGTTACACAGTGACAGTAGGCTTGACATGCTTGATTATAATATAAAGTACACTATTATATTAACTTTAAGTTGTTCGTTGATAAATATTGCATTGAATCTGATCTTTACTGTTTCAGCTCACTTAACACATTTTGTACTTTTACACTTTCTGCCTGTTGATGCATCGCGCTGTCCAATCAGAGGCGGCCAAATTTGCATATTACAGGAAGGATTTCTGGGATAACATTGAGTTTACAGTTCAGAGGGATCTGGCTTCTTTAGACGCTGTCTTCTTAAAACTGAATAAATATTTAAAAAGAGCCAAATGAGCCAGTCTTTTGAACGGCTCTTTTCAAAGAACGGATCACAAAGATGCGGATCCCATCAAAGAGCCATAAATCCCATCTCTACTAGTGCGCCCTGCCCGTGCTGATTCTTTGGGGAGGGCAGAGGACTCTGGCTGTGTGGGGCGTGGCATTACAGTCTAGCTGCTATCGATTTTCTAAGCAAAGTCTCTGTTCCAAGTTCCTGGCAGTTTCAAAAGCTTATGAAAAACCTACATCATGTCACAGAGCATTAATCTCGCGCTAAAAAAATTATCGCCGTTAAAATTGAGTCAAGTTAACGCGTTAATAACGCGACATTTTTGACAGCACTAATTTTTAACTAAACAAGACCTACTACTGCATTTGTAATGTTGGAGCTATTCATTTTGTACAGTGGTAAATTAACACACGGTGGTCTAGCACCGTAGCACTTGTACAGCTCTGCACAAAAGTATCTCGATATGGATGATAAATGTCATTTTTATCATTCTGTTCATAGACCAGGGAACATCAATATTGCATTATGCATATTATTGTGTTGTGTTTAACAATTGTAACTCCAGTCCGTACCTTCACATCTCGCTATGCCAGTAATACTCAGGTGCTACTTCAAGTTCCTCATCGGCGTGGAATCCAGTTAAAAAAAATACCATGTCGTAGCAAGCACTCGTGCGGACAGGCAACCCAATCAGAGGGGACACAAGGAGGAGAGGTATTTTACTGGTCATAGAACTATCACGTAACAGGTGAATTCAAGAACACACACACGCCTGCGCACACATTCATTGCGCAGTGCGCAAGGGCACTTATTTCTGAAAATTACATCCAAAAGCAGTGTTTTGAGGGTGCTGAGCTAGGGGGTGCTGAGCTCATTTTTGGGGGTGCTTGAGCACCCCCAAAAATAGGCTAAACACGCCCCTGCAGAGCACACAGTGCACCAAACTTTGAGGCAACTTGGCCACTACAGCAGAAGACCACATTGGGTTCCATCCCTGTCAGCTTGGAACACAACAGTGGGCATCTTTATGATAATTAAGTCTCTGAGCTTGCTAATCCTGACCTTCCTAAAATACAGGAACCCAGTTATAGTCTCACTGACATCTAGTGGCTTTAATATAGTATGACTATTGCTATATCTATTTAAATAAAATCATGTTCTGTAAATAGAATATTCAGGAATAAAAAGCTCTATCGCTCCTTTAAATAGTATATAGTATATATGTAAATGATAAGATAAGATAAGATAAGATAAGATAAGATAAGATAAGATAAGATAAGATAAGATAAGATCCCCTGATTAGTGAGTAATCATGCTGGAATCCATTAAAAATAGGAAAAATGAGAAAAACAACAGTGGAGAATTCTAATTGCAATTTCAATTTATTTTATTGTTTGTTAGTAACAATGCAAAATAATTACATTTACATTTTTAAACACCACAGTAGTTAAATTCTTGAATCTAATTGTTCAGATGATGTGCATTATCTTTTGTCACTGCATGGCTCTGACAGTAGTTCTGGCTGTAACATGAAAGATAGGTTTATATTAATTTGCTCATTTTAAGACTATTGTTTTAAGATATTTGTTTTAAGAATCTCTGTAGAGAATGTGAAGTTATGCTGTGTTGCATGTTGGGACAGGGGCGCCATCTTGTGAGGAACGTGCTCTGTTACTTGTGCCTGGCACAGTGGTTACCTGCTTACCGTCTGTTTTGTCTAGCTAAAAAATTGGTTAGATTGGTCGAATCTGATGGAGAAGGGAAGAGATGGAGAAGAAAAAAGAGAAAGAAAAGGGACCCTTCTGGGAGAAACTGAAATGTCAATTTCAATGTCAAGCAATGGTATTTGGACAAGCTAAGCACGACAAACAACAGCCAAAGACAGGATTACAGACCCTGCCAAACTCCAAAACTCTCCTTCCAGTCTACAGCACCAGTGCACTGTGTTACCTAGAACACACCGTGACCAGCAGACGTTGCTGTTGCAGATGGTCACGCCCTTTAGGGAAAGGGGGGCATTAGTCCCCACACTTAAAAAAAAAAAAAAAAAATATATATATATATATATATAAAGAATCTAACTTTATTAACAGTCTAATAGAACAAAGCAACACATAATTACAAATTCATTGGCATCGAATCCAATGATAAAAGTGCAATGGGTTTCCAATAAGTCAATTTTTTTTTTTTACTTACAGTAGAGCCTGTTCCCCACAGGTGCGGAGCAATAAGCCCCCAGAAGAAGAGTCCAACTTTCAATTTCTATTTCATTTTACTGGGTTCAGTTATCACACATTCCCATTGGCTCCTGAGTAATCTTCAATAATGTCTGACATGTTGGTGATAAATTCCATGCATTTTCAATGTAGTGGGCCCTAACACCCCACAGGGCCTAATGCCCTGTTTGCCAATAGTGCACACTTGCCTTAGTTTATCTTGTGATCAGAGATAGACAAAGTACCCAAGGTCATTACTTAAGTCAAACTACAGATCCCACTGGTTAAATGTCACTCCAATACAAGTGAAAGTTGTACAGTCAAATTTTTACTTAAGTTAAAGTACTGAAGTACTTGCTTTTAAAAATACTTAAGTATTAAAAGTACATTTTCTGTCAACACACTGTTGCATTATTGCCACAACGCTTACAATACCAAATGCCTCTGAAGCAACCGACTGGATTTACTGACTAACTTGTAGAACCTGTAGAGCTGAAACTTCAACTGACATGCTTGCAAACTCTTTTCAAACTCGAAATCATATTGGGTAGCTAAAGTTACTAGAAAAGAAAGATTTCTACACTCTGTTTATTTGGCAAGATTATGCTAAAGTTAACGTTATTCATGTTAGCGTAACTCTGTTTTTACATGCTAACTAACAGTGTCCAAGTTAACTAGCTATGTGTTAATGTTAGCCATGGACAAGGCTGTAGCAACTTGGTGGGCAAATCCATAGAAAGTCATTTGACTAACCAGACTGCACAGCGATTGCAACATTATCGCTAGCTCTAAAAGCACAGACAACTTCATTGCAAGCTTTCTCTTGGAATGAAACATTTATATACATCAATATGCTTCCGCAGGTTGGACAGCGAGTTTCTGAAGGCTGTGATGTGGTTCGTTTTCGGCAAACAAAGCAAACATTTAAAACTAAACAAATTTTTAATCCTTTCAAAAAACTGAAACATGGGTTCATAGGCCATGGGGGCATGCATTCCCCAGAAAAAAACACCTCCTTCCATTCTGCTATCAACTGATCGTGTTCAAATAATGCTGCTGAGAAATCACTGAACTTGATTTTATATAGTCGATGGACGTGACGTGCCCTGAGTGATTACTGATAGGCTGTCAGTGTCACCTGCAAAAACAAACAAACAAAAAAACCCAATCATGTTTTATAAAAAAAAACAAAAAACATCCACTTTCAAAGCCACGTCAACGAGTAACGAGGACCTTGATAGAAACGTAGTGGAGTGAAAAGTATGATATTTGTCCTTCAAATGTAGTGAAGCTAAAGTCATAAGTTTCCAAAAAAAATTATACTCAAGTAAAGTACAGATACTCAAAAAGTGTACTTAAGTACAGTACTCAAGTAAATGTACTTCGTTACTGTCCACCTCTGGTTGTGATTAGTTCATGGATATAAGCCTTAATTGGTATGTTTCCTTTGGCTTGCTTTAAATGTGTTATGCCATGCTCATGACTGTTGTTTTTTTGTTATGCGCCAGTTCAAGATCTTGTTTTTCTTTGTAGTTATGTTCATGTTTAATCTATCTACAGTTTCCTTGTGTGTAAATTAGAAGAACTAAAATTTAAAAATTTGCATTTGCGTCGACTTCCAGCGTCCATTTTGTGACAGTAGATCACAAAATTAGCTTAAAATTAGTTAGCTAGAAAGTATTCATATTTTAGCAGGAAACTGGTGTAAAATTAAAAAAAAAAAAGGCAACAGAAAGATGTAAATCCTGAGCTGTATGCCAGTTTTAATGTGTTAAATTTCACTCAAAGACAGGTAGCTATTCTTTACATCTCTGCTTATTTCATTACTGATAGATTTAATGTTAAGGGTGACTACTAATTAGGTGATAGCTAGCTGTCTAGTCCTTGAACTGTATAACTTAATTGCATCTTTTTAAAAATATTTTAATTTTATTACAGAAACGTAACTGCACGTAAACATGCTAATGAAAGGTCATGTTAGAGTCATGTTAAAGTGAGCTGCTGCTGCTCCTCCACTCAAACGGAAATGTGAGAATAATTGTTAATGGGAAAAGGCATTTTGAGCAGCCCAACTGGGCCCCAGTACCAACCCATTTATGAACCAACTCAGAGCTTATGCCCATGTTGAACCCAGCTAACTCATATTCAAACTGTGTGGCTGCTTCTGAAATTAATTACTGGATATAGCACTGGATTGAGGTGGAGAGCGCAGGAAGAAATGTCAGGTGGAGAGTCCAGAGACTGAAATGGTCTAGACTCATCAGAGAAAGCAATGGATGAAAGAAGGAAAAAGGAAGAGATACAAAAAGATAGAAAGAGAGAAGAACAAAAATGGAAGAGGAAAAGGAGTGGGAGAAATAAAGTGCTAGTGGCAAGGAGGAAAGAAGAAGAGATGCAGAAAAAAGAGAAGGAGAAAAGAAAAAAGATGACCGAGGGGGAAAAAGGAGGAAGCATAGACACAGACGAGAACACAAAGGACAGCAAAACTGCTGCTGCTATGAAGCAGAAGAATGTCTGTCAGAGATCGATGGATACTGGAACCCTGAGCATCATCATCAGCACAACAAAGAGCAAAATACTGCTGAAAAGAGGCTTTCTGCAATATCCAGGGTAATGGAGGAAAAAAGAAAGGCCAGGATGGCTGCCACACTAGAGCAGAAGATAAAGAGGATAAAGGCTGAGGAGGCTGGTGAGAAAAAAAATAGGATGAGGATGGTAGAAGATGCCAGGCAGCCAAAGACAGCCTTGAAAATTGTAGGGAAATTTATTTGACAGACTTATCAGAGAGTGGTGGATCACATCAACAAGCACTATCTGCAGTCGAGGCTGAAACTGAAAAGAATGAACCAAGGAAAAAAGAAGATGCACCAACTACCATCTTTCAGCCAGTTAGGTTGCTCCAGCTATCAATTTTTAGCCAGTTCAAGTAGTTATGTTTCTTGGCAACAAAATGTAGATGGATTCACACCCCTGTACATTTTAAATTAAGTTAAAATACTAATTATTTATAAAATGTTGCTGTTTGATGCATAAGCAAATGTTCCATTGATTTGCTCACCTTTCTAGATGTTGCACAATTGCTTAGCTTACATCAGTGTTTCTCAACCATTGGGCCCATTAGTTGGCCGCAAAATTTTTTTTCAAGTTTGAAGCCAAATACTAAATAGTTCAGGATGTCGTAGTGTCCCAAATCTGGTAGCTGGTTTGCTGTACACTTTTCAAGTGGAATAAATATATTTGTGGGTAAATTAAGAAGAACAAGTCTTTATTTTTGTCATATTCCTCCTCTACATTTAATCTGTCTACATTCACGCACGCACACACACACACAGACAGAGAGAGAGAGAGGGAGAGAGAGTGAGCATGCACAGTGGGCAGAATAAATAAATATGTTTGTGGGTAAAGTACCGTATATGGATCTGTGATGCCTGCTGGAAGAGAAGAGCAGGGAGGATTGAGAATCAAACAGCCATGGTTTGTTTACACCCAATACTAAAACTTGTAGTGTCCTAGCAACCATCGCAAAGACATGTACAAAAAGCCCAGAAATTCCTCCTTCCCTGGGCAAAAACAGTACAGGATTTATCTTGTAGTGTCCTGATCCCCAGATCTTTAACCCTGCCATATATAAAAAGTTGTACGCCTCCATGCTCTTCCAGGTTTTCATCTGTTTGTCCATGTAGAACAATGTCTGCAGCACCAGGTAGTTTGAGATATCAGGGAGCTCAACAGATGGATCATTTTCCAACTCATAATGAATGCATGAATGGGTGAATGAATAACCTTATTTAAACATAATAAATTGATCAGCGGAGCTGGTGGGGTCGTGCATGTACAGATACAAATAATTACAAATATAAAAGACTAAAAATATACACAATCTTTAAAAAAAACCCTTAAAATCTGTTGATTATCTGTTAATTATCTTCACATTAACTTAATTAATAGCATGCATAACTATGGGCTTTGTATTTAGATACAGCAACAATAGGATCAAAATGTATTTTACTAATGTCAAATTTAGCTAGTAAATTTTTCTTTCATAGGAAAAATCCTTCTTTGTTAGCGTGTAAGGATCTAATCCCACTGAGTAGTTTCTACATCCACTTCTTTTGAGTGTACTTCCTGGTTTTAATAACTTGCTTGTTTGCTGTACACAATCATGGTAATAAGTTCTTCTGTTAATGGACCAGACTCCACTTTTAGATCATTAACCCCTTTTGGCTGAGAACGTCCTGCATGCATGGCTTGGCTTCTGGCACATCCATACAGTTTTAAATACAATACCTATAATTAAAAACAGTTTGTTTTTAATTCCTGGGCTCCCTTCTGTAACAGGGAGTGATGCTGCATTCCATTAATACTCTTGACAATAGATTATTAGATTCTAATAGAATAGATGAGCCAAAATAATTGGGCCCCGACTCGTTACAAGTATGAATAGATGGGCCTTAAAATAGAAAAGGTTGAGAACCCCTGGCTTACATATGGCCCTTTTCCACTACCCTTTTTCAGCTCACTTCAGCTCGCTTCAGCTCACTTCAGCCCGACACGGCTCACGTTTCGACTACCAAAAACCAGCATGACTCAGCTCGCTTCAGCCCTGCTTAGCCCCTAAAACTCGCACCGTTTTGGAGTGGGGCTGAAGCGAGCCAAAGCGAGCCAAGTGAGGCTGGGGTTGTGAGCAGACACTCCCCTGTGCACTGATTGGTGAGGAGGAGTGTCCTCACATGCCCACACACGCCCCGCGAGCGCGCTGGGATCTGTAAACACCGTAAACCCGGAAGGAGAAGAATTACGAATTACGAGAATTTCTGAAGCCTTATGCGCCTCGCCTCATCTATACGCTCTTGCCAGTATCTGTCCGCGTTGTCGGTGACAACAAGCCACAGCACCAAGACCAGCAACACTAACGACTCCATGTCCTCCATGTTTATTGTTTACTATTCGGGTCGTGAGACTACCGCTTAAAAGATCACTGATGTCACTGTTTGTGCTGCTTAATGACATCACCTGACGTCCACCCACTTTCACTAACTCCACCCAATGTGTCCACCCACTTCCAGCCAGCACGGTTCAGCGCGGTTGTAGTCGAAATGCAACTCCAACAGCCCCGCTCAGCCCGACTCAGCACGGCACGGCTCAGCCCGACTCAGCCGCGTTTGTAGTGGAAAAGTGGCAATAGTTATTACTGCACCTAGTGGTCAAAAATGGGAACTGCATCAAGCACTAATAGAGGCCAACTGGGGCAAGAATCACGCTGCCCCAATGTTCAGGGGAGGCGCAGAGTACAGGACAGTTAATAACAGGGTTGTCAGGGTGGGCTAGTTTAAAAAAAAAGTGGCCACAAAGATCTTGTTTTACAGCATATCCATGATCTATACCATTTATCTGTCAGGGTCACAGGAGCAGCAGCTGACTTCAGGCAAGAGGCAGGCTACACCCTGGGCAGGTTGCCAATCTATCACAGGGCTAACACAGAGACTAACAACCATTCACACCTATGGACAATTTAAAGTATCTAACCTAACCTTTAGTTAACTTAATCCACATGTCTTTGGACTGTGTGAAGAAACCAGAGCACCTGGAGGAATCCTATGCAGGCGTGGAGAGAACATGCAAACTCCACACAGAAAGGTCCTATTCAGCCACAAGGTTTGAACCTAGAACCTTTTTGCTGTGCGCGAATCACTGCACCACACTTACAGCAAATCACTGGAATTAAATCAAGTAAATGTCCGCAAAAAAGTCAAAGTGCAATTGCGTACAGTGTCTGTGATGTAAAGAACATTCTACTGTAATATAGATTACAAAGGCAAAAGAGGGAAAAGGGGATGGATTATAAAGTGGATAATGTCCATACATCACAAATTAATGTGAAATGCCTGTCTGATAAAACGAAGAAAAGATTGTGCTTTTCCAATGCACAACTTTAGAAAGAAAGAAAGAAAGAAAGAAAGAAAGAAAGAAAGAAAGCACAACTTTATTCATGAAATTCCTTTCTGCATTTAACCCATCTGAAGCAATGAACACACACATGCACACACACACGTGAGCAATGAGCACACACACATACATACCCAGAGCAGTGGGCAGCCATGCTAACAGCGCCCGGGGAGCAGTTGGGAGTTAGGTGCCTCGCTCAAGGGCACCTCAGCCCAAGGTCGTCCCATATTAACCTAACCGCATGTCTTTGGACTGTGGGGGAAACCAGAGCACCCGGAGGAAACCCACGCAGACACAGGGAGAACATGCAAACTCCGCACAGAAAGGCCCTTACCGGCCACTAGGCTCAAACCCAGAACCTTCTTGCTGTGAGGCGACCGTGCTAACCACTTACACTACCATGCAGCCCATGGTGTTTAGTTTATAATACTAAACTAATAGTTTCAGTTTGCTTGGGTTTTTTTTTCTTTTTTTGGTGTAGTTAGGCTATAAATTTAGCTGAAACCTGTCAACCCTGGTTAATGATATTACCTTGGAAACAGTTGAAAAGTGGGACATCCAAAACTACTTAAAACGAGTTGCTAGACTGTGTGCTGTATGATGTTGACTGTTGACTCCCAACTGCCTATTCCATGGTTACTCTAAACATTCAGGAGGAATAGCCTACAGGACAAGTGAAGTTTGATAGCTTTATTACTAATTATTTTTATTTGAGGGCGGCACGGTGGTGTAGTGGTTAGCGCTGTCACCTCACAGCAAGAAGGTTCTGGGTTCGAGCCCTGTGGCCGGCAAGGGCCTTTCTGTGTGGAGTTTGCATGTTCTCCCCGTGTCCGCGTGGGTTTCCTCCAGGTGCTCCGGTTTCCCCCACAGTCCAAAGACATGCAGGTTAGGTTAACTGGTGACTCTAAATTGACCATAGGTGTGAGTGTGAATGGTTGTCTGTGTCTATGTGTCAGCCCTGTGATGACCTGGCAACTTGTCCAGGGTGTACCCTGCCTTTCGCCCGTAGTCAGCTGGGATAGGCTCCAGCTTGCCTGCGACCCTGTAGAACAGGATAAAGTGGCTAGAGATAATGAGATGAGATGAGAGATGAGATGAGATTTTTATTTGATTTTATTTATTGTATTTGATGTCAATATTAATGTGGTCCCACCTCACCAAAATCTATAGTCATGAGCTACTGATGGAGGATTTATAATTTGTCTACTCCGTTCTTATATTTGAGACTAGTAGTTATTGTCCATGAACCTGATTTCTTCTGAATGGTGCTCTTCACAGGGGCTGTGTTGGTCCTAGGGTTTGGTCATACATCTGCTTGGAATTGGGTTGAGGGGACACATGTAGTATATATGTTTTCACTGTGTTCTGTCAAAATGACATAAATCGCTGCCCACGTCTCCTCATTGACATAGACTCGGCCCTAGTGGAAGTCTCCGGGAAGGAGCGCTGATTGCAAGGTCTCATACAATCAAAATTCTCAGGCGAGTGGGGGAGGGGATTCTCCCCCGAGGCTGCGCGCAGTGTGTTAGCGTGAGCATGTAGCCTATGGGAAATGAATAATGTGTTGGATTAGTACTAATCCCATGTTTTGGAAAATCAAAAATGTTGTCTTGGACCCCTCTGGGGTGTCACCAATTCATGTGCAAAGTATGGAGTATGTGCCTCCAGCCGTGCCGATTTGCACAGGTGAACAGACAGAGAGAGAGAGAGACAGCCTTCCTTTAGTAGTTATAGATTACTATCTTATAGTGGTTGATCTCATATTGGTCCTGTTGTCTAGTAGAGGGTTTTTTTTTGTTTGTTTTGTTCCCCAGGCATGAAAAGTTAACAGTGACACTTGGTTTGGAATAGCAAAAGGATAGCTAATGTGCACGCTAAATGTTCTGTAATCATACTGAAATAAGCAGTATCCATCCATCCGTTATCTGTAGCCGCTTATCCTGTACAGGGTTGCAGGCAAGCTGGAGCCTACCCAGCTGACTAAGGGCGAGAGGCAGGGTACACTCTGGACAAGTCACCAGATCATCACAGGGCCGACACATAGACACAAAAAACCATTCACACCTATGGTCAATTTAGAGCCACCAATTCACCTAACCTGCATGTCTTTTGACTGTGGAGAAAACTGGAGCACCCAGAGGAAACCCACGCAGAGCATGCAAACTCCACATAGAAAGGCCCTCATCAGCCGCTGGACTTGAACCCAGGACCTTCTTGCTGGGAAGCGACAGTGGTAACCACTACACCACCATGCCGCCCCTGAAATAAATAGTACACATCAGGATATCATGACTTAGAGCAACCAACATCGATTGGTCAATTCTTTTAATTTCCCTTTCTTTTCTCAGTAATACAAGATGGCAAAGTTTGGTCCAAACAGGGAAGAAATGTGCACCATGAGTACAAATAGCAATGGGGGCATGTAGAACATTAGGGACATGCCTGAGAGATGTTTAGATCCTTCTGTTCCTGTCATTACAGTCTTTGTACCTTAGATAAAGAAAAGAATATACAGCAAAAATCCCAAACATTTCACACGTATAGCATGATGCCACATCTCTATGATGAACTCTGTAACCAAACAAAGAAAAATGTGAGAACGTGAGTGAAAAGTGGAAGACTGGATTTTCTAAATGAAAGGAAGCACACCAACTTGAAAGGAGACACGTGATTGTCACAGTGAAAACTCAACAACTGGATTTAGGTTTGTGTTAGAAATGTGCAGTATTTAGAAACATCTGACTTAACGTTGAAATTCAAATAAATTAAAAAAAACACACGCAGCAATAAAAATGATTTACAGATTGTAAAGTATTTTACAATGAAGAGCTAAAACTGGGTTATAGACTTTTGTACAAATGAATTAATTAGTGATTGATTCCAAGTGACTGTATAAGCAAGGACGAGTTGCACCAGTAAAGGTGCTTGTCCATGCTAACGGAACAGGAGGGTGTGTTTTAAAACACAAATCTTCTAGCAAATGTAAAAATTTACAGCTGTGAATTAAGGTATTTTTGTGTCATACATGATCACAGACTCAATAAGACTCACTTTAATAAACCCCACAGTGAAATTCTATCATATGTAGACATTATATCAAAATTCAGGATGGCTGGTTAAAAACATGGTAGAGGTATGACTGAAGACATTTTTTAAATCATTTCAAATGACCATGATGTGTTAACACATCTGTATACACCACAGCCATAACTGTTGACACGCAACTATGCAGATTAACTGCCCTATACTATATCGCCTAATGTATATATCATTATTATTAACTCACAATGTTGTATCATTACAAAACAGAGATTTCAAAAAGCCAACTGAAAAAGTGTCAGTGTCAGCCCCATATCAGGTCACCTTTCAGATTAAGCAGCTGCCTTTGCATTTCAGCAGCACCCAACCAGCTGTACACTTTATCTGTCGTGTGAATTTGATTAAAACACGTACAGGAGAAGGACAGGAAGAATCCAAACTTTGCACAACATGACATCTGATGAGAAATTCATGGGAACATTTACTTTCTCACTAAGGTGCATGTACCATATTAACACCAGGTAGAAAAAAAATGTAATTTAGCATCAAAACAAATTCAAGCTGCGGAGATCGAACTTGGACAGCAATCGGCAACGACGATGAAGTCAGAAAGTTAAGCGCCTGTGATATGTGTGCATGTGGTACATCATCTAGAAATAGCTATATGGTTTATTACATTGTATGTTAAAAAGACAAAATAAATACATATACACTCGCTTGGCCACTTAATTAGGAATACCTGTACACCTGCTCATTCATGCATTTATCCAGTCAGCTAATTATGTTACAGCAGTCCAATGTATAAAATCATGCAGATACAGACCAAGAGCATCAGTCACTGTTCACAACAAATACCTCAAATGTCATTTTAGTTGGTTGTTGGTGCCAGACTGGCGAGTTTGAGTCTTTCAGAAACTGCTGATCTCCTGGGATTTTCACACACAACATTCAGTTTATGCAGAATAGTGCAAAACACACACACACACACACACACACACACCAAAATATCCAATTCTATGAGCAGAAATGCCTTTTTGATGAGAAAGGTCAAAGGAGAAGGAGAATGGCCAGGCTGTCAGCTGGTTTGAGCTGACAGGAAGGCTAAGGTAACTCAACCACTTTTTACACTTTTTTTGTGGTTTGGAGAGAAGTATCTCAAAATGCACAAATCGAACTTTGAGGAGGATGAGCTAAAAAACAGCAGACGACCACATCAGATTCCACTTCTTTCAGCCCAGGACAGGAATCTGAGGTTACAGTGGGCAAAACTAGACAATTGAAGATTAGAAAATGAAGAGCAGTGGCTGATGGGCAATTTTAGCTGGGCCAGGCCTCATGAGGGGCCTGGGCGGGCCTGTCCTACCCAATAATAAGGCTGGCCCACCCATCCAAGAGGGAGAGAGAAAAAAAAGTGCTATCACAAGGATATATTTTTATTCATTTATTTATTATGTTCTTATTTGTTTGTTTGCTTCTTGTTATACTAAAACCTATCCTCACAGTGGATTTAAAAGTTTTTGAAACCCACCTGACAAAGGACTTCTGTCTAAACTATATCTCATTTGCCAAAATCTCCATGGCCTGCCCTGTTACTGAGCGCTACAGCCAGGCTTGATTTTAGCTCAGTGATTAAGGTACTGGGCTACTGATTGGAAGGTCATTAGTTCAAATCCCACCACCACCAAGCTGCCACTGTTGGGTTCTTGAACAAGGCCCTTAACCCTCAACAACATAGTTGTATTCTCTCTCAGCTGTAAGTTGCTTTGGATAAAAGCATGAGGTAAATGAATCTCGAGTTCTCCCGTGAGATGCAGATGCTAAGGTCAAATTTCAGTGCAACAGCATAAAGACAACCTGTATTTTTGCCAACAGTTCAAGATGGTGGTGGTGTAATGGCGTGGGGAATGCTTTCTTGGAACATACTGGGCTGTTACCAAATCCAGGATTGTTTGAAGTCCATGATAATAAGTCATCTCACAAAGCACAAGTTGTCTCAGACTGGTTCCCAGACCATGAATATGAGTTCATTGTACTTCAGTGGTCTCCTCAGTTCCCAGATCTGAATCCAATAGAGCACATTTGGGATGTAGTTAAACAGGAGATTAGCAGCATGAATGTGGAGCTCACAAATTTGCAGCAGTTATGTGATGCAATCATGTCATGGACCAGAATCTCAAAGAAACATTTCCAACTCCCTTGTGGAGTTCATGCCATGTAGAATTGAGGCTGTTTTTGAGAGCAAATGGGGGTTCTATGCAGTATTAGTATGGTGTTCCTAATAAAGTTGCCAGTGAGTGTATACTAAAAAAAAGGAGAAATAAAAAAAAATCACCACAATATTCTTAAAAAAAGTATTCCAGGCTTGTTTGTCACTAATTTTCACAATTTCTACATTACTCCTCTTGGGTTGCCACATGGATCCTTCCTAACCATATGGCATCAACAGGAGTATAAGTGGCTTATTTTTGTGCCATTAGTCCATGGTTCATTTTCATCCTTCTCTCCTCTTTTTACTGGGCCACTCACGCAATATACTTTCTTTGTCTCAAAGGTTTTATCATGAGACTGGCACCCCTATAGAGGACAGAACTAATTTGATTTTATTTATTTCCCTTTTAAAGGGTCTTATCATGTAACAAAACTAGACACTGGTGATGATCATCATCTCCCTTTGAATCCTTAAATTGTTGCTCTCTTTCATATTACAATTAAAATCATCACTATTGTAATAATACAGTACACAAGTGGGCCTCCAGACATCATTGTCCAACTCCATCTAGTCTGCTGTGTGCTGGTGGTTTTGGGGGGTGTTTGCAGTGTGGGAATCTCTCCTGAAGATCTTCCCTGCTGGGGACATCTCCACAGGAAGGACTACAGCTGAACTCTGAAGCTGGGGAACTGGTGGAGATCGGGGTCAGTCTGAGAGCCTCCAAGCATGAGGGTCAAACTTCCACTGACTGGATTTGGTTCATCTGAGCTCGCATCATTTGCACACTGTTGAGAATCTTCTTCTGGTGGCCAGCCAAAGTAACTCCCACTCTTAGGATGTCACTGTAAGGATGAGAAAGACAGAGGACAAATTAAGGACAACTTTTGAAGCAGCCCAAAAAGTGGCGGCATGGTGGTGTAGTGGTTAGCATGGTTGCCTCACGGCAAGAAGGTTCTGGGTTCGAACCCAGCAGCCGGTGAGGGCTTTTCTGTGCGGAGTTTGTGTGTTATCTGTGTGGGTTTCCCCCAAAGACATGCAGTTAGGTTAATGTGGGGTGGCCTTGGGCTGAAGTGCCCTTGAGCAAGTTACCTAACCCTTGGGTGTTCTAGTGTGGCTGCCCACTGCTCTGGGTGTGTGCATGTGTTCACTGCTTCAGATGGGTTAAATGCAGAGGATGAATTTCACTGTGCTTGAATTGTGCATGTGACAAATAAAGGTTTCTTCTTCTAAGTATGAGTCTATCCCAGGAACACTGTGGGTAAAGCAGATGGGGCACCATGCACACAGACATTTGCACCTAGGGAGCTATCTACCACCCACTCGTGTTACGAACACTCTGTAGTAATTTTGCTCATTTTCTTGAAAGGTGCCAATAATTCTGGAGTTGATTGTGCAATTTATAAGCTGTAAAATGACTTGGGTCTACTGTTATCAGAAGCGATAAGCATGACTTAAAGTAGGGGCTCAAAGATATTGCCAAAGTTCTCATCCAGCCTAACAAATAAATTAAAATATTTGTGTGAACTGGAGTTGACTTAAAAGCTGAAAAAAAAAATCTCTAGCCTCTATGATTCCACGATGGGGGAAAATAACAGAGCAATAAAATCAGGGCAATTCTTCATTAGCTAGATAAACATTTGACACTACAGTATAACCATGTCTCTCTCCAAAAGAAGTAATTTAGGGGTTTTGTAGCAGTCATAACTTTTACTGTTTTACAACCCCGATTCCATAAATTTGGAACACTGTGGAAAATGTTCATAAAAATGCTGTAGTTTTGAAAGAGAAATTTTGTCCCATTCTTGCCTGACATACAAATTCAGTTGCTCAACAGTTTGGGGTCTCCTTTGTCGCATTTTGTGCTTCATACTGTAATGCGTTGAATGTTTTAAATGGGAGACAGGTCTGGACTACAGGCAGGCCAGTTTAGCATCTGGACTCTTTTACTACAGAGCCATGCAATTTTAATACGTGCAGAAAGTGGTTTGGCATTGTCTTGCTGAAAGAAAGAAAGAAGGCCTTCCTTGAAAAAAATTTTGTCTGGATGGCAGCATATTGCTCTGAAACATGTATATATCATTCAGCATTAATGATGCCTTCCCAGATGTACAAGCTACCCATGTCATGTGCACTAATGCACCCTCATACCATCACAGATGCTGGCTTTTGAACTGTGCACTGATAACAAGCAGGATGGTCCCTCTGCTCTTTAGCCTGGAGGATGTGGTATCCATGATTTCCAAAAAGAATTTCTACTTTTGATTCGTCAGACCTCGGGACAATTTTCCTCTTCGCCTCAGTCCATCGTAAAAGAGCTCGGGCCCAGAGAAGGTGGCGGAGTTTCTGGATATTGTTTATATCTGGTTTTAACTTACATTTGTGGATGCAGTAATGAACCGTTTTCACAGACGATGGTTTTCTGAAGTGTTCCTGAGCCCATACAGTGATTTCCACTACAGACATGTGTCTGCTTTTAATGCAGTGTCTCCTGAGGGCCTGAAGATCACAAACATCCATTGCTAGTTTTCAGCCTTGTCTCTTGCATGCAGAGATTTCTCCAGATTCTCTGAATCTTTTAATGATATTATGGACCATAGATTATGCGATCCCTAAATTCTTTGCAATTTTACATTGAGGAACGTTATTCTTAAATTGTTGCACTGTTTGCCCATGCAGTATTTCACAGAGCGGTGAACCCCGCCCCATCTTTACTTCTGAGAGACTCCGCCTCTCTGGGATGCTCTTTTTATACCCAATCATGTTACTGACCTGTTACCAATTAACCAAATTAGGTTTTGTTTTTTGTTTTTTAGCATGGCACAACTTTTCCAGTCTTTTGTTGCCCCGTCTCAACTTTTCTGAAACATGTTGCTGACATCAAATTCAAAATGAGCATATATTTAAAAAAAAAAAAAATAAAATTTCTCATTTGATATGTTGTCTCTGCCCTATTTTCAATGAAATATATGGTTTCCAAGATTTGCAAATCATCATATTCTGTTTTTTATTTACGTTTTACACAGTGTCCCAAATTTATGGAATTGGGGTTGTAGAAACTACTGAACTCCTGAGATTTTCAGACACAAGTGTCTCTGTATTTTACACAGAACAGTGCAAAATAACAGGAATCTGAGGCTACAGTGAGAATAGACTCACCAAAACCGGACAGTTCAAGTCTGGAAAGGATGTGGTAATGTTTTTCCAATCGTTTCCAAGCTATCCAGTTTCGCTGAACCTGTGCCCACTGTAGCCTCAGATTCCTGTTCTTGGCTGACAGGAATGAAACCTGATATGTATGGTCTTTTGCTGTTGTAACCCAGCCACATCAAGGTTTGATGTGCTGTGTGTTCTGAGATGCTTTTCAGCTCATCACAGTTATAACAAGCGTTTATTTGATTGACCATAGCCTTTCGTTCAGCTTATCTTGCCCTTCTTCTTTGCCCTCTATCATCAACAAGGCATTTTCCTCCTGCAGAACTGGATGTTCTTTGCTTGTTACACATTTTGTGGAAACTCCAGGGACTATAGTATGTGAAAATCCAAGGAGATCAGCAGTTTCTGAAATATTTAACAACCATGCCACAGTCAAAGTGACAGAGAGCACATTTTCCCCCATTATGGTTCTGCTTGACATTAACTGAAGCACTTGACCTGTATCAGCATAATTTTATGCAATGTTCTGCTGCCACATTAAATCAGATTGGATAAATGCACTCATTCATCGATGCACTCAGAATGTACTTTCAGATCAATGGAAATAAATTAACACATTCGAGAGAGGATGCTGATGTTTTATTGGTATATTAAACCGTAATTGTAAGTGTAATGGGGTAATGCCCCATTACCTAAAAGGAGTATGATGCTCCTGACTTAAAGGATCTCAGAACAAAGACACTTACTCCAGAGTCATTCGGGAAACTGCATCGAAGGAGCTAAAGCCCTCATTGGCAAAGTTCTCCTTGTACTGGCCCATCTTGATAGCATCCAGCCACTCATCTACACTGTTGAAGCTGGAGAAGTCTGGAGTGCTGCGGTCCAGCAGAGGTAGGTGCACACTGGAGTGAACCCATCAAAACACATCATCAAGAGTAAGGCGATGAAGAATAGTACAGTACAACATAGCTGTATTTACTGCATCAGTAATTAACAGGAACATTGATGGCCTCCATCATGAGCTCTATGGGTGAATTTCTAAAAATTACCTAGCTCGCACGTTCTTACCCTGAAGAAAGTGGGGTGGTGACCTTCAGGCTGTTAGGGTTGCGGATCATTTTGTCCAGGGTGTTCACGATCTGACTGAATTTAGGCCGGTTGTTTCTGTCTTTCTGCCAACAGTCCAGCATCAACTGATGTAATGAATTGGGACAGTCCATAGGAGGAGGTAACCTGTAATCCTGTTCTATGGCATTAATCACCTGGAAGGATTAGCAGACAGTTTACCATGCTTTCAGTGGAAACAAAGATTAATATGCTGTTAACTTGATCTATATTTTATTGGAACATTTAGAATTTTTTTTCTCAAAATATTTATGCACTTTGTCAAATCATCATGTGAAGCTGAACCACTAGAGGTCACTGCAAAACAAAATTCTGGCATTCATTTCTATTCAAGTGATATGGCTATGCAAATATCCTACATCTTGATTACTCATGTCCCAGTATGGTCTCTCTCCATAGGACATGACCTCCCACATGACGATGCCGTAGCTCCACACGTCGCTGGAGGAGGTGAACTTCCTGTACTGGATGGCCTCTGGTGCGGTCCATCGGATGGGAATCTTCCCCCCCTGAGAATAAATATTCACTTAGCAAGTGTGGGATAACAACACAAGCAGACTTTGATGGAAGAGTCCAGAGTGATTCCTGTAATTCTTATACTCTCTTTAGGTCAAAATGACTCATTTTAATTTATTTATTCATCTCATTATCTCTAGCCGCTTTATCCTGTTCTACAGGGTCGCAGGCAAGCTGAAGCCTATCCCAGCTAACTACTGGCGAAAGTTGGGGAACACCCTGGACAAGTCGCCAGGTCATCACAGGGCTGACACATAGACACAGACAACCATTCACACTCACATTCACACCTACGGTCTATTTAGAGTCGCCAATTAACCTAACCTGCATGTCTTTGGACTGTGGGGGAAACCGGAGCACCCAGAGAAAACCCACGTGGACACGGGAAGAACATGCAAACTCCGCACAGAAAGGCCCTCGTCGGCCACGGGGCTCGAACCCGGACCTTCTTGCTGTGAGGCAACACCACTACACCACCGTGCCGCCCTTATTTATTCATATTAATGGGAAAAAAATGTACTTTTCAATGGGAAACTTTATGTGTCTGGCTCACTTTCTGATGCTTAACAATCTTATGTTATAGATACTATGTCATTTTACATTATAATTTGATCCAAGTGATTATTTTAAACCTTGTCACATGACCTTTATTAAACCTGAGTACATATACTTAAACATCTGAAAATGTTTAAGCATTGCTAATAAATGAGCAAGATTTATCTCATCATCTCTAGCCGCTTTATCCTGTTCTACAGGGTCGCAGGCAAGCTGGAGCCTATCCCAGCTGACTACGGGCGAAAGGCGGGGTACACCCTGGACAAGTCGCCAGGTCATCACAGGGCTGACATAGACACAGACAACCATTCATACTCACAGTTAATTTAGAGTCACCAGTTAACCTAACCTGCATGTCTTTGGGGGAAACCAGAGCACCCGGAGGAAACCCACACGGAGAACATGCAAACTCCGCACAGAAAGGCCCTCGCTGGCCACGGGGCTCGAACCTGGACCTTCTTGCTGTGAGGCGACAGCGCTAACCACTACACCACCGTACCGCCCAGCAAGATTTATGATAATTCTAAAAATGTAAGCTACAATTGTATTGGAATAAAACAAATTACAAATTTCCTAGGACAATGGGATATCCACTGCTAAGCAGCGAACAAAACAAGTGAGCTAAAATGTTTAAGAAGATTTGGTCTACTGAGGAATACAGCATGTCTTTAGTTTCATGTCACTCATAAAATCAACATACGTTCGCAGAATGAAAGGTACCAAACTTTACTTTTCATTGTTGCTGGGATGGTTCTGTCAAAGTTGCATGATTTGTGCCTTTTAATGTGTATCTTTTACCTAGAAAATGCATGTTGTATACCTATAGTTAGCGTTTATAAGCGATGACCTCAAGATATATCACCAAATATGTCACTTAAAATATTTTTCAAGGTTTCCAGGCAAAAAATGTGTATATATATATATATACACTAAAGTGAGAAAACATGTTCTACTAATGCATCTCAACCAATTAGAATATCCTCCTGAGAACCAAGAAAAAAAACTGTCTCTCAATTTCTCTTTTGTTGTGATTTCCTTACTAGGAATTTCCCAGCAACCCTCCTAGTCACATGATATATCATTGGAAAGCCCAGGATGTACTCTTTACAAGACACCAGGATTCAAGTGAATAGCTTGAAAGAGTAAGAGGCTATGCACATAAAACAAATGTCAACTACAGAGGACACAAGTCTATGGGTTGGTTCTCAGGAGGATACAATGAAAAAGTTCATTTTATTCGCAATTTAATTCAAAAATGTAAACTTTCATATATTCTATATTCATTACACATAAAGGGAAATATTTAAAGCCTTTTTTTGTTTTCATTTTGATGATTATGGCTTATAGCTCATGAAAATCACAAATCCAGTTTCTCAAATTATTAGAATATTTCCTAAGATCAATCAAAAAAGGATTTACAATACAGAAATGTCCAACTTCTGAAAAGTATATTCATTTATACACTCAATACTTGGTTGGGGCGCCTTTACCACAAACTACTGCATCAATGCAGCGTGGCATGGAGGCGATCAGCCTGTGGCACTGCTGAGGTGTTATTGAAGCCCAGGTTGCTTTGATAGCGGCCTTCAGTTCATCTGTGTTTGCGGGTCGGATGTTTCTCATCTTCCTCTTGACAATACCCCATAGATCCTCTGTGGGGTTCAGGTCAGGCGAGTTGGCTGACCAATCAAGCACAGTAATATCACGGTCAGTAAACCCTTGGGTAGTAGTTTTGGCACTGTGGGCAGGTGCTAAGTCCTGCTGGAAAAGAAGATCTGTATCTCCATAAAGCTTGTCAGCAGATGAAAGCATAAAGTGCTCTAAAATCTCCTGGTAGATGGCTGCATTGACTTAACTTGATGAAACACAGTGGACCAACACCATCAGATGACATAGCACCCCAAATCATTACAGACTGCAGAAACTTCACACTGGATTTCAAACACCTTGGATTCTGTGCCTCTCCACTCTTCCTCCAGACTCTAGGACCTTGATTTCCAAATGAAATGCAAAATTTACTTTCATCTGAAAAGAGGACTTTGGACCACTGAGCAACAGCCCAGTTCTTTCTCTCCTTAGCCCAGGAAAGACACTTCTGATGTCTCTGGTTCAGGACTGGCTTGATATTAGGAATGTGACAGTTGTAGCCCCTTTCTTGAAGACGTCTGATGTGGTGGCTCTTGATGCACTGACACCAGCCTTAGTCCTCTCTTTGTGAAGCTCTCTCAAGTTCTCGAATTGACTTTTCTTGACAATCCTCTCAAGGCTGTGATCATCCCTGCTGCTTGTGCACCTTTTCGAGCCAGCCTTTTCAGCAATGACCTTCTGTGGCTTGCTCTCCTTGTAGAAGGTGTTAATGATCATCTTCTGGACAACTGTCAAGTCAGCAGTCTTCCCCATGATTGTGGTTGTGTGTACTGAACTAGACCGAGAGATACATGGTATTTATTCTGTTTTACTCAAACTCAAAATGAAATACTCTAATATCTTCCTGCCATCTGCAGATGGTTTTTTTGTGTGTGTGCTGTAGGCCATAATGATCAAAATTAAAATAGAAAAATGTTTGAAACATTTTAGTTTCTGTGTAATGAGTCTAGAATATATTAAATTTTCACTTTCTTAACAGATGGAAAATATTGAAGTTTTTCCACAATATTCTAATTGTTTGCAATGCACTAATATGTTTTATTTGTGGGTGTATGACTGTGATACACAGTGATCACTTCTGCTCCATACCAACACTGTAAAAAAAGAATAGTCGAGAATACTTGAAATTTCAAGGCAACAGTCTGCATTAAGAATTTTATGTTTTGCCAACGATGTATGCCCATGATAATCCAAACTATGATAACACTGTTATCTTTATTAAGAATTCTTAATTAAGTCAATTTTCAATTCCTCATTCTGCCAACATAGATTTCTCTTTTTGCTGAACAGTGGCATTCACAGTAGTACAAAAAGGCAATTGGGGTTCTCACAATTTTTTTGGGGGCTTTTTTTTTACCTTTATTTGGATAGGACAGTGTAGAGACAGGAAATGAGCAGGAGAGAGAGACAGATCAGGAAATGACCTCAGGTCGGAATCGAACCCGGGTCCCCGGACTTATGGTATGGCGCCTTATCCACCTGAGCCACGACAACATGATCTTCAACTGGAGAGAGAACCACATTGCCCAGCCCTTGCATTTGGGAGAGGAAACCCCGTGTCTTGGTCATTAAGAGCATGTGCTGAATAAACACCTGTGGCAATTATGTATTTTCAATTCAGATTATTCACTATTGCATATTTACACATCATTGAGGTGCACCCTATCAGTTTGATGTGGATTTTTCTGTTCGTTAATAATTATTCATATTTTCTTGTCCATTCAATTGTGAATATGGAATTACTTGAACAAAGCATAATTCTATTTTTTAGAATTATCCACATCAAGAAAAATCCACATCAAACTGATAGGGTGCACCTCAATGATGTGTAAATATACAATAGTGAATAATCTGAATTGAAAATACATAATTGTCACAGGTGTTTATTCAGCGCATGCTCTGAATGACCAAGACACGTGGTTTCCTCTCCCAAATGCAAGGGATGGGCAATGTGGTTCTCTCTCCAGTTGAAGGTCATGTTGTCGTGGCTCAGGTGGATAAGACGCCATACCATAAATCCAGGGGCCTGGGTTTGATTCCGACCTGAGGTTATTTCCTTCTCTCTCTCTCCTGCTCATTTCCTGTCTCTATCCTATCCAAATAAAGGTGAAAAAAGCCCCCCAAAAAACTGTGATAACCTCAATTGCCTTTTTGTACTACTGTGAATGCCACTGTTCAGCAAAAAGAGAAATCTATGTTGGCAGAATGAGGAATTGAAAATTGACTTAATTAAGAATTCTTAATAAAGATAACAGTTTTATCATAGTTTGGATTATCATGGGCACATCGTTGGCAAAACGTAAAATTATTAATGCAGACTGTTGCCTTGAAATTTCAAGTATTCTCAACTATTCTTTTTTACAGTGAATAAGCTATAACAAGGAATTTCAGCGACTGGCAAACAAACTTACTAGGGCACTCGTGTAGGTAGGGTCTGATGTGTCATCCTCTAAGAAGCGAGAAAGCCCAAAGTCAGACACTTTACACACCAGGTTGCTGTTGACCAGGATGTTGCGGGCAGCCAGGTCTCGGTGCACATAGTTCATATCACATAGATACTTCATGCCAGCTGCAATGCCACGCAGCATGCCAACCAGCTGAATCACCGTAAACTGTCCATCATTTTGCTGAAAGTACATGCAGCAAAAATAATTTAACCAACATGACCAAATTGCAGGCACTCCACTAAATATGCAATACCTGCTTCTGTAAGCTGTTGCAGAACATTCTTTGTCCCGTATTTATAATAGAACTCTCACTGGCCCTCTAAGCTATGCAGCCCAGAAGCACTACATTTGGACTTGTAATGCCCCTTCCAGCTGTGCCTTCATTCAGCCACATGTGGTCCCTGTCTACAAGGATGCCAGTCAGCTGGAGGCCAGCTTTGCACCATATGAAAGATGTAAAGAAAGTAAACTAGAAGAGTGCATAGCTAATAAGATGCTAACTTCTTCTTGTTTACTTCTGTGACACCACAAAACAAACGAAAAAAAATGCAGTTCAACAGTTTCAGATTATGTGTTAGTGACTTACAATTTTGCTGAACACATACATGAAAAATGAATGAAAACGAGGCTGATATTAAGACCCACCCTAAGGAAGGAGTCCAGCGAGCCATTCTCCATGAACTCGGTGATGATCATAACAGGGCTGCTTTTTGTCACCACGCCCTCCAAGTGGATGATGTTGGGGTGATCAAACTGACCCATGATACTGGCTTCACTCAGGAAGTCCCTCCTCTGCTTCTCAGTGTAGCCAGACTTCAGTGTTTTAATGGCAACCAGAATCTCTCTCTTCCCAGGCAGGCGCAGGTTTCCGCTGCACACCTCCCCAAACTCACCTGAAGGAGAATCAGAGGCAGCACCTGACTTCTAAGAACCTTTTCCTTTTTGACCTTCTTTCTAATCCAGATTTTAAAATATTATAAAGTCGTATGTACCTGCGCCAATGACTTGTTCAATCTTCACACAGGACATGTCTATTTCTTTAGCAAACTCCCGCACTGCCTCATTGGGATCCTCGTAAGTAAAGGGATCGATGTAGATCTTCATACCTGGTGACACTGGGAGGGAGAAGGTAGAGATTAAATTCATCCATTTACAGTAGAACTACAACCCCGATTCCAAAAAAGTTGGGACAAAGTACAAATTGTAAACAAAAACGGAATGCAATGATGTGGAAGTTTCAAAATTCCATATTTTATTCAGAATAGAACATAGATGACATATCAAATGTTTAAACGGAGAAAATGTATCATTTAAAGAGAAAAATTAGGTGATTTTAAATTTCATGACAACACATCTCAAAAAAGTTGGGACAAGGCCATGTTTACCACTGTGAGACATCCCCTTTTCTCTTTACAACAGTCTGTAAACGTCTGGGGACTGAGGAGACAAGTTGCTCAAGTTTAGGGATAGGAATGTTAACCCATTCTTGTCTAATGTAGGATTCTAGTTGCTCAACTGTCTTAGGTCTTTTTTGTCGTATCTTCCGTTTTATGATGTGCCAAATGTTTTCTATGGGTGAAAGATCTGGACTGCAGGCTGGCCAGTTCAGTACCCGGACCCTTCTTCTACGCAGCCATGATGCTGTAATTGATGCAGTATGTGGTTTGGCATTGTCATGTTGGAAAATGCAAGGTCTTCCCTGAAAGAGACGTCGTCTGGATGGGAGCATATGTTGCTCTAGAACAGGGGTGGGCAAACTTTTTGGCTCAGGGGCCACATTGACTTTTGAAATTTGCCAGGCGGGCCGAGCCAACACCAAATTCATACATATCGAACATAAACTGGAAAAGCTTTAGTGTTATTGTAAGGCCTTCACTGACAGAGACCAAAATGCAGATCAGATTGACATTTATTTTAGTTCTCAGTCAACAAAGACAGAGCAGAAAAATGCTTGCAGTTCAATAGATTGGCACTGGATCCATCCAGAAAAGTAATACACACACACACACACACACACACGTGACAGTAAGAAAAGTAGCACACTTAATTCTTAAATTACATCTTTGAGCTGCCAGGATGAGTAGGATGCCAGTGTATTTGTGTATTTGTATCATTTTATACATACAACTAAATTGCATATCATTAAATTGAACTAAATTGCATATCAGTACATATCATTTTTGTACATTTCACTGAACTCGTAGATTTACACCTGAGTGTTTTTTTTTTAACCATCCACTTCCAGCCTGCCAGTACAACCAACCACCATTAGTAGGAGAGGTACCACACCATTCCAAAATGTTTGCAGTTCAACAGTTTGGGTACCACACCATGCCAACATGTTTGCAGTTCAATGGTTTGGCACTGGATCCATCCAGCCCACAAAATCAAACAAAACAGCTCAAGAAAGCAAAAAACTCCAAACTGGTTTTCAGGTTCAAAGTCACTCACTGAAATATTTCCAGTCCTCAAAAAATCAAAACACAGGTTCCAAACAGGTTTTCATATTCCAAAAGGCCACTCATAGATCAGAATAACCTCCACAGGCAAAAGTCCAGGAACAGATATAAGCAGAAGCAAGGTCAGCTGCTCATAATACACCTCTAATAGCAGACAGGGACATAAATGAGGGGCGGAGCAGACACCCAAAAGCACATGGTACTTAAAAACAAACACCAGCACTACAGCAGCCACCCACGACAACCAAAATTACTAAGAGTTATACTTTTTATATTATTATGTCTGTAAACATGTGACTACCATCTTATTACAGCTCCAACATAGTTTTAAAAAGAGAAAGTGTTAATACTCACATTCACTCAGCAACCGCTGAGCTGTATTCGTCCGTGCTTGCGCTGACTGGTTGTTAGCATAATTAGCATGCTTGGAGGAAAAGTGCCGTTTGATGTTATAAAACTGCAACGGTTTCTTTGCAAATAAGGCATACAGCCTTTGATCGGACTTCAGCAAAAAAATATTTAGTTGTCCATTCTTTATTGAACACCCTGCACTCACTGTCCACTTTTCTTTTTTTAGGACCACTCATTGTAAAGTTTTATCCTGTGTTTTCGAGATCATCAGTGGCACGGGCGCCAGAATGACTTCCATGGCACGCGCTGCACCACTCTGCAAATGTAATCTCACGTGAATATGACTGACTGGAAAGACGGATCTTTAGAACACCTGTCTACGTGATAACACTGACGCTTATAGTTTATAGATCTGCTCAATCGTGTTTATATGATTGTCTTCCGCGGGCCGGATTAAAAACGCCAACGGGCCGGATGTGGCCCGCGGGCCGTAGTTTGCCCACCTCTGCTCTAGAACCTGGATATACCTTTCAGCATTGATGGTGTCTTTCCAGATGTGTAAGCTGCCCATGCCACACGCACTAATGCAACCCTGTACCATCAGAGATGCAGGCTTCTGAACTGAGCGCTGATAACAACTTGGGTCGTCCTTCTCCTCTTTAGTCCGAATGACACGGCGTCCCTGATTTCCATAAAGAACTTCAAATTTTGATTCGTCTGACCACAGAACAGTTTTCCACTTTGCCACAGTCCATTTTAAATGAGCCTTGGCCCAGAGAAGACGTCTGCGCTTCTGGATCATGTTTAGAAACGGCTTCTTCTTTGAACTGTAAAGTTTTAGCTGGCAACGGCGGATGGCACGGTGAATTGTGTTCACAGATAATGTTCTCTGTAAATATTCCTGAGCCCATTTTGTGATTTCCAATACAGAAGCATGCCTGTATGTGATGCAGTGCCGTCTAAGGGCCCGAAGATCACGGGCACCCAGTATGGTTTTCCGGCCTTGACCCTTACGCACAGAGATTCTTCCAGATTCTCTGAATCTTTTGATGATATTATGCACTGTAGATGATGATATGTTCAAACTCTTTGCAATTTTACACTGTCGAACTCCTTTCTGATATTGCTCCACTATTTGTCGGCGCAGAATTAGGGGGATTGGTGATCCTCTTCCCATCTTTACTTCTGAGAGCCGCTGCCACTCCAAGATGCTCTATTTATACCCAGTCATGTTAATGACCTATTGCCAATTGACCTAATGAGTTGCAATTTGGTCCTCCAGCTGTTCCTTTTTTGTACCTTTAACTTTTCCAGCCTCTTATTGCCCCGTCCCAACTTTTTTGAGATGTGTTGCCGTCATGAAATTTCAAATGAGCCAATATTTGGCATGAAATTTCAAAATGTCTCACTTTCGACATTTGATATGTTGTCTATGTTCTATTGTGAATACAATATCAGTTTTTGAGATTTGTAAATTATTGCATTCCATTTTTATTTACAATTTGTACTTTGTTCCAACTTTTTTGGAATCGGGGTTGTAAACAAAAATGAAGAATCTAGCCAGATCCACTGCATGGCGACAGTCAACATCCCAGTTTTTCTAAGGTTTTGTTGACATTACATGATTATTATAGTAGGTACAGAAATCCATTGAACATTACACACTGTGCTATTAATGCCCTAATATTGATGACAAATGAAACAATTACACTAGCTGGATATAAAGATGGATAAAGACATAAAACAAGGCTTGATACTTGATTATTGAGCTCATTGATTTAGTATATAGCGAAAAGAAGAGTGAACTAAGACTTGATCCGTGGGGAATTCCCATTGCACGTGATTAAGTCTTAGTTCACTCTTCTTTTCGCTATATACTAAATCAATGAGCTCACTAATCAGATCTCATGACTTCTCCTACCACTACTATGCTTATGACATGCAATTTTACTTCAACTTTACCACCCATTCATAATATGAAATTCAACCGCTGACAAAAAAAAAAATTGAGCTATTTTTAAAGCCTTTTCTTGTCACATGTACATTAGAGCACAGTGAAACACTTTCTCTGCATTTAACCCATCTGGGGATGTGAGCACACATATCCAGAGCAGTGGGCAGCCGTGCTACAGCACCTGGGGAGGAGTTGGGGGTTAGGTGCCTTGCTCAAGGGCACTTCGGCCATTCCTGTTGCTCCAGAGAATTAAACATCCGTGAAGGTTCTCAGTCATCCAGGTCATCATAAACTGTAGGTGCTAAAGAAGGCAACTGGACTTGCATAAAATTATTGAAGACGTTTCACCCCTCATCCGAAAGGCTTCTTCAGTTCTGTCTGATTAGTGGGGCGTTCCAGGTATTTATCCTCTAGTGGACCAAAAGCAGACCTAAGGAGACCGTTCACACATGGCCTCCACTGACCCTAACACCTACAGGATGACTGAGAATGTCAATGACCCATGTGACCACAACGACTCTCCTTAGGTTTGCTTTTGGTCCACTAGAGGATAAATACCTGGAACTCCCCACTAGTCAGACAGAACTGAAGAAGGCTTTCGGATGAGAGGTGAAATGTCTTCAAGAATTTCAAGCAGGTCCAGTTGCCTTCTTTAGCACCTACAGGGAACTGAACCATTTGGTCCCAAAGCTCTTCTCTAACCTTTAGGCCATGGCTTCCCAAAAGCAAATACCCCATTGGTCATAGCCTAAAACATACTCAAACCACACTCCTCAATGCCAAAACCCAGGACTGAACCAGGGCCCTTTAGATCTTCAGTCTAACTCTCTCCTTACTGAGCTATTTCAGCAAGCCCAAAATAGTATAAAATAGTATTTATTATCTAAGGACCCCCATATACTTAATGTGTCAATCACTACTCACACTTTCAGTGGTTTTTTTGTTTGTTTTTTAATTTCCACCATTTTCTCCTCAATTTGGTCACTTGCCAATTCCCACCTACTAGCCAGCACTCCCCTAGCCCATGACAGCTACCAACTGGGGAGGGTACAGGCTAACATGTGTGTCCTCCAAGCCAACTGAGTACCTTTTATTGAACTGCTACTCATCCTGGAACACAGGACAAGACACTTGAAGGAAAGCACTATCTGCCCTCTTCCGCACACATGGACTCACAGATGCCAACTATTGGCTAGTCTTGTTGTGATGCCATCCTTCCAGATGGCATGGTCAATTTTGCTTCCTTGGCTCCCAACTACACATGGCTGTGGCATCGTTGGGATTCAATTTTATGATCTTCCAATGATAAGCCTAATGATTTATATACAGTACAGATTAATATACAATATATAGTATGGGCCATTCAGTTTAGGATTAAAAGGTTACTTACAGTGGCCACTGGTGTAATGCTGGAGCTTGTCTGTGAACTCAGATTCTGTCCTGTCACTGCCTCTCCTGGGACAAAACAAGAAGACATGAGCAACCAAACAAAGGACATGAGATTGCATCAAACAATCTGAGTTTTTCAACCCCAGTCCCAAAAGAGTTGGGATGCTATGTAAAATGTAAATAAAAAACAACAATGTGATGATTTGCAAATGACTGAAACCCTATACTTCATTTAAAATAGTATGTTTTAAATGTTTCAAAAAAGTTGAGACAGGGCATGTTAACTATGCTGTACAAAGTAGAGGTGATGACCTCTACTTTTAACACCAATCTGTAAATGTTTGGGAACTGAGGAGACCAATTGCTGTAGTTTTGAAAGTGAAATGTTAGTCATTTCTTGCTTGACATACAATTTCAGTTGCTCAACAGTTCGGGGTCTCCTTTGTCATATTTTGTGCTTCATAATGTGCCAAATGTTTTCAGTGGGAGAAAAGTCTGGACTGTAGTCAGGCCAGTTTAGCACCTGGACTCTTTTACTACAGAGCCATGCGCTGAATGTTTTGATGACATTATACATGCAGAATGCAGTTTGACATTGCCTTCCTGAAATAAGCAAAGCCTTCCCTGAAAAATATATCTTCTGGACAGCAGCATGTTGCTCCAAAGCCTGTATATATCATTCAGCATTAATGCTGCCTTCCCAGATATGCAAGCTACCCATGCCATGTGCACTAATGGACTCCCACACCATCACGGATGCTGGCTTTTGAACTGTGTGCTGATAACAAGCCGGATGGTCTCTCTCCTCTTTAGCCCAGAGGACGTGGTGTCCATGATTTCCAAAAATAATTTACAATTTCAATTCATCAGACCACAGGACAGTTTTCCACTTCGCCTCAGTCCATCGTAAATGAGCTCAGGCCCAGAGAAAGTGGCGGTGTTTCTGGATATTGTTTATATCTGGTTTTAACTTGCATTTGTGGATACAGTGATGAACTGTGTTCACAGACGATGGTTTTCTTAAGTGTTCCTGAGCCCATGCAGCAATTTCCACTAGAGAATTGTGTCTGATTTTAATGCAATGTCGTCTAATTAGTTTTTTTTTTAAACAATATACAACTTTTCCAGTCTTTTGTTGACCCTGTCCCAACGTTTTTGAAACATGTTGCTGGCCCCAAATTCAAAATGAGCATACGTTTTTCAAAAAACAATACATTTTCTCAGTTTTAACATTTGATATGTTGTCCTTGTACTAGTTTCAATGAAATATAGGGTTTCTATGACCTACAAATCATAGCATTCTGTTTTATTTACATTTTACACAGCGCGCCAACTTTTTTAGAATTGGGGTTATAAATGGCATGCAGTCTGTCCAAGGAGGATTTAGGATAACTCACCGGTTGCAAACAATGATGAGCACAATGACTGAGATGAGAAACACAAAGCCTGCAGCAGCAGAGCCAACGATGAGAGGCAGTTTCTCCTTCAGGCTGGAATCATACTCTTCTATACACACACAGTGGGAACAACACACACACACACACACACATATATATATAGTATAAAACAGATGCCCAACTGGACCATTCCCACTTCATAAAGTCAGCACCCTGCAATCCAAAGGGCCAACCTACCTAAGGTCAACCTCAAGTTACATCCTGGCAATTGTTACAGCCATTTGTGTGTTGGCAGTTAATAATATTACCACACACTCTGTAAAATCATCTTTTAAATGTTGGTTACAGTTATATGATTGCCAACTGGCAAAGCTTTTATTTCTGTTAGCTTATAAGAACTCTGTAAAAAGTAGCAGGGAAAGAGCAGCATGCCAGTTCACGTTTGGAAAAGCAGGAGCATGCTGGGACGGGAGTTTTGACATCTGTTTCTTAGCTATGTGCTTGGCAAAGAGATGTACTGACATGCTTAATCTGATTGAAGTTAATGCCATTTCAATGATTGGCAGTGATTTAAAAACAGTAATTCTGTAGCTTGTCAGCCAGCACTAAGTGATCAGACTAATAGCTGACAGAGATTTAATTGGTCTGTGCTGTTATGATTATACATGATGCAACTGAGATTGATATATTTACAGAGGCAAAAACAAAGAAGCTATTCTTTAAAGATAAAAATAAAGTCAAACCTGAGCGGTCTATTTATAAAAAAGCCATACCTTCAGTCATGGTTTGGAAATACATCTTCCCACTGAAGCGTCCAAACCCAGCAACTGTCCGAGCTCGCACCTGGAACACATAAATGGTGCCTGGCTTGAGGCCTCGGACTACAGCTGTATTCGTCTGGCTTCTCAGTGTAGAAGAGTTGAGCTCAGCTGTGTTCTGGAACAAATCAGACGACACTATAAAAATGACAGCCATGATGCAACATATGCACCACACTTTGGCCATCAAAGCTTTTCTGCCAGTAAATGGAAATGGCTCTGTTTCCTTTCTTGCCAAATGCAACACAAGGATGAATACCTTGGTGTAATATGTGCATGTGAGTGAAGGTGTGTGTGATTACCTTCTCAAAGTACTGCAGCTCGTAGTCTAGTATGACTCCATTGGGCTGGTCTGGCTGAGACCATGACAGTGTGATGCTATCAATAGTCCTGCTGACCTGATGCATGATGGACACCATTGATGGAGCTGTGCAGGGAAAATATAAAAAAGACAGAGATAATGAGGGTCATTTTTAGGTGCAATTCTTCACAAAGAACCTTAGTATTAGTCTAAATGTGCAGTTTAAGTGTCTTGTATAAGCCAACACACAAACAGTGGAGCGAAGTCAGCGTAATGAAAGGGTTTGGAAATAGAAAGTGCAGTTGATTACATATTCAGCTTGATGACTAAACTTTGGGCAATTAAACTATGTGTGTGTGATTTTGTCCACCTCCAAAGCCAGGTGTAAATTATGTGTGCGTGTTGCTCGGAGAAATACAGCCAACGTTGCCAGGTTCATGCTTAAACTGTATAACTGGGAAACTTTAGAATTGCCACCTCTTTTTGATTGGTTCTTGTGGATATTGTTTGTTCATGAAAATTATGGATAATAATACAAGACCATCTTTGAACCTTGGCGAAAGAACTATTCAGAAAAGCTATGCCTTTTTAATACTGGATTTCATTTCTCAAGAGCATCTGGCAATCTTGGTAATAGCACAAATGTCATGAAGAAACACGGGAATTTTCTTACATCTAACAAAGAAATTTTATATACTAAACCTTGCCAGTTTTCTTAACGTTACAGAAGCCACAAGAAAAATGTAATGCAGACGTATTGACAAAATTTCTTATTCTGTACAAAACAGTCATTTCATTAGTAGGTCATCAGCAGTGGGCAGCAGAGTACTGCAGATCAAAATATCTGCACATTTCTTCTTCTCTGATGTATTTTTGCCTTCTGGCCTGTTGTCTGTCTGTCAGCAATAGGTTGGGGTTGGACTGCAGAAAGAAGGGATGCTATTTACAAGACAAATGCTGACCTCGCTGGATGCACAGTGAGAATATTAACTCGTACTACTTTCATGCCATTTCAGATTCCAATTGTTTTCAATTCAACCACTAAATGCATTGGTATGACGTCAAATGAACAAAAGTGAATTGATTTCTCTTTCATCCATCTCTTGTGCAACCATATCCCATTTAAAGTGCATGCTGATAGTAAAAATCCAGAGGGCTAGTATTGTAAATGGTATTTATTGTTGGCATGAAGGAGTTGTCATTGGTTGATTGCTCTGGGACTTCCAGGCTTTAGGCTGTCAAGCTCTCTTTGATTTCAGAGACTGCTGAGTAGTGTGGAGAAAATGAAGATTAATAACATGCTATCTATTCTGTGAACATAGCAATTCAAATCTGAGAAAGAACAGATTGTTTAAAGAAAATGAGGAAATGAAATTTATTATCTCAAGGAGTTGTATATTTTTGTAGAAAGTCCTGACTGTTCAGAGGAGAATCAGCCCCTAATTGGAAAATCTGCCCAGACAGGTAAGGGCAGGAGATCGTAGAAGATAACTGAGAAAGATAATTGAAAAATGTAACTGAAATGGATGAGATAAGATAGGATGAAGATGATAGTGAGGAAGATAGGAGGCGGCAGTTATGTTAAAATATGACGATAAGATAAAGTACATCCAATAGGATGTTGATTTCATTGTATTTTACAAAATTATTATTTTTTTAAATGATGAATAATTCATGAATGTAACCATATATACTCCAATCTTCTGGTTGGTAAGGTAAGAGTGGCTACCTGGACTTGCGAACAATTTCTGATTGAGTAAAATATTTACCTGAGCACATTCAAGGACTTGGTAGTGATTTCTCATTTTACAGGTGAACTTTCAACACCAACATCAACATCAATTTCTTCACCATCAATTTCAAGAAAACACTATTTCTGGTAATGACCATCCCTCAATTCAATTCAGTTTCTACAGCACTTGTAAGATGTTGTGACAAAGCAGATTTACAGAAAAAAAAAAAAAAAAAAACCCTGAGATGACATGAGGAACCTAACTGGTCTAAATGTACTGTGAAGATTCATGTGCTGTTTTAACAGGTTTACCTCTAAGTTCAAGCTTAGAGGTTTAGCCAAAAAGCAGTAATGATTAAACTTGGATCTAAGAAACTAGACAGATTGCAAGATAAACTTGGACAGGAAAAGTAAGAAGATGGGATTTAGATTTTATAGTTAACCAGGAGGTTGCGGTCAATCCCATTAAATGCTGGGAATGAACTGCCTTCTCAACACCTATAGAAATTCTTATAAGAGGTTCTGTGATAAGATTTATATAATATTTTGTGCTGTAGCAAACAGAAACAGGATGTGGCAGAAGCTAAATGAAAAAAATCATATATATATATATATATATATATATATATATATATATATATTTTTTTTTTTTTTTTCGCCCGTAGTCAGCTGGGATAGGCTCCAGCTTGCCTGCGACCCTGTAGAAGGATAAAGCGGCTAGAGATAATGAGATGAGATGAGATATATATATATATACACAATTTTTTTTTCTTATGGATATGAGACTGATGTCCTATCTTGGAGAAAGAAACATTTTTACCACAGAATACGAAGTAAAAACCAGCAGATTTCAGGCCGAATAATAAGGATGGAATTACATACTGCGTCTGAGTCTAACTGTTCCTTGTGTTTTGTGAAGCAGGTCCTCGCTGACAGAAAGAGCCACACGAATGCAGCCAAAAATCTTTTACATTTTCAGAAATTGTCCAGCTCTGCCAAAGTGATCTATTTTCCATTTCCCAATGTGCTGTAAGCAGTACTCTATCACTCAACTCCTCGCTCGGCCTTCAATTTATGAAAAATGCAAGTAGTACTTTCACACAAAGTCATGTGTCCTTGAGGTATTATGGTAGAGAACCAGAGGAACCAATTATGAATGTTTCCATCTGTAAAGAATTTGAAGATTTCTCTGCTTGCCAAGAAGTGTTCCACTCCTGTACATGATAAAGTAATATCCGAGTTAATCATGCTTTGAACCATTTCCCATAAAGAAGGCTTTATTGTTTACACCTACATGCCATGTAAAAGGACACATAAGGTTTAATGTTGTGTGGGAGGATATTTATTTTATATCATAGATCTCAACCACGTACACTCCAAAGACTTCGGTGAGTTCAGACCAACAGTGCCCTCCAGAATTATTGGCACCCTTTGTAAAAGAAGCAAAAATAACTGCATAGAATAAACATTAATTCAATAAAATGATGAGAATTTTCCACTACAACAAAAAGCACCATTTATCTTTATTTTCTCTCAAAACTATATGTGCAAATATTATTCATACCCATAAGGAATTTTTTTAAATAAATGCAAACAAATCTTGAAATTTATTTTACACTTGCTCGCAAAGTTCATATCGTCATTTACCATGCCACGTTTCCATGGCATAAAAATAGGGGGTTGCACATATGTAAGATACCTTTGTCATTCATTACCATGGGAAAAAATGTGGATATATCAGTTATAGATGAATGACGGTTCTTGATGCAGTGCCATTGGAGGGATCAGAGATCACGGGTGTTCAGCTTAGGCTTGTGCCCTTGCCCTTTATGCACCGAAATTCCTCCAGAATCCTTGAATTGTTTAACAATATTATACATCGTAGAGGGTGAAATATCCAAATCCCTTTGTGTTTTTCTTTGAGGAACATTGTTTAACATTTCAATAATTTTCTCATGCATTTGTTGACAAACTAGAGATCCTTGGCCCATCTTTGCGCTTCAAAGACGAGGCCTTTCCAGGATACTGATTTTGTACTAAATCATCATTACAATCACCTGCTGACATCTCCTGTTTCAAATCATATCATTATTTAATTGTTTTCCCTCATTACAAGCTCTAAATTTCCCCATCCCAACTTTTTTTGGAATGTGTTGCAGGCCTGAAATGCAGGAATGGATGTATATTAACAAATGATATGAAGTTGACCAGACAAAACATGAAATATCTTGAGTTCTTCCTGTCTGTAATGAAATACAAGTCAAAGTACATTTAGAAATCACTGCTTTCTTTTTATTTGCATTTTCCATACCGTCCCAACCTTTTGTTTTTTGATTCGGGGTTGTAATTATATGAATGCTGATAGTCAGGGGTTTTTTTTTATTAAAGAAAACATACATTTTATGTTTAAAAAGCAACACTGTATAATGGCCCTGTATGTTTTAGCTCAAAATATCATTATAATATTTGCTCATTCTCATGAATAGTACCAATAATATTGGACAACACCGTACAGTTCTCACTCACACAACATTACCTATTTTTATTAGCTATTAGTTTCATTGCAGTTGATGAATAATAAGATTTAAATATAAATAACTAAATGATTGCTGATACTTAAGGACAGAGTTTTCTGAAAGCATTTCAGCACAAAGATCAAGGCTAAATGTTAGAAAGAGCATCACACTGAACACCGTCTCTAACAGCTTAGATGACTCTTACCCAGAATGCTTTTGGGCCCAGATCTAAAGTTCTACACTAAAGCAGTATAACTAATAATTGATCTGTAGGCACTTTAAGTGGTCTGTGCAAATTTTGGTGACTTTGCAAATTTTTTTCTGAGGTATTAAACTGATGTTCAGCTGGTAATCAATAGTAATTTGTCCCAAGCATTTGTTTAGGCTGTGCATGGCTGCACAGTGAGCAGTAAGCATTTTCAACCTGAGAGGTAAATGGAAATTGACAAAAAGAGCGAAAACTAATACCTGACTAACCCTGGCTGCAGAACATTAGGCGGTCTTCCTATGTGGAACAAAATGTTTTTTCTCTTTAGCCAATTAATGAATTTAGGGGTAGCAGATGAAGATGAACTGGGAAGGAGTGCCAAGTGAAGTGAAAGATGCTAGGTTAGAAACAGAAGATAAACACAACAAAAAAGAAGCTAGACACAACAAAAACTTTGTGGGATTTTTTCGTAGCTGAGAGGAAAGCTTAAAGCTAGACGGCCTTTCGATTTCATAAAAATCGGTGAAATTTAGTTCCCTCTGAAATTTGGTCTTTGTGATATATATTTATTTCTGCAATATCTCAAAAACAAAAACAGGCCATTCTGTGGCTGGGAAGTTATTTAATTTGAGGGGATGCCCTAGCAAACAATCTGCATGAAACAGCTGGCATCCAGTGTTGCATTACTGCCATCTACAGGTTTACCTTGACCGTGCACTGACAGTTCCATCATTCTGTCATTAAACGAACAGCTGATCACACCGAGGTGCTCGCTGACCGCCGATATTTATTAGTTTGGTGCTGCGTTTCCTTTCCTTCGCAACATAACGTCTTTTCTTCTCACTTTCCGTTACTGTAGTCGCTCTTTCACGTTTCGTTCGCGTCCTCCATTTTTCTCTCCTGTTTCAAATTTGTATCCCACAATGCCTTGCGTGAACGGGGAAAGCCCACCATGTGACGCATGACGTAGTATCTTGAATTGGGTCCTGGTGAAGCAGGAAAAAATAGCGGAGAATTTAGGGCCACATGGCCCTAAATTCATTAATTGTTCTATTTTTTAAAAATACTAATAAAATTGGAAGTCTGCGATTCGAATTCAGTAGCTTTCGGTCCACTAATACAAAAAAAATTGGGTGTTGGAGAAAATTCTTTTTATAACCTACACTTGAAAAATCTAAAAGGCAGTCTAGCTTTAAGCTGAATGTAAGCAGTAATACTATGGAATGCTGGAAATAAAATTTGCACGCCACATTCTGTGAGGTCCTTAAAATCTTTTTGTGCTTCTTTCTTTCCTTTGTTGTTTGACACCACTTGGTTGTTATTTACTTCACAGTCATTAGTAACTTATTATTATGAACTGTGACATGTAAAGCAGTTTTGATATGCTGGCTTGCTCAGTGTCTGGCCATGATTTCAGCGCTGACTGACTAGCTGACTTTTGGAGTGACTGATGCTGTGAGGTGAAGTTTCCCAGAACCAGTGAGGCTGCAATGTACACTGACAGGTACACCAGTGCGGCTGCTGCCTGCAGTACAGCCAGGTCCAGAACTCTCATTAAACTGCTCTATTAATATTCGCTATACTCCTTTGAAGTGCTGCGTCTATGGCTTTTTTCAGTCCACACACCAGGCGATGTGATGTGAACTGTAACTGCCATTCTGCACTCATAAAAGTAAGAAAATGTGAAATATGATCAGGTGTTGAAAAACCTGATGAAGTCCAGAGCAAAGGACTGATGCGTAAATCACTGCAGCAAATATAAAAATAAAATATCCCTCAAATGAGACAAAGAATCCAAGACCAAAGACCTGGGATCTTAGTTCTTCATTAAACTTATTTGATTTCCAAGTATTTAAAAAACACACACACACACACACACACACACACACACACACACACACACACACACACACACACACACACACTATCTATTCAATTGCTTACCAGCCTGGTTAGTTGTGATATTGACTGAGGCAAACTGGGGCGAATAGGGACTCTGGTCAGACACACCATTCACCGCCTGGATCTCGAAGGTGTATTGTGTGTGGGCGAGCAGCTCGCTAATGTGCACGTGTGGCTCAGTGAGGCCTAGCTGCCGTGGAACAAACTGCACGTTATCTCCACAGCGTGTGCAGGCACCTCTGCCTGAGCCACAGCTTTTGCAGATGATGTTGTAAACGAGGTCATGCCGGCCACCACTGTCACGAGGAGGAATCCACTCGAGCCTCAAGGATGTTTCGTTCACGCTGGACATGACCCTTTGAGGAGCGGAGGGCACAGCTGTGGGGTGGAAAAAAACCAGCCATGATAACATGTAAATCTTCATTGAGCATTCTGGGATACCTAGGGGTTCTGGGTCATTATGGAAAACACATAAGTGATATGTACACAGTTGACCAATACATTCAATTCAAGGGAGGCTTCTAAATGTGCTAGCAAGACAAAGTCCTGCCACTCTTTCAAGGATATAAGACATCAAGATAAAGTTTCTTTTTTGCATCAACACTAAGCTGATTATTATTTTGAACTTTTGTGGAACCAAGAACTATAGCGAGCTCATATAGACCTACCGGTATAGGGTCTCCATTTTTTAAGCTTGCTTCAATGACATATCTAAAGCCTATTATCAGCAATCACTGAAAAGGCACGTGTGAAATATAATTAACATAAACAAAACTTGAAATCGGGCAGCACGGTGGTGCAGTGGTTAGCGCTGTCGCCTCACAGCAAGAAGGTCCGGGTTCGAGCCCCGTGGCCGGCGAGGGCCTTTCTGTGCGGAGTTTGCATGTTCTCCCCGTGTCTGCGTGGGTTTCCTCCGGGTGCTCCGGTTTCCCCCACAGTCCAAAGACATGCAGGTTAGGTTAACTGGTGACTCTAAATTGACCGTAGGTGTGAATGTGAGTGTGAATGGTTGTCTGTGTCTATGTGTCAGCCCTGTGATGACCTGGCAACTTGTCCAGGGTGTACCCCGCCTTTCGCCCGTAGTCAGCTGGGATAGGCTCCAGCTTGCCTGCGACCCTGTAGGACAGGATAAAGCGGCTAGAGATAATGAGATGAGAAAACTTGAAATCGGGTGGCACGGTGGTGTAGTGGTTAGCGCTGTCGCCTCACAGCAAGAAGGTCCGGGTTCGAGCCCCGTGGCCGGCGAGGGCCTTTCTGTGCGGAGTTTGCATGTTCTCCCCGTGTCTGCGTGGGTTTCCTCCAGGTGCTCCGGTTTCCCCCAAAGACAAGCAGGTTAGGTTAATTGGTGACTCTAAATTGACTGTAGGTGTGAATGGTTGTCTATGTGTCAGTCCTGTGATGACCTGGCGACTTGTCCAGGGTGTACCCCACCTTTCGCCCATAGTCAGCTGGGATAGGCTCCAGCTTGCCTGCGACCCTGTAGGACAGGATAAAGCGGCTAGAGATAATGAAATGAGAAAACTTGAAATCTGAACAAAAAACTGAAAGTATGTAAATAGACTAAGTGCACACTGTGCAGTCAAAGTGCAAATGACAAACAACAGAACTGTAAGGTTTATGTCCTGTTGTTTTCATTAGCTTTTCTGTTCATCATGCTTGTTATTCGTAAGAGACACAGTATGAGCCCAGCAGGACATCACAACCCTATAACACTTGAGTTAAATCATTAGGAAGAACAAACACAGCTGCCTATCTGTCGTTCACTGTGCGTGTGTGTGTGTGGGGGGGGTTCCCCCCCACATCATTATAATACCTACAATGAATGATACCCTGTGCCATAAGGCTCAATCCTATTATCTTCCCTGTTGTAAGATTGAGCTACTGATAGGTATTGACTATTCAAAACAACCAACCATCACTTAATAAATACAGACAACAAAATCAAAGACATACCAATGTGCAAAATGATGAATTTAAACATGCATTCAGCTACTTTATGGGAAGTTAAAGGTAGGACGATGGTCAAAATTCATTCACATAAAACCCGTCACTTCAATGTTTTATCAAAAGCCATGCCCATAAAATACATGCATACGCTCTTAGAAAATAAGCTTCCATCTGGCACCTTTGATTAGTCTCGCTGGAAAAAAAGTTGTACAGGTTTTACATAAAAATGTAAATCAATGTTTTGTTTTGTTTTTTTCAGGTTGAACTGCTTTAGGAAGCTTCAAACTGTTAACCATCCAATGAACTATCCAACGATCCTTGTTCTGATTGGTTCGATGTTAGTGGTCCACATCTAGCAGTATAACAGAGACCAGAGTATGTGAGGAAAACTTTGCCAAATAGTAATCAAATCAATAAATAATCACTGATGTCATTTCTAATATTACATTTGTGAAATCTGAATCAGCGAAACAAGTAGTCTAAGAACAGGATCAACAGTCTGCATCACTCCTCCAATCATGTCTTGAACACTAAGCATCTGTTCTCCTTGCTATACACTACAAGCCGATTCTTATTCATTCACACCATTCTGATTGCTCCATTAGTATGAATTAAATCAAAGCAGCCTGGTCCTTCTGCAGGCTCTTTAATGTGTGATGTGATGAAAAGAGCATTGCGTTTATTATAATGCAAAGCAACACTGTGAGAAAAGTATTCTCTACTTCTCTTCTCTCAAACAGAGTGCTGCTCTCATGCACAAATGGCCACTCTTCTAAAAAGCACAGGGAATTATGCAAATCGGATTGAGCTTGTTATTTCTTGGCTCCTTTTCAGTTACACTAGAGAGTGACATTTTCATTCAGAGTATGCTACATCTACTAACCACTGCCTCTAAAAAAGGGCAAGAGTTTCCCGAGATGAAACAGCAGGCATACGGACTGTGAAGGATTTAGAGATTCAGTGGATCTGTGGTCGTGGGTCACACAGATGCTGATAGCGCTTAAAACTTTAATTGGCCTTGATTCATTAAAACAACATACTTGTGCAGGGCATCTGTGCAGGATCTGAGTCAGTGCGGTAGAAGCCAACGCGGCAGACGCAGTTGGTAGCTCCCTCATTGGTGGTGCGGCTGTTGATAGGACACTGCTGGCACAGCTGATCTCCCTGGGACGGTTTGAAGAATCCAGAGGAGCATGCTGGGTAAAAAAAAGACAACATTTTAGACAAATCTAGTTCGAACTTGTATTACGTATGCAGTATTGCTGTACAAAAGTTCTGTTTTGAGATGAAATCTTGTGACATAGGATAGTAGTCATTAGGATTAATAAATATTAAACCACCATAATTACGTGTTGGAGTACAGATTTTATTTTCTGGCTGTAAATCCATAGACATGCAGAGACTAAGGGATCACAATACATTCTTATGGGCCTCTGGTGCTGCTTGTGAGCTTGGTCTCTCGCTGTTCTGCTTTTGTTTGAGACACAAAGAGCAAAGCTCTACTTAGAAATATCTGACTACTCTCAAACAGGCGATAAAAAATTCCAGATCCATTTTCCCACTCAAAACCACCCAAAAGCACAGCAGAACCACATTTCTATTAGTGCATTTACCCATTTTTTTTATTTTAATGCTGCACTATTGCTTTAACACACAAGCACTTTTCATGACTATTCAATGTTATCAAGTGAGTTCTGATATTTATATTTTGTGATCTTAGTGTTATAAGGGACACTAGTGTTATAAGTGTTATATAAAATCCCATTATGAACACGTTTTAGCCCACATTTATTAAGATCCAAAATAAAACACAAACCTATTAGTTTAGTAAGTGACAAAGAGTGGCAAAGAATGATTGTGTAAAAGACGTCAAGTGCACAAAAGCAAAATGAAACAATATTTCAATGATTTTCTTTTGCATATGGCAAATGTTCTTGAGCTCAAACACCTGAAACATGAAGCTCACATCTCAAAGAACTGTAATATCCTACGTAATTATGTAATTGCATGTACTGTATATACATTACGGTGCAAAAGTCTTAGGCACACTATTTTTTTTTCATACAAATTTTGTTATAGATTTCTATTTTATGGCTTCTACATTATCGAGTCAGTTTAGAGTCCCAAACGTTCGTTTTCCAGCACAAAATTAAATCTTACAGAAAAAAAAGTTTGCATCTGAGCAGGATATTACACAAGAGAGCACTTTTCAGATTAAAAAAGAAAACATAATGAAGGCTACTGGGTTTTGGTGCAAAATTAAGAAGCGAGTGTGACAGTCAAAGTGTCCAAAAGAACTGCGGCTGGTTCTGCAAGATGCTCAGTAAAACCTACAGCTCATTTCCTTATAAAACTGCACTCACTGTACCTGAGACTACTATTTAAAAAAAAAAAAAAAGCAAAGGGTCGTCTTACACTAAATATTGACTTTGTTTCATTTATTATGGCTTACTGTTGTTTATAGTATTTTTTTTAAATCTTGGAACACTTCACTTTGGGCGGCATGGTGGTGTAGTGGTTAGCACTGTTGCCTCACAGCAAGAAGGTTCTGGGTTCGAGGCCAGCGAGGGCCTTTCTGTGTGGAGTTTGCATGTTCTCCCCGTGTCTGTGTAGGTTTCCCCTACAGTCCAAAGACATGCAGGTTAGGCTAATTGGTGGCTCTAAATTGGTTGTAGGTGTGAATGGTTGTTTGTCTCTGTGGCAGCCCTGCGATAACCTGGTGACTTGTCCAGGATGTGCCTTTTACTGTTAATACAACATGAACACAAAATACAGCATACGAGTGGCCTTGAGTGTGTGTTTGGTTTATAAGGCATAAAAGCTTTTCACAGGCAAATGTTTTTTCCATCAGAGATGCAAACATGCAGTGAAACACACTTCATCAGGGTGACATTAAATCATCTATACCCTTACAAAAAAGAAGTTTAATCAAGTGTGTTTCTAGTATACTTCTTTTAAACTAAAAATAAGAGAGTATGCTTTCAGTTTACTTTTTATTTACTTATCAGAAATATACTTAATAAAGTTATACATAAGTATACTTGGCTTATACTGAAAAGTATGTAGAAAAGTCGAAGTAGAGGTGTCATAGCTCAGCTGGCTAAGGCGCTGTACCATAAATTCGGGGACCTGGGTTCGATTCCGACCCGAGGTCATTTCCCGATCCCGTCTCTCTCTCCAGCTCATTTCCTGTCTCTACACTGCCCTATCAAATAAAGGTGAAAAAAAGCCCCCCCCAAAAAAAATTGTTAAAAAAGAAAAGTCGAAGTATATTAAGCTTAAATTTTTGATCAAGATATACTTAACAAAAGTGTAATAAAGTATTAAAATATTTGTGCGGGCGGCACGGTGGTGTAGTGGTTAGCGCTGTCGCCTCACAGCAAGAAGGTCCTGGGTTCGAGCCCCGGGGCCGGCGAGGGCCTTTCTGTGCGGAGTTTGCATGTTCTCCCCGTGTCCGCGTGGGTTTCCTCCGGGTGCTCCGGTTTCCCCCACAGTCCAAAGACATGCAGGTTAGGTTAACTGGTGACTCTAAATTGACCGTAGGTGTGAGTGTGAATGGTTGTCTGTGTCTATGTGTCAGCCCTGTGATGACCTGGCGACTTGTCCAGGGTGTACCCCGCCTTTCGCCCGTAGTCAGCTGGGATAGGCTCCAGCTTGCCTGCGACCCTGTAGAACAGGATAAAGCGGCTAGAGATAATGAGATGAGATGAATATTTGTGCCTTATGTTTAAGTGTGGCGGCACGGTGGTGTAGTGGTTAGCGCTGTCGCCTCACAGCAAGAAGGTCCTGGGTTCGTGGCCGGTGAGGGCCTTTCTGTGTGGAGTTTGCATGTTCTCCCCGTGTCCGCATGGGTTTCCTCCGGGTGCTCCGGTTTCCCCCACAGTCCAAAGACATGCAGGTTAGGTTAACTGGTGACTCTAAATTGACCGTAGGTGTGAATGTGAGTGTGAATGGTTGTCTGTGTCTATGTGTCAGCCCTGTGATGACCTGGCGACTTGTCCAGGGTGTACCCCGCCTTTCGCCTGTAGTCAGCTGGGATAGGCTCCAGCTTGCCTGCGATCCTGTAGAACAGGATAAAGCAGCTTGAGATAATGAGATGAGATGTTTAAGTGTACTTGCCCTGTAGTTGTGCTTATCCTTTTGATAGTAATCTATAAAATACTTCTTTTTCACACATATTGGCTTCATTGTGATATAGTTCAGACATTTACAATATTTCTCCTACCTTTGCACTAGTTCTGTCACTGCTCTTTGCTGGGTTAGACAGCATTGTTGACTCTTAGGTATGTCTGTAGTTCCATATAAGTTTTTTTTTTTTTTTATTTCTCCTGAGTGGGATAATTAAATTTATTTATTTATTTATTTATTTATTTATTTTCCTTTAGAGCTTGGATGTCAATTTCAGTTGTCATTGCCATGGTTTTATACTTTGGCATTTAACACAATGTTGCTTTAAATTTTGATTTTTAAAGAAAATGAATATGTTCTTAATTCTGAGTATCTGTTGTTATTTTGTGAATTCTTACCTTTATAACTTCATTGTAACTTAAGGTACAAAACACTTAAGTTGTCTACTGGTAGTGTGCATGAGGTAAGGGTTCGGGCTAGAAAACTAATAGTATACCTACTGTAGAAGGGTAACTGCAGTATACTTCAAAACTAAAAAGTGGATTAGATGTATATAATCAGTATTTCCAATATGCTATAAAGTATACTTTTATAAACTAAAAAGTGGACTAGAAGTATAAAACAAGTAAACTCATGGTATATTTCCAGTATACTATGAAGCATGCTTTTGTAAACTCAAGAGTGGACTACAAGTATAGAACTAGTAAGCTGTTAGTATATAAGTTTACTTGTGGTATACTTGCAGTACAAAATAAAAAATACTAGTTGTATACTCAAAGTTTACTTCTCTTAGACTTAAAGTATATTTTGTATACACTAAAAGTGGGCCAATTTAGTCCCAAGAAGTATTAGATTAGTTTACTTACAAGTATACTGTAAGTACATTGATATCAGTGTACTTGGTACACAAAAGCATCTCATCTCATCTCATTATCTCTAGCCGCTTTATCCTGTCCTACAGGGTCGCAGGCAAGCTGGAGCCTATCCCAGCTGACTACGGGTGAAAGGCGGGGTACACCCTGGACAAGTCGCCAGGTCATCACAGGGCTGACACATAGACACAGACAACCATTCACACTCACATTCACACCTACGCTCAATTTAGAGTCACCAGTTAACCTAACCTGCATGTCTTTGGACTGTGGGGGAAACCGGAGCACCCGGAGGAAACCCACGTGGACACGAGAACATGCAAACTCCACACAGAAAGGCCCTCGCCGGCCACGGGGCTCAAACCCGGACCTTCCTGCTGTGAGGCGACAGCGCTAACCACTACACCACCGTGCCGCCCACACAAAAGTATACTTAAGGAAATATACTTTAACTTTACTTAAGTATACTTAATAAAATGAACTTGAAGTATATTTCTTTTTGATAAGGATATATATTAGGGCTGTCAAAAGATTAATTTTCTTGATCGCAACTAATCTCAGAAATTTCATAGTTAATCGCGATTAATCTTGATTTACTTTGCATGTGTAAAATTGATATTTTGCAGTAAGACCGTTCGAATCTAAAGTTAAACCCACAATGCAAAGTATTTCTGACCATTGTGTCTTAAATTGGAATAAAATGAAGACAGAGACAAAAGCTGAATTTATCTTTTGGCCTTTTTTATTTCAAAAAGAGTGTAGAGAAAGGAAAACAAGTATTAAGAATGAATGACTGGCTACTTTGGAGAAATTGTAAATAAATGAACACAAGAAAAAAATCAGAAAAAGTGCCATGTAGACCCACTTGTCTCTACTTCAGATTTGACTATGAACAATGTAATGTCAGGCCACTCTCTTCTTCAAAAATAAAATGTCACCATAAAAAAATAAATAACCATACAAAGCACTTCATAACTTAAATTCAAACAAACCATTCAGAGGTCCAGAAAACCGTTGCTTATCCATCACAAAAGAGGACTAAACTGAAGACAACAGCGTGTCCTTCCATGCCAATGCCAACGACTCGATGGAAACCACACGCTTCCGCTCGAGCTGCCTACGGATGTGTAGAAGGAACAAAAGACTAGCAAACTCGAAATAGCGCGTTTAACCGAAAATGAGTTTAATTAATACAACCAGAGGAGCTGCATGTGGATGGTAGAAGTGCGGAAAATGCTGGTAAACTCTGATCGCGATTAAAAAAAATATTCGCGATCACAATTTACATTAATCTAATCGCGATTAACGCGTTAATATTCCCAGCCCTAATATATATATATATATATCTATCTCATCTCATTATCTCTAGCCGCTTTATCCTTCTACAGGGTCGCAGGCAAGCTGGAGCCTATCCCAGCTGACTACGGGCGAAAGGCGGGGTACACCCTGGACAAGTCGCCAGGTCATCACAGGGCTGACACATAGACACAGACAACCATTCACACTCACATTCACACCTACGGTCAATTTAGAGTCACCAGTTAACCTAACCTGCATGTCTTTGGACTGTGGGGGAAACCGGAGCACCCGGAGGAAACCCACGCGGACACGGGGAGAACATGCAAACTCCACACAGAAAGGCCCTCGCCGGCCACGGGGCTCGAACCCGGACCTTCTTGCTGTGAGGCGACAGCGCTAACCACTACACCACCGTGCCGCCATATATATATATATATATATATATAAGAAGTTATGGATTTATTTTGCCTTCAAATAGTGGAAATGGACTCACACATTTAATATCTGCTCTTTGGTTATATTAATTTGTTCTGACTTTCAGGCTTGCTGCTAGTGCTAAACAAATCTATTTGTACTCAAACCTCTGTTCATGTGTTTTGCACTTCAGGTAAAAAAAAAAAAAAAAGGCTCCCAAATTGCCTTTTCATTAAAGCAAACATGCAAAATGGCTGAGGTGTGCTATTTTTCTCAAGCACTGCTTCACACACAAACCTTTCGGAAATGAGCTAGAGGCTTATACTTGCTGGCGATGGGATATGATATGTAACTGTTGCATTACAATTTGGCAGGTAATAAAGTCTCCTAAACTTTTCTCATCCATCTTCCTGCTGTTGACTGGAGGATATCACCCTTCATCTCCTCATGACAAATCAATCAGCAGCTTCCAGCCAACATCAGTATAATGATACAAAAACAAATTGTACCATAAAATAAAGTCATAATAACCCAAGTCTGTTTGACATTTAGAAATGCATAAAAGCAAATTAAATACGTGACACGTTTTGTGTAGGTGCACGGCAGTCTGCTTCCCAGAAAACGCGTTAAGCATGAGTGAGCACAATGAAGCTCATTCTATTAGGCTAATATCTCACAGTGGGTTTGACAGCAGTACATTAGTCTTGGCTGTATCTTTCTAAATCTGTGATTGATGACAGAGCGTTTGCTTCCCGTCAGGAGGAATATGAGGATTACACATTCTCCCTTCAGTTAGCCAAAATAAAGGAGGTCCAGCATGAGGTGTTGGTTATGCTCCAGTGGGCCGAAGGGTGAGTAGCAGAAACACAAACGGACAGGAATGGGATTTAACATCAGCGCTTCCATGGGGAGCAACAAAACAGAGAACAAGGAAGGCAATATCCTGTTAATTTATAAGCCATGTACTAGATATCAGTACAAAACTGTTTAAAGAGCAGATGGGAATAAGACCGAAAAAGATAAGAAGGGAGTACTTGTAGGTTTGCAGCTCCAGATTTTACAATCTTGTATTAGTGTATGATTTCTGACTCTCTGAAAGAAGCTTTTTGACGATGCTAATGTAAGATAAACTCACCGGCCACTTTAATAGGAACTTGTTCTTGATTCTAAGATTCATGTTCTTGGCTGAACATGAGAGCAGGTTCAAAACATATAATCCTCACAGCCACGCTCTGTACACCACATTAGATTAATCCCAGGGGAAACACCTCACGCAATTTTAGGTCAGTGTGCCAGAATACAAATTTTAGTCGTACATTTTGCTTGTTTATTCATTTCATCATCTTGTCTCAAAACTAGCAGAGAAAAGTGCAGGGTGATGCTAAGAGAGCAAACTACAATGTATATGATGACGTCCAGTCTACTTGCTTGACGTCTTAACATGTACACTCACTGGCCACTTTAATATGAACTTGTTCTTGATTCTAATGCCGCTTTTTCACTACAAACGCGGCTGAGTTGGGCTGAGCCGTGCCGTGCTGAGTTGGGCTGAGTCGGGCTGAGTGGGGCTGTTGGAGTTGCATTTCGACTACAACCGTGCTGAACCGTGCTGGCTGGAAGTGGGTGGACACATTGGGTGGAGTTAGCGAAAGTGGGTGGACGTCACGTGATGTCGTTAAGCAGCGCAAACAGTGACATCAGTGATCTTTTAAGCGGTAGTCTCACGACCCGAATAGTAAACAATAAACATGGAGGACATGGAGTCGTTAGTGTTGCTGGTCTTGGTTCTGTGGCTTGTTGTCACCAACAACGCGAACAGATACTGGCAAGAGCGTATAGATGAGGCGAGGCTCATAAGGCTTCAGAAATTCTCGTAATTCGTAATTCTTCTCCTTCCGGGTTTGCGGTGTTGACAGATCCCAGCGTGCTCGCGGGGCGTGTGTGGGCATGTGAGGACACTCCTCCTCACCAATCAGTGCACAGGGGAGTGTCTGCTCACGCCCCCAGCCTCACTCGGCTCGCTTTGGCTCGCTTCAGCCCCACTCCAAAACCGTGCGAGTTTTGGGTGCTAAGCAGGGCTGAAGCGAGCTGAGTCATGCTGCTCTGGGGTAGTCGAAACGCGAGCCGTGTCGGGCTGAAGTGAGCTGAAGCGAGCTGAAGTGAGCTGAAAAAGGGTAGTGGAAAAGGGCCATAAGATTCCTGTTCTTGGCTGGCAGGAGTGGAACCCAATGTGCTCTTCTACTGTTGCATGCTGAGATGCTTTTCTGCTCACCACAGTTGTAAAGAGTTGCTATGAGTTGCGATATCCTTCCTGGGAACTTGAACCAATGTGGCTATTTTCCTCTGACCTCTCTGATCACCAAGACGTTTCCACCCACAGAACTGTCGCTCACGCAGTGTTTTTTGTTTTTCGCACCATTCTGTGTAAACTCTAGAGACTGTTATGTGTGAAAACCCCAGGAGATCAGCAGTTTCTGAAATACTCAAACCAGTCCATCTGTCTCAAACCAAGACCCATGCCACAGTGCAAGTCACACTTTGAGATCACAATTTTTTTTCCCATTCTGATGTTTGAAGTGAACATTAACTGAAGCTGTTGATTTGTATCTGCAGGATTTTATGCATTGTGCTGCTGTCCAGGGATTAGCTGATTAGAGAACTGCATAAAACAGCAGGTGTATGGGCGTTCTTAATAAAGTGGCCGGTGAGTGCATGCAGAATGTTTTTAGACCTCTTATTTATGACAATTATTACTGCCAGTTTGAAAAAAGTCATTCCTATGATAATCTACAAGTTATGAAGGGCACAGAGAGTAGTAAAATATTAAAACTCTTCTGTGCTAGTTTTCATATATTTAATATGTTCAAAACAGTGTTATGTAACCATTCATGACCTTTCGTACTGAAAATAAATATGGAATCAGTCTGAACTGTGACTTTATACTATGGATGGCAAATACCATTCCTGAACTTGTCATTATTAAAAGATTCAAGTAAGCATTCTTGTTTAAGTCCGTATACCAACCCAGTCTCCCGAAAAAAAAAATTTGCATGCAACTTATTTGCAGCACTTTCTGTATGATGACTATCAGCATTCTGTCACTTCATATGTTGCATACCAACGTATCAAACATTCACTTGAATTATTTGTACGTCACTTTCTGCACCAACATAATTTAACCACCTCAACTACTACTATGCTATTTGAATAAGATTGATATGTAATAAATAATTTTACATCTTTGCTACACAGGCAGCATGGTGGTGTAGTGGTTAGCACTGTTGCCTCACAGCAACAAGGTTCTGGGTTCGCGGCCAGCGAGGGCCTCTCGGTGTGGAGTTTGCGTGTTCTCCCTGTGTCTGTGTGGGTTTCCCCCACAGTCCAAAGACATGCAGTTAGGTTAACGTGGGGTGGCCTTGGGCTGAAGTGCCCTTGAGCAAGGTACTTAACCCTGTACTGGGGAATTAGTTCAAATGGTAGAGCGCTCGTTTAGCATGCGAGAGGTAGCGAGATCGATGCCTGCATTCTCCAAAGAAATTTTTAGGGCGGCACGGTGGTGTAGTGGTTAGCACGGTCGCCTCACAGCAAGAAAGTTCTGGGTTCGAGGCCAGCGGCCGGCGAGGGCCTTTCTGTGTGGAGTTTGCATGTTCTCCCCGTGTCTGCGTGGGTTTCCTCCGGGTGCTCTGGTTTCCCCCACAGTCCAAAGACATGCAGTTAGGTTGATGTGGGGCAGCCTTGGGCTGAAGTGCCCTTGAGCAAGGTACCGTACCTAATGCCTGACTGCTCTCCGGGTGCTCTAGTGTGGCTGCCCACTGCTCTGGGTGCGTGTGTTCACTGCTTCAGATGGGTTAAATGCAGAGGATGAATTTTACTGTGCTTGAAGTGTGCATCTGACAAATAAAGGTTTCTTCTTTCTTTCTTCTTCTTTGCATGTTCTCCCCGTGTCTGCGTGGGTTTCCTCCGGGTGCTCCGGTTTCCCCCACAGTCCAAAGACATGCAGGTTAGGCTAATTGGTGGCTCTAAATTGACCGTAGGTGTGAATGTGAGTGTGAATGGTTGTGTGTCTCTATGGCCAAGTTTACATTAGACCGTATCTGTCTCGTTTTCTTCACGGATGCACTGTCCGTTTACATTAAAACGCCTGGAAACGCCGGGAAACGGGAATCCGCCAGGGTCCACGTATTCAATCCAGATCGTGTCTGGTCCGGTGCTGTGTAAACATTGAGAATACGCGGATACGCTGTGCTGAGCTCTAGCTGGCGTCGTCATTGGACAACGTCACTGTGACATCCACCTTCCTGATTTGCTGGCGTTGGTCATGTGACACGACTGCTGAAAAACGGCGCGGACTTCCGCCTTGTATCACCTTTCATTAAAGAGTATAAAAGTATGAAAATACTGCAAATACTGATGCAAATACTGCCCATTGTGTAGTTATGATTGTCTTTAGGCTTGCCATCCTTCCACTTGCAAGTGGTAAGTGATATGCGCTGGGATCACACACACAGCGGCTCAGTCCCGAATCACTGCTCATGCACTTCACTCGCGCGCTCTGTGAGCTGCGCAGGGCCGGAGTGCGCACCCTCCAGAGGACACTCGCTGTTCAGGGCGGAGTGATTTGGAGCGCAGGATGCCTGCGGAACCGAGCGTATCCGTGTATTGGTGTTGCTGTGTGCACGCGAATCGTGTATTGGTGTTGCTGTGTGCACACTAATCGTTTTAAAAACGTTAATCTGATGATCCGCTGATACGGTCTAATGTAAACCCCACCTAAGTGTCAGCCCTACGATGATTTGGTGACTTGTCCAGGGTGTACCCCGCCTCTCGCCCATAGTCAGCTGGGATAGGCTCCAGCTTGCCTGCGACTCTGCACAGGATAAGCGGTTACAGATAATGGATCTTTGTTACATATATTGATCATAGTCCACTTGATGCATAAAGATAGTATGTTTCATGACATATGATTCAACTTACTGGGCTCGTGAAATAAGCCGAACTCATTTTCTCTGCAAACACAATTGGGCTTGCAAGTCATGAGGTAATGCGGTATAGTAATACAGGTATTTTTAAAATACGTATAGAAAGGCTCTGTAGTCTAAGATACAGAAGCCCCTTTCACATACAAAATCCATTAATGCATGAGGTACAAACAACATGGAATAGATAACAAATTTTCATTCCCACTCAGTCTTCCATAACAGAAAAGTAATGGAGATCATGTATTCCCACCTGACTGTATTTAACAGAACACTATGGAGTGTGAAAAATGCGAAACTGGATATTACGTATAATTCACAAGGCGGTAAGTTTATTGTTGTGAAAAGCTCAAGCTGAGACATTATTTAGTCAGCAACATGGCACAAGTCAATTTGCATCGCGTCTCTGTTGAAATAGTCGTCTTCCTGTTTTTGAAAATTTGTTTTGTTCATGTAAAGGCTATTTATAACATTTTTACTTCTACAGTAGGACCGCCATATCCACTGACTCACACAAGCATACAAGCATGACCCCTTAAACTACAACTCCCACACACTCTGCTTATTAACTCTTAACCACACACCCCTGATTTCACTTATTTTTACTTATTACTCGCTTTATTTAAACCCTGGCTTATGGCGTGGGAGAAAGTTTGACTTATGTTAATTTGTCTTGTGTTTGCTGAGGCACGTTGGTTTCCTCACTTCTACTGTCATGTTTTCATGTCTGGTGTTTTTTGTTGCTTTGACTATCCCGTGCAAACAAAATGTTTCTGCACTTGCATCCGTCTCCGGTCCTCAATCAAAATATAAAAATATTAAGTGGAAATGTCAGAATCCCGAGAGAGAGAGAGAGAGAGAGAGAGAGAGAGACAGGGGGAGAGAGAGCACATTCACATAACTTTTATTACAGTATGTTGTTTTATTTTAATATTAGTTACTGTTGACGGTGTATTGTGTGTAATTTATAAATTAAACTTTATCATGGCGGCACGGTGGTGTAGTGGTTAGCGCTGTCGCCTCACAGCAAGAAGGTCCGGGTTTGAGCCCCGTGGCCGGCGAGGGCCTTTCTGTGCGGAGTTTGCATGTTCTCCCCGTGTCCGCGTGGGTTTCCTCCGGGTGCTCCGGTTTCCCCCACAGTCCAAAGACATGCAGGTTAGGTTAACTGGTGGCTCTAAATTGACCGTAGGTGTGAATGTGAATGGTTGTCTGTGTCTATGTGTCAGCCCTGTGATGACCTGGTGACTTGTCCAGGGTGTACCCCGCCTTTCGCCCGTAGTCAGCTGGGATAGGCTCCAGCTTGCCTGTGACCCTGTAGAACAGGATAAAGCAGCTAGAGATAATGAGATGAGATGAGATGGAAACCCTATATTTCATTGAAAATAATACAAAGACAGCATATCAGATGTGGAAACATATGTTATTGTTTTGTTTGGGTTTTTTTGTTTTTGTTTTTTAAATATTTGCTGATTTTGAATTTGATTCCAGCAACATGTTTCAAAAATGTTGGGACAGGGGCATGTTCACCACTGTGTTGCATCACCTGTGCTTTGAACACCAATCTGTAAATGTTTGGGAAATGAGGAGACCAATTGCTGTAGTTTTGAAAGTGAAATGCTTTTTCCTTGCCTGATATACAATTTCAGTTGTTCAACAGTTCAGGGTCTCCTTTGTCGTATTTTGCGCTTCATAAGGGAAATGTTGTAATCATAGTTATGTTGTATTATAGTTATGTTGTAATCATAGTTATGTTGTAAATGTTGTAATCATAATGTTTTCAAAGGGAAACAGGTCTGGACGTGCTGAAAGCGGTTTGGCATTGTCTTGCTGAAATAAACAAGGCCTTCCCTGAAAAAGATTTCGTCTGGATGGCAGCATGTTGCTCCAAAACCTGTATATATCATTCAGCATTAATGATGACTTCCTAAATCTACAAGCTACCCATGTCATGTGCACTAACGCACCCTCAAAACATCACAGATGCTGACTTTTGAACTGTACACTGATAACAAGCCGGATGGTCCCTCTGCTCTTTAGCCTGGAGGACGTGGTGTCCATGATTTATAAAAAGAATTTCAAATTCGATTTGCCAGACCACAGGACAATTTTCCACTTCGCCTTAGTCCATCATAAAAGAGCTCGGGCCCAGAGAAGGGGGCGGTGTTTCTGGATATTGTTTATATCTGGTTTTAACTTGCATTTGTGGATGCAGTAATGAACTGTTTTCACAGACGATGGCTTTCTGAAGTGTTCCTGAGCCCATACAGTGATTTCCACTACAGACATGAGTCTGCTTTTAATGCAGTGTCGCCTGAGGGTCTGAAGATCACAGGCATCCAATGTCAGTTTTCAGCCTTGTCTCTTGCATGCAGAGATTTCTCCAGATTTTCTGAAACTTTTCATGATGTTATGTACCATAGATGATGTGATCCCCAAATTCTTTGCAATTTTACATTGAGGAACATTATTCTTAAATTGCTGCCCTGTTTGCCCACGCAGTCTTTCACAGAGCAGTGAACCCCTCCCCATCTTTACTTCTGCCAGACTCCGCCTCTCTGGGATGCCCAATCATGTTACTGACTTGTTGCCAATTAACCAAATTAGTTTAGGTTTTTTTTTTTAATATTAGACAATTTTTCCAGTCTTTTGTTGACCTTGTCCCAACTTTTTTGAAACATGTTGCCGGCACTAAATTCAAAATGAGCATATTTTTTTTTCAAATAACAGTAAGATTTGATATGTTGGCTTTGTACTATTTTCAATGAAATATGGGATTTCCATGATTTGCAAATTATAGTATTCTGTTTTTACTTATATTTTACAGTGTCCCAACTTTTTTGGAAACAGGGTTGTACTTGAAAAACAAGCTTTATTCTGTATATGGTTCACTCCTATCTGCAGTTTTGGCTGTCCGTGTTAGATCTCGCAACACATCCCCTGCGGATACAGTGCTCCTACTGTATGTGCCGATGTTTTCTCTGCTTGTTGTTTTGAGTTTGTCGCTGGGTGCTTTACACTGAGGCAGTATGAGTAGTTCCATCACAATATCAGTACATCATTTACATCCCCACCAGCAACATCACAACCAATCACAACATGTAAATCTGATGATTCTGATTCCCACTGGAGTTGTGACAAAAGATGTCCTTAAATGTTACTAGGTCAACATTGCTTAACGTTTCAATGTTTTATTCTCATTCCCACACGACACCATTACAGCATAATAATTAACAGTTATTCCACGAAATCAAGTCGTACATGAGCTGACAGCCAACGAGGTGCGTAGCGCCAAGTTGGCTATAAGCCATGCACGACGAAATTGAGCGGAATAACTGTTTTATTCTATCCACATTCACTGGATCTTGAGAAACAGAGCATTTTTATTTTTATTTTTTGCAAATTCAATAAATAAAAACTTCATACAAAATGTCCGACAAAATCATTTCTGCTTAGAATGTAAACAAACTGGCAAAATGACAGTAGCAATTTGTGAAAAGTACTATAATAATCATAATAATTCTTGAAAAATAAAAAAAGATATGTTCTTACCACCAAATACTTTTATTACATATTTTGTTGCTTTTTTTTTATTTTTTTGGGGGGGGTTGATTTCAAGTAGAGTTTTTATTTTGTCCTCAGTTGGTTCAGCAACACGCTCCGCCATTTTGTTTTTCTCTACTCACAGAATATGAGCTGATATCCTAGTAGTAGAGTAGCCAATCAGAGCGCGTAATTGCTCGTATCCAGTGAATGTGGAAAGAATAACAGAAAATATACAGTTTTCACTGTGAATGGGAATGGGGTAACAGACTATAGAGGATACAGAGATGAGAGATTTTCCACATTTTGAAAATACCCAAGTTAATGTACCGTGTTACCACATGACTTGCATGTTGGAAATCTGTCAGTAATTGGATCCACGTGTATGCCATCAGCATGTCTGGTGACAAAAGAGGACCAGCACCTGATACGCACTATAAAATATGGAGGTGGAGCTTTGATGTTTTGTGGCTGGTGCTTCAGGAGCCCTTTTGAATATTTATGGATCATCAATTCTGCTGAACACCAGGATATTTCAGTCCAAAACCAGATCTCTCCTGGACTGGCATCACAATATCAATGGTCACGAAAACCAATGTTTTGAAGAAACCAGTGTTTTGCATTTTTTAAAAATTTGTAATTGGAAAAAAAAAACACATTTAAATCGTTGAATAGTGCCTATTTTTTTAAATCACATTTATACACTATCACTTTATGCCAGGGGCGGCACGGCGGTGTAGTGGTTAGCGCTGTCGCCTCACAGCAAGAAGGTCCGGGTTCGAGCCCCGTGGCCGGCGAGGGCCTTTCTGTTTGGAGTTTGCATGTTCTCCCCATGTCCGCGTGGGTTTCCTCCGGGTGCTCCGGTTTCCCCCACAGTCCAAAGACATGCAGGTTGGGTTAACTGGTGACTCTAAATTGACCATAGGTGTGAATGTGAGTGTGAATGGTTGTCTGTGTCTATGTGTCAGCCCTGTGATGACCTGGCGACTTGTCCAGGGTGTACCCCGCCTTTCACCTGTAGTCAGCTGGGATAGGCTCCAGCTTGCCTGCGACCCTGTAGAACAGGATAAAGCGGCTAGAGATGATGAGATGAGACACTTTATGCCATCAAAATATTACCTTGCATGTCTTCCTCTTTATGCCTCCGCCACCGTAAGGTGCAGGACGCATTATGTTTTCAGGTTGTCCGTCCGTCTGTGCGTCCGTCCCGAAACCTTGTGAACGCGATATCTCAAAGGCTAATGAAAGGAATTTCACCAAACTTTCACCATTTGTGTGCTTTGGGACAAACATGAACTGATTAGATTTTGAGATCAAAAGGTCTAAGGTCAAGGTCACTGTGAGGTCAAATGTCTGTCCGAAAACCTTGTGAACACAATATCTCCAAGGCAGATGAAAGTTAGTTAGTTAGTTAGTTGACTTTATTAGTACCCAAAGGTAGATTTGGTTTGCAGTCAAGTGATCTCTGCTCATACAAAACACCCAAACATCTTGGACACACATAACATACAAACATTCCACACTAAACACAAGACATAACATACAAGCATTTCACACTAAACACAAGACAACACCAAAAGTAGTGCATCCTATTTAAGAGACATGGTATCATATAGTTAAAATACCCTAGAAATGTGCCATCACAGTCCATGTTTAGAGGCTATTTTGTTAATTTCTCTAATAGCAGAGGGGACAAAGCTTCCTCTGAAGCGCTTTGTTTTACAGGCAGGTTGGCTGTATCTATAACCAGAGGGTAAGAGCTGAAATTCCTTATTTAATGGGTGGGAGCCATCTTGTAAAATGGATTCCGCTATCCTCTGCAGTTGCCTGTTGTATAAAGATTCAGGGCTAAGCTGTGGCTCTCCAATGAGTCTGCTAGACCATTTAACTATTTGATTAAGTGAGTTTTTGTGAATTTCACCAAACTTTCACCATTTGTGCATTTGTGGACAAAGATAAACTGATTAGATTTTGAGGTCAAAAGGTCTAAGGTCAAGGTCACTGTGAAGTCAAGTGTCTGTCCAAAAACCTTGTGAACACAATATCTCCAAGGCTACTACAAGTAATTTCACCAGGTCAAGATTACTGTGAGGTCAAATGTTCATCCCCAAATCACAACTTAATAAGGCGTGTAGTCTACCGGGCGGAGGCATGCCCATCGACGCCGTTGGCGTTGAGTTCTATCTAGTTTAATATATACATTTTTACTCCTTTTCCTGAAGGGCCCTAATAATTCTGGAGAACAAAACTGAAGGACAGAAAGCCCTGTATTTCATCTTTCTCCTAAACGCAGCAGTCACTGGCACTGTAACCTCCTTTCTCAGACAACTTTAATTACATAACGTATTGATGCAATTTCATCCAGGTCTCGTGTCACGGATTAGAGTTTGTAGCCAGCTTTGAGGAATCTGTATCTAAGCTTTCTCATTACTCCTCTTTGCTTTCCTTGGCTTATTTCAGCAGGAAGTTGGCTGAGTAACTCTCCGTGTCATTGCACGCAGCAGGAGAAATATTAATATCCATTAGAGGTGGCCTGATGCACTCTAATGCGGCCGCAGTGTAATGCCTGGAGATGAGCTCCATCCAGTTCATTACCACTCTACTGATCCTCAGCCTGTCAGAAAAGTGAACGTGATGTTCACTAATGTCATGGACGACACGATGTGGCCATATGAATGGCAGGGTGCAAAGAATGAAACTTTGTGTAGTACAGCTTACATGCTATAGACGCATGGTTCTCAAAACGTGATTTTAATAATCTACGTATTAATACAATAAAATACCTTAATACAACAAGTAAACCAGAGGTAGACGAAGTACCCAAGTTCATTACTTAAGTCAAAGTACAGATCCCACTGGTCAAATGTTACTCTGATACAAGTGAAAGTAGTACAGTTAAATTTTTACTTAAGTTAAAGTATTGAAGTATTGGTTTTAAAAATACTTAAGTATTAAACGTACATTTTCTGTCAATGCATTGTTTTATTATTGCCACAACGCTTACGAAACCTAATGCCTCTGAAGCAACCGACTGGATTTTCTGATTATTTTGTAGAACCTGTAGAATAAACACCTGGTAGAATGTTACAAAATGAAACACAACTGAATTGACAAAGAGCCACTGTCACTTTCTCATCTCATCTCATCTCATTATCTGTAGCCGCTTTATCCTGTTCTACAGGGTCGCAGGCAAGCTGGAGCCTATCCCAGCTGACTACGGGCGAAAGGCGGGGTACACCCTGGACAAGTTGCCAGGTCATCACAGGGCTGACACATAGACACAGACAACCATTCACACTCACATTCACACCTACGGTCAATTTAGAGTCACCAGTTAACCTAACCTGCATGTCTTTGGACTGTGGGGGAAACCGGCGCACCCGGAGGAAACCCACGCGGACACGGGGAGAACATGCAAACTCCACACAGAAAGGCCCTCGCCGGCCACGGGGCTCGAACCCGGACCTTCTTGCTGTGAGGTGACAGCGCTAACCACTACACCACCGTGCCGCCCGTCACTTTCTTTCTTTTTTTAAATTTTAACACTCCTACCCACCCCCACAAAGCAGCATGGTCGTGTTCTGACCCAACTCTGGCAGTGTGTGCACACATGTATGTGTAAGTTAATCAGGAAGACATTGGAATAGCTGTAAATGCAGCTTGCTCAGAAAATAATTATGCTGAAACGTATTTCTGAAAGGACTTCAGATAAGTTAACGTTATTCATGTTAGCGTAACTCCGTTTTTACATGCTAACCTTGTCCAAGTTAACTAGCTATGTGTTATCGTTAGCCGTGGACAAGGCGATGGCAACTTGGTGGGAAAATCCATAGAAAGTCATTTGACTACCCAGACTGCATAACTATTGCAACGTTATCGCTAGCTCTAAAAGCACAGACAACTTCATTGCAAGCTTTCTCTTGGAATAAAACATTTCCATACCTTAATATGCTTCCGCAGGTCGTACGGGGCATTTTTGAAGACCGTGATGTGGTTCGTTTTAGGCAAACAAAGCAAACATTTAAAACTAAACGAATATTTAACCCTTTCAGAAAACTGAAACATGGGTTTTAGGTATGGCCATGAGTGCGTGCATTCCCCAGAAGAACCACCTCCTTCCATTCTGCCATCAGCTGATCGTGTTCAAATAATGCTGCTGAGAAATCACTGAACTTGATTTTACACAGTCTATGGACGTGATGTGACCCTAGTGATTACTGATTGGCTGTCTCAGTGTCTCCTGCGAAAAAAACAATCACGTTTTAGAAAAGAAAAGAAAAAACATCCACTTTCAAAACTGCTTCATAGTAACGAGTAACGAGGACCTTGATAGAAATGCAGTGGTGCAAAAAGTATGATATTTGCCTTGCAAATGTAGTGAAGTTAAAGTTATAAGTTTCCAAAAAAAAATACTCAAGTAAAGTACAAGTGTACTTAAGTACAGTACTCAAGTAAATGTACTTCGTTACTGTCCACCACTGAAGTAAACACTAATTAACTGCAATTTTAGTAAGGCAAGAAAAAGTGCTGCTGAATGTAGCCTTGCCAGAAACATCTGTACATCCATGCAATTATCTATTCAACCAATCACGTGGCAGCAGCACAACGCATAAAATCATGATACAGATACAGGTCAAGAGCTTCAGTTAATGTTCTCATCAAACATCAGAATGGGAAAAAAAGGGATTTCAGTCATCTGGTATGGTTCAGACCATGATATGATTGTTGGACTACTGAAGAATCCTACATCAATGATCCTTATTATCACGGAGACAAGATAGTAGGCTTCTGTACTAGCTCTGTGAATTCATTCCTTGATTGTGTAAGTCTTTTAGCTTGCTCAATTGATATTCCAAGCAGTTTTGATATTTTGATATATGGATCTCGATAATGGCTTGGCAAACATGATTTTCTTTGTAATAGATGTATTCTCAGCTCTACATACCATGGGCAGTATATTTAAGGTATTGTCCACCAGTGAAGCTGCTCACAGTTTGAGTACCAACAATCTTCCTGATTTGCTCGTTGTTGTACTGTACACGTTGCTATAATCTACATCAGTACCTTCGTTTTATTCTTGTATATTATTTCGCTTCCAACCGCCTCTCACCATGCATCTCAAACACTGAGTCCACTATACAGGGTGTTTCAAAAAATTTGATATAATTTCACAATCTAATAACTTTGCCAATTTTCGTTCAATTGACCTCAAATTTTAACAGCATGTGTGGAAACAGGTCAACATTTTATGCTTAATGCTTTTTGTTTTTATCTTTTTAGGTATAGAAATGCCATCCACTGGAAAAGAAAAGGTGTTTTGTGTGTTAGAGTACGCTCGAACGCAGTCGAACAAGACTGTGCAGCGTGCATTTATGACAGAATTCTCTAAAAATGCACCAACTGCAATGCAGATTTGGACACGGCACAAAAAATTCAAAGAGGAAGGCTGTGTGTGCAGGGCAAAAGGATCTGGACGACCACCAGCATCGGAAGACACGGTCAAGCGGGTTCTTGAATATTGAAAATTTGTGAAATCGTTCATGGAATCGACATACCTTTGAATTTCTCATTCAAATTTTGAGGAATAAATCTTATTGCTCAACATTAAGCTTGTTCAGTTTCATTTGCCTAGACTATGTAGTTTCTGGGATATTTATATCTCAAATAATATAAAAAAATGTTTAAACACCCTGTACTTCAAGCTTCCTCTTCTGTTCCTCAGTAGGGTAATAATAATAATAATAATAATAATAATAATAATAATAATAATTTATTATTATTCAGGAAACTTTTTCATGATACATGATTTTCAAAAAGGACCTCATAAATTAAAACTACTAAAATACAAGTAAATAGTATTTAAAACAATAAAAACATTAAAAAATAATAATTATGAATATCTAGTAGGTAAAAACAATGTTAAGTTACGCTTAAAAATACGAACATTCCCTGTACCATGCTTATGCCCTGTATATTAACCTCAAACGCACAAAACTTTCTAATATCTTCCGACGAGTCTGCATATTTATGGTTTTATCGGTTAGAACGTTGCAGAATTCAGTAAACTTTGCCATTGCTTGTTCGATACAATAACTGGAACAAGCACACTGCTTTATCGTTATTGATAACTTAGCCGAGGTATGTAAATTGCTGAACATTCTCTATTGTTTCATCTCCAACACTAATGAGATAAACTTTTCTAGCAAATTCATCAGTGTTAAACACGTGCATCTTGGTTTTTTGAATTATACTGTTAACCCAAACCAATTACACATATTATTGATTACTGCAAGTAGGTTCTCAGCCTCAAGAACAGCTTTGCAGAAGAGGACTACATCATCTGCGTCGAGTATCCATCTGATAATTTCTATTCCTCTCAGTTTTCCCTTTCCTGTCTGTTCTCTATTCGTACACCAGTGTGGGATATCGTATTCAAATGGAACACCCCAGTCACCTGGGTAGGCTTGATCAATCTCATGAGCAGCAACTTTTAGTACATAATCAAAGTAATAATTAAAGAGGCATGGTGATGCTTGGCCTCCCTGTCTGCATCCAACGAGCACATCAAACTTTGATTTTGAGCCACGTGTTGAAGCAGTTGCTCCATCCATCCATCTATCCATCCATTATCTGTAGCCGTTTATCCTGTCCTACAGGGTCGCAGACAAGCTGGAGCCTATCCCAGCTGACTACGGGTGAGAGGCGGGGTACACCCTGGACAAGTCGCCAGGTCATCACATATAGAGACAAACAACCATCCACACTCACATTCACACCTACGGTCAATTTAGAGCCACCAATTAGCCTAACCTGCAGGTCTCTGGAAACCAGAGCACCCGGAGGAAACCCACGCAGACACGGGGAGAACATCCAAACTCCACACAGAAAGACCCCTGTTGGCTGCTGGGCTCTAACCCAGGACCTTCTTGCTAACCACTAAACCTCCATGCCACCTCTCTATCGTACATTTTTTGTAATATTGATATGAAGTGTTTTGCTCCAGTACGTAATTTCAATATGCAAAACAGGCTTGTTTTGGTATTTCAGAAACTGCTGATCTCTTGGGATTTTCATACACAACAGTCTCCAGGGGTGGCACGGTGGTGTAGTGGTTAGCGCTGTCGTCTCACAGCAAGAAGGTCCGGGTTTGAGCCCCGTGGCCGGCAAGGGCCTTTCTGTGTGGAGTCTGCATGTTCTCCCCGTGTCTGCGTGGGCTTCCTCCAGGTGCTCCGGTTTCCCCCACAGTCCAAAGACATGCAGGTTAGGTTAGCTGGTGACTCTAAATTGACCGTAGGTGTGAGTGTGAATGGTTGTCTGTGTCTATGTGTCGGCCCTGTGATGACCTGGCGACTTGCCCAGGGTGTACCCCGCCTTTCGCCCGTAGTCAGCTGGGATAGGCTCCAGCTTGCCTGCGACCCTGTAGAACAGGTTAAAGCGGCTACAGATAATGAGATGAATGAACAGTCTCCAGAGTTTACACAGAATAGTGCAAAAAACAAAAAACACCCAATGATTACCAGTTCTGTTGGCAGAAACATCTTGTTGATGACAGAAGTCAGAAAAGAACAGCCAGACTGGTTTGAGCAGATGAAAGGCTACAGTAACGACAGTAACAACCACTCTTTACAACCGAGGTGAGCAGAAAAGTATATCAAAACACACAACATATCAAACTTTGAGGCAAACAGGCGGCAACAGCAGAAGAGCACAACAGGTTCCACTCCTGTCAGCAGCCATTATTAAAGTGACTGGTGAGTGTATATTTTATATCAATAAATAAATATGATGGCACAAACATCTGGCTAATGTGCCTAATATTTAAGTAATTGAATCATGTTGATCAAATAAATCTGTGCTGTGATCATCAGGAAGTCTGTGCATATTTTTATACTGGAAGAGGTCCATGGCTGCAAAAAGTATTGGACCTGCTCCAAGAGATAAATCAAATGAATACAGATATATTTTCATTACAATAATCAGTAAACAATCTGTTAAGCATCAATCCCATATTCGATATACAGCACTAAGCAAAAGTTTGGACACCCCTACTCATTCATAGGTTTTTCTGTATTTTGATTATTTTCTACATTGTAGAACAATACTGAAGACATCAACACTATGAAATAACATATGGGACAGATATGGAATTATGTGGTAAATAAAAAAGTGTTAAAAAACACAAAATGTACGGTATTTCAAATTTTAGATTCTTCAAAGTACTGTATCCACCGTTTACCTTGATGATGCTTTGCACACTATTAGCATTATCTTAACCAGCTTCATGAGATAGTCACCTGGAATGCTTGTCAATTAACAAGAGTGCCTTGCCAAAAGTTAATTAGTGCAATTTATTCCCTTATTAATGCATTCGAGATCAAACAGTAAATCGTAAATAATAAAAATACAGTAAATAGCCCTGTTGCACAACTGTAGTAATCCATATTATGTCAAGAACCGCTCAACTAAGTAAAGAGAAACGACATCCAGCATTACTTTAAGACATGAAGTGTCTTTTAATTAATAAAAATAAAGAAAAACATTGAATCAGAATACTGGTCCAACTGGTGCGATAGACTGGGTTGAGCAATAAGAATAAGATGTTTTTCTGCATATGTCTATGTACTTGCCCGATAGCAGTATTCTCTGAATATATTCAGAAAGAATGTTCTAATGTTCTTAAAGTCTGGCTTTGTGTGTGTGTGTGCGCACATGTGCGTGTGTGTGCGCATTAGCTGAAAAAAGCAGAACAGAGTTGTGGGTCAGTGTAGGACAACGAGTCAGCAGTAAAATGCTCAAAGAGCATATGGTGCTCAAGCCAAATTCAGGTTTCTGCATCCCAGTGCAAATCTGCAGACAATAAATGATTCATACCATAGATAATCATATCACACACCCTCAACTAAATCATATGAGCCTAACATCACTACTCCTGTACTGATAATAATGTACATTACATTGATGTTGATATTTTTTTTCTTCCATCATTATAGGGCATGTGATCATCATGGGCACCCACTCACATAGTAAATGTGAGTAGAACATTTGCAGGAGGAACTTAGGAGAGATTTCAAACACACGAATGAATGAATGAATTGGGCCCTTAGTCAGCTACTGTGCATATTATATGAGTCTCCCAAAAAATCATTACATTGTGTAGGTTCAAAAACAGGGCTGCACGGTGGTGTAGTGGTTAGCGCTGTCGCCTCACAGCAAGAAGGTCCGGGTTCGAGCCCCGTGGCCGGCGAGGGCCTTTCTGTGCGGAGTTTGCATGTTCTCCCCGTGTCCGCGTGCTCCGGTTTCCTCCACAGTCCAAAGACATGAAGGTTAGGTTAACTGGCGACTCTAAATTGACCGTGAGTGTGAATGGTCGTCTGTGTCTATGTGTTGGCCCTGTGATGACCTGGTGACTTGTCCAGGGTGTACCCCGCCTTTCGCCCGTAGTCAGCTGGGATAGGCTCCAGCTTGCCTGCGACCCTGTAGAACAGGATAAAGCGGCTAGAGATAATGAGATGAGGTTCAAAAACAGTTCTGATTTGAACCTTAGCTTTGATTATCATGATTTAAAAATCTGAACCACGTTTAGCTTATAGTTCTCGAACATCAATTTGTTTAGTTCCTGATAGGTAAGTTCATTTATACCGTCCCACATATTCATTCATACAAGCTCAATAAATTTTGCACAAGTGACAAACATGTTAATAAGGTGTTTCCTGCGATGTTATTGTACAACCCTAAATCAGAAAAAGTCAGGAGTTGAAATTGAATTTAAAACTGAAAACAATGATTTGTAAATAATCTTTGACCTGTATTGTACTTAAAACAATACAACAGTGTAGTATCTGATGTTTTACCTCATGAATTTTATTGTTTTGTTTTTTTTTTAATTTTCGATTCTTGCAAACACATTTCAAAAAAAAGTTGCGACAGTAAAGCATTTATCACTTTATAATGTTGCCATTCCTTCTCACAACACCTATTGTTTAGGAACTAAAGACACCAAGTGATGAAGCATTTCAGGTGTTATTTTGTCCCATTCTTCCTGCAAACAGGTCTTAAGGTGTGCAACAGTACAGGGTCATCAGTGTCATATTTTTCATTTCAAAATTCACCGCATAGTCTCTGTTGAGGACAGAGGGGACAGGCACCCTCTTCTTCCACAGCCATGCCTTTGTAATGTGTACAGAATGTGGTTTTTCATTGTCTTGTTGAAATATCCCTGGAAAAGTTATCATCTTGAAGGCACCATATATCACTTCAAAATCTCAATGCATGGTTTTCCCCAAAGCGTTTTAGCGTATTGGGCCCGATACGCTTGCTCTGCCTGCTGATACGCTTAGTCGCTTTAGTTAAAATCCGATACGCTTAGATTTATACCGATACGTTAAATTTCCTACCCACAAGTAACTAGATACATAGGAGAGCAAAAAACAGATCCTTTACATATTGATTGATACTTGTGTTAAACAAGCGGTCTTTTTTTCCAATCTTTGTGTTGATTCTGTCAAAGTAATATGTCCGCGTGCTTTGATGTAAACAAACTGTAATCTGTTGGCTATGTCAAGATCACGTGTTCAAACCGTCCAATAAAAATATTGAAAGAAAACGTCAGACGTCTTGGAATTTTCCGATTCATTATAAGCGATCTCATTGGCTGCCGATGTTGTCCCCCACCAGACAGATAAAGCCGACTGATTTTAATCACAAAAGTTTGACCTAGTCTATTATCATTATGGCTCCAATCAAAGATTGGTTGACTAAACGTCAACAAACCCACATGAGTGATGGCGCACAAAACCAGACAACTGTCACGACAACAAAAACATAGTCAATTTTGATCACAGCGACTGGCTCAAAAAGCACTCGCTGGACAATTTGATCCACATCAGCATGGATGACAGCGAGATGGACTATGAGAGGGTTGCCCAACATTGGGCCAAGCAAAAGCCAAGGAGAATTAATCTGCTTTAAAGGAGTAGAAAACTTAATTCATTAGTTTGGGTTTGCAGAAAGATTATGTACTTATAAACACTCTCACGAAGTGAAGTTGTCCAAATCTGTCAAATACAGCATAAATTTCAAATAATCATAAGCATTTTTGGCAGTGTGATGTCACTGGGATCCGTTTAACAAAAGAAGGCTCCGGATTATTCTTTTGTTAAAGACTCACAGTGACACACTGCCAAATATACAGGTACTTATCATTATTATTCGAAATGATGCTACATTTGACAATTATTAACAAATTCTCTTCATGAATGTGTTTATAAGTACATAATCTTTCTGCAAACTTAAATGTATGAATTAAGTTTTCTTTTCCTTTAAATATGTTTTAATCTTAATCTAGTCCATTTAATAAAGTGCCAAAATGTAAACTTTATAATATGCAGTTGCCTTACTTTTCTTTTCAGTCTATCTTAGTTATACATATATTATGGTAATTGCATCAGAAACATTCAAAATCACTACAGTTATAGTAATACAGCAACTTATTTTAAGGTGGCAGGTCTTAGGTTCAGATCCCTTTGTGATCAACAGGAGGTCATGATGATCGATTCTCTTCATTGGATTGCATAAGACGGACCAAACCACTGTTCATATTTTCATGCACATTTTTGTTACAACACTACTTGATCATAGATAATTAAGGGATCCCCGTAGATTTTCAATCTATCATATACCTCAGTAATCTGTAACAAAACAGTTTAACTTGCATGTTGAACTTTAAGGTGAAATTTCAAATGTGTATACATTAATACTATTTAGGTCAGAAATCATTGAAATACTGGTAAAATCTATCCTATAATCATGTAAAACCTCTCAGAGACCCTGAAAATGCACCTGAGAGCATCTATTTTCAAAAAATTTTCCGGGGAGGCATGCCCCCAGACCCCCTTAGTTTCGTTTCGCGCCGTTGGCAGTCAATTGTCTGTGTACGGTATTATCATGCCAGAATTTAGGGCTTTAATTTTTTTCTGGGGAAAACACTGTCAGTGTACTTTTCTGCATTAATGCTGCCATCAAAGGAGTGTAAGTTACCTTTGCCAAGGGGAAATTTTGTACCAAATCATGATTATAATCACCTCAAAATCAGATCATTAATTGTTTTACCTCATTACTAGCCCTAAATTTCCCTGTCTCAACTTTTTTTTTTTTGGAATATGTGACAGGCCTGAAAGGCAGGAATGGATGTATTTTAACAAATGAAACGAAGTTGACCAGATAAAACATGAAATATCTTGGGTTCATTCTGTCTGCAATGAAATACAAGTCAAAGTAAACTTAGAAATCACTGTTTGTTTGTTTTTTAACTAACAGGGGTTTCCACATTTTTGCATTTGACATACTGTATATTTAATTGATTAGGCTTCAGGGGGCGTATTACAGAAAAAATCCTAACCGCTCGTCCTAACTTAAGATAGGAACTCAAAGATAGGAAAAATCCTAACTTCCTATTACAGAAACAATTCCTAAGTTGCTGCCCGTTTCCTATCTTATCTTTGGCCTCCTATCATATCTTAAGTTAGGAAATCCTAACTGTTCTGTCAGAGTGATTTTTTCGATTGGTCGTGTCTGCTTCTGCCACTTCGAATGTGCACGAGATAATTACTTTGTAATGACCTAAACCGTTATAGGTGAAAAGACCTAGAAAGTCTTCAGAAAAGCTGACAAAAATGACAGAAAAGAAGCGGAGGGCATTTAATTTTGCGCACGACGAACTGGAGGCTTTAGTTGTGGCGGTGGACGAAAGGAAGTCCAATTACCCCTGGCATCCCACTCTGCCTTAAAAACTCCTCCTTAATCCACTGCAGCTCTTCTCCACGTGGAAACTGTATGTAGTTAGGTGCGAGACTGCAGATGGCCTTAGTGACTTCCATGAGATTCCTTGAAATACATGGCTGTGACACCGAAGACAGGCTTGCAACCTCAGTCTGGAAGTCATCCTTGGCAAAAAAACGCAGAGCATTTGTTACCTGCATCACCACAGGCAAAGCTCCATGTCTCCTTGTGGGTCTTTCCAGGGCTGGACGCAACTCCTCCACCAAATTCAAAATTAAATGTCTTGGCAGGCGATAAAAAGACATCAAAACACGATCCGAAAAATTCAACATGTCATTATGTGGTCTCAGTAGCCTTTCAACCATTAAATTTCTTTTCTCTTCATCCTCATACAGACCTACTAGCAGTGCTGCTGCCATTTTTTTCAGTTACTGACAGTTGAAAATTTGAATTTTAGGACAGAGTGTATGGCCTTGTAACTTAGGCAGCCTTACTTAAGATATTCGTAACTTAGGATGGCTCTGTAATGGCTAAATTCCTATCTTAAGCTAAGATAGGATTTCTTCCTAAGTTAAGTTAGGAAACCTCCTTCTGTAATACCAAAACTTCCTAAATGCCTTCCTAACTTAAGATAAGATAGGATTTTACACTTAGGAAGTTTCTGTAATGTGGCCCCAGAGATCTAACTAACAGGGGTTTCCACATTTTTGCATTTGACATACACACACACATCACACATCACATTATCTCTAGCCGCTTTATCCTTCTACAGGGTCGCAGGCAAGCTGGAGCCTATCCCAGCTGACTACGGGCGAAAGGCGGGGTACACCCTGGACAAGTCACCAGGTCATCACAGGGCTGACACACAGACACAGACAACCATTCACACTCACATTCACACCTACGGTCAATTTAGAGTCACCAGTTAACCTAACCTGCATGTCTTTGGACTGTGGGGGAAACCGGAGCACCCGGAGGAAACCCACGCGGACACGGGGAGAACATGCAAACTCCACACAGAAAGGCCCTCGCCGGCCCCGGGGCTCGAACCCAGGACCTTCTTGCTGTGAGGCGACAGCGCTAACCACTACACCACCGTGCCGCCGCATTTGACATACTGTATATTTAATTGATTAGGCTTCAGGAGTTATTCAAATTTCCTGGCCTGTAGCTATGGTTGTGTATAAAGGTTTGGCATCTAGGACCAAATCTCATCTCATCTCATTATCTCTAGCCGCTTTATCCTTCTACAGGGTCGCAGGCAAGCTGGAGCCTATCCCAGCTGACTACGGGCGAAAGGCGGGGTACACCCTGGACAAGTCGCCAGGTCATCACAGGGCTGACACATAGACACAGACAACCATTCACACTCACATTCACACCTACGGTCAATTTAGAGTCACCAGTTAACCTAACCTGCATGTCTTTGGACTGTGGGGGAAACCGGAGCACCCGGAGGAAACCCACGCGGACACGGGGAGAACATGCAAACTCCGCACAGAAAGGCCCTCGCCGGCCCCGGGGCTCGAACCCAGGACCTTCTTGCTGTGAGGCGACAGCGCTAACCACTACACCACCGTGCCGCCGCATTTGACATACTGTATATTTAATTGATTAGGCTTCAGGAGTTATTCAAATTTCCTGGCCTGTAGCTATGGTTGTGTATAAAGGTTTGGCATCTAGGACCAAATATCATCTTTTATTGATATCGGGGACGCCATGGCCTCATGGTTACAGAAGCAGCTTTGGAACCAAAACGTCGCTGGTTTGATTCCCTGGACCAGCAGGAATGGCTGAAGTGTCGTTGAGGCACCTAACCTCCAACTCCTCGGAGTATGCTTTATGTTGCTCTGGATAAGAGGGTCTGCTAAATGCTTGTAATGTACTGAAAAGAAGTAAGCACAGCTATTTTTTAAAATAACGTTTTTTTCCTGCAAATGTTAATATACAGTTACCTCATATTTGATGAAGTTCAAAAATAGAAAAAAATAAAACAGTAATTGCAGCATGGGTAAAAAGAACCCTTCCAGTTGTAAAGTCTTCGAACTTAATTAACTTGTCGGACCTTAATTGACTTATTAGGACTCTTTAGGCAGGTAAAGAATTGTCATTAGGAACAACAATTCCAGAGTGTAATTGCCAGTAACATGGGCTGCAGACGGATGTAATCACACGAAGGTGATTATTTACAGGCATGCAAATAATATACAAAGTGTGAAGCAAAGACAGAGTCGTAATAAATAAAACAGAAGGCAGAATCGGTAACCAGAGTAACATAAACGCAGAACAAGGCTAGGTAAAGTGGGATAATAACGTGTGTATATCCGTCTTCGTGCTCTCAGAGTCCTTTTATGCGTGTGCCGTGATTGTGTTCTGATCAGTACAGGTGCATGTAATAATTAGTCCTTGCGGCGCGTGCAGCGCACAGATGCGTGTGGACAAGAGTAACAGCTCGAGGTGCGCCAACGCGCTGACGTGACAGTAATAAATTCTCTGACTCGTCAAACCTTGTGCTAAGACTCAGCAACCAGGAGCTACTCTAAGCAGCTGACTGAGGGTGTGAAACCTAAACTAACTGATGGCACCAAAGAAGGGGAAGGCTATAAAAAGATATGAAAGCACTTCCAGTGCACAATTTCCACTGTCTGAAATGTCATTAAGAAATAGCAGTTAAAAGAAAGCTCTGGGATTTTTTTTTTTTAATCTGGGCACAGTTTCCCATCTTTTTGGGTTCAAATATTTACAAGGGACAAAAATGATTTGAAATCAGTCTAGTACTGATTTAAAACACTATGACCGGCAACCACAAAAGAGCAGTGTTAAACTATCAAGTCAAGTCAGGTTTATTTTTATAGCGCTTTTAACAGTAGACATTGTCACAAAGCAGCTTTACAGAAAATTAAAGACTTTAAACATGAGATAATTTTATCCCTAATTTATCCCTAATCTATCCCCAATGAGCAAGCCTGTGGCGACAGTCAGTACGTTTACATGCACATCCAAATCGAGCTGCTGTCGGTAATCGAGCTAAGGGTCCCAGCAGGGGTGCCAGAGAAATCCAATCCTACATGCACGCAAGGAAATCGAGCTATTGTGCGAGGTACATTGTGCACCCGAGCCACAGGTGGCGCTACACACCCCATCGTGTTGGTACACTTCCGGTTGTCGTCATGAAGAAGAGCTATTCAAGAGTATAAACAAAGTTATCAGTTCCGTGTTCACAAGAAGAGTGTTTGTAGTTTGTATGTACGAACAGAAGTGTTCCTAATAAAGTGAAGTGTCATGCCGACCGAGGCTGTTGTGTTTCCCGCTTGTGGTCTCGTCACTCGTCACTTCCGGAAGGGGCAGTGCTGAAGTAAGTAGCTCGACTACGTAGCTCGATAGGGTATACATGCACTAAGTAGCTCGGCAAAAATCGCATAATCTAGGTCGTGTAGCTCGATTACGAGAAATCAAGTTCGGTTCAATTTCAGACTAGCTAAGGTGTTTCCATGCCATTTAGAACTTCGATTTCAGTCGAGCAACGGCAGAAATTCGATTTTCTCTATGTGCATGTAAACGCACTGACTGGCTTAGGAAAAACTCCCTCAGACGACATGACGAAGAAACCTTGAGAGGAACCAGACTCAAAAGGGAACTCATCCTCATTTTGGTGATAACAGATAACATGATTATAAATAACTTGCTTCCATAACAGTGTCCTATAGAGTCACAAAGTATAACTGTGTAACCAGGAAATTCATTATAGTTTTAACATGAAGTCTGTTTGGTTGAAGTTATAAACTGTTCATTGATGGAGGCTTGAGTGCAAAACTGTTCATGACGACTGCAGTCCTAAAGTTAGCAAGATAACTGAAGTCCTCAGCCATAAAAGCATGACTGTAAGTGTCCAGAACCGTCTTCCAAGTGTGACTTTTGACTGTCCATATGGGGCCGTCCTCCACAGGAGTGATGAGATGAGACTCCAGCCAGACGCAGGGCATCAGGATGGATCAGGTAGGTCCGAGGAGCAGAAGAGGTCAGCATCTATTATTGGGCTATTAGGCTTGTTTTCACCTCTGACAGGATGATAATGTGTGACAACATGTAAAAGATCCCTAGAGGTACACCTGTTTCTGTTAACCTCAATAACTGTTAAGAAGAAGCAGCACAACTTTATTCATCACACGCTTGTAAAATTCTTCTCTGCATTTAACCCATCTGAAGCAGTGAACACACACGTGTGAGCAATCAGCACACACACATACCCAGAGCAGTCGGCAGCCATGCTAACAGCGCCCGGGGAGCAGTTGGGAGTCTTAACCTAACCTGCATGTCTTTGAACCGTGGGGGAAACCGGAGCACCCGGAGGAAACCCACGCAGACATGGGGAGAACATGCAAACTCCACACAGAAAGGCCCTCACCGGCCGCTGGGCTCGAACCCAGAACCTTCTTGCTGTGAGGCGACTGTGCTAATCACTTACACCACCATGCCGCCCAAATTCTCCATGACTTCTCCTTTTGTAGAAAGTCATTTTCAATAGTTTCTTTACAGTTACTGAGGTAAATGGACACATGTGTATCTCTGTAGGGATCCTTTCCATGTTGTTTACTTTGACGTGGATGACTGCTCCATAGGATTACATTGTATAGCCATTTTGCAGTTGCTGGTTAGAGCATTCTAACTCAATACTGGACCGATTTCAATTGTTTTTGTCACTAGTAATATTTGGACCCAAAGAGTTGAGAATAATAGGGCTCAGGTTAAAAAAAAAAAAGTCAAGGAGTTTTGCTTTAAGGGGAACTAGGAAAGTCAAGGCAAGATCTGGAATATAAAGAAAACTCTCCCCCCCCCAAAAAAAAAAAATCTGTCCCTCTGAGTTACATGTCGGTCCTGGGATCGAGATGCTGACCTCTTCTGCTCCTCGGACCTGCTTGATCCATCCTGGTGCCCTGTGTCTGGTTGGAGTCTGATCGCATTACTCCTGTAGAGGACGGCCCCATGTGGACAGTTGAAAGTCACACCTGGAGGACGCTCTGGACACTTACAGTAATGCTTTTATGGTTGAGGACTAGAGTTGACTTGCTAACTTTAGGACTGCAGTTGTCATGAACAGTTTTGCACTCAAGTTTCCATCAATAAAGAGTTTATAACATCAACGAAACTGACTTCATGTTAAAACTGTTAATGTTATAGTCATGCTGTCTGTTGTTGCCCAAATGAGGATGGGTTCCCTTTACAGTCTGGTTCCTCTCGAGGTTTCTTCCTCATGCCGTCTGAGCGAGTTTTTCCTTGCCACCGTCGCCACAGGCTTGCTCATTGGGGATAGATTAGGGATAAAATTAGCTCATGTTTTAAATCGTTCAAATTGTGTAAAGCTGCTTTGCGACAATGTTTATTGTTAAAAGCGCTATACAAATAAACTTGACTTGACTCAGATAAAACTGCCCATACGCTGACCAGAAAGGCAAAGCAAAATCCCCTAATGCCAATAAGGACTGCAAGAAGGTTTGGCTAACACAGGGGTTCTCAACCTTTTGCAACCTGGGCCCCACCAAAGCTGGTTCATTGCAGTTGGGGGCCCCTCTTCTCGCCCCGCCCCCATCCCCCCCCCCCCCAAACACACTCACCCACAGTGACGCCACCCGACCTACAGCACCTTATATCGACCGATAGATAGATAGATAGATAGATAGATAGATAGATAGATAGATAGATAGATAGATAGATAGCCCTGGGCTAGATTATTATTATTATTATTATTATTATCATTATTATTATTATTATTAGTAGTAGTAGTAGTAGTAGTAGTAGTAGCAGTAGCAGCAGTAGTAGCATTATCCATAGTAGACTAGCAGTAAGAAAACAACAAAAACAACAAATTATTTGGGTAGAGCTGAAATGGGGAAAGCAAAAATACAGTGTGGGGTAGTAGTCTTTAAAAAGACTGTTTGGGTTTTGCGCTGTATCGATGGATTGATGATAGTAGACTAGCGAGAGTCGGCACGAGTTAACTCGGCAAGAAACCAGACTAGTGTGTATGTGGCAAGCACTCACACAGTGGCCACGGTATGCAGACTCACTCACGTGACGTTGCGTCATGTTCGCGTCACGGGCTTAAAATAACCTACACACAAGATTTTATGATAGATTGATGATAGATTTTATAATAGTATTGATTTGTATGTAATAGTCCAATGTCCTGCATTTTGACATGGGTAAATGTGTTGCATCTGCTTAGCTACTATAGCCTGTTAGCCCCAGATTTTTTTTTTCCTCCATACATGAAGCCTACTCGCGACCCCCCTGGAGTACCTCCGCGCCCCACCAGGGGGGCGTGCCCCCCCGGTTGAGAACCACTGGGCTAACACAAGAGTGGTGGTGTCTGTTTTACTCTGAAGCACTGCTTGCACAAAATGAACTGCATGGAAGAGTGATCAGAAGAAAACTTTTGGAGAAAAAAGGAGCAGCACTTGATGAAAAGAAGACCTTGCCATGAGAGATGAATCTATTATGCTTTGAGGTTGTATGACAGCTAGTGGCACAGGAAACACTGCGTGGATAAATGGAAGAATGGATTTCAGTAAATAGTAAGTCAAAAAACTGTAGCTGAAATGAAATTTGTTTCTACAACAAGACATTGATCAAAAACATACCTCAAACTCTATCATGAACTACTTGAAGAAATGTAAGCCAAAGCTTTTGGAATGGCTCTCACAGTCCCCTGACTTGAACATCATTGAAAATCTGTGTGTGAATCTTAAACTAGCTGTGCATGCATGCTGGCCCAAGAATATCTCTGGACTAGAAATATAAGTAAGCGAAAATACATTAAACATGAATGGAAAGACTACTAGCTGGCTAGAATTTTTTTTTTTACAAGTTATGATATCTGCCAGCGGCACGGTGGTGTAGTGGTTAGCACTGTCGCCTCACAGCAAGAAGGTCCGGGTTCGAGCCCCGTGGCCGGCGAGGGCCTTTCTGTGTGGAGTTTGCATGTTCTCCCCGTGTCCGCGTGGGTTTCCTCCGGGTGCTCCGGTTTCCCCCACAGTCCAAAGACATGCAGGTTAGGTTAACTGGTGACTCTAAATTGACCGTAGGTGTGAATGTGAGTGTGAATGGTTGTCTGTGTCTATGTGTCAGCCCTGTGATGACCTGGCGACTTGTCCAGGGTGTTCCCCGCCTTTCGCCCGTAGTCAGCTGGGATAGGCTCCAGCTTGCCTGCGACCCTGTAGAACAGGATAAAGCGGCGAGAGATAATGAGATGAGAGATGAGATGAGATGATATCTGCCAAAGTGTGTGCTACTATATACTGACTTCAAAGTGTGTCTAAACTTTTGCGAAAACAATACACAAGATGTGATACGCACAATAACAATACACAAAATCCAAATTTAACATAATATGGTGGTCTCTCGAGACAATTCACTGATACAACAAAAATAAGCATTGACTGAATATGTGTCCCCGGCTTCTATTGTCAATTGATTAAAATATTTTTACATTACAAAAGTATAATTGAAACTTAATAATGACATAGCATTTACGTAATGGTTGACGATCCATTCAAACGCTTAGCAACATATAATGAAACAAAAGCTGTGCATTAGAATGCATCAACATTAAACATGGTTAATTAAACATTAACTTTCTGGCAAGGCTTTCTGTAGTGAGTCTTGGTTCGGGATGTGTCTGAAGCATAGGGCTATTAATTTGCATTTTGTTGTTAGCTAGTTATACTATCAAAGTCACGTTTCTCTCTGTAGCCCTGGATATGTTTAGAACTTTCGAAGGTTTCGTATCTGCAGCCACAAGCTTCTCAATTGCCATGGTGTTTTTTAAACCTGGATTGAATCAGTGAAGAAAGGCTGCCTGAATACAGCTGTGTGTGTGTGTGTTTTTTGTCCAGTTCCACCAACTGACTCATCCCAGATGTGTGGACATGCTTGTGGCATTAGCGCTGGTGTAACATTTTGGTCCACAAGTCACTGGCTTTCAGCATCATAAGTAACCAGGAATCCAAAGTGCTCCCATATACCAGACCTTAATTCCTACTTTCCTTTGACTGTAGCCATTGTGTTTTTTTTTTTTTAATTCCGCAGCATGCTAATGTATTGGCTTGTGAAAAACAATTTGCTTCGATGTATTTCTTAAAACCCCTGTAGACTACCCTGATTAAAGATAAAGCCGAAGCTACTTCATCTGAGATAAAGATTTAATCAGGGCTAGATTAAGTTTAAATGTTTATTACACCTTACTCAATATAATTGGTATTTTATAATGAAGTCGAGTTTATTATGCAGTCTGTTGAATGCACTGTTCGAAATGCAGACTTCTTATCCATAAAGTTACACCCCTGCCACATATGTGAATTGCGGTTTCTACATGATTGATCTATTCTCACATTGTTTAAGCTTTGTTAGCCCAAATGTTTTTACAAACTGCTGGTTACTTGGAAATGCCACAACTGCACTATTAAGCATATATACATAACCAAAATATTGCATCCATTAGGAGTGTTTTGATAAAATTGTGAAAAAAGGGTTGCAAATGAAGTAAGCCTTGGAGCCATTAAACTACAGTTGTGGTCAGAAGTTTACATACAGTGACATGAGTGTCATCTTGGATATGAATGTCATGGCAATATTTGAGCTTTCAGTAATTTCTGTGAACTGTTCTTTTTCTGTGGCAGAATGATTATACAGCATACATCTTTTTAAAAAAACACTACAATTTGGTGCACAAGTTTTAAATTTCTTTGGGTTTTCTGAAATCAACACAGGGTCAAATTTATACATACAGGGTTAAAAATATACATACGCTCACTTAGATTATTAATTCAGAGGTGCTGAAACTTTCAAAATGTCTCTTATCTTGCCAAGGCCAAGGTCTCTTAACTTCCTGTTAGTGATCATGATTGACTACAGCCGGTAGCTTTTCTGTGCCTTCATAAAAAAGGGTTTGTTTACAGCACTCATTGGACTGACCAGCACACAGTAAAATGGGAAAGTCCAAGGAACTCAGTGCAGATCTCAGAAAGAGGATCGCAGATATACACAACTCTGGAATGTCTGTTGGAGCCATTTCTAAACAACTGCAAATTCCAAGATCAGTTCAAACAATCGTATCGAAGTTATTGTGAGGTGTAGTCACTTTGCCAAGCCACTTTGCTTCAAGAAAATCCAAAATGTCAGTCTCAGCTGAAAGGAAACTGGTTTGGATGGTCAAGAACAACCTGGGAACCACCATGGCACAGCCTTGCCATAAACTGGAAGCTGATGGATCACTGTCTACACTGTAAAACCCGATAAGGTCACTGAGCTCAAAAATTTTATTGAAACTGATTACGTAAAATTTTTTGAGGTAAGTAACTTAAAATTTTTAAGGTAAGATTTCTTAAAAATTACAATTAAGTGTAACTATAGTGTAATTTTTAAGAAATCTTACCTTAAAAATTTTAAGTTACTTACCTCAAAAAATTTTACGTAATCGGTTTCAATAAAATTTTTGAGCTCAGTGACCTTATCGGGTTTTACAGTGTACAGTTCAGATCACCATGGACTAAGAGGCTGCTATCCAAGAAATAACCCCCTGCTCCAAAATTGACACCTTTAAGCTTAACTAAAGTTTGAAGCTGACCACACGGACAAAGAAAAAGCCTTCTGGAGGAAAGCTGTATGGTCAGATGAGACAAAGATTGAGCTGTTTGGCCACAATGACCACCATGTACAGAGGGACACTGTACCAGCTGGTGATGGTGGTAGGATCATCATGCTCTGGGGCTGTTTTGCTGCCAGTGGAACTGGTTCATTGCACAAAGTGGATGGAATAATGATGAAGGAGGACTACCTCAGAATTTTTCAGCATAAACCATCAGAAACTTGAACACGACTTGGGAGTTACAACAGGACAATGAACCCAAACACACATCAGAGCTGGTTGCGGAGGATAAAGCAGGCTAGCATTAAGCTTAAAACAAGTCCTGACTTCAATCCTATTGAAAATATATGGACCATGCTTATAAGTCAAGTCCATGCCAAGAAAAAAAAAAATTAATTGAACTCTAGCTATTCTACCATGAAGAGTCATGAAATATCCAACCAGAATTCTGCCAGAAGCTTGTTCATGGTAAACACAAATGAAGGTGAATCTTGTGAAGAGACATTTTACCCAAATATTAGGTGTGCTGTATGTATATTTTTGACCCTGTATGTATAATTTTGACCCTGTGTTGATTTCAGAAAACCCAAAGAAAATTAAAACGTGTGCACCAAATTCTAGTGTTTCTTTTTTTTAAGATGTATGCTGTACAATCATTCTGCCACAGAAAAAGAACAGTTCAAAGAAATTACTGAAAGCCCAAATATTGCCATGACATTCATATCCAAGATGACATTCATGTCACTGTATGTAAACTTCTGACCAAAACTGTACATCTAAATACAATTTACTGCTGTCATTTTGCAGTCAGCACTGGCCACATATGTAATATATATGACTATGAAAGTGCCTGGATTGATTAATTTTTTCCTCTGCATTGGTTCTTTGCTGTGTAAAATCCAGCCTGAATAAATGAATGTCAGTAAGGAGGGGTCAGTAGACAGATAAGAAAAATAAGCTGGCATATAGCATGCATGAACCAGACAGGCAACTGAATTCCAGCTAGGATGAAAGCCCAGACATCACATGATCTCTCAGTTCCCAATGACTGACACACACACACACACACACACACACACACACACACACACACACACACGCACGCACGCACGCAGAATGCTAATGCGTGATTCAGTTGTACAGACACATAACTACTGTTTGTGCATGAAATTATTTTAGCTGTAAGTTACTGCTGTATACCTTTACAGTAGTTACTGTTAACACTATATGTCATGGGAAAATATGTAGGATTAAGAGTATTTGAGTAAATACTCAAAGCTACATACACATACACTACGTATTTACGAGAAATATACTCTCCTTGCACACCAGGGGCAGATCCAGGAAAATGAGAAGGGGGGCGTCAACCCAGTAAGGCTGGGGTTCAGGGGACCACCAGAGGAAGGCACGTACTGTAGTACACTGACCACAAAATACCTAATATCAATAAATTATTACTGTTTTAGCAACTGCTATCTGAGCTCCTGCTCAGGACATTCAGTGTACATATAAGACCATGAATATACCCAGGTAAACCGAGGGAATGTAAGGGGCCACTTAAGACAGAGCTTAATACCAAGATAACTATAAACAAAGACTGCAAGAGGTGCATATCTATAATATAAAGTCAGTAAAGACAATCTGAGCTCCTGAGTCTAATAGACTGAGATAACTATACAAGGATTGTATGAGTTGCAGGAGAACAAGTCATATAATAAATCTTAGTTCCCAAGACTCAGGGGATTTCAAGCAGATTTTCTTCAGAGCCGTAGCAAAAATCAACATCTCTCACAGACCTATCTAGCCGTTGTCGCAAAAATCAAAGTGAGGCTCATCCTCAAAAAGGCACGTGTCCCATGTACATACACAGGGTATAGTGAGTACAGGAATACCCTATTATTGAATACGAGCAGTAGCTGGACAGCCGACCCCTGTGTGTATGCAGTAAGCCTGCTGCAGCATCTTATCATTGTAGCTTGTGAGCATGCGTGTTAACGATACCATAAACATAACAGGATAATAAATAGGCCCTTCATCCTTCATCACTGACCTTGGCATAATGGTCTCCAATGATATGTCCTGGTCAAAGCCCATAGAAGTCACTGTTTCTAAAGCAAACAAAATTCTTGGTCTCCTCAAGAGAGTCTGGTGGGACGTACGAGACTCCAGCACCAGAAAGCTGCTATACTGTGCACTGGTGCGACCGAAGCTGGAATATGGTAGTAGTTTGTGGTCACCTTACACTACTAAGCATCGAGCCCTCTTAGAGAACGTCCAGCGAAGAGCAACTAAATTCGTATTGAACTATCCCCAAAACATGACATATAGAGAGAGACTAATTAAACTTAATTTACTTAATTTACTGAATATCGTAGAGAAAGATCAGATTTACTTCTATTTTTCAAATCCAGAAATGGCCTTATATCTACTGATATTAGAAACCACCTGCGTACTTTTGAACCATATCATCGTACACGTAATTATGACCTTAATAATTATAATTTTATTTGCGAACATAATCAGGATTACTATAGGAAATCATACTTTGTCAGGACTGCTGAATTGTGGAACTTATTGCCATCTAGTAAGGAAATTAACCTATTTACTACTTTTAAGACGAATTTAATTAATATTTATTTGTCTAAGCGAGGAACTTATAGTCCTCCAGGTTAGATATTAATTTAGCTTGATATAGATTTTACTCCTTTGCCATACTCTTATTTACTTGTATGTATTTTTAGAGTATATTCTTAATGTATGTAGTATTGTAGAGGGTTAGATTGCAATTGGGATGCAAGTTTTGTTTCTTTCCCACGTCACACCCCATTTTAGATTGAATTATCTGTTTTAAATCAGTAATTGTTCCTCTTTTATTTGTATTGTAATGCATTTTTTGTGACGAATTTATTAAAATCTATTAAAATCTAAGATGGCACACACCCTTTACATGTAGTCTGCAGTGCAGTCCGGGAATACACTATGTTATTATGTCGATGCACGAAGTTCCCGCGCCCTGTTAAAATCCAACAGGACTCACCCGGCTTGCTTTTCACTGCATTCGTGTCACGAGTGAAAAAACCTAAGCTAAGACCTACTATTAAATATAAATTAATACCATAAACTCTTCAGTTCAATCCACATAACGATTTATTTTATTTATTTTTTAAAACCTTATTAATTAAAAAACGGCAGGCATATCTCGGTATCTGCAATCAAGTCACAATTCCAAGTAGCCGTGTACTAAAACTTTTTTTTTTTGGACGGGATACAGCACACTGTCCTACCAATACGTTTCATGTTAAAATGCATTAGCTAGATTTTATCAGGATGGGCATTTATTCTCGAGCTGTTTACTTCAGAAGGGAACTTGTAAATCATTTCAGTCAGTTAGCTAGGCTGAATAATAATTTTAAGCTCTTTACCTACAAAGTAATCACATTAACTAATGTTTTTGTAAGTTTGCAAGCTCAGCCAGTGTGTGAAATAGATTTTGGTTTTGGGGGGGGGGGGGGGGGGGGGTGTCAGTGTCAGTGACCCTGGTCACCCAAAACTTAGATAATGAACTTTATGGGAATCAGTTGTTGTTATACCGTAATAATATGTTATACCATAATAATAAGGTAAACACAACAGCGACGAGGCAAACTAAAATAAAACGCTGTCTGACTGGCGCGCAAGAGACTACTTAGGCTACATCCACACGACAACGAGATTTTTTTTTTAGCGGGTAAAAAAAAATATCGCGTCCACATGGACAACGGATCAGTAAAATAGCAGGTACATATGGCAACGCAACGCTTGCTGAAAACGATGCAATACACATGCCACACCTCTACGTGCGCTGTAAGACGGTCCCATCGGAGACACCAGAACAATAGAAGAAGTAGGACGCATGCGCATAAACCCCTTCTTCTACCCGGCGTGATGACTTGTTCTAGTCATGTGGTTGTGACATCATCGTAAACAAATCCGTTCTACTCATCCAGACGACTTCGCAACGGCGCCATTGCCAGATTTTTCCACTCTGGAAACCGTTCTCAAAAAATATCGTTTTGGGGCACCCAAAACGCCGGTGCCGTGTGGACGCCAGGCCGAAACGATAAAAAATTTTATCGGATTCACCTGAATCCGTTGCCGTGTGGACAGGGCCTTAGTAACGCGACGTCACACAACAGTGTACAGACCCAAATAAGGGTATAGCTTTGACTCATGTGGGGGTTCAATAAACGTACAGACCCGAATAAGTGCGTATAGCTCAGGTTTTTTTTTTGAAAAAGAATAATTGTACATATACGATTATTTGGAACACGAGAGTATACACATAAAAATTTGATGAAGTTATTGAAGTACATGTAAAAGATGTAATAAACTTACCAGTGATTGTTTGCAACACCAGTGAAAGCACATGTACACTGTATGCAGATGCAGGACAGAGGAGGATGAGTGACCTGAGTGGCCACTGTGGCCTAATTAATTAGGGAATATCCGAAAAGGGATGTACCAGTTTAGGTTTAGGGAAGGGGACAATGGGTTATGGCTATTATAGTACATTATAAAACTTATGCATAATGCATTTATTATATAGGCTCATGCACAGGTTTTAGAGGGGTCTTTCTGGGACCCACCCTGGTCTTTTAAAATACATCTTTTGAGGGGGCTTGTTTAGCTTTTGGGAGGGTCAGCCCCCCCATTTCGCACACTGACTTAGCTGATTACTTACTGTTACTGAAATTTTTGTTAGGTAGCTAGTTATCTTTAAGGGGGGGGGATTATTATGCAGTCCTGCTACTTCACTCAATACCACCTACCCCCACCCCAAAAAAACGAAGAAAAAACCCCCAAACACCTAAGCTAATGGCAGATCTCAAGACCATTGTGTGTCCTCTCACTTGCCTCAATTACAGGGTTTTGTCAAATGTATTGTTTTTCTTACAAATTAGTACAAGATAGTAAATCTCATTATTTAAAACAAAAGGGCACGTGTGTAGACTTGTGCAATAATCAAATAATAAAGTGTACATAAAATAAGAAACAGCAGTTTTGAGAAACGTAGACACTTTTGGTGGCAGTAAACTATATTTACAGTAGCATACGGTATTATAATAATAATAATAATTACAGTAATGCTTATTATGATTTAACTGGTCATTTTCTTCATGTGAATGAATTAGCAGTATACAGTATTTTACTGGCAAGTGTGTTGCTAGTTTTTTATTGTACAACTTACAGTAATATTGTTAATCATTAACATAATTTATAATATACAGTATTGGAAGTGTTCTCATATTTAACACAAGAAACCTAAAAAATGTGTAAATATGCCTGCTGATTTATGATTTTATTTTACATTGCTTGAATCCTACAATATTCTCGCTTTGTAACTCTGGAAGTGAAAAACACCCAGTGATGTAGATTTTTGACATCTGTTGTGCATTGTGCTAACTGTCTGCTTTACTGTAACACTGCACCACAGCTTTTTAGCCATCATCTTGTTTTCATCATCGGTCAGCCGCATTAACTCCAGACGACTTCCGAGGGAATTTGACCAAATTTTCATCAGCAACTCAGAGGACTTGCGGATTAGTCCTGGATTCTTCAGAAAGGCATGGGATTATCTAGCGGGATAGACTGGAGTCTGAGAGGCACTAAGACAGGAATTCTACGCCTTAAAAGCCCGGAGAGAGACTGGAAGCCAGTAGGGATACAAGGGCCAAAGCCGACAGCAGATGACAGCCTAATACGAAGGGGGCAACATTCCAAAACACATGTTCGTCTCAGTGTAGGGCATGAGAATAAAGCAGAGGAAACTCCTTTGAGTGATGTCACTCAGGCGCTCTTTGAAATGATCTGGAATCTGTGTGATGGTACTGTATTATATTTGGGGTGTGAAGCCTGGAAAGGAGATAATATTTCCTCCAAGCATAGCCTAGAGGCAAGGCGCTAAACACACAGTAGTGATCTGATAAAAAGTGGGCAAAGGCAGATAGACTTCTTGATGATATAAAGTGTTTGATATGAAGTTGTGCATTTTAGCCAAGATGAAAATAAAGTGAAAGCTCATTTCACGTCTTCTTAAACAGTATAAATGGCAGTCCACTTGCTAGCACCTGATATCCATAGACAAAAGACAGACCACAATCCCGCCACTGAGATTGTTGCATGATAGCGTGGCCCAGTGAGAAAACAACACCGGACAACCCACAGTGTTATCCATATAAACATGACACAAAAACATCCAGAGCCCAGACACACTTTCTGCCAAAGATTTGGGTTGAGCGCTACATGTCATACCCATTGTTTGCCCAGCAGAGCTCATTTTCATGGATTCGTGACTATGAATACAGGCTATTACTAAATAATACTTGTCTGAGATGGTGTCAAAACCAGTTTGGTGTTATTTATTCGTTCATTGTGTATGCTGTTAATATTTCATTAGACCCTGGTGCCTTCGACGCAGCTCTCCAGGAAGCAGTTTTCTGTTGACTGCCTCCATTGAGCTGTGACTGACAGTTGAAATGTATTCATTTCATCTGGAGTTGTAAATATTAATGGTGTCAGCTCCATCTGCTAACTTCTACCTGAGACAAAGGCCTCGGTGTTAACCCCGACAAGCTCTTTTATGCGACATTGTGACACTCGGTCCAGAGCTGGCTGTGTGGTGTCAACATCGCACATCCACACTGCTCGCTGCTCCTTTTGTACGCCTGACAACGGAATGTGAACGCGTCAGTCATACGCAGCACTGCTGGGGGAGAGAACTGGCAACGAGTGAATGGCAACAGCAGATAATATGACACTGACAAAGAGGCCGGTCTTTCAGCATTATGCAGAGGGACAGCGTGGTGCGATTCGATTGAGCTCCTGTAATCAGTGCTTCCCAGCAGGAACGCGGTGAGACAGACGACGTGGACATACAGGTGCTGAACAAAACTACAGAACGAATCTGATGTGCAATTGTACAGGACGTGATGTGTCATGTAGAAACTGTCTGCCAGAAAAGCCATTTAGTGCAAAAAAAAAGAAGAAGAAGAATGATAAAAATCTCTCTGCTGTTTGCACTGAAAAAAAATAACGCATGTAGAATGGAGGCCTAAATCATGTAATCTTATATATTCAGCTGAGTGAAAAAGGTTTGGATCCCCCATAGTGAGGGATATATGATTTATGTGACCCTGCTCCTGGTCAGGGGTCACAGTGTATCCAAGGCCTGTTCTGGGAGTATTGGGCACGAGGTGGGAATATACCCTGCTTTGGAAGCCAGAGGGAAAAGGAAATCAGAGAACCTGAAGGAAACCCACACCGACATGCAAAACTCTGCCAAGAATTATAATTTTGGAGCCCTGCCTGAAAGCACAGGGAAGTCTCGTGTGCTCATGAGATCTCAAAATGCACTTAAATAACTTAGTGAGAGGTGAGTGTGTGTGCTAGATTTTAACATTAAAACAAGCTGCAGTTAATCCCATACTATGGATTATTATTATTATTACATTGCTCACAGTCATTCCTGTATATACTTCATGTACATAATTGTATCTAACAGCATATTTGTAGTTTGTGAGCGCTCTATAGATAGTTTTCACTGACGCCACGGCATTCCGGGGAACGCCCTCCAGCCGCCATCTTTTGGGGCAAACAAAACGGACCATCGCCATTACCGGCTACGTTATCTCGGACGAATTTATGAAGTTATATAGTCAGTTTTCTAAAATAAAGATCAATGTCGGCAAAATCAAGCAAACAGAAGTATATAGATACATTAGACGACATCTCACGACAACGGTATGCAGCCAAACTGGCCTTGATTGGGGGAATTGACCCCTACGAAGTGGACAAAGATGCATTTTCAAGTGACTATGCAGGGCTGCCAAAGCTTGAAACTGCCAAAGCCTGCTCCAAAGCCTGAAACTGACTTCATCAAACTTTAAAGGCTGTCTGATATATACAACTTTATATATTCACAGCGCGCCTTTTGGCGGATGCCGCCTTTTTCACGGCTGAATCGCGCAGATCCGATTTTTTTTGGGGGGGGCGTTGGAGTGTCTGATTATAATTTCAAAGTAAATTCTGTATTAAAATTACTAAATAAGCAAATCCGTTACAGTCCATGAAACAGGAAGTATAAGGATGAGAAAAAAACAGTTTAAATCGCAAAGCTGAACACATTTGCGCAGTCCTGCACACCGCTCGGGCTGCGCAAATGTGCGCAGCTTTGCGATTTAAACTGTTTTTTTCTCATCCTTATCCTTCCTGTTTCATGGACTGTAACGGATTTGCTTATTTAGTAATTTTAATACAGAATTTACTTTGAAATTATAATCAGACACTCCAACGCCCCCCCCCCCCCCAAAAAAAATCGGATCTGTGCGATTCAGCCGGCATCCGCCAAAAGGCGCGCTGTTTGCATCCCAAACACAAATCAAATCATACAGAATAGACCTAAAATGTTTTTCAAAAATGACCCTTGCGTGAGTGAAGTGACAAGTTTCAAATAGAAACGTGGCAAACGAGCGATATTAAGTGTACATTACAATGTAAACGTACACTCAGCGGTTCCAGTTAGGCATTCTCCAGAGATTGTTCACATGATGTTTTGGTTTCCAAAAACAAACTTAAACACAATTGATTGTTTATTTAAACAACTTACCACTTATAAAATGATCGGAGCAGACTTTGCTGTGTTTGGAAAGCTGATAATCCTTGCGGTTGATTCTTGCAAGCCATAGATTTCTCCTTTGTATGCTGAGTTTCTTTGTTTGCTCGCCTTCGTGCTCCCGTACAGTGGGAATTCAATAAAAGCTCCGCTTGACTTCATCATTTGACCTATTACGACAGCCGTGAATACAACAGGTGTGCACCATTGCTAGCTTTAAATAGCCTGCTTGGGTTCTTTTGAAGACTTTGTACTTGCATGTTACAATGTGTGCTCAGTGACCCGTACGGTAAGCTTGACCTGCAAGATGGCTGCCACTAGGGAATCCCCGACTCTGTGACGTCATGTGAAAACTATCTATAGGCTTTGCGTGATTTTGTATTGTTGTGTGAGTGGGAGGAAAATGATTTGCAAAAAAAATCACTCAAAGTGACTTAAAGCTAGACGGCCTTTCGAGTTCATAAAATTGGTGAAATTTAGTTTCCTCTGAAATTTGGTCATTGTGATGCATGTTTATTTCTGTAATATCTCACAAAATATCAGGCCATTCTGTAGCTGGGAAGTTATTTAATTTGAGGAGATTCCCGAGCAAATAATGTGCATGAAATCGCTCACTTCACGCAGTCAAGCAGACAGAGGAAGTCCGTGTGCACATGCGCAGGTTTACCTGTTTCTTCTTCTTTTGGGTTTTACAGCAGCTGGCATTCACAGTGTTGCATTACTGCCATCTACAGGATTACCTTGACCGTGCTCTGAGAGTTCCATCATTCTGTCACTAAACGAACAGCTGATCACACCGAGGTGCTCGCTGACCGCCGATATTTATTAGTTTGGCCCTGCGTTTCCTTTCCTTCGCAACATAACGTCTTTTCTTATCGCTTTCTGTTACTGTAGTTGCTCTTTCACATTTCATTCACACACTCATATCCTCCATTTCCCTTTCCTGTTTCAAATTTGTATCCTACAATGCCTTGCGCAAACGGGGAAAGTCCACCACATGATGCATGATGTAGTATCTGGTATTGCATCATGGTAAAGCAGGAAAAAATAGCGGAGAATTTAGGGCCACGTGACCCTAAATTCGTTAATTGTTCTATTTTAAAAAACTAATAAAATTGGAAGTCTGTGATTCGAATTCAGTAGCTTGCGGTCCACTAAACAAAAATAATTGGGTGTCAAGGAAATTTCTTTTTATGACCTAAACTTGAACAATCTGAAAGGCAGTCTAGCTTTAATCACATGCATATATGTTATTTACCAGCTGGGGGGGTCTGTAAAGTGAAATACCGTGACCGAGGTCTTGAAAGTACTGACCGAGGCCCTCTGGGCCGAGGTCAGTATTCAAGGCCAAGGTCACGGTATTTCACCATATGGACCAACCTTAAGCTAGTAAATAATATATTTATTTTTTTCTTTACCAAATTCTAACAGAAAACGAGAGCGCCCGAAAGGGAAAACCGAGGTGAGCCGAGCCGCCATTTTGAATCCTCATTCATGGCTGTAATGCAAATTGCTTCCTCCTCAGTATACAAGTGCACTTCCATGGCAGGAAAAAAACTACATTTTGCCGCCTATGTAGTCCCCTATTTATACAAATAGGAGTCATTCAGGATTCAGCCATGTTTTTGCTCGGTGTTAGCAAGTTACAGGTTTTTAGCTTTCTCCTGAAATGTTTTCTTTTATTTCTTCTTCCTCAGGGTAGTAAAACTCGCTTTCGCTGTGAAGACTGTCGTTATCACTATCCATGATGTAAAGTTAATGCTATTCTCCTGAGAAATGCTGGTAAAAATTTATAAGATTTTTGATAATCTTTTAAATAAATCTTATAAAAAAAGATAAATGTTGACAAAAAAATGCTACTATGTTTGTTGTTGTTGTGAACGAGCGAGTCGCCAGAGGTCCGTAACCAGGGTCCGTAACTGGGGTCCGTATCGTAGGATATGGACCCGCTCGCCAGCCAATCAGAGCGCAGGATTTGGACCGCGAAAAAAATAAATATATGTTATTTACCAGCTGGGAGGTCCGTATCGTGAAATACCGTGACCGAGATCTTGAAAGTACTAACGAGGCCCTCTGGGCCGAGATCAGTATTCATGGCCGAGGTCACAGTATTTCACCATACGGATCGACCTTAAGCTGTTAAATAATATATTTATTTTTTTCTTTACCAAATTCTAACAGAAAATGAGAGCGCCCGAAAGGGAAAGCCGAGTCGAGGCGAGCCGCCATTTTGAATCCTCATTCACGGCTGTAATACAAATTGTTTCCTCCTCGGTATACAAGTGCACTTCCATGGCAGGAAAAAAACTACATTTTGCTGCCTATGTAGTCCCCTATTTATACAAAATTGAGTCATTCAGGATTTAGCCATGTTTTTGCTTGGCGTTATCAAGTTACAGGTTTTTAGCTTTCTCCTGAAATGTTTTCTTTTATTTCTTCTTCCTCAGGGTAGTAAAACTCGTTTTCGCTGTGAAGACAGTCGTTATCATTATCCATGATGTAAAATTAATGCTATTATGCTGAGAAATGCTGGCAAAAATGTATAAGATTTTTGATAAAAATCTTATAAATAAATCTTATAAAAAAGATAAATGTTGACAAAAAATGCTACTATGTTTGTTGTTGTTGTGAACGAGTGAGTTGCCAGAGGTCCGTAACTGGGGTCCATACCGTAGGATACGGACCCGCTCGCCAGCCAATCAGAGTGCAGGATTTGATGGAAACTAGACCGCAAAAAAAATAATATGGATTATTACGTATTATTATTATTATTATTATTATTATTACATTGCTCACAGTCATTCCGTTATATACTTCATGTAATCAAATCTAACAGAATATTTGCAGTTTGTGACAGATCTACAGGCTTTGCGTTATTTTGTATAGTTGTGTGAGTGGGAGGAAAATGATTTGCAAAAAAATCACTCAACGTAACTTAACATGAACAGAACATGGGACACAGAGTAACAAATATACAGCAGAATCAGCAGCATGCATATGAGCACTTCAGTGACAGAATATTCACTTGTGTGAAAAGTTTGGTAATGAACTGAGCTGAGAGATTACCACTTGAATAAGAGTGATGTTCAGTGTCATTTCACAGCTGCAGCACTGCAGAGGCCTCCTCATGAGCTCCATTTCCTCTCAAGCCCCCACATGAGCTTTTCTGCCACTCATTTGAGCAGGTGTGTCTGCGTGGGAGTTCTGATAATGGGTTGCAGGCCATTCTGAACACCTCCGAGTCGGTCATTTGGCCACATTTATGTAAGCTGAAGCTGCTTGGCTTTTCTAAATACTGGCTTACGTTATATTTTAACTTTAAAGACGTATCAAGTGGCAGGTTATATTTAGAAAGACATTTTGAATTCAATCCAGTACAGATACAAGGCCCAACAAAGGAGTCCTCATGCTTGTCTTTCTTTTGTCAGAGGCAGTTTTTCTTTGCTGATGACTGAGAGAATAAGGAGAGGCGTGAGGAGGAGAGGCACTGACAGTCTCTGCTCATCGGACATTGTCTGCCTGTTGGAGACTGACGGACGAAGCCTAGACTCCTGACGGGCCTTTGATCAATGAGTGCCTCATCGATGACAACAGGACACCTGCTTCTCATCAAAGAGAAGAAGGCCTGCTAGAGGCAGCATGGACAGCCAGCCCTCAGCATAGATTAACCCTTATGCCCCCAGAATTTATCTTGCTGTAGATTTCCAGCCTCCTTGGACAATGAAAGGATTACATTCAGTTCATACACAGCTGACATGCAAAGCACCGTTAATATACAGTTGTGATATAACCAAATAAGAATACATTTTCTGGAATGAACAGCTCTATCCTTTGTTCTAAACAAAAAGCAAGTGGAAGGTTTTTTTTTTCATGTGGACGAGTGATCAGATATGAAGCTTTTAGGCACATACAAGTCGTCAGATATGAAGCTTGCTGGACAATGAAAGACTACAATCATTGCTCAAATTGGTATAATCATTGCTCTACTGGGAAACAGAACCAAATTATTATTATTATTATTATTTAGAAAATGTTGCAGACAGGTACAAACAAAAAATAATAACTGTGTGGGATTTGAAGTGGGATCTGAATAGAATAGACTTTAACGCTACGTTCACACTGCAAGGCTTAATGCTCAATTCCGATTTTTTTGTGAAATCCGATTTTTTTGTGAGGTCGTTCACATTAACAAATATATGCGACTTGTATGTGATCCTCAGTATGAACGAAAAGCGACCTAAAAGTGTTCCGCATGCACACTGCAGGATACGACGACGTCACACGCAGTGAGCATGGCCAGTGTTTACGGAAGTAAAACCGCCCGGTTGCGGTATGACTCATCCAATCTAGCTTGAATAGCTGCATCCCCCCAAATGGAAATCAGCTCCCTAACCTCTGCGTCCTTCCATTGAGAAGATTCAGAACCTTCACAGCCCGAAGCGTCCCTCGCACTGATGTCATGCGCAGGGGCGCAGATACGTTTTTTGAACTGGGGGGGACAAAAAACTGGGGGGGGGACAAAGCTGCCAGCAAACCAACCCCAACCCCGATATGCCTGTCAAACTTGTTGTTAGTAACCATAGCAACCAAGCTCGAGCTCGCAACCTGTGCAGTCTGCGCAGCTCAACCAACCGAATATCAGTCTTTGTTTTGTTTTATGTGAGTTGTTGCAACTATGTATACACTGCTGTGCACCTCAATAAACCGAATGGTAATTAGTCTTTTGATTTTTCCGTGAGGTTTGCCTTATGCAAAGAAAGACAGCATAGACGTTTTTTCCTCCCTATAAGTGGGGGGGACCGAACGAGGTGAATTTAAATATGACTCGTCCCACCCTCTATCTGCGCCCGTGATTATGCGCCATGTTGTTGTAACTTTTTTGAGAGACCCGCCGCCTACTTCAGCGCAGAATAGTGACGTTTGTGGCTTGCTGATGACGTGTAAGTCGGATGAATGCGACCTGGCGGTTCAGACTGAAGTCGCATATGAAAAGAGCGGATAGGAATCGGAATTAGCACCACATATCCAAACGGCCTGGGTCGGATTTGAAAAAATCGGATCTGTGTCGTTCAAATTGTCAATAAAAGATCGGATACAGGTCACATATGGGCGAAAAGATCGGATTTGAGTCACTTCAGCCTGCAGTGTGAACGTAGCCTTACTGTCATTGCACAGTGAGGTACAACAAAATTGTGGGAGCACGACTCAACAGGGATTTTGTGGTGGAAAAAACCTTTCCAGCAATGCCCGCTCCAGCACGTCGGCTTTAAATCCAAGATACAGAGACAAATATTTGGAGCTTTCAAGAGATACAGATAGTGCCATTGAATTAAAGGTAGAAAAATAATTATTACAGAAATACAAGCTTGCATCTGTACAATGAGGAAGAGAAATTCATCCATCCATTATCTGTAGCCGCTTTATCCTGTTCTACAGGGTCGCAGGCAAGCTAGAGCCTATCCCAGCTGACTATGGGCAAGAGGCGGGGTACACCCTGGACAAGTCGCCAGGTTATCACAGGGCTGACACAGAGACAAACAACTATTCATACTCATATTCACACCTACAGTCAATTTAGAGTCACCAGTTAACCTAACCTGCATGTCTTTGGACTGTGGGGGAAACCGGAGCACCCGGAGGAAACCCACGCGGACACGGGGAGAACATGCAAACTCCGCACAGAAAGGCCCTCGCCAGGCACTGGGCTCAAACCCAGGACCTTTTTGCTGTGAGGCGACAGCACTAACCACTACACCACCATGCCACCCAAGGAAGAGAAATTATGAATTCTAAAATTTGATCTTGCCCTTATCATGACAGCGTAATGTCTTTGGACACAAAGCAAAGGTCAGCTCAAAAGTAGTTGTTTGCTTGAATGCGCAGACAAACGTGGAAGTGGAAAGTCCTGATAACACAAGAAATTGAATAAAAGATCATGTGAAACAGTAAACCACAATCTGAATACATACAGTTGTGGTCAGAAGTTTACATACAGTGACATGAATGTCATCTTGGATATGAATGTCATGGCAATATTTAGGCTTTCAGTAATTACTTTGAACTGTTCTTTTTCTGTGGCAGAATAATTGTACAGCATACATCTTTACTTTAAAAAAAACACTAGAATTTGGTGCATAAGTTTTAATTTTCTTTGGGTTTTCTGAAATCAACACAGGGTCAAAATTATACATACAGAGTCAAAAATATACATACAGCACACCTAATATTTGGGTAAAATGTCTCTTCGCAAGATTCACCTTGACCAAACATTTGTGTTTACCATGAACAAGCTTCTGGCAAAATTCTGGTTGGATATTTCATGACTCTTCATGGTAGAATTGGCAGAGTTCAATTAAATTTGTTTTGTTTCTTGGCATGGACTCGACTTATAAGCACGGTCCATAAATTTTCAATGGAGTTGAAGTCAGGACTTATTTTAAGCTTAATGTTAGCCTGCTTTATCCTCCACAACCAGCTCTGAGACATGTTTGGGTTCATTGTCCTGTTGTAAGTCCCAAGTCGTGTTCAAGTTTCTGATGGTTTATGCTGAAGAATTCTGAGGTAGTCCTCCTTCTTCATTATTCCATCCACTTTGTGCAATGAACCAGTTCCACTGGCAGCAAAACAGCCCCAGAGCATGATGATCCTACAGTGGTGCTTGAAAGTTTGTGAACCCTTTAGAATTTTCTATATTTCTGCATAATTATGACCTAAAACATCATCAGATTTTCACACAAGTCCTAAAAGTAGTTAAAGAGAACCCAGTTAAACAAATGAGATAAAAATATCATACTTGGTCATTTATTTATTGAGGAAAATGATCCAATATTACATTTCTGTGAGTGGCCAAAGTATGTGAACTTTTGCTTTCAGTATCTGGTGTGACCCTCTCGTGCAGCAATAACTGCAACTAAACGTTTCCGGTAACTGTTGATCAGTCCTGCACACCGGCTTGGAGGAATTTTAGCCCATTCCTCCGTACAGAACAGCTTCAACTCTGGGATGTTGGTGGGTTTCCTCACATGAACTGCTTGCTTCAGGTCCTTCCACAGCATTTCGATTGGATTAAGGTCTGGACTTTGACTTGGCCATTCCAGAACATTAACTTTAATCTTATTTAACCATTCTTTGGTAGAACGACTTGTGTGCTTAGGGTCGTTGTCTTGCCGCATGACCCACCTTCTCTTGAGATTCAGTTCATGGACAGATGTCCTGACATTTTCCTTTAGAATTCACTGGTATAATTCAAAATTCATTGTTCCATCAATGATGGCAAGCCGTCCTGGCCCAGATGCAGCAAAACAGGCCCAAACTATGATACTACCACCACCATGTTTAACAGATGGGATAAGGTTCTTATGCTGGAATGCAGTGTTTTCCTGTCTCCAAACATTACGCTTCTCATTTAAACCAAAAAGTTCTATTTTGGTCTCATCCGTCCACAAAACATTTTTCCAATAGCCTTCTGGCTTGTCCATGTGATCTTTAGCACACTGCAGATGAGCAGCAATGTTCTTTTTGGAGAGCAGTGGCTTTCTCTTTGCAACCCTGACATGCACACCATTATTGTTCAGTGTTCTCCTGATGGTGGACTCATGAACATTAACATTAGCCAATGTGAGAGAGGCCTTCAGTTGCTTAGAAGTTACCCTGGGGTCCTTTGTGACCTCGCCAACTATTACATGCCTTGCTCTTGGAGTGATCTTTGTTGGTCGACCACTCCTGGGGAGGGTAAAAATGGTCTTGAATTTCCTCCATTTGTACACAATCTGTTTGCCTGTGGATTGGTGGAGTCCAAACTCTTTAGAGATGGTTTTGTAACCTTTTCCAGCCTGATGAGCATCAGCAACGCTTTTTCTGAGGTCCTCAGAAATCTCCTTTGCTCATGCCATGATACACTTCCACAAACGTGTTGTGAAGATCAGACTTTGATAGATCCCTGTTCTTTAAATAAAACAGGGTGCCCACTCACACCTGATTGTCATCCCATTGATTGAAAACACCTGACTCTAATTTCACCTTCAAATTAGCTGCTAATCCTAGAGGTTCACATACTTTTGCCACTCACAGATATGTAATATTGGATCATTTTCCTCAATAAATAAATGACCAAGTATAATATTTTTGTCTCATTTGTTTAACTGGGTTCTCTTTATTTACTTTTAGGACTTGTGTGAAAATCTGATGATGTTTTAGGTCTTATTTATGCAGAAATATAGAAAATTCTAAAGGGCTCACAAACTTTCAAGCACCACTGTACGTACCACCACCACCAGTTGGTACAGTGTCCCTCTGTACATGGTGGTCATTGTGGCCAAACAACTCAATCTTTGTCTCATCTGATGGTACAACTTTCCTCCAGAAGGCTTTTTGTAAACCTTTGGTAAAGGTTTTTATGTAAACTTCTGATATAGTTTTACTGTATGTAAACTTTTGATATAGCAAGCATAATCAATAACTTTAAAGGGTAATGACAGTCTTAGCATGCAAATGAAATAGCAAGGACAAGTTCACATTGATCATGTTCACATGACATCATCAATGTCAATCCTATTGTCATTTATTAACCAATTTACATTCAACATTAATTTTCTATACTGCTTATCTATTGCGGGTCATGGGTGAGCTGGAGCCAATCCAGGCCGAGAGGTGGGGTCAACCCTGGACTAACACAGGGCAATACACAGCCATTCACACTCACGTTCACACCTATGGGCAATTTAGAGTAGCCAGTTGACTGAGGCCCTGTCCACACGGCAACGGATTCAGGTGAATCCGATACAATTGTTTATCGTTTCGGCCTGGCGTCCACACGGCACCGGCGTTTTGGGTGCCCCAAAACGCAATCTTTTGAGAATGGGTTTCAGAGTGGAAAGATCTGGCAACGTTGCCGTTGCGAAGTCGTCTGGATGAGTAGAACAGATTTGTTTATGATGACGTCACAACCACATGACTGTGAGTGCTTCACGCCGGGTAGAAGTGTAACGAACTCGATGCGAGTTGTCAACAAATCCTATAACTTGGTTCATGAAACGCGCTTACAAAATATTTTCACTGTGAATATTTATTGTGTAATGGTGCAGAGAGAGAGAGAGAGAGAGAATAACCCTTAGGGCAGAGTCAATCCCGCCAGCAAAAATAGAGAAAAACGGAGCGATCTCACCTCTTCAGATGTTGGTTTAAGTCCTACAATACATTCCTCAAAAAGGGCGTAGAAGAACAAATTAATCCATCAACGTGTAGCATTCAATTTATTCTGGACCATTAAAGACGCCGCCTTCCGCGTAGAATCATACGTCATCCTCGCCGCCATATTGGATAGGTCAAAGCGGAGAATAAAGATGCCTCATTCATGTGCTGCGTTTAACTGTACCAACAGGTTTGCCGTCCAAACAAGATCACATGGGATTACCTTTCACAGGTGAGACTGGAAAAATACTTTTCATTGTATTTGGTCATTATAATGTAATTTTACGAACAGATTTTTCTGACTTTGTGGCTAATATGAAGTCTCGCGCATAATAGTTTATGCGCATGCGTCCTTACTTCTTCTATTGTTCTGGTGTCTCCGAAGGGACCGTCTTACAGCGCCCCTAGAGGTGTGGCATGTGTATTGCATCGTTTTCAGCAAGCGTTGCGTTGCCATATGGACCTGATATTTTACTGATCGTTGCCCATTTGGACGCGATATTTTTTTAAATAACATCTCGTTGCCGTTGTCGTGTGGATGTAGCCTGAATCTGCATGTCTTTGGACTGAAACCGGAGCACCCAGAGGAAACCCATGCAGAAGAAAACATGCAAACTCCATGAGAAAGTCCTGACTCGACCAGCAGGTTCAAACCCAGGACCTTTTGCTGTGAGGCGATAGTGTTAATTAACCACTGCACCACCGTGCTGCCTTTACATTAGACATTATTTTATAAATGTATTTCTGTGCTACAAATATGAAGTCAAGGTTTAGATCTAAGTACTAAGTTTATCATGTCTCTAACCACAAGGGCAAAAATAAAAATGCTGATGCATGACCTACTTGTCAAGACAATCAATGTCACTCACTTCCTAAAGTGTCATTACTTGTCAGGACACCAAGGTCAAGTTTCTAACTATTCCTTCCAAAATTATTGCATACAAAATTTAGACTTCTTATGACTCCTCCTCAAGGACAACATAATTAGAAGTAGATGGAAAAAGAAAATCAAATCAACCAAATCAAATATCAGGAAAATGAAATATACCTATTTCATTAGTTTATCCCCTCATTCCACTTTTATCCCCTTATTTCATTTTTTTAAAATCCATATTATTCTGCAGGGCTACAAAGAACGGAATGTAATCCAATGCAAAAGATTAATAAACACAAACATGGATCAGAGCCCTTGTTTATACATTAAAAAAAACCCAACAACATAAAAAGACAAAACCAACAAATCCTCATTAATTCAGAAATTAAAAGAAAACTCGCACCCTTTTTTCAGGAGCTTACTTTTGTTCTTGTACAGTTTAAGCTGTATCTTGGAATTAATTCCACCCACTTTGTTGGATGAGGTTATGTTTTCACGTCCATTTGTTTGTTTGTTTGTTCCCAATGTAACTCAAAAAGTAGTGAACGGATTTTGATGAGGAAAGGTGGGCCATGGGCCAAGGAACAATTTATTAGATTATGATGCAAATCTGGGCGGCACGGTGGTGTAGTGGTTAGCGCTGTCGCCTCACAGCAAGAAGGTCCTGGGTTCGAGCCCCGGGGCCGGCGAGGGCCTTTCTGTGCGGAGTTTGCATGTTCTCCCCGTGTTCGCGTGGGTTTCCTCCGGGTGCTCCGGTTTCCCCCACAGTCCAAAGACATGCAGGTTAGGTTAACTGGTGACTCTAAATTGACCGTAGGTGTGAATGTGAGTGTGAATGGTTGTCTGTGTCTATGTGTCAGCCCTGTGATGACCTGGCGACTTGTCCAGGGTGTACCCCGCCTTTCGCCCGTAGTCAGCTGGGATAGGCTCCAGCTTGCCTGCGACCCTGTAGAAGGATAAAGCGGCTAGAGATAATGAGATGAGATGAGATGATGCAAATCTGAATCTGTGGCCTGACGGAGGTATGCACTCTTCCGAGTGCCCTTCCAGTTTGTATCTGTTACCTGTCTACCTAATCATCTTTACATTTACATTAACTCATTTAGATGAGTGTTGTATCAGATTTTACACCACTGACCCACTGTACACTCACCAGCTACTTTATTAGGAACACTCATACACCTGCTGTTTTATGCAGCCAATCCCTTGACAGCAGCACAATGCATAAAATCATGCAGATACAAATGAAGAGCTTCAGTTAATGTTCAATTCAAACATCAGAATGGGAAAAATTGTGATCTCAGAGTGTGACTTTCACTGTGGCATGGGTGTTGGTGCCAGATGGACTGGTTTGAGTATTTCAGAAACTGCTGATCTCCTGGGGTTTTCACACACAACAGTCTCTAGAGTTTACACAGGATGGTATGAAAAACAAAAAACACTGAGTGAGCGACAGTTCTGTGGGTGGAAATGCCTTGTTGCGAAGAGAGGTCAGAGGAGAATGGCCAGATTGGTTCGAGCTCCTAGGAAGGATATAGTAACTCATATAATCACTCTTTACAACCGTGGTGAGCAGAAAAGCATCTCAGCATGCACCAGCAGAAGACCACACTGGGTTCCACTCCTGCCAACTAAGAACAGGAATCTTAGAATCAAGAACAAGTTCCTATTAACGTGGCCGGTGACTGCATTTTATACTGTAAATGTGCAATATATTAACTGACAACAAGAATTTTGCACATTAACATTCATTCAGGGCTGCACGGTAGTGTAGTGGTTAGCGCTGTCGCCTCACAGCAAGAAGGTCCGGGTTCGATCCCCGTGGCCGGCGAGGGCCTTTCTGTGTGGAGTTTGCATGTTCTCCCCGTGTCCGCGTGGGTTTCCTCCGGGTGCTCCGGTTTCCCCCACAGTCCAAAGACATGCAGGTTAGGTTAACTGGTGACTCTAAATTGAGTGTAGGTGTGAATGTGAGTGTGAATGGTTGTCTGTGTCTATTGCCGCTTTTCCACTACAAACACGGCTGAGTCGGGCTGAGCCGTGCCGTGTTGAGTCAAGCTGAGCGGGGCTGTTGGAGTTGCATTTCGACTACAACCGCGCTGAACCGTGCTGGCTGGAAGTGGGTGGACACATTGGGTGGAGTTAGCGAAAGTGGGTGGACGTCAGGTGATGTCGTTAAGCAGCGCAAACAGTGACATCAGTGAGCTTTTAAGCAGTAGTCTCACGACCCGAATAGTAAACAATAAACATGGAGGACATGGAGTCGTTAGTGTTGCTGGTCTTGGTGCTGTGGCTTGTTGTCACCGAAAACGGGGACAGATACTGGCAAGAGCGTATAGATGAGGCGAGGCGCATAAGGCTTCAGAAATTCTCGTAATTCATAATTCTTCTTCTTCCGGGTTTACGGTGTTTACAGATCCCAGCGCGCTCGCGGGGCGTGTGTGGGCATGTGAGGACACTCCTCCTCACCAATCAGTGCACAGGGGAGTGTCTGCTCACGCCCCCAGCCTCACTCGGCACGGTTTGGCTCGCTTCAGCCCCACTCCAAAACCGTGCGAGTTTTAGGGGCTAAGCAGGGCTGAAGCGAGATGAGTCGTGCTGGTTTTTGGTAGTCGAAACGCGAGCCGTGTCGGGCTGAAGTGAGCTGAAGCGAGCTGAAGTGAGCTGAAAAAGGGTAGTGGAAAAGGGCCATATGTGTCAGCCCTGTGATGACCTGGTGACTTGTCCAGGGTGTACCCCGCCTTTCACCCGTAGTCAGCTGGGATAGGCTCCAGCTTGCCTGCGACCCTGTAGGACAGGATAAAGCGGCTAGAGATAATGAGATGAGATGAGACATTCATTCATTTATCATCAGTAAGCACTTTATCCTTTTCAGAGTTGTAGTGGCTCCAGAGCCAATCCCAGGAACAGTGAAGTGTAAGGTAGAAATATACCCTTGATAGGACACCAGACACCAATCTAAGCTTATTAACCCCTTCAATGCCCTTGGACAAGTCACGTACGTCATTAAATCTTTTACCGCTGTGCCTTATGATGTACGCTACTCATCATAAACACCTCCTTTTATGTACCTTACATGGCATATTGCTTTTACTTCACAGTGGCACATTACCGCAAGTTGGCCTAGTGGTTAGCGTGTCCATCGGGAGATCATGAATTCTATTCACGGTCAGTCATACCAAAGACCATCATAAAAACGGTACCCAGTTACTTGGAATACATGGACCCTTGGTGTACATTGTGTTTTCAAGTACTAGTAATTCATGTTTATGGACAGGTTCTCATTGACAAGACCTGTTGTCTTGGGGTTTTGGGGGGGGATGTTTTTGAAGTTGTTTTTGATTACTAAAGTTATTTTTGCTCTACAACAGTGTTTTTTTGTGATTTTTCTATATAAATATTAAAAATATAAAGTTCTGAACAAGTTAAAGAAAGATTATCAAAATATCCCAATTTTGACCTATTTTTGTCCTATATGCCCGGTACATTACAATTAATTATGGGTGGCAGCCAAGGGGTTAAACCTCTACAGGGTGGCAGGGTGGTGCAGTGGTTAGCACTGTTGCCTCACAGCCAGAAGGTTCCTGCCAGTTAACCAGGGCTTTTCTGTTTGGCTTTTTAAGAAGAAGAAGATGCCTTTATTTGTCATACTCAATTGTCTTTATTTTATGCACACTCAGTCAGAGGGAAATTCGTCCTCTGCATTTAACCCATCTGAAGCAGTGAACACATGCATGCACACACACACACAAGAGAGCAATGAGCACACACACATACCCAGAGCAGTGGGCAGCTATGCTACAGAGCCTGGGGAGCAGGTGGGGGTTAGGTGCCTTGCTCAAGGGCACTTCAGCCCAAGGCCGCCCCATGTTAACCTAACATGTCTTTGAACTGTGGGGGAAACCGGAGCGCCCGGAGGAAACCCACACAGGCACAGGGAGAACATGCAAACTCCACACAGATACCCCTTTTCCACCAAATCAGTTCCAGGGCTGGTTCAGGGCCAGTGCTGGTGCTGGTTCACAACTTGTTCAACTTGCGAGCCAGCTGAGAACCAGTTTGCTTTTCTATAGCTCGCGGTGCTAAGGGAAGCCACGTCATTACGTCGCTGTATACGTCAGTTACGTCGCTGTATACATCAGTTACGTCGCTACGTTTGCATAAACCTTGGCGCGTATATCGAAGCAAAAACAACACGGAAGAAGCAGCAGCAGCAGCAACAACAACAACAACAACAATAATAATGGATGACTTCGCGTTTGTACAGCTGCTGCTTCTCGTTGCTTAAAAATGGCGATCTTTCGCAGTCTTGTTATTGTTGTTGGTCTTAACAACTCCGCCCCCCCGCTGACGTAAGCAGTTCTTTCCTCTGGCCCAGCAAAGAGCTGGTGCTAGCCTGGAACCGGTTTTTCTGGCCCCAGAGCCAGTTCTTTGTCAGTGGAAACAGAAAACCCGGTTCCAAACTAAGCACTGGCCCCGAACCAGCCCTGGAACTGCTTTGGTGGAAAAGGGCCAAGAAAGGCTCCCGTCGGCTACTGGACTCAAACCCAGAACCTTCTTGCTGTGAGGCGACAGTGCTAACAACTACATGCCTGCCATGCTGTTACTTATAATTGTTTTTGTGCTGGGCCATTTCTGGGACATCTGACAGGAAGGTCAAAGGGATTTCAGAGACTTTACGGTATATAAACACAATGTATGATCATTTAAATCATGAAGGATGTTTTACACTCCAGTACAATTGAGAATCACTTTTTTTATGTATTATTTGAACATTGTGCAGGCTCAAGTAAGACAAAATCCTTCAAATTAACATCCTTGATCAACTAAAACATGCTACTTCAAATGATCATATATGCAGTAACACATTGGGATTTGATATATTTCCTGGACAGTAATGCCGCTTTTCCACTACAAACGCGGCTGAGTCGGGCTGAGCCGTGCCGTGCTGAGTTGGGCTGAGTCGAGCTGAGTGGGGCTGTTGGAGTTGCATTTCGACTACAACCGCGCTGAACCGTGCTGGCTGGAAGTGGGTGGACACATTGGGTGGAGTTAGCGAAAGTGGGTGGACGTCACGTGATGTCGTTAAGCAGCGCAAACAGTGACATCAGTGAGCTTTTAAGCGGTAGTCTCACGACCCGGATAGTAAACAATAAACATGGAGGACATGGAGTCGTTAGTGTTGCTGGTCTTGGTGCTGTGGCTTGTTGTCACCGAAAACGCCAACAGATACTGGCAAGAGCGTATAGATGAGGCGAGGCGCATAAGGCTTCAGAAATTCTCGTAATTCATAATTATTCTTCTTCTGGGTTTACGGTGTTTACAGATCCCAGCGTGCTCGCGGGGCGTGTGTGGGCATGTGAAGACACTCCTCCTCACCAATCAGTGCACAGGGGAGTGTCTGCTCACGCCCCCAGCCTCACTCGGCTCGGTTTGGCTCGCTTCAGCCCCACTCCAAAACGGTGTGAGTTTTAGGGGCTAAGCAGGGCTGAAGCGAGCTGAGTCGTGCTGTTCTTTGGTAGTCGAAACGCGAGCCGTGTCGGGCTGAAGTGAGCTGAAGCGAGCTGAAGTGAGCTGAAAAAGGGTAGTGGAAAAGGGCCATAAGTCACTCCATAGTGTCTAGTCTCAGAATACTGATGGTCTTGGTCTACTTTGGATATTTTGTCTAAGGCATCCATTTATCCATCCATCCATTATCTGTAACCGCTTATCCTGTACAGGGTCACAGGCAAGCTGGAGCCTATCCCAGCTGACTATGAGTGAGAGGTGGGGTACACCCTGGACAAGTCGCCAGATCATCGCAGGGCTGACATATAGAGACAAACAACCATTCACACTCACATTCACACCTATGGCCAATTTAGAGCCACCAATTAGTCTAACCTGCATGTCTTTGGACTGTGGGGGAACCGGCGCAACCGGAGGAAACCCACACAGACACAGGGAGAACATGCAAACTCCACACAGAAAAGCCCCTGTCGGCCAGTAGGCTCGAACCCAGAACCTTCTTGCTGTGAGGTGACAGTGCTAACCACTACACTATCGTGCCACTGGTATCCATTTAGCCATGGCCTAATGGTTAGAGAAGCAGCTTTGGGACCAAAATGTTGCCGGTTTGATTCCCTGGACCAACAGGAATGACTGAAGTGCCCTTGAGCAAGGCACCTAACTCCCAACTGTTCCCCAGGCTACTCTGGGTATACTGTATGCCGCTCTGGATAAGAGCATCTGGTAAATGTAATTTGGCTATTTTAGCTGGTTACGTTGTTCTCATCTTATCAGTTAATGGACCAACTGGGCAGTCTAGGTAGTATTAAAGTTAATTTACATCTACATATTATGAAGTATGTGTAGCTTTTGTGCAATAACTTATCAAAACTTGTCTGATGCCTATGTCTGCTAATAACATTAGTATGCATGGTTAGGTCACTTTTGGCAGATGATTTAGCATTAACAGTTACTGTTATAGTGCAGTTATTAGATCTGTCAATTCCCATTAAAAACAGCTTTCAGATTTAGCATTTGAATGTAGTTGAATATGAAGTTAATGTTATTAGCCTCTAATTATATACTTCCACAGACAGGATGAATACTAGCAGCAGCAGCAGCAGCAGCAGCACTACACTGTTTTTATTGCAGAAAAACCACAAGGCGGTATCAGTATTTTATCACAAACTTTATTGCTTTTGTTCTTTTTTATTTATTATTCATGGTAATATTTTCTTGTTACTGAAATATAACTCAATTCTACCTTTTCACATAAAAACCTATTCACACACCTTATCACATAAAAATCTGCCTTCTCACATGAGAATTCAATCAGAATGAAACCCAGATGCCTTCTTGATTACTGTATGCTCACTATGTAGGGTAGAATATAATCGCACTGCAGTCACACAAGCTTCAGCACAACTCTACAGTTTAGCTTTGCTATTATGAATAAGGGTTTACAGTGGTCTATGTCAGGCGGCACAGTGGTGTAGTGGTTAGCACTGTCGCCTCACAGCAAGAAGGTTCTGGGTTCGAGCCCAGTGGCTGACGAGGGCCTTTCTGTGTGGAGTTTGCATGTTCTCCCCGTGTCTGTGTGGTTTCCTCCGGGTGCTCCGGTTTCCCCCACAGTCCAAAGACATGCAGATTAGGCTAACTGGTGGCTCTAAATTGACCGTAGGTGTGAATGTGAGTGTGAATGGTTGTTTGTCTCTCACTACGTTTACATGCACATAGAGAGAATCGAATTTCTGCCATTGCTCGACTGAAATCGAAGTTCAAAATGCCATGTATACACCTTAATTCGGCTGAAATTGAACCGAACTTGATTTCTCGGAATCGAGCTACACGACCTAGTTTATGCGATTTCTGCCGAGCTACTTTGTGCATGTATACCCTATCGAGCTAGGTGTCGAGCTACTTCCGGAAGTGACAAGTGACGAGACCACAAGCGGGAAACACAACAGCCTCGGTCGGCATGACAACGAATCATGACAACGGCATGAATCTTTTCTTTTTGTGGCATTGTTTGCACTGTTAAAATTTAGCTCACTTACTGTATCACCAAATACATCTGTACAGCTGTTGCATAGCTGTGAATTGTGTACATAAACAAGTCATTGTATTTGTGTGTGTGTGTGTGTGTGTGTGTGTGTGTGTATATATATATATATATATATATATATATATATAATGTCCAACATCTGAAGAATGTCAATAAAAACAAAACAATTGAACTTTTTGTGTGTTTATTAAGACATAAGTTAAATTGTAAGCAAAAAAAAAAAATTTTTTTGTAAGCAAAAAATGGACTTTAGAAAAATATTATTGTGCAAAATAAGTTGTCTTACAAAACAGTGGTCTGCGCCGGACAGTTTTGTAGCCATACAGTCTGTTAGAGCAAGCCTAACAGCTTGAACACGGAACTGCTAGTGTTGCCAGATTGGGGGTTTTAAGTGCATTTTAGCGGATTTGAACATGTTTTGGGCTGGAATACGTCAGCAGTATCTGGCAACACTATAGCTCTTCTTCATGACGACAACCGGAAGTGTACCAACACGATGGGGCGTGTAGCGCCACGTGTGGCTCGGGTGCACAATGCACCTTGCACAATAGCCCGATTTCACTTGTGCATGTAGGATTGGATTTCTCTGGCACCCCTGCTGGGACCCTTTGCTCGATTACCAACAGCAGCTCGATTTGGACGTGCATGTAAACGTAGTCTCTATGTGTCAGCCCTGTGATGACCTGGCGACTTGTCCAGGGTGTACCCCGCCTCTTGCCCATCGTCAGCTGGGATAGGCTCCAGCTTGCCCGCGACCCTGCACAGGATAAACGGATAATGGATGGATTGTCTACATCTTATATTAATTGCACACGTGACTATTATACATCATTTTTTCAAGTTTCATTAGTACTTCAGTTCTATTCTTCAAAAGTAACTGAAAATAAAGCATGCCATAAATTACAAGTATTTTTTTTCCAAACCCCTTTCCCAACAAGTAGCATTTAGCCAAATTTATCAAACAACTTGAATATGAGTTTTTAAGCATCCAAATTTTCATTTACTTTAAATGTGCAAATATAATGAAAATGAAAATAACTTCTGATAGTTTTAATTACACCAACCTATGATTATTTTAGCTACCACCAGTTGAGGCAGGTAACAAACCAAATATAAAAGTGTTACATAAAAAAAGAAAGTACAGACTAACGGGCATTTGAAAATAACACACCTTTCAATATACTTAGTTTATAGGGGAAAAAAAGTATTTATCTATGTTGTATTGTCAAAGTCCCTACTGTGCCAGGACCTGATCTTCCCAGGCAGTCTCCTGTCCCAGTATTAACCAGGCACTTAGCACATTGGATGGCACCAATCTCCATTTCCATAGCCCTCAGCCTCTCGCCTATTACATACCTAGGGTTACAGTGGGGGCCAGTCCTCTGGTAACCATAAAAGTTTGACCCCCTACTCACATCTGTATTGCAGCGTGCCTCACCAGATGGCACCATTTTGATAATGGTCTTTGGCATGACCCAACCACAAGAAGAACACGCAACCTCCTAGTCGAGAGGCAGACACACTAACCACTAGGCCAACTCACGGTATGGGTTATATTGTACTGCATTTAAAGTAGAATTCAAGGGGTTTTTTTCCTTGCTTAAGTGTTGTCATGGGAGGGGCGGCACGGTGGTGTAGTGGTTAGCGCTGTCGCCTCACAGCAAGAAGGTCCGGGTTCGAGCCCCGTGGCCGGCCAGGGCCTTTCTGTGCGGAGTTTGCATGTTCTCCCCGTGTCCGCGTGGGTTTCCTCCGGGTGCTCCGGTTTCCCCCACAGTCCAAAGACATGCAGGTTAGGTTAACTGGTGACTCTAAATTGACCGTAGGTGTGAATGGTTGTCTGTGTCTATGTGTCAGCCCTGTGATGACCTGGCGACTTGTCCAGGGTGTACCCCGCCTTTCGCCCGTAGTCAGCTGGGATAGGCTCCAGCTTGCCTGCGACCCTGTAGAAGGATAAAGCAGCTAGAGATAATGAGATGAGATGAGTGTTGTCATGGGCCTATGTATTGCATAAGAAAAAAATTTGTAAGTAAATCCTTAGAAAGAACGCATTTTCATTTAAAGCTAAAAACTTGAAAGAAAAAAAAGACTGTCCCTGTGTCTGAAATCACTCACTCATTCACTACTCCCTACTCACTATATAGGGAATTACTATATAGAGGACTATATAGTGAGCTCACTGGTAAAATGAAGAAACATTCTCGGACACTATTCCATCACTCTGTGATTTACGTCATTACTGTTGCACAATTAAAATGTGCCAGATCAGTCGGCTGGTGGGTTTTCAGAATAATAAATACATGCATGTATTTTTGTGATAAATACATATTATACTGAGCGTATTTCCCACATTAATAAATACAAACCACTTTGTGTCTGCTGCATCTTTCAGTTCTTTTAAATCAAGGTTGAATACTTTCTTCTTTGCCGCTAACTTTTATTCAGTCAAATTTGAGGTTTGTGATTAATTCCTCGCTCTGCACTGTAACTTTTATTCTTGTACTTTATCCGTCTTATTTTATTTTAGCTTATTTTCTATTCTCTTACTATTTTTAATTGTACTTGAATGTCCGTTTGTTTCTTCCTCTGTCTATTCACCCCAACATACTTTTTTTTTAGAGCAACCGCAATGCATGATGGTATATATTGCTTGGTTAACGACCATCAGTTGTACACTACTTTTCATGATGCATTGTGGGATACTTTGAGTGCACTATATAGGGTGTAATAATTCTCACTATACATTCGGACAGCACTACAAAATGGCGAAAGTAGTGAGTGATTTCGGACACAGAGTGTATGTGTAGCATTTAGCTGTCTGAATACTGCTGACACAATAATGATCATTTCTGCTTGTGTGGCTGCTGGATTTTCAGGGTTATGTCAGTGCAAGCGAAGGGTGGTGTTCCTTTCCATAACCTTCACACCTACCAGAGGAACAGCAATAAATGGGCAAACAACTATAACATGTCACTAATAAGCAGGATTATTGCATAACGACTAATGCAAAAAAAAAAAAAAAGCAATTACAACACAAAACCTGCTTCTTGTAGTCAAGACAATGTGGAAATATCACCCAATGTTTATGCACCTATAAACAATTCAAAGTTTCACATGATCACCTGAGTATACACCAAGTAGAAATGTGTCTTCACAGTCCATCTTCAGAGCAACAACTGCAGACATGGAAAGTATGTACGCTAATAATATTAACACTGACAGCTGCTTACACTCCTGTTGTAATCTGGTGCAGGGAGAGAGATCCATGCCTCACACCGCCGAGAACAAACTATCAAGGTACTGAAAGTACAATATTCACAGTTCAGTTCAGTTGGTCAGGTTCAATGCCCGAACTGATGATCACATCATCAGTTTTTCTTTGGCTAATCAGACACAAGGTACGCCACCACTCTTGCCGGAGCGGTTGGGGGTTAGGTGCCTTGCTCAAGGGCACTTAAGTCAATCCTGCTAGTCTATTCACAGAGTTGCCCTTGAGCTCCATGACATTTTATTCCTTTTCCATGTTTCCGTTTACAACAAGACAACTTTAATTCCAAAATAAGAGCAGTGCATCACAATCCAGCTGAATAACTAATGATTCAGATTCCATGCATTACTGGTTGTTTCTACAATATTTCTTAAAAGTACTGACTGCAAAGTCATCTGAATTTTTAAAAAATTTTTATTGTGCATGGCATCTTCCTATGTCCCGCAAGAATAATATCATGCAGACGAGATGTGATCGTTTTGATGTGCTAAGGGTCGCTTTCCTCCATTTTGAGACCGAATATCCTTCCTCTTGAGGTAAACAATATGGCTGTACGGAAACAGCCGAATGCGAGGAGCTTTAACTAATTAGTATAACTATGGAACTGTGTCACACCAAACCAAGATGGCGACGCATGGAAAACATCATGACTCTGTATCAACCTCGGAGAGTTTTGAGTCGCAAGTACAACAGGGAAAATAAGTATTGAACATTTTTCTCAGTAAATATATTTCTGATGGGGCTATTGACATGCAATTTTCACAAGATGTCGGTAACAACCCAAGTAATTCATACATACAAAGAAATCAAAACATCTCATCTCATCTCATTATCTGTAGCCGCTTTATCCTGTTCTACAGGGTCGCAGGCAAGCTGGAGCCTATCCCAGCTGACTACGGGCGAAAGGCGGGGTACACCCTGGACAAGTCGCCAGGTCATCACAGGGCTGACACATAGACACAGACAACCATTCACACTCACACCTACGCTCAATTTAGAGTCACCAGTTAACCTAACCTGCATGTCTTTGGACTGTGGGGGAAACCGGAGCACCCGGAGGAAACCCACGTGGACACGAGGAGAACATGCAAACTCCGCACAGAAAGGCCCTCGCCGGCCACGGGGCTCGAACCCGGACCTTCTTGCTGTGAGGCGACAGCGCTAACCACTACACCACCGTGCCGCCCGAAATCAAAACGTATATGTCCATAAATTAAGTGTAATAAAGTGGAATGACACAGGGAATAAGTATTGAACACATGAAGAAAAGGAGGTGCAAAAAGGTATAGAAAGCCAAGAAACCAGCTGAAATCTGTCAGTATTTAGAAAGCAATCCTTCCCCCTATCAGTGCACATTTAATATCAGCTGGTTTAGTCCTAATTGATGGCCTATAAAAAGGTTTCGCATTCCCAAGGTGTCACACAAGAAGTATCTCATGATAGGTAAAAGCAAAGAGCTCTCTCAAGACCTTAGCAACCTTATTGTTGCACAACATCCTGATGGCATTGGTTACAGACGTTTTCTAAACTTCTGAATGTTCCAGTGAGCACCGTTGGGGCCATTATCCAGAAATGGAAAGAACATCATTTCACCATCAACCGGCTATGACCAGGTGCTCCTCGCAAAATTTCTGGCAGAGGAGTCAAAAGAATAATCAGAAGCGTTGTCCAAGAGCCAATGAGCACTCGCGGAGAGCTTCAGAAAGACCTGGAATTAGCAGGTACAGTGGTTTCAAAGAACACAATAGGTAATGCACTCAACCGCCATGGCCTCTATGCACGCCCACCGTGCAAGACTCTATTGCTGAAGAAAAAGCATGTTGAAGCTCGTTTAAAGTTTGCTGCACAACATTTGGACAAGCCTATGAAATACTGGGAGAATATAGTCTGGTCAAATGAGACCAAAATTGAACTCTTTGGATGTCACAGCACATACCGTGTTTGGAGGAGAAATGGCACTGCACATCACCCCAAAAACACCATACCAACAGTGAAGTTTGGAGGTGGGAACATCATGGTGTGGGGCTGTTTTTCAGCATATGGTACTGGCAGACTTTATATACTTGAAGGAAGGATGAATGGAAAAATTTACCAAGACATTCTTGATAAGAATCTGCTGCCATCTACCAGGATGCTGAAGATGAAGTGAGGGTGGACATTTCAGCAAGACAATCAGTACGTTTACATGCACGTCCAAATCGAGCTGCTGTCGGTAATCGAGCAAAGGGTCCCAGCAGGGGTGCCAGAGAAATCCAATCCTACATGCACAAGTGAAATCAGGCTATTGTGCAAGGTGCATTGTGCACCCAAGCCACACGTGGCGCTACACGCCCCATCGTGTTGGTACACTTCCGGTTGTCGTCATGAAGAAGAGCTATAGTGTTGCCAGATACTGCTGACGTATTCCAGCCCAAAACATGTTCAAATCCGCTAAAATGCACTTAAAACCCCCAATCTGGCAACACTGGCAGTTCCGTGTTCAAGCTGTTAGGCTTGCTCTAACAGACTGTATGGCTACAAACTGTCCGGCGCAGACCACTGTTTTGTAAGACAACTTATTTTGCACAATAATATTTTTCTAAAGTCCATTTTTTGCTTACAAAAAAAATTTTTTTTTTTTTTGCTTACAATTTAACTTATGTCTTAATAAACACACAAAAAGTTCAATTGTTTTGCTTTTATTGACATTCTTCAGATGTTGGACATATATATATATATATATATATATATATATATATATATATATATACACACACACACACAAATACAGTGACTTGTTTATGTACACAATTCACAGCTATGCAACAGCTGTACAGATGTATTTGGTGATACAGTAAGTGAGCTAAATTTTAACAGTGCAAACAATGCCACAAAAAGAAAAGATTCATGCCATTGTCATGATTCGTTGTCATGCCGACCGAGGCTGTTGTGTTTCCCTTGTGGTCTCGTCACTCGTCACTTCCGGAAGGGGCAGTGCTGAAGTAAGTAGCTCGAATACGTAGCTCAACAGGGTATACATGCACTAAGTAGCTCGGCAGAAATCGCATAATCTAGGTCGTGTAGCTCGATTCCGAGAAATCAAGTTCGGTTCAATTTCAGCCGAATTACATGGCATTTTGAACTTCGATTTCAGTCGAGCAGCGGCAGAAATTCGATTCTCTCTATGTGCATGTAAACGCACTGAATGATCCCAAACACACAGCCAAGGAAACTCTCAACTGGTTTCAGAGAAAGAAAATAAAGCTGTTACAATGGCCCAGTCAATCACCCAACTGGAATCCAACTGAAAATCTATGGAAAGCACTGAAGATCAGAGTTCATAGAGGAGGCCCCCGGAACCTTCACGATTTGAAGACATTTTGTGTGGAAGAATGGGCCAAAATTACACCTGAGCAATGCATGCAACTAGTTTCTCCATACAGGAGGCGTCTTGAAGCTGTCATTACCAACAAAGGCTTTTCTACTAAGTATTAAATACATTTCAGTAAACGTGCTCAATAATTATTCCCTGTGTCATTCCACTTTATTACACTTAATTTATGGACATATATGCTTTGATTTCTTTGTATGTGTGAATTACTTGGGTTGTTACCGACATCTGGTGAAAATTTCATGTCAGTAGCCCCATCAGAAATATATTTTCTGAGAAAAATATTGACGCATTCAATGCTTATTTTCCCCGCTGTAGTAATTTGTCGTTGACATTCGCAAATAGATCCGTGAAACAAAAGACGAATATATCTTTTCTCTGTTACTGCTTTTGTGTTATCGTTTCTTTCTGTGTAAGATCAAAACATTAGTTGTATAACTCCATACTCAGACTCCCCAATCCAAGACAAGCCCTGCAAATTCTTTGTCAGATTCCACGTCTGTTTCATCCTTCAGTCAATTCCAGCGGTTGATCTGTCCTGTCATGAAAATTCTTGTGGACAACCTTTTTGTTTCCATTGTTTTTTTGGTGCACTTTCTAGCTGATTCGCTTTCATATTTTCCTTTTCCGCTGGCTTTTGGTTGGCGGGAGAGTGGAGTCCACCATGTTTGCCCATGCCGACTTGTTTTGGTTAAAAGTAAGTCAAACGCCCCATGGCAGTCATGTGATATTGTTGCTCATTTGCTTCGACAATCTCCAGAATCGTAAAATGCGGGACACATTTTATCTCGGCAAAACATTTGCACATAGGATACACGGTGTGTACAGCAGCGCAATTCCTCAATTTCAACTCAAATCAATTTCAAATCAACACGAAACATCTCGAAACTCCAACAGCAATAGAAATAGGACATTTTTGCCCAGAATTCAACTTTGCAGTCAGCACCTTTAAAGAAAACCTCAGTGATACAAAGAGGCCCTGTGGGGCAGATAGAGTAGCATTACACATCATAATGAAATGAGGGCATTGTGACCATCTGGAAATGAGATATTGATTTGAATCTGTAACAATATATAATTGTGCTTATAATGTTTGTATACATACACAATTCTGTTTGCAAGCATCGCTTTTGGCTGCAATCCATCTATTTCAGTCCGAGTTCATTCATCCAAGTGCAATGCTGTACTCTAGGGAATACGCTCTACTTATCATTTGTAGAGGTTTCACTAAAAGTGTATTTTAATTCTTTGAAAGTAGGCATATGAGGTGAATATTCCAATTCAATCCAAATTGCTTGAAACGGCTCCCATTGAATTCAGAATTGAATGCAGAACAACATACTTTTTACAGAATTAAAATAAGTTTATCCATTCTTGAGATATTACAAATCATAGATTGAAAAAATGGCTTAATTTTTGGAAAACTGCTGTAATATTCTGTATTCGGATCACACGGTCCAAAATGAGCCTCATTAACGAATAAGATCAAATGTTTTTTCTTAATAACTTTTTTTATTTGTCAAGATATTTACACGGAAATTGGTAGGCACATAGACGGTTGTACACTGAATGCAAAGTTTGAAAAATTAGTAAAAACAAATTATGCAAATTAGTATTTAATTAGTATTAATTATATTAATTAAGTAAACACGCTAAATTGGTACACTCAATAAAAAAGTAATAAAAGATTATTTCTAATACCCTCTTTGTGCTCTGTAGGCCTTTGTATTTCTCAAAAGTAGAGCATACTAGTGATTATATTAAATAATATACATGATAATATGGCGGCACGGTGGCGTAGTGGTTAGCGCTGTTGCCTCACAGCAAGAAGGTCCGGGTTCGAGCCCCGTGGCCAGCGAGGGCCTTTCTGTGTGGAGTTTGCATGTTGTCCGTGTGGGTTTCCTCCGGGTGCTCCGGTTTCCCCCACAGTCCAAAGACATGCAGGTTAGGTTAACTGGTGACTCTAAATTGACCGTAGGTGTGAGTGTGAATGGTTGTCTGTGTCTATGTGTCAGCCCTGTGATGACCTGGCAACTTGTCCAGGGTGTACCCCGCCTTTCGCCCGTAGTCAGCTGGGATAGGCTCCAGCTTGCCTGCGACCCTGTAGAACAGGATAAAGCGGCTAGAGATAATGAGATGAGATGAGACATGATAATATTCACAGCTTTCAAGGCTAACCTCAAAAAAACTGCATAAGCCACATCCAATAAACAACTCAAGTTAATTGAACTGAAATTGACACTCGCGTTTCTGACTTCCGTTTTTTTTAATATCATTCCGTCCACTAAGATCTCAATATTTTTCATCAAAACAACTACAGCCATATTCTAAAATAGTTATTTATTTACAGGAATCAGTTTGATTTGAAAAAACAAGTAGGCAAAGCTATGAAAACTCACTTCAAAATCTCCTGTGAAGCATAACATCAAAACAAGCAGACAGAAAATTTTGCTATATACTTCATCAGAAGCAGTGAGAGCGAGAGAACATCCCTATAAAAGTTATCTGATTGATATTCACGAGTAATCCAGTCAGAAATCGATCAGAAGAGAGACAGCCTGAGCACTTTCCCGTGACTCAAAAAGCACCGGTAGTTTCCCAACATCACATGAGTAGAGAGTGCACTCTGTTGTACCAACTTCAACCTGCTGTTACTCCCAAAGTACTGAACAGATCTTAACGAGATACATTTCTTTGGAAAGCAGAGATTATAAGCTTTTTAATGAGAGTATTCACGATAGAAAATATTCAAGAGTTAAGCAACTTAGGTGAGCGTCTGCATGCACAATTTTCACAGCACGGCCAGCGAGCGTCTGATACGCCTATTGAAAGTTTCATTTTTGATTGCACAAGTGTGATTTTTTTTTTTTTTTTAAGGCCAATGAAGTTGAGTTTCCAGAAAATCAGTCTGGTACTAATGAGCAAGCACAGGCTTCAAGAAAAAGGTGAGATACAGTGAAATTGTCTGACGTGAGGCTAAATATCCTTTGGTTCTTGGCAGGTTGACAGACGTTAGAAGCTTGTTTCAAGCAGGCAAGAGTGTGAATATCTGTTCATATCTACTTGCACTGTAACCGCATTAAAACAGGCAAGTCCTGGGTTAAAATCGCTGTTGTTTTTCAATATTAGCTGTGATGATGATGCATAAATGAGCTCGCATTCTGAATGAGTGGGCTGCTTGTCCTGTTTAATTTCATAGCAAAGCTGTTGATCCTAATTCATTTAATATTTGGTTTTATTTGCAATTCAATTAATTGTTTGTTACTGCAGACATGAAAGTTAATTATATGAGAGCCCATGAATATCAGATCTCCAGGCTTTATCTTTCATAACTCAAGCATGGTTATATTTCTTTCACAAGTTATTAATAGCTATAATATTATTCAGAATAACCTCTCATTGATTTTCAAAGTTATACTACCCCTGCATACAATTTGCTCTAAATTTACTACAAAAAAAAAGCTTGACAGTAAGCTTACAAACAACGAAATAAATATTTTCACTTCCAACTAATGAGAATAACTCTAGCCCATAAAATACGGATCCTCAACCTTTTCTTCTGCACACACTTCTTGGTTAACCACCACAGGGGGATATATTAGTTGTGTTTTATATTTGAATAGAATCACCAGGGAGAGCCGTGCCTAAGCATGCACACTGCTCCCTCTCCACACTCCAAATTAGTCAATTAGTAGTGTCATTAAAGTGGTGCAGGCGAGGGGATTAACACCAGGGGAAATAAAAGAGACAATCTGCCGCATGCTCGGCGAGGATATTGCCGATTTCCATCCATCAACTGCTCCAGATGGAGGGACGTTGGTAATTTATATTCTGTCAACAGTACCCAGGAGAACTCTGCCAAAATCATTTCCTCATTTCAACTCTTCTGTCTCTATGAATGTAATCATATCTGCCGAGAGCTGAGCGAGCGAGGGAAAAACACCTTCTTCCTAAAGCCTTCTATAGGATCGCATTACCACGGAGTGAAAGATTAGCATTGCCACGGAGTGAAGGATTTCTGTTCATCATTGTTCCATTACCTGCACAGAATGAGGAATATTCATGCATGCACAGACCTTGGCTATGATGCTACTGGGTACACGTGCATGTGTGTTTGAGTGTGTATTATATGTCTGCACAGGAAATGGAGACACACAGATGGAGACATAGAGACAGAAAGTAGCGTCCAGATTTCACTCTCTATGTATCATTTTGAGAGAGTGACAGAAAGAAGCAAAGACATAATAGCTTGGGGTCTTTATGATTCTCTTCATTCCAAGAGCAAGATAAGTGCATTTTATAATTCGGGGTCATGTGACTACTACACATCCGCAGGTACTGTATATGTGTGGCTACTCTTACACAATTGTACATGATACATCCATCCATTATCCGTAACCATTTATATTGTGCAGGGTCACAGGCAAGCTGGAGCCTATCCCAGTTGACTATGGGTGAGAGGCGGGGTACACCCTGGACAAGTCGCCAGGTCATCACAGGGCTGACACATAGAGACAAACAATCATTCACACTCACACCTACGGTCAATTTAGAGCCACCGATTAGCCTAACCTGCATGTCTTTGGACGAAACCGGAGCACCCGGAGGAAACCCACACAGACGGGGGGGAACATGCAAACTCCACACAGAAAGGCCCTCGTCGGCCACTGGGCTCGAACCCAGGACCTTCTTGCGGTGAGGCGACAGTGCTAACCACTACATCACCGTGCCGCCTCTATGATTTTTTTAAAATCAATTTACTGTAGGCTGAGACCCTGTAGTACACCAGTTGTATGTGAGCCTTTTTTCTGTTCATTTCTCAGCAATGGATGTATAATTTGTTGTTTTGGTTTTATTGATACACAATTTCAATGTGATTTTTTTTATTCTCCACTATATCCTCTCAATTATTGGCACTATAAACATTTTAATAGATACACAAACCCGTTTTGTGCTTGGAGATTTTTCTGATGGATGGTGTGTGGCCAAATGAGAGCTGGACCTCATGTGATTACTCGGTTTTCCACTTTTTCACTTTCATTAGTCACTGTCATGTCAAAAAAATTTAATTAAATAAAAATAATAATAATATGATTTTGACATGGTGGTATAGTGGTTAGCACTGTCGCCTCACAGCAAGAAGGTTCTGGGTTCGAGCCCAGGGGCCTTTCTGTGTGGAGTTTGTATGTTCTCCCCGTGGCTGCGTGGGTTTCCTCCGGGTGCTCCGGTTTCCTCCACAATCCAAAGACATGCAGATTAGGCTAATCGGTGGCTCTAAATTGACCGTAGGTGTGAGTGTGAGTGTGAATGATTGTTTGTCTCTATTGGCCCTTTTCCACTACCCTTTTTCAGCTCACTTCAGCTCGCTTCAGCTCACTTCAGCCCGACACGGCTCGCGTTTCAACTACCAAAGAACAGCACGACTCGGCTCGCTTCAGCCCTGCTTAGCCCCTAAAACTCGCACGGTTTTGGAGTGGGGCTGAAGCGAGCCAAAGCGAGCCGACTGAGGCTGGGGGCGTGAGCAGACACTCCCCTGTGTACTGATTGGTGAGGAGGAGTGTCCTCACATGCCCACACACGCCCCGCGAGCACGCTGGGATCTGTAAACACCGTAAACCCGGAAGAAGAAGAATTACGAATTACGAGAATTTCTGAAGCCTTATGCGCCTCGCCTCATCTATACACTCTTGCCAGTATCTGTTGGCGTTGTCGGTGACAACAAGCCACAGAACCAAGACCAGCAACACTAACGACTCCATGTCCTCCATGTTTATTGTTTACTATTCGGGTCGTGAGACTACCGCTTAAAAGGTCACTGATGTCACTGTTTGCGCTGCTTAACGACATCACGTGACGTCCACCCACTTTCGCTAACTCCACCCAATGTGTCCACCCACTTCCAGCCAGCATGGTTCAGTGCGGTTGTAGTCGAAATGCAACTCCAACAGCCCTGCTCAGCTCGACTCAGCCCAACTCAGCACCGTACGGCTCAGCCCGACTCAGCCGCGTTTGTAGTGGAAAAGCGGCATATGTGTCAGCCCTGTGATGACCTGGCGACTTATCCAGGGTGTACCCCGTCTCTCACCTATGGTCAACTGGGATAGGCTCCAGCTTGCCTGCGACCCTGCACAGGATAAGCAGTTACGGATAATGGATGGATGGATGGATGATTTTGACATTCTACTAAATAAATGTCTGAAAATTCACAGTAAAAATGTCTAAATTTCTGAATGTTTTCCTGAACTGAAATATGCTACTGTATAAAAAAATCTATAACAAGTTTCTATAACAAGTAACAAGTAAAGTTATGGAAGTTTAATACATTTAAAGATTACACTCCACCTCCTGAGTGGCGTAACGGAAAAAAGTTTGCGTCCAGAGGTCTCAATTTCGAATCCCAGTCATCCGTGGCTGGCAGCCAAGACATTAAAACTGTCCAAGCTCTCTGGGTGGGAAGGATGGCATCCTCTCTCTCCCCTGTCACTCACAACGATACAATCGAAGGTGTCTGTGAGCTCACGTGTGTAGAAAACGGACAGATAGAATATTCTGTCAAGAGTGTTACGCTGCATGACCAGCAGTTTGAAAAGATTTGGAGGATGGCTTCACGTGTCTCAGAGGAAGCGTGTGCTCGCCCCAACCCAACCTCCATGGTTGGTACGTGTGTGATGCGGGAGAGTTAGTTTGGGTGTTTGCCAGAAATCAGGTGCAATAACATCTGATGTATTTTTCCCAGATTACCGCACATATAATAAATGCATTTAATAATTACTTTTTTATTAATTGAATGTAGTGTGATCATGTCATAAAATGGTTGTGGCTCTAACGTTAAAGCCGTACTGGAGTATAATGTTTAATGTAATAATGTCCAAGTATGATTTACTCTCTATGCATCTATCAAACATCTCACATCATTTCTTTTACTACTGACTGATATAATGAATATTCCAGTTTTACTTTTTTATATAAGAAAGACATGAGGTGTAAAGTGTGTTTTGATAGAAATTACTAAATTATAAGTCCATAGATATTTACAGCTCCTAAGCAGACTCTGCAAGGATGGCAATGGCCATAACTCCAAACAGAAATGTACTTAGATTGTATTTAGATATTTCAAATAGTCATTTTAATGATTTTTTTTAGCTCTACTTTTGGAAAAACAAACAAACAAAAACCAAATTAGTCATTTTAACAGAACCTGCAATTAAATTTAATTAACTGAATTCTGCATAAAATAAGTGATACATGTTCAATCTCCAAACCTAGAAAGAAGTCCAAGAAGTCTGACTCAGAAACAAATTGCATCATATTAAAAATCAAGCAAAGGTTTCAAAGTAAAATAATCCTTAAAGAATCCTTAACAAGAGCCTGTAGTTCAGCAGTCATACGCCTTTCTAGCTTTCACGGTGATCACCATGTCAGATTAGCGCCATAAATTGTTGGCATGTCTCATCTCATCTGTGAATACTTTCTCAATCATCGTTCACGTCTTTAGCCTAGGTCACAACCGGACGTACGATTTTTTGGCCATGCGATTTTTGGCGTTTCCCAAATCGCTGCGTTTTTTTTTTTTCATGGAGAAAGACGCGCGTTGGCCGTAAGTTTGTCTTGCAACCTGAAAAAAAACGTAAGCGCCCGTAGAGTTTGTTTGACATGACAAAGAACCTCTGCGGCCAGTCTATGGCTCGAAAATCAGCACGTCACACGCGCGCTCTCGTGCGTTTCACGTGCGCCCTCCGTGCGTTTCTTGCGTTTTTTGCACGTAGACCGGTCGTAGGAGCACGTACGGCCGGTTGTGACCGAGGCTTTTGTGTGTCGTTGAGGAAGAGAGTCAACAAATTATCAATCCTGGCTATTAAAGAACACTTTGTAGGACTTGTCAAACTAGGTGAGAAGATACAAGAAATTCTGTCATGCTAGACTTTACACTGGGGTGTCATGGGGTATCCCAGATGCCACATCGCTGTTCTTTGATTGCGTCACACTACAAGGTCCATTTTAACATTCTTGATGTTCATATGCTGGAAATTTGTCAGCCATGACAAAATGGTGTCAAAATCAGGCTGGATTCATGTAGTCTGACCCCAGCATTAGCAACATTATCCTACTAACAGGCTACTACAGGCCTTAGATGTTGTCCTTTGACCCCACAGAGAAAGTCCAGATTCACTGAACCAGGCTTGTAGTACTCGAGTCCAGGACTCGGACTCAAGTCTGACTCGTGCCCTAATTTTAAGGGCTCATGACTTGACTTGGACTTGAGCACTGACGACTCGGACTCGGACTTGTGCATTAACTGCATTCAGACTCGTAAATTGGAGACGAGGACTCAGGTTTTTTCTTTACTTTTTTGTAACATGGCATAATAATTTGGCATAAAATATTTATATCTACGTTAATTTTATACTAATTTCGTGCAAGAGAATACACATTCACTTCTTCATACGTCATGTTCAGGAACAAACTAACGTTAATGACGCTAAAATGCCTGGAGAGAAGCCCCTAGGATTGTCCGCTTTGCCTATACAGACTTCTTGTGCAGTGGAAAAAAAAGCACTTCTATGTGTTCCATATGTAGAAGAACTATCGAGGAGACGACGGGGACAACCTCGAACTTCAATCGTCATTTGGCAAGACTCCACCCAGAGAAGGAAGTGACACACTATGTTCATTGCTCTGCTAATAGCAGGGCTTGCTGACCAATGAACTAGCTAGTGTTAACCCTCTCTCATGTTATTTGCCCTGTTGATAGTGGGCGGGACTTGCTGTGCGATGAACAAGCTTTTTAACTGTAGCCTGTTAACTAAAATGGGGCAGTCGAACAGTAATGTTAGTCCAACACAGCAGCAGAGACGTTTTCACATAAAGGCAGCAACAGCCACCGTCAAATGGTGCAGGAGGAGTCTTGTTCTCGGACTCGACTTGGATCAATAGTGGACTCGACTCGGACTCGACTCGAAATTTTCTTTAATGACGTGGACATGATTCGGACTTGAACACTGGGGACTCAAGACTGGACTCGGACTCGAGGTTTAGTGACTCGGCTACAGCACTGCACTGAATTAGCACGATGTGCACAAACAAGTTTTCATATTCATACTAAAAGGTATGCCAGTACACCAATGATTTTTATTAGTGTTTATAGAGACAAATTAATGTTTATATATGTGATCTGGCATGCAGCCTAACATTCTTTGAATGTGTATCAACAACTATCCACAGCATACTCTCAGAATATTCTGTGCGCTGGAGTCACTTTATGAAATCTTCTTCTGTGAATACCTTTTTCTACTTGACAACACTTTAAATCCCCAAATACCCAAAAGCTACTGTATGTCCTATCACATCAAAGAAATTCAATTAAAATGAAGACTTCAGAGAAACTCACCTTTGCAGACGGTGCCATTCTCGGCTGCCTCGTATCCAGCTTTGCACATGCAGCGGCCGATAGGAACCAACCACTCGCCATCTCCATTACAGTAAAGTTTAATTGGCACATCAACTTCCTCTCCGTTGGGGATGCACGTCCCTCTAGCCGCCACCAACGAAGTGCTCTCAGCTCCTGATAAAGTCTCTGGGAAGACAGCCCCATTCCGGACAACACGGGGACACTTTCGAAAAAATACCCGCACGGCGATGAGCGACATGCAGGCTCCGTAGTCCTGAAAGGCCAGGTAGAAGCCGTTGCGAGACACAGGGCCGAAGCTTCGCACCTCTGTGTTGATCTTCATCACCCGGCCACCCAGGTCGACCTGTGAGAAGCTCTCATCGGCTGCGATGGTGTCCACTTTGATCCAGGGATTCTCCATCCACGGAGGGTAAACTTTAGTTGCCGTGTCTGAGTCTGACTCAAAGTAGTAGAGGTTGAAGGTCTCCTTGCACGATCCTGGTACATTAGGGATGCTGCTGCAGTCTCGCACTGAGAACTTGATCTCGACATGGATGCGCTGGGCCCCTCGCCGCCGGATGTACTTGGTACGCACCCAGTTGTTTTGATTGGCATCGAAGACGTTGCATACCTGGTAGGTGCGGATGGTGTTCATGTTCTCATCATAGCCACTCACCTCCTCCCACTGGAGACAGAGCGGAGGCAAGACTGAATTAGTAATGAGAAAGAAAACATCTCTGACAAATCCTTAGTGTGTCATAGCCACTGATCTCATTTTCCAGGAATCGCCTTAGAAATACACACAAAAAAGGTTCCATTACATTTTATTAGGCTTCATTTTGGATTTCATTCAAATGCCCCTGTGGGCACTGAACATCACGAGTCATTGTGCATTTGTGCAGTCAGGCATTGAGTTTAGATAAGGTAAAGCAGTGAAGCATTCCGTTTACATATGGTAAATGGCCAAATCAGAGTAGGTCAGCTAAACAGTGCTCACCCCTACTGATGGGTATATCATCCAGCCCAGCTCTGCCGTTGCTGTCATCGAGTCCATCAGCACATCTGAAAAAAAAAGAAAAGAAAAGAAAAAAAAAAACACCGAGCAGAGACTCATGAATATAATGTACTCCCAATTTCAATGCAGCTGCAGTAATGAGATTTTTTTTTTCTCTATAGCATTCAGGCATTCATAAGACTGTTAACTCTGCTCAAGCCTCTTGACAATAATTGCGGTCCATAATAAATAGTGTTCTTGCATGCCAAATCAGTGACTCACATTGTGCCGTGTAGAATAACAATGGCTCGTTTTGTCAAGCGAGCATGCCTTGCTTATCTGTTCCTCTTAATAGAAGGATGCAAGATGGGGTCATTATCAGATTAAAGGTGTCTTGCACCATGAGTGAGGGTCACTTTGTATCCTAATATCGAACATTTCTCACTGTTTGGGATGCTAGCAGTGTAATAATGCTGTATATGAAAATAAGCAGCTATAACTGTGCTATTTTTTAATAATATATTAGACTCATTCAGTATATTTAATAGCTTCCAGGGTACAGAAGTGTGGGTGGTCACAAAAAAACAAAACCAAACAAAAAAAATATCTGGCTCACACATTGCTTCTGTCCAGTGTCCTGCCATTGTAAGACACTTCCTTCTCCTTTACTGCCATCAGGATAAAACCCTGAAATGGCCCAGTAGTCTGTCACATTTTCAATTATTCAGCTCGTTTATGCCCAACTAACGCTGCACATTTGCCGAGTAGGTAAAAAAAAAACCCTGCCCTCTGCTGTATGCCTTCACAGCTTGATTTATACACGAGAGCTAAAAATATGATATAGTACAGTATATTAAATTACCGTGAACGTGTCAAAAAAGAGCATTTTACAAGACAGACCTGAAATTATGGAAGAGAAATACTGTAGAGCGAGTATCCCAAAAGATTCTGCGCACACAAGAATGGAGCCAGCAGTTCTTCATGAACAGACTGACCATCCAGACTCTGTTGAGACACACATTTGTGTGTCTGGAGTGTACTAGACAGTAATGTGAGGCTATGAATTAGGCCATGAAATGAATTAGGCCATGCGGCTACAGCTTTGGTGCACTGGAACACTATTTTTTTTTAAAACTATATTCTGCAATGAGGGATGTCAGGAAATGTGGGCTTTTCCAGCTCCAGCTCTAGAAACTGACCACTAACTGCATTTCTGATTTGTACCTTGGCTTTGGAAAAGGAAGACTTCCTGAGATGGAAGCCAGAAACCCCTGTGACACAAGATCTTCGAATTTCAGTCAAACATTGGCTCAGTACAGGCCCTCATTTATATTTCAGCAGCTTCTGCAGCTCAGGGACATCCGTAGCAATTCTGCTCAGGCACACTATCCACCGCTGTTGAGTGGTTCGAGGTCTACAAATGCCAGCGGATCATGCAAGCTAGAAAACCTTTCTGATTTGTTATATTTAACACATCTATAATAAACGCTAATCAGAACAGGACAAGTTGCAAAAAAAACAACAACAACACACTTTAAAATGCTGCAATGGCTTTAAATATTGTCTTGAAAGAAAAAAAAAACGGCAAATGTCTGTGCATCAAGAGAGAATGTCAGAGCATTTCTCTTTCAACGTAAGACAGAAACCCCCACTCCATCTGTCTAAGCATTCCTGCAATATACCTCCCTCTTTTGCTCTTTCTCTCTGTCTCTCTCTGTCTCTCACACTCGATATTTTAATGAAAAGTAGGGCAACACGAGCGCAGGTTCAAAACATATAATCCTCACAGCCTCACAGCCACGCTCTGTATGCCACATTAGATTAATCCCAGGGGAAACGCCTCACACAATTTTAGGTCAGTGTGCCAGAATACAAATTTTAGTCGTACATCTTGCTTGTTTATTCATTTCATCATCATCTTGTCTCAAGACGTGCGGAGCAAAGTGCAGGGTGATGCTAAGAGAGCAAACTACAATGTATATGATGACGTCCAGTCTACTTGCCTAACATCATAATTCATATATACACTCACTGGCCACTTTAATAGGAACTCGTTCTTGATTCTAAGATTCCTGTTCTTGGCTGGCAGGAGCGGAACCCAATGTGGTCTTCTACCGTTGCATGCTGAGATGCTTTTCTGCTCACCAAGGTTGTAAGGAGTTGCTATGAGTTGCTATATCTTTCCTGGCAGCTCGAACCAATCTGGCCATTTTCCTCTGACCTCTCTTATCAACAAGGCGTTTCCACCCACAGAACTGTCACTCACGCAGTGTTTTTTTGTTTTTCGCACCATTCTGTGTAAACTCTAGAGACTGTTATGTGTGAAAACCCCAGGAGATCAGCAGTTTCTGAAATACTCAAACCAGTCCGTCTGGCTCAAACCAACACCCATGCCACAGTGAAAGTCACACTTTGAGATCACAATTCTTCCCATTCTGATGTTTGAAGTGAACATTAACTGAAGCTCTTAATTTGTATCTGCATGATTTTATGCGTCGTGCTGCTGTCCAGGGATTGGCTGATTAAAGAACTACATTAAACAGCAGCTGTATGGGTGTTTCTAATAAAGTGGACAGTGATTGTACAACCCCGATTCCAAAAAAGTTGGGACAAAGTACAAATTGTAAATAAAAACGGAATGCAATGATGTGGAAGTTTCAAAATTCCTTATTTTATTCAGAATAGGACATAGATGACATATCAAATGTTTAAACTGAGAAAATGTATCATTTAAAGAGAAAAATTAGGTGATTTTAAATTTCATGACAACAACACATCTCAAAAAAGTTGGGACAAGGCCATGTTTACCACTGTGAGACATCCCCTTTCTCTTTACAACAGTCTGTAAACGTCTGGGGATTGAGGAGACAAGTTGCTCAAGTTTAGGGATAGGAATGTTAACCCATTCTTGTCTAATGTAGGATTCTAGTTGCTCAACTGTCTTAGGTCTTTTTTGTCGTATCTTCCGTTTTATGATGCGCCAAATGTTTTCTATGGGTGAAAGATCTGGACTGCAGGCTGGCCAGTTCAGTACCCGGACCCTTCTTCTACGCAGCCATGATGCTGTAATTGATGCAGTATGTGGTTTGGCATTGTCATGTTGGAAAATGCAAGGTCTTCCCTGAAAGAGACGTCATCTGGATGGGAGCATATGTTGCTCTAGAACCTGGATATACCTTTCAGCATTGATGGTGTCTTTCCAGATGTGTAAGCTGCCCATGCCACACGCACTAATGCAACCCCATACCATCAGCGATGCAGGCTTCTGAACTGAGCGCTGATAACAACTTGGGTCGTCCTTCTCCTCTTTAGTCTGAATGACACGGCGTCCCTGATTTCCATAAAGAACTTCAAATTTTGATTCGTCTGACCACAGAACAGTTTTCCACTTTGCCACAGTCCATTTTAAATGAGCCTTGGCCCAGAGAAGACGTCTGCGCTTCTGGATCATGTTTAGATACGGCTTCTTCTTTGAACTATAGAGTTTTAGCTGGCAACGGCGGATGGCGGTGTAACCCTGTGTAACATTTAAAAGTCAGTTCATAAAAATTAGTATATGTATATTAGTTTTGTTAAAGAGTTCATAATATTTAGGTTGAAAAAAAATGTTTTGGATAAAACATAAATATATGTACAATTTAATAAGTTACGCTACTTACAGAAAAAATAAATAATAAGAAATAAATAGATATATGGTTAAAAAAGTCTGTTATATAAAAGATGAGAAATTGATTTGAGCACGAGTGTGATTACTGTGAAATCTAACTTTTCCTTTAAGTTGTACGTCAGTCATTTGATTTCTGTGTTGTCATTGGTCAGAAGCAAGTAATCAGCCAATCCAATTCATGCAGTTATGTTGGAACGGGGCGGGAAGTTCACGCTGTGGTTTTAAGCGTAGTTGAACCGGAGAGTGACGGAGCGTTTTTTCAGTCAGAGTCCAGAAGGAAGCGAAGGAATTGTGGGAAACATTTTGAGAATTATCATCGAGGACGACTACCCGTGGTCCTGTGTGTAATATGCTTTTCTGTGAACTACAGAAGGAGACGGACGCTGTGAAAACAAGATTGAGACGAGTTTTGCTGGTGGATGGACCCTGCTGTTTTTTTTCTTTCCCGGACTTGGATGCTGCATGCGGACTGCAACTTGTGGACTGTGACTGCCCTCGGCCTCTGTGGTCGCCATTAACTATCCTCTGCTATCCCTTTTGTCCCTCATTTGGATTTGTGAGTACCTTACTGACTTTGACATTGCACGTGCTTCTTAGTTTATGCTCTTTTTTGAGTGAAGTGACCGAAAAGTTTTAGGTCTCACCGCACCCGAGCTTCGGCACAGGCCTGCAACCTGAGTTTGGGGTTATTTGGAGTGTGTGTGTGTGGGCCCACGGGTGAATTTTGAGTTTATTGAAGTTAAAGGAAATTGAGACCAGGGACATTTTATTTTAGTTTTGGTTTATAGGGTATAAAACCAGAGTTCCTAGAACCTGACGTACACCGTGTAAAGAGACCCTGTACTTTATTTTATTTTTATTTTTGCGTTTGAAAAAATTCTTATTTACTTTTTTATAACAGCTTTCATTTTGTCTTTTTGTAAATAAATACCTGTAAAGGTTTTGGTTTTTCTAAAACAGTGTGGTGGTCCTTACTGTAAATTAGTGAGTTAGTAAAATTAGAATAACTTTCAGATATAAGGGGTAAACCTTTTACTTTACGAACTCAGGCCCAGTCTCCCTCAGCATTTAGTTATATTGGTAAACAGGAGAACCTGGGTTACATAAATGGAGGCACCGCTGGGATCATCATAACATAAACTAAATACTAGACAACTAAAAAGTAACTGGACCCCACCACTTTAGCAGAGCTTTAACGTAAGAGTAACATGCTGAGCAGTAATTAAAACAAACTATGATAATGGCAGGCCAAACAAGCAGTCCATCACAACTTGAGCTAGTTAACTGGTGTAAAGGAGAGTCAGTAGATGTCAAACATGCCCTTCTATTATATGGAGTGCCTAAAGGTGTTTCAAGGGAAGATATTGAAGAAACAGCAGGGACTATCAAAGCTTTGGGGAAAGTTACAGTTAAGGGAAAAATGTTTCACCCTCAACAACAATCCCTAATGGTGTTTTGTGAGTGTCGTGAAGAGATAGACCCTTCCAAAATCCCACCTGAGATAATGCCCATAAGTGGTGGCAGTAGTTGGAAAACAGTATACTATATTGAGCCCCAGCTCGATAATTTTGAAGATAAATTGCTTACCTTTCTACAGAGTGAGGGGAGAACCTTAGAGGACATCCAGGGTCTATGCACCCCCACAAAAGAGGGGAGTAGCAACCCAGAAGCCATCATTCGTGCAGTCGGTGATGTAATGAACAGAACAAATAAACTGTCCGACAGCCACTCCTACAGACGTTTGAGGACATTTTCCGGGGTCCGTCCCACCCCAGCTGGAGAGGAATCCTTAGACAACTGGCTGGAGCAAGCCACACTCTTAGTAGAGGAAGGTGAGTGCTCAGACAAAGAGAAACGACGTCGGATATTGGAAAGTCTCAAAGGGCCCGCCTTCAAGATCATTCAAGCTGTGCGCCTGACTCAACCTGATGCTAGCCCGTGTGAGTACATAGAGGCTATAGAAAGCATTTTTGGTACAGTAGAGTCTGCAGAGGAACTATATCTGTCGTTCAGAGCTCTCCACCAACAGCCTGGTGAACGCCTGTCTGAGTTCTTGCGAAGATTAGAGAGATCCCTGGTCAAAGTAGTACAAGGAGGTGGTTTACCAGTCAGCGCTGCTAACAGCGCTCAGTTAGAGCAGCTTATTAGAGGATCCACCTCTGAACTCATGTTGCTCCAGTTAAAAATCAGGGATCGACGCAGTAATCCCCCTACCTTTTTGAACCTGTTAAGAGAAGTGATGGAAGAGGAAAGTCGCCAGTCAGCCAGACAAAACCAAGCAGCACCGATGCGTCACCAGCGTGTACGCACTATCCAAGCAGGAAAAGAGAAAGAACCTGTTTCAGTCTCTCAGAGTGAACTACAAGCTCAGATTCAAGAGTTGAGAGCTCAGTTAGAGGAAAGAGACAATCCAAGGCTCCCGTTGCCGTCCAGTGAGTCTCTCAGAGGCAAGGAAAAGCAAAGCCAAAAAAATGATTCACAGACTGAGCTACAGTCACTAAGAAAACAAGTGAAAGCCCTAGAAAGTAAGATGAGTGTAATGGCAGTGAAATACACATCAGACCCAAAACGAGAACCCACATTGCTGCCACACAGATACAAAGCTGCTCCAGGTTCCAAGCCCACTCATTCCAAAGTGTGTCCTCCTAAAGACAGTGATGAGTTTTTCTGTTATAGATGTGGGGAAAATGGTCATGTAGCTACCCGGTGCATTGCACCTGAGAACCTCCAGAAGGTCATTAGAAAACTCATACGCTTAGTGCGAAGTTCCCCTGATGCCAACAAAGAGAACCCACAGCCAGTAACCGAAGAGCAGTGTGTAGCTAGAATCAACAAGATTGAAGTCCCAGAGAATAGCCCTAACCTACCGGAGGGTCTGGTAGGTCCATCATTTATTCACACCATCAGAGTCAATGATGTGGCCTGTGATGCTCTCATAGACAGTGGGTCCAACGTGTCTATTATTTTTGAGAACTGGTATAACAAACACTTACCAGACGTCCCGATAAAACCCCTCTCTCGCCTCGGACTCTGGGGGCTCGCTGACACAGAGTATCCTTACAAAGGTTACGTCGTGGTAGAGATGGAGTTTACGGAGGAGATCACTGGTGTGTCAGGACGTGTAGAAGTGCTTGCTTTGATTTGTCCTGAGCCAAGAAACCAACAACAAACCCCTGTGCTGGTTGGAACCAATACATCACTGTTCCGTCGCCTATGGGAGTTGTTGAAGACAAAGGGTGACAAGAACATTGTGCATTCCATGAGAATTCAGTCTGTATATGCCCCTGTTAAAACCCAAGAGCAATTAAAGGATGAAGTTTTGGGACAGATAAAGTGGAAAGGACCTGGTCCACTCTCTATTGCTCCCGGTGCAAAGTATTATGCAACCTGCAAAGTAGAAAAACAGAGTGCCCCATCCAAAGACCTTGTGCTGATTGATGCACCCACTTCCCAGTTACTCCCAGCCGGTGTGCTGGTACAGCCCGGTGTGCTCTCAGATGCTGACATAGACAGAAATAGTTTCACTGTGCTCATTCAGAATGAGTCAAAAAAGACAACTTCAATACCAGTGGGGACTGTCATTGCGGAGATGTATGCTGTGGACACGGTTACCCCAGTACAGCCTTCGGACCTCACAGCCGAAACTTTGGACCCAAACCTTTTCGATTTCGGGGACTCCCCAATCCCCGAAGAGTGGAAGAGTCGGCTCCGGCATAAGTTGTCTGAGAGGCGGAATGTTTTTTCACTGCATGAGTGGGAGGTTGGTTTAGCCAAGGGGGTTAAACACCACATACGCTTGCATGACCCCAGACCCTTCAGGGAAAGGTCGAGGAGACTAGCCCCTGCAGACATTGATGATGTGCGGCGGCACATACAACAGTTGTTGGCCGCTGGAATTATCACAGAGTCCCGAAGCCCCTACGCTTCGCCAATCGTTGTAGTCCGCAAAAAGACTGGGACTATAAGGATCTGTATTGATTATAGGACACTCAACAATCGCACCACACCAGACCAGTACACAATGCCACGCATTGACGATGCCTTGGACTCTCTGTCAGGCAGCCAATGGTTCTCTGTGTTAGACTTACGCAGTGGCTACTACCAGATAGAGATGGCTGAGTCGGACAAAGAAAAGACGGCGTTCATCTGTCCTCTCGGGTTCTATCAATTTGAGCGTATGCCACAGGGAATCACAGGAGCACCAGCAACGTTTCAACGCTTAATGGAAAAAGCTGTTGGAGATATGCATCTTCTAGAAGCCCTGGTGTACCTGGATGATATTATTGTTTTTGGCAAAACACTTGAACAACATGAGCAACGTCTTCTCAAGGTACTGGATAGACTGGAAGAGGTCGGATTGAAAGTTTCTATTGACAAATGTCAATTTTGTCAGCCTCAGGTCAGGTATGTGGGTCATATTGTTTCTGCAAAGGGCATAGCTACTGATCCAGAAAAAGTAGCAGTAGTAAAACATTGGAAAGAGCCTACTCACCTGAAGCCACTCAAGTCCTTCCTTGGATTCTGCAGTTATTATCGGAGGTTTATTGCCAACTACTCTGCCATTGTTCGTCCTCTCTCCGAACTCACTAAGGGTTATGCCCCCACTTGGCAAGACCCTAAGTCCAAAAAGACTGACTCAAGCAAAGCCTATTTCAAACCATCAGAGCCCTTTGGAGAACGGTGGACTCAAGTCTGCCAGGAGGCTTTTGAGCAAATCCGTGACTGCTTGATTAATGCCCCAGTGCTGGCATTCGCTGATCCCACAAAGACTTACATCTTGCATGTTGACGCCAGTATGAATGGGTTAGGCGCTGTCCTAAACCAGGAATATCCTGAGGGCCTGAGGCCAGTAGCGTTTGCCAGTCGGAAGCTTAAAGACTCCGAGCATAACTATCCAGTCCACCAATTGGAATTCTTGGCATTGAAATGGGCTGTCGTGGACAAGTTTCACGATTACTTGTATGGTGCCAAGTTTATTGTAAGAACTGACAACAACCCGTTAACATATGTGTTGACCTCCGCCAAGCTGAGTGCAGTCGGACATCGTTGGCTTGCCACCCTGGCCACCTACGATTTCACCATCCAGTATCGTCCTGGCAGGCACAATATTGACGCTGATTTTCTGTCTCGACAGTACACTCCAAAGGAGGGTGAAGAGTGGACTAGTGTTCCACCTGCTGGCATTAAAGCCCTCTGCAAGCGAGCCTGCATCAGCAAAGAGGCAAATGTGCCTGACAGACTGGTGGATCAGTTGGGAGCTCCTGCCGCAGTGGTACCAGAAGCCTATGTGTTCCCCGTTAACCTGAGCCTAAACACTCTTGATCAGCTGAGCCCGAAAGAGATTCAGGCATCACAAGATATGGACCCAGCAATTGGGCCATTGAAAAAGGCAATGGAGAACAATAACAAGCTGACTCATTTCAAAAATGACTCACCCGAGACGGTGTTGCTGCTACGAGAAAGTCGCAAGTTGGAATTAAAGGATGGATTGCTGTACCGCATAAAAGAAAAAATTTGTGGAAAGCAAATCAAACAACTTGTCTTGCCAGTAAGATACCGCCCTATGGTGTTACGGTCTCTACATGATGAGTGCGGACACATGGGAGTGGAACGCACTACTGAACTGATCAAAGACAGATTTTATTGGCCACGGATGACAGCTGAGGTTGAGCAGTACATTCGGACCTGTGGAAGATGTGTTTCTAGGAAGACACTCCCTCACCAGGCCTCGCCTTTGAATCAGATAACAAGTAATGGTCCTTTAGACTTAGTATGCATTGACTTTTTGCAGATAGAGCCGGACTCAAAAGGTGTTGCCAATGTGTTAGTAGTGACAGATCATTACACCCGTTATGCGCAGGCATTTGCTACCAAAGATCAAAAGGCTATCACTGTTGCAAGAGTATTGTGGGAGAAGTATTTTGTGCACTATGGCTTACCTGCACGCATACATTCAGATCAGGGCCGAGATTTCGAAAGTCGTCTGATTAAAGAGCTTTTGTCCATGCTTGGTGTCCGAAAATCGAGAACATCCCCCTACCACCCTCAAGGGGATGCACAACCAGAAAGGTTCAATCGAACACTTTTAGCAATGCTCGGCACCTTGGACACTGTAAAGAAACAATGTTGGAGTCAGCATATCACTTACCTGGTGCATGCATACAACTGTACAAAAAATGATTCCACGGGATACTCACCGTATTATCTCATGTTTGGAAGAGAGGCAAGGTTACCCATTGATATCTGTTTTGGAATCTCACCAAATGGTGAAAGTGAGTCATCTTACCAACAGTACGTTGCCAGGATGAGGGAAGAGTTGCAAAAAGCCTATCAACTGGCATCTGACGCTGCTACAAAGAGTCACTTGAAAAACAAAGCACGCTATGACCACCGTGTGCGAGACTTACCTATGATGAAAGGTGACAGAATCCTCATTCGGAATGTGGGTCTAAAAGGCAAGCATAAACTTCAAGATCGATGGAAATCAACACCATATGTTGTTGTAGAGAAACTGCCCAATCTGCCAGTTTACAAGGTCAAACCAGAGCATGGCACAGGTGTGGTCAAAACTCTCCATCGAGACCATCTTTTGCCCATTGGTTATATGGTCAGGATATCCAACCCCTCAGATCATGCCAACCCCACTCAGAGACCTGTCACGAGATCACAGCATACACGGCAACGTCCACAAACAAGTAAGTTTGTTGATCCAGCAGAAGAAAGTGACGCAGTTTCATCAGATGCAGAGTATGCAACTGTCCGCAATCCTCCAGATTTTGACGTAGATGAGGTCAGGAGACAGCTGGAGATTGTAAGTCACAACTCTGTGGAGGGTGAGAGTAGTGAAAGTTCTGAAGAGGATGGAAAATCTGAGGCGGAAGCAAATCAAAATCAGCCCAATACAAAAACGGAGGATGAGGAATTGTCTGAAGATGCTGCACTTTCTCATTCAGACTTTGAAGTACCAGACACACATGATGAGTTTGTGGAAGAACAAGATTTAGAAGGGGGGGCAAGCTCACCCCTATTGAAGAAAGCCAGACATGATAGAGTATCTAAAAGTGCAAGAAGTGAAAGTGAAAGGTCTTCTACCTTCCGGAAATCTCTGAGGAAACCAAAACCCCCAGTGAGATTGACCTATGAAAAACCTGGTTACCCCTCTTGTGAGCCAGTTACCATTATGCACCATGGTATGGTCATTCAACTCAAGCTAAATTCTCCAAACCAAGTCAATAATGAACTGAGACAAAAATGCAAAGAATCCAAGAGGTACACAGAAGATGTGAAAAAACGTCATACTTCAAGGTTAAAGACAGACAACAGGTGTGATGAGGACATCTACACAGTCAGAAGGGGGAGGGTGTAACCCTGTGTAACATTTAAAAGTCAGTTCATAAAAATTAGTATATGTATATTAGTTTTGTTAAAGAGTTCATAATATTTAGGTTGAAAAAAAATGTTTTGGATAAAACATAAATATATGTACAATTTAATAAGTTACGCTACTTACAGAAAAAATAAATAATAAGAAATAAATAGATATATGGTTAAAAAGGTCTGTTATATAAAAGATGAGAAATTGATTTGAGCACGAGTGTGATTACTGTGAAATCTAACTTTTCCTTTAAGTTGTACGTCAGTCATTTGATTTCTGTGTTGTCATTGGTCAGAAGCAAGTAATCAGCCAATCCAATTCATGCAGTTATGTTGGAACGGGGCGGGAAGTTCACGCTGTGGTTTTAAGCGTAGTTGAACCGGAGAGTGACGGAGCGTTTTTTCAGTCAGAGTCCTGAAGGAAGCGAAGGAATTGTGGGAAACATTTTGAGAATTATCATCGAGGACGACTACCCGTGGTCCTGTGTGTAATATGCTTTTCTGTGAACTACAGAAGGAGACGGACGCTGTGAAAACAAGATTGAGACGAGTTTTGCTGGTGGATGGACCCTGCTGTTTTTTTTCTTTCCCGGACTTGGATGCTGCATGCGGACTGCAACTTGTGGACTGTGACTGCCCTCGGCCTCTGTGGTCGCCATTAACTATCCTCTGCTATCCCTTTTGTCCCTCATTTGGATTTGTGAGTACCTTACTGACTTTGACATTGCACGTGCTTCTTAGTTTATGCTCTTTTTTGAGTGAAGTGACCGAAAAGTTTTAGGTCTCACCGCACCCGAGCTTCGGCACAGGCCTGCAACCTGAGTTTGGGGTTATTTGGAGTGTGTGTGTGTGGGCCCACGGGTGAATTTTGAGTTTATTGAAGTTAAAGGAAATTGAGACCAGGGACATTTTATTTTAGTTTTGGTTTATAGGGTATAAAACCAGAGTTCCTAGAACCTGACGTACACCGTGTAAAGAGACCCTGTACTTTATTTTATTTTTATTTTTGCGTTTGAAAAAATTCTTATTTACTTTTTTATAACAGCTTTCATTTTGTCTTTTTGTAAATAAATACCTGTAAAGGTTTTGGTTTTTCTAAAACAGTGTGGTGGTCCTTACTGTAAATTAGTGAGTTAGTAAAATTAGAATAACTTTCAGATATAAGGGGTAAACCTTTTACTTTACGAACTCAGGCCCAGTCTCCCTCAGCATTTAGTTATATTGGTAAACAGGAGAACCTGGGTTACAGCATGGTGAATTGTGTTCACAGATAATGTTCTCTGGAAATATTCCTGAGCCCATTTTGTGATTTCCAATACAGAAGCATGCCTGTATGTGATGCAGTGCCGTCTAAGGGCCCGAAGATCACGGGCACCCAGTATGGTTTTCCGGCCTTGACCCTTACGCACAGAGATTCTTCCAGATCCTCTGAATCTTTTGATGATATTATGCACTGTAGATGATGATATGTTCAAACTCTTTGCAATTTTACACTGTCGAACTCCTTTCTGATATTGCTCCACTATTTGTCGGTGCAGAATTAGGGGGATTGGTGATCCTCTTCCCATCTTTACTTCTGAGAGCCGCTGCCACTCCAAGATGCTCTTTTTGTACCCAGTCATGTTAATGACCTATTGCCAGTTGACCTAATGAGTTGCAATTTGGTCCTCCAGCTGTTCCTTTTTTGTACCTTTAACTTTTCCAGTCTCTTATTGCCCCTGTCCCAACTTTTTTGAGATGTGTTGCTGTCATGAAATTTCAAATGAACCAATATTTGGCATGAAACTTCAAAATGTCTCACTTTCGATATTTGATATATTGTCTATGTTCTATTGTGAATACAATATCAGTTTTTGAGATTTGTAAATTATTGCATTCCGTTTTTATTTACAATTTGTACTTTGTCCCAACTTTTTTGGAATCGGGGTTGTACACTACTTGATGTAAAAAAAAAAAAGTGCTCTATTAGAAGTTTCCTTTAGAAAAACTTCATCCTGAATCATATTAAATGTGCTTATATTGAAATATTTGTGATATGATTTGCAATTCTGGTGCTAGTTTATTAGTTGGTGTTGTATTATCGTTATTCCCGTGAGAAGTCTGAAACATTTGGGGAAGCACGCAGGTTTTGCTTTTAGCTCCTAAAAGCAAAAATGCTTCTTTTTTACTCACCATTTACTCACAAGTCACGCTAATGAGAAATCCAGCATGGAAGTAGAGGAGACCGCATGAACTGGACTCAGATTTTCAGACTGCAGTACAACTATATGACTCACAGACTCAGCTTGGGAAATTAGCAATCTGTGAGACGACAAACACATTGGCATCTCGTAGTATCAGCATGAAAACTGAAGCTTTACGAGCTGATCTGTATAAGCAAAGTGTCCAGATGAGGACTAAATGACTAAACGTTGCTGCATCGCTGTCTTTAGGGAGATATGAAACCCACTGGCACTGCTATCAGATGGCAGTCAAACGGCATTGTGGGTATAAAAGTCCACTCAGAATTTCATTACCACATAAATCTTGGACGGATTTGGATTGAAGATTATATGTTAAGTGAGCCGATAAAGATTAATATGCAAGTCATTCAGGGTGGATTTTTACTGCTGAGTCCAGTTTTACACTCCTAATTCCTAACTCTATTAATTTCACTGTAGTAACTGAAGAATCCTTTGTAGTTCCTGAATACGCTTTAAAAAGAAAAACTGAATAATAACATGAGCTCTTAAGGGGTTAACTCAAGCTGTTGGAGTCATGGGGTTTTCTATGGGGCAAGTCTGTGATGACAGCTAATCTCAACACGTCATAAATGCTCCATAAATAGACAAAAACTGGGTAATGTTTCAGCTGCAGCTGAAAAAGCACATCAATAGTATGGAACTGGAGTCCCTCCTGAGTCTTATGTACCAATCAGTCAAAACAGTGACAATTCATTCTGCACTGATGCACTATTAGGGCTTTAAATCAGGGTTCCAAGCTGTAATGGAAGACAAACCAAGGCGTTATTTCACCTACTAGACTATAAGTAGAAGAAAAGATGTTCGGTTCAATAGACTGAAATCCACTTGCATCCATCATCCTAAAAGCAAAAATCCCCGACTACAGTATATCATTATGCCGTACGCCTGGTAGAATCCTAATATTGAACAAAATGCCTTCTTTAGAGACAGACAGTACTTATCCATTACCTTTTCAGATCTTTCGTAAACATAGAACATCTAACATTATGGACAGATGAGTTAATTTGCCCCTATATGATATTATCTTGAGGTTGGCTCTTTGTCTGTTTTCCCAAGCGGTGCTGATGAAAAGACTCATACACTGCACTAGAAACATGCTGAATAATTCATGTGGAGATAATTAATTCGCAGCAAGCTTTGATCAAACATGATACGTGCTAGAAAATCCCTCACAATCTCAGCAGCCCCAGCACACTCTCGGACAAATTCCAGTGCACCACAAACAAAACAAGAAAATCATGTTCATTATTTGAACATAGCTATGTGGTATAAACTTCATACGTTACTAGCCTACATAACAGGACCACCAGACTTTATTAATGATCCCTCCCTGTCTTGAATAAAACTAAAGCAGAGACCCTGATTATGTATGCCAGTGCAAGGCTGGAACACCTGCAGGCACTATGGCCCTTGATGAATTCACATCATACAATGTTTCGGGGAAAAAAAAAGCCAGCACTGGACTAGTTCTGAGGAGCAAAGGAAGACCTGGAAGGGGGGATTTCGTGTTTTAACCCTTGCTGAAATATTTTCTGAATGTTCATTTGTGGGTGGTTAAAGGTAGACTGCTTTTCAGATTTTTTCAAGTTTAGGTCATAAAAAGAATTTTCCATGACATCCAATTATTTTTGTTTAGTGGACCGAAAGCTACTGAATTTGAATCACAGACTTCCAATTTGATTAGGTTTTTTTCTTCAAAAAGAACAATTAATGAATTTAAGGCCACGTGGCCCTAAATTCTCTGCTATTTTTTCCTGCTTCACCATGACCCAATTCAAGATACTACATCATGCGTCACATGGTGAGCTTTCTCCGTTTGCGCAAGGCATTGTGGGATACAAATTTGAAACAGGAGAGAAAAATGGAGGACGTGAGTGTGCGAATGAAACGTGAAAGAGCGACTACAGTAATGGAAAGCGAGAAGAAAAGACGATATGTTGCGAAGGAAAGGAAACGCAGGACCAAACTAATAAATATTGCCAGTCAGCGAGCACCTCGGTGTGATCAGCTGTTCGTTTAGCGATAGAATGATGTAACTGTCAGTGCACGGTCAAGGTAAACCTGTAGATAGCAGAAATGCAACACTGGATGCCAGCTGCCGTAAAACCCAAAAGAAGAAGAAGAAGGTAAACCTGCACATGCACACATGAACTTCCTCTGTCTGCTTGACTGTGCAAAGCGAGAGATTTCATGCACATAATAATAATAATAATAATAATAATAATAATAATCAGGGCGGCACGGTGGTGTAGTGGTTAGCGCTGTCGCCTCACAGCAAGAAGGTCCGGGTTCGAGCCCCGTGGCCGGCGAGGGCCTTTCTGTGTGGAGTTTGCATGTTCTCCCCGTGTCCGCGTGGGTTTCCTCCACAGTCCAAAGACATGCAGGTTAGGTTAACTGGTGACTCTAAATTGACCGTAGGTGTGAGTGTGAATGGTTGTCTGTGTCTGTGTGTCAGCCCTGTGATGACCTGGCGACTTGTCCAGGGTGTACCCCGCCTTTCGCCCGTAGTCAGCTGGGATAGGCTCCAGCTTGCCTGCGACCCTGCAGAACAGGATAAAGCGGCTAGAGATAATGAGATGAGATAATAATCAGTCAAATTTTTATAGCGCTTTTCTCATACCCAAGGTTGCTTTACAATTATAAGGGGAAAAAAAGGCCACCAAAAGAAGGTCAGGATGTCATTCCAATGGTGTAGCAGCCACAGTCCCACCAAAAGGCGCATGAAAACAAGTCCCACACCGCCTGCACAACCGCTGCCGGGCAACACCACCCAGAACACCGTGCCATGGATCCACAAAGTGAGCACAGAAGCACTGCCATGCACAGCGCTGGTATGTCCCAAACCGCCTGCACAGCCGCTGCGACACCACCAGGCAACATCGCTCAGAACACCATGCCAAGCACAAAAGCACCGCCGCACAGAGTGCTGGACAACCCCGATGTTAAAAAGAGCAATGAGCTCACTGCAGTCGATAGCAAGGATCACAGGCATCACCCACTACAAACCAAGGCCTGGAGGGAACCGACGCCCAAAACTGGGTCCGGAGCTATGCCACAACTGGCAGACAAAACACTCAAACAAAAACAAACAAACAAACATTAAACTACACAAACACAAAAAAGAAAAACAAAAGGGAAAATAAAATAAAAAGCTCTGGTAAGAAGCGGCAGCCAGAATGTGCACGGCGTACTCTCAAACGGAAGCGGAAACAATATTAGTTGCAAGGGAATCCCTTCAGATTAAATAACTTCCCAGCCACAGAATGCCCTGGTTTTTTTTTTTTTTTAGATATGAAATAAACATATATCACAATGACCAAATTTCAGAGGGGACTAAATTTCAATGATTTTATGAAATCAAAAGGCCGTCTACCTTTAATATAACACAAGGTATACCGTATGTATCAGATAACATTGCTACAGTGATGTTCATGAACATACATGCCAGTAAACCCACTGAACCTGTCCAAACTACAAACATGGACACCATGGACTACACTTCCCACAACTCACAGCGCCCTCTGTCTCCCGACTATTGAGATCAGCTGTCGCTCATCATTCCAATTAGTCCCCCTGCCTATATAAACCTCTCACTCACTCCACTTCAGTGCGAAGTATTGTTCTGCCTTCTACAGTTCATACCAAGCCTTGGTATTTTCTGACTGACTCTTGGTCTTCTGACTCTTGCTTCCCTGTTTTCCGTTTACGCTCTTTGTCTATTCCCTTTAACGCTGTTTGCCGATCGCCCGACCCTCGCTAGTTCTACGTCTCTGATTCTTGTCTCACGTTTTGGCTCTGACACTGTCTACTCCTCATTGCTCTTCTGTGATTACATCCATAAGTGCCTGCACCGTGACAGCACAACAAAATCATCAATATGATTCATATTTTATCAACCTAAGTCTCAAATAAACACATCCTTTTGGTTGTTTAATCAAAGTTTATTTTCTGCTAGCTGTTGTGGTGAGAAACAGGATTAACCAATCAAAATCATGTAGGTTTTTTTTCTAGCCAGCTAGCTAGACTCTGAGCACAGGGATATCAAGGTAACACATGATGACGAGGACGTGCTGGAGTTTTTACTACAGGACGAAGGGTAGATCTGGTTTTATAAGACAAACTATAATTGTCTCCTATTACCAGCATGTTATTTTACTCGTTTATAGTGGAACTGCCATAAAGGAATTCTACCTCCTTGGTCAACTAAAGATCATGTCGGAAATATTTAAATAACAAATTCTAAATACCACCACCAAAAAATTCCCGATGACATGACACCATTTAGTTGTACTACATTTAGTATATTTGCCGAACCCCACTGAAATAAATACACAGCTGCCACCACTGTTGGGGAGAATCCGTGAGACATGTGAAACACGTACGAGCCAAAGGCTAGTCTTGTGCACCATGTGCTAGAGGAGCTCAGTGCGGTCCTGTGCAGACCCAAATGGACTGTTCAGAGAACTCATTAAAAAGGGGACAGTGTCCATTGAGCCTCTGTGCTCCAGTTCTATCACTCCTGTCATGGCTAGGATGCTGAAACATTTACTCAGCCATCATGACTCACACCCCGTGGTTAAATATGCAAATGTGAGAAACGACTCACATGAAGCAAAAGCATATTTTTAAAAAATTATGATGATGATGATGATGATCAGCAGCAGCATCATTCTAAATTAACCCTAAAAAAACAGAATCAGATTTTTTATTATTTTTTATTTTTTTACATTTATACCAAAGCCTTCATGCTGCGTAAACAGACAAAGATGTTTTCTGGTCACCATGCAACTTTGCTTCTTGAATTATGTATTCTGGCAGTGATTCAGATTCAGAGTCAAGATTCAGATTCAAGAATGTCCTGTCTTATGCACAATAAAACGAGCAGTCAGACCGTACAATGAAATTCTTACTCTTCATTCTCTCTTGTTGCCATCAACACTATACAGATATTAGAAGTTAGTTAGAAAATATACAGTAATATGAAAAAGCATTATATGCTGTATATTACAAGTATGAGTGTGAGCTACGAGTTCTGTACATTTAGAGCGACTGTAAGGGCTAAAATGACAAGTCAGTAATGTTGGTTACAGGAGGAACATGCAACCACTAGACATGCGCCACGGTGGGTGCCATCTTTTATTCAGATCATTCCATACATAGGCTCAATTCTATACGCGGCTTATATAAAGTGAGCACATACTGGGAAAATGGCTGAAATAATATGACACAAAAAAGTCCCTACATCTTGTACAACTCCATCTCCAAATCTCTAGAGACCCTGAGCTACAAGCTGCCGTTACAGTACACTCAGATAACGACATTCTAGCAGGTTTTACTCCCTTATTCACTTCAGTCCATCGATGGTTGTCATGCTGGATAAAAATAAAGAGGGCAAAAAACATGAAAAGAGCTGGAGCAGAGCAGAAAGATCCTGTGTCTTCAACATATGCTTTTTCAGTAAGTCTAAGAAGGAATTGTCTGAATTACAGTATACACACACACACACACGCACACACAAATGGAGGCATTATTTAGTCCAGAAACGAAACAAAAAAAACAAAGAATTATCAGAAAAATACTATAAGACAAAAAGGGTTTTTTTCATCTCATCTCATTATCTCTAGCCGCTTTATCCTTCTACAGGGTCGCAGGCAAGCTGGAGCCTATCCCAGCTGACTACGGGCGAAAGGCGGGGTACACCCTGGACAAGTCGCCAGGTCATCACAGGGCTGACACATAGACACAGACAACCATTCACACTCACATTCACACCTACGGTCAATTTAGAATCACCAGTTAACCTAACCTGCATGTCTTTGGACTGTGGGGGAAACCGGAGCACCCGGAGGAAACCCACGCGGACACGGGGAGAACATGCAAACTCCACACAGAAAGGCCCTCGCCGGCCCCGGGGCTCGAACCCAGGACCTTCTTGCTGTGAGGCGACAGCGCTAACCACTACACCACCGTGCCGCCTTGTTTAAGTATATAATAATATTAATAATCTAGGCATTATATTGTTGATTGTGGTAGCAGAGCTCCCTGCGCATGCAGCCCCATACTTAATAGAAATACATCAACCTGATTTTTGATGGTTTTTGACTGTATGACATCTGTACCAACAACGTACGTGTACCACCACAGGGAACCGTATCTCATAAACACTTGACCACGGGACAACAAAATTTGTATCTTTATTTCCATTAGAAAGATGGGTTTTTATCCAGTGCTTATTTTTAATTTTTAATCAATAACATAGGATTATTTACTAACACATTTTACAGAAAATATTCAAGACAGTTTCATATAAAACTAGTTAAAACAGCTTTATTAGTCCACTAGCGGGCGGCACGGTGGTGTAGTGGTTAGCACTGTCGCCTCACAGCAAGAAGGTCCTGGGTTCAAGCTCAGCGGCTGACGAGGGCCTTTCTGTGTGGAGTTTGCATGTTCTCCCCGTGTCTGCGTGGGTTTCCTCCGGGTGCTCCGGTTTCCCCCACAGTCCAAAGACATGCAGATTAGGCTAATTGGTGACTCTAAATTGACCGTAGGTGTGAATGTGAGTGTGAATGGTTGTTTGTCTCTCTGTGTTAGCCCTGCGATGATCTGGCGACTTGTCCAGGGTGTACCTCGCCTCTCGCCCATAGTCAGCTGGGATAGGTTCCAGCTTGCCTGCGACCCTGTAGAACAGGATAAGCGGCTACAGATAATGGATGGATGGATAGTCCACTAGCTTGTTGGACAACTGAAAGTTTCTGTCATGTACGAGCACTAGATGGATGTAAGTGCAAGAAAAGTTTTGTTGAAAACACTGTCACAAGACATTGCAGCAATTTATTGATGTGAAATACACTACACTACAGAATTTGATGGTCCATATGCTATAATATTATTATTCTATTCAGGTTGACTTTGTTTCCATGCAAATATTTTGCTCATACACTCATCAGCAGCTCTGCTTTCAGGCACTGCCTATATACAGTGGGGCAAAAAAGTATTTAGTCAGCCACCAATTGTGCAAGTTCTCCCACTTAAAAAGATGAGAGAGGCCTGTAATTTTCATCAAAGGTACACTTCAACTATGAGAGACAGAATAGGGGGAAATAATCCAGGAAATCACATTGTAGGATTTTTAATGAATTAATTGGTAAATTCCTCGGTAAAATAAGTATTTGGTCACCTACAAACAAGCAAGATTTCTGGCTCTCACAGACCTGTAACTTCTTCTTTAAGAGGCTCCTCTGTCCTCCACTTGTTACCTGTATTAATGGCACCTGTTTGAACTCATTATCAGTATAAAAGACACCTGTCCACAACCTCAAACAGTCACACTCCAAACTCCACTATGGCCAAGACCAAAGAGCTGTCAAAGGACACCAGAAACAAAATTGTAGACCTGCACCAGGCTGGGAAGACTGAATCTGCAATAGGTAAGCAGCTTGGTGTGAAGAAATCAACTGTGGGAGCAATTATTAGAAAATGGAAGACATACAAGACCACTGATAATCTCCCTCGATCTGGGGCTCCACGCAAGATCTCACCCCGTGGGGTCAAAATGATCACAAGAACGGTGAGCAAAAATCCCAGAACCACACGGGGGACCTAGTGAATAACCTGCAGAGAGCTGGGACCAAAGTAACAAAGGCTACCATCAGTAACACACTACGCCGCCAGGGACTCAAATCCTGCAGTGCCAGACGTGTCCCCCTGCTTAAGCCAGTACATGTCCAGGCCCGTCTGAAGTTTGCTAGAGAGCATTTGGATGATCCAGAAGAGGACTGGGAGAATGTCATATGGTCAGATGAAACCAAAATAGAACTTTTTGGTAAAAACTCAACTTGTCGTGTTTGGAGGAGAAAGAATGCTGAGTTGCATCCAAAGAACATCATACCTACTGTGAAGCATGGGGGTGGAAACATCATGCTTTGGGGCTGTTTTTCTGCAAAGGGACCAGGACGACTGATCCGTGTAAAGGAAAGAATGAATGGGGCCATGTATCGTGAGATTTTGAGTGAAAACCTCCTTCCATCAGCAAGGGCATTGAAGATGAAACGTGGCTGGGTCTTTCAGCATGACAATGATCCCAAACACACCGCCCGGGCAACCAAGGAGTGGCTTCGTAAGAAGCATTTCAAGGTCCTGGAGTGGCCTAGCCAGTCACCAGATCTCAACCCCATAGAAAATCTTTGGGGGGAGTTGAAAGTCCGTGTTGCCCAGCGACAGCCCCAAAACATCACTGCTCTAGAGGAGATCTGCATGGAGGAATGGGCCAAAATACCAGCAACAGTGTGTGAAAACCTTATGAAGACTTACAGAAAACGTTTGACCTCTGTCATTGCCAACAAAGGGTATATAACAAAGTATTGAGATGAACTTTTGTTATTGACCAAATACTTATTTTCCACCATAATTTGCAAATAAATTCTTTAAAAATCAGACAATGTGATTTTCTGGATTTTTTTTTCTCATTCTGTCTCTCATAGTTGAGGTATACCTATGATGAAAATTACAGGCCTCTCTCATCTTTTTAAGTGGGAGAACTTGCACAATTGGTGACTGACTAAATACTTTTTTGCCCCACTATATATATATATATATATATATATATATATATATATATATATATATATATCCATCCATTATCTGTAGCCGCTACAGGATCACGGGCAAGCTGGAGCCTATGCCAGCTGACTATGGGCGAGACGCGGGGTACACCCTGGACAAGTCGCCAGGTCATCGCAGGGCTGACACAGAGGCAAACAACCATTCGCACTCACATTCACACCTACCGTCAATTTAGAGTCACCAATTAGCCTAACCTACATGTCTTTGGACTGTGGGGGAAACCGGAGCACCCGGAGGAAACCCACGCAGACACGGGGAGAACATGCAAACTCCATACAGAAAGGCCCTCGTTGGCCAGTGGGCTTGAACCTGGACCTTCTTACTGTGAGGCGACAGTGCTAACCACTACACCACCATGCCGCCCTATATATATATCATCTCATTATCTCTAGCCACTTTATCCTGTTCTACAGGGTCGCAGGCAAGCTGGAGCCTATCCCAGCTGACTACAGGCGAAAGGCAGGGTACACCCTGGACAAGTCGCCAGGTCATCTAATGTTTACATTAGACCGTATCAGTGGATCATCAGATTAACGTTTTTAAAACGATTCGCGTGCACACAGCAACGCCAATACACAATTCGCGTGCACACAGCAACGCCAATACACGGATACGCTAATCACATGACTTAGACGGCACGTAAGTTGAAATGTGTCAGTGCAGCTCAGCGCTTCCTCCTCAGCGGCTGCGCTCAAAATCACTCCGCCCTGAACAGCGAGTGCCCTCTGGAGGGTGCGCACTCCGGCCCTGCGCAGCTCACAGAGCGTGCGAGTGAAGCGCACGAGCAGTGATTCGGGACTGAGCCGCTGTGTGTGTGATCCCAGTGCATATCGGGCATGCACAAGTCACTCACCACTCGCAAGTGGAAGGATGGCAAGCCTAAAGACGATCATAACTACACAATGGGCAGTATTTGCATCTTACCATGAACAACATTAAGAATGACAAAGCAAAGCATTATATTCATACTTTTATACTCTTTAATGAAAAACAAAAAGGTGATACAAGGCGGAAACAATAGCAGGAAGTGAAGTCCGCGCCGTTTTTCAGCAGTCGCGTCACATGACCAACGTGGCATGAACAACGCCAGCGAATCAGGAAGGTGGATGTCACAGTGACGTTGTCCAATCACGACGTCAGCTAGAGCTCAGCACTGCATTTCCTCGTATCTCAATGTTTACACAGCACCGGATCAGATACGAACTGGGTTGAATACGTGGGCCCTGGCGGATTCAAACTGTTCCGCCTGTGGAGTCGTTTCCCAGCGTTTTAATGTGAACGGACAGTGCATCCGCGACGAAAATGAGACGGATACGGTCTAATATAAACACCACCAGAGACACAGACAACCATTCACACCTACGGTCAATTGAGAGTCACCAGTTAACCTAACCTGCATGTCTTTGGACTGTGGGGGAAACCGGAGCACCCGGAGGAAACCCACGCGGACATGGGGAGAACATGAAAACTCCACACAGAAAGGCCCTCGCCGGCCACGGGGCTCGAACCCAGGACCTTCTTGCTGTGAGGCGACAGCGCTAACCACTACACCACCGTGCCGCCTGACAATTTTTTTGCATTAAAATTTTTAAGATTTTATTTTCAAGTATCCTTCTTTGTATTGAAATGTAAAGCATATTAAGACACTATATACATAAAGAAGTTGTTGTTGATGATGATGATGATGATATTTTTGTTTGTTTGATCACATAACTAAAAAAATTTAAAGTAAATGTTCTCATCTCATCTCATTATCTGTAGCCGCTTTATCCTTCTACAGGGTCGCAGGCAAGCTGGAGCCTATCCCAGCTGACTACGGGCGAAAGGCGGGGTACACCCTGGACAAGTCGCCAGGTCATCACAGGTCTGACACATAGACACAGACAACCATTCACACTCACATTCACACCTACCGTCAATTTAGAGTCACCAGTTAACCTAACCTGCATGTCTTTGGACTGTGGGGGAAACCGGAGCACCCGGAGGAAACCCACGCGGACACGGGGAGAACATGCAAACTCCACACAGAAAGGCCCTCGCCGGCCACGGGGCTCGAACCCGGACCTTCTTGCTGTGAGGCGACAGCGCTAACCACTACACCACCGTGCCACCTGACAATTTTTTTGCATTAAAATTTTTAAGATTTTATTTTCAAGTATCCTTCTTTGTATTGAAATGTAAAGCATATTAAGACACTATATACATAAAGAAGTTGTTGTTGTTGATGATGATGATGATGATGATGATATTTTTGTTTGTTTGATCACATAACTAAAAAAATTTAAAGTAAATGTTCTAAAAACACCAATTTCTGTTCGAAGTCTAGATCCAGCACAAAAAAAAAACCAGCTGGTGCTTTTTCTCAGCACCTCGTTTGCATTTTACAGCCTTCTGCAATATCAGTGTTGCAATGGCTAATATTGGTCAGTCAAAAATCTCAATGTTTGCATTATTCAGCCCTAAATACTACATTGTAGCAGGCATTCAATGAAGATAAAAATCACAGACTTTTAAACACAACGAAGCCTAATTTCCTGGCCATGTTTCCCTCGCTTGTCAGTGTGTAAGGGAAGTGTCATAGAAACTGTTGTCCAAGCCTTTTCTGAACCATTGTTCTTAAACATGTTCATGGCATGAAAAGAAAAAAGTAAGTAAATTAATAAAACTAAAGGTTCCTTCCTGAGATCCTATCAAAATTATTCAGCAGGTTTGTGTTTGAAGCTTTGTGTTAAATTTCCCAGAAGCTTTAATGATAATTTAGTAGCTAGAGGAAACGAGTCCTACTGAATAATTATTGTCACTGATTGGATTGGAGCCGTTACTGTGATCATTACTGTGAAGCCATAGGTTCCCTGTCACAACCGAGAATAAAATATTAACCCCGTAAAACTCCCAGGAGCCATCAACTGATCTATATTTACACTCCTTACTCTACTAACTACAGACGTTTGCAGTTTACTTTCATTGTCTTTACTGAAAAATTCAGAGTGGTTACTGATAAAGAACGGAATAAAAAGCTGAGAATTTAAGGCGTTAAGAGCACCAGCCTATCATCTCTACAAGGAGTACAGTTTAAGGATATTACAATTTATAAACCTTCACTGAAATGGCAAAGCAAATTATAAAGAGATCTCATCTCATCTCATCTCATCTCATTATCTCTAGCCGCTTTATCCTGTTCTACAAGGTTGGGCAAGCTGGAGCCTATCCCAGCTGACTACGGGCGAAAGGCAGGGTACACCCTGGACAAGTCTCCAGGTCATCACAGGGCTGACACATAGACACAGACAACCATTCACACTCACATTCACACCTACGGTCAATTTAGAGTCACCAGTTAAAGGAACAGTCCACCGTATTTCCATAATGAAATATGCTCTTACCTGAATTGAGATGAGCTGCTCCGTACCTATCCGAGCTTTGCGCGACCTCCCAGTCAGTCAGACGCAGTCCGATGCGCTGTCACTCCTGTTAGCAATGTAGCTAGGCTCAGTATGGCCAACGGTATTTTTTGGGGCTGTAGTTAGATGTGACCAAACTCTTCCGCGTTTTTCTTGTTTACATAGGTTTATATGACCAGTGATATGAAACAAGTTCAGTTAAAAAAATTGAAACGTAGCGATTTACTATGCTATGGAAAGTCCGCACTATAATGACAGGCGTACTAACACCTTCTGCGCGCTTCGGCAGCGCATTGATATCTGAGCTCCGTATCAATGCGCTGCCGAAGCGCGCAGAAGGTGTTAGTACGCCTGTCATTATAGTGCAGACTTTCCATAGCATAGAAAATCGCTACGTTTCAATTTGTGTAACTGAACTTGTTTCATATCACTGGTCATATAAACCTATGTAAACAGGAAAAACGCGGAAGAGTTTGGTCACATCTAACTACAGCCCCAAAAAATACCATTGGCCATGCTGAGCCTAGCTACATTGCTAACAGGAGTGACAGCGCGTCGGACTGACTGGGAGGTCGCGCAAGGCTCGGATAGGTACGGAGCAGCTCGTCTCAATTCAGGTAAGAGCATATTTCATTATGGAAATACGGTGGACTGTTCCTTTAACCTAACCTGCATGTCTTTGGACTGTGGGGGAAACCGGAGCACCCGGAGGAAACCCACGTGGACACGGGGAGAACATGCAAACTCCACACAGAAAGGCCCTCGCCGGCCACGGGGCTCGAACCCGGACCTTCTTGCTGTGAGGCGACAGCGCTAACCACTACACCACCGTGCCGCCCTATAAAGAGATAACATTATGCTATAAATATATTGAAAGAAGATTATTTTTCCGCATTGGCTCTCTAGCCTCATCCTTCCTTTTCATAGGACCATTGAGAGCTTAATAATGTTATTAAATGCTTCATAAAGTAATGAGATTCAGTAAAGAGGGAGAATACGAACTAATACAAACAGGAAAAGCAACGCTAAAAAACATTAAGAAGTGTGACAAATATATCTTGCATTACAGATAATAATGGCAAAGTAATAGTGATATTAATAGTGAAAACATTAGTAGTAATAACAGTAAAAAAAAGCTTTATCTGTCTGAAAATAAGAGATATCAGAACAATAAAAAAATGATCGCAGATTCAGATAGCACTTTTTTTTTTTAACTCATCACCAACCAGGAAATAGATTTCCCAGTGATCCTCTAAGAATGAGCACATGCTTCACAAGTACACCACACATCTATAATGGGTGATATTTCATCCAAAGACTGATGGTCTCTAAAATATCCATATCCATTTGCAAATCACATCTGCGCCTCGGTGGATATGTGAGTAGATTAGTAGCTTCAGGCCACAGAAGCAAATTAACTTTTCATCTGATTTTTAATCACTCTGAGTAGTGAATATTTAGCTCAGGGAACTCTCACACTTTTGCCCACAATTCTCCTTAGAACAAAAGCTTCTGGGTCAAATGTTGGGTTCAAATGTGATCCCATGAAGAGAAAAACCTACAGAGGCTCAGTTCTTATGGAATGTCAGTTATGGCACTACAATTTGGATGTGAATGTGAAAAATCTAATTTTGTATAATTGGCATTGAAATGATATGTTAAGTATGAAGTTGGGGTGGCACGGTGGTGGTGCAGTGATTAGCACTGTCGTTTCACAGCGAGAAGGTTTTGGGTTCGAACCTGCCAGTTGTCCAGGGCCTTTCTGAGTAGAGTTTGCATGTTCTCTCAGTGCCTGTGTGGGTTTCTTCTGGGTGCTCTGGTTTCCTCCCACAATCCAAAGACATGCGGATTAGTTCAACTGGTTACTCTAAATAGATGACTTGCAACCACGTGATCAAAATGTGCTACATCATGAGCGTGCGCCATGATGGTGGAGATACAAAGCAACTAGGATGGCAGCCGCTGGAAGCGTGTCTGTAAACAATGCTGAATTTTCTCAGTATTACCACGATTTGAATGGTCCAGTGAAGATTCCGCAGAGAAGATAGATATGTGTGGTTTTGACCCATATTATTTTAAGAAGTCAGACTTTTCTGAAGATAAGACGCTTCTACTGACCACTGAGTACCCAGATATCTCATTCTATCTGGTTTGGCTGCCGAAGAATCAAGTCCGACTTTGGACGAAGCATAGCCCATTTTTTGAGTGGGTGCCCAGTCTGGATTGTTTCTATCATATAATTTTGCTGGCGCTCCTAGAAGCGAAATGGTAATTAATACACATGTTAAAATTATAACAACGACCGAGTGATTCACGACAAGAGAACGCTCATTTTATAGCAAAATTCTAGCAACATGAAATAAAATTCTTCCATGATATTATTGGGAAAGCTTCTGAATCTCACCTGAGATAAAATGATTACTGCAAACACGAGCTGTTTTGGTTTTAGCCTCGGTTAGATCAGCCCTGCTGATGTTGTTCAGCCGTGCTCGTCTCCTCTCCGTACTAAGCCTCAGAGTTTCCTCGCCCTCTTTCCAAATCACGGACAGAATTGTAAAAAATCGGAACGTGCCACGGTCACGAGTACTGTTATGACCACAACCATATACAGCACAAAGATATGGCATAGATAAAAGAACGCTTAAAGCAGTGGAAAAACAAAGAGAGTTGTGCACGCATGACTATGTTTTGTACGGAATGTCGCTTGACCCCGCATTTGTATATCCACCAACATGACATCCGGGTTTCTATTTTGCTTTGACGTCACTTGCAAGTCAAGGATTGCGCGTAGGTGTGAATGTGAATGGCTGTCTTTCTGTATTAGCCCTGTGATAGTTTGGCAACCTGTTCAGAGTGGACCCCGCCTCTCACCCAAAATCAGCTGGGATTGGCTCCAGCTCACCCACAACACTCAATGGATAAGTGTTATAGACAATAGCTGGATGGAAGTATGAAGTTGAATTACATCAATATAATACTTAATACTTCAAATCAAGCTTCAATAAAAAATCAGATGTAGACAGGGTAGTGGTTACTCAATCATTTAACTTGACTGCTGATTGGCTGGATTGACAAAGAATTTAAACTGCTTGATTTTGTTTTTAATTTGTGTACATTTAGATAGATAGATAGATAGATAGATAGATAGATAGATAGATAGATAGATAGATAGATAGATAGATAGATAGACAGACAGACAGACAGACAGACAGACAGACCCCAAGCTGGGAAATTGTTTAAATGTAATTATTTTAGAATGGAACGTCAAGTTGAGTTCAAGTTGACGTCAAGTTGAGTTCAAGTTAAGTTCAGTGCCTGATATACAACTTCAAAATCAAGCATTTCATCGCTTTTCCAAATCCTAAAATCCTAGTGGCACAAATATCATTCTAGAAATTCATTGCTCCCGTATTCACCGTTTATACTGTATATTTTGTGAAGGGTGAGAGGATTCTCCATTTTCATTGGCAGTTTTCTCCCAAGTATCAATTCTACTGCTGCAGTAAATTATTAATGACATCTCCAATGATTCATAGCAAAGCCTGTTGAAAACAATTAATGAAATATTCTTTGAAATACACTGAAATGAAGAAACACAGCTTTGAGTTTAAAATAAATGAATGAATGACACATGATGGATATAAATTCTGTTCGGCTTTGGGATATTTCAAATAAGTCACTTATTTCAGGGGAAAAAAAGCATGTTTCCTGCAAATTAGTTGCACAATATAAGCAAGGCTAAAAACACAGTCCAATTTCATTGCCTAATTTCATCCAAATTGACACATTAAACAAAACTGAGGCTGCTGAGGGATAATTAAGCTGTCAAGGAGTTGGCAAGTCCCTCCTGAATACCTGATAATTTCACCAATCTGACCCCTGCTAAGCCTGCAGACAAAACTGCCTTATTTCAACCAGAAACCATTTCAGTTCTCTCAGGCTTTACTGCAACACCAAATTCCAATCAGACATTAACATTACACTTCTCCAGACAGACTGTGAGCCAGTACACACTCAGAACAGCTTGGATAATTACAAGCTGAATTCTCGCTTGATTATCTGGAAACGGCGAGGCAAACAAAGGAGGCAGCGGCAGCGCATTTGATTCATTTCTGTGCAGGCCAGACAGGGCTTGCCGAGCTGATGGCTTCCGACATGGCTCAAATCGGTTAGATTTGTCCTCCTTACATAAAGGAAAAGGGTCAGAGGAGCTTTTGGGGGGAAACGTCGGCGACTAACACAGCAGGACAGGAGAGAGCAGCAGGCTGAGAACGATGCTTGACACACGTCACATATGGAGCCAACGCTGCCAGACATCATGTGATTTCACTACCATCATCCAGGTGTGCATGCACAACATCAAGATTTGTTTTATTATTATTATTATTATTATCTGGAAACTGAAATCAGTCTGATCCTTTATAGAGTTTATTCAAATGCACATAAAACTATATTTCACATGATATATTTACAATTGTTTTCAAGATAATTAAGCAAAGCCTGTACAGTTTAAGGCAGAAAAGTTTTTTTTATTTTTTTTAATGTATGTCCAGCTACAGTTACAAGAATACGTACACTGTTTCGATGGATTTTATCTCTAATATGTTTTTTTTTAACAGTCATGTATCTCTTGGCTAATAAAATTACTCCAGAAATGTGACATTTTTACTTTACTTTACTTTCCACACACATCTTTAACAACTGTTATAAGATTCTGATAAAAGGCCTCGAACTTTCAATACAGGTAAAACTATAATCTACTAGAATCTAAGCTATAAAATATCATTCACAGATTGATATATGAACTACATCAAGGTAAATCCTGTGCAGATAATGATGAAGTACTGGCATACTATTGTTGTGTTGTTGTTTTTTTACAGTAATTTTTCAGACAAACAACAAATACCAAGTGTACCATTTTCACAGAGTATCTCTGATGATCATTAGACATATTAAGAAAGAAAAATTTGACATTAAAAAAATAATAATTCAATCTCATAACCAAACCATAGGTGCTTTCTAGGAATTCAACAAAGCAGAAATTTGAAATAAAATACAAATGACAATCATGAAAAGACCCAAAGGTCAAAGTATAAAACTCAAATAAACCAATCAATACAATATCTAGTTTACATAATGATGTCAAAATATCACAGAATTCATCGGGTATTTTATAACGGTGACATTGTGTGATTGGAAGCAGCTGACTGGATGCTAAAAATGCAGGACTGAATCTTTTAATTTTTTTCTATTTCCCTACTTGTCCAGTGTTCGTTCATTTATTTATTTATTTATTTATTTATTTAAACACTGAAAAAATAACATCAGGGTTTTTTTTGGGTTTTTTTTTTAATGCAACACTTCTGTGTTCCTGGCAGTTTGCTTGCAAACCTGTATCATCAGGTTGTATTATAGAAATGTCATCAAGTGTCATGATACAATATTTTGGTCATATTGTCCACCCCTGTTGTACAAGTATCACCTCTGCTAACCTCCTGCCCTTCCACGTCTCTAGCACGACATTCCTCACGCTTGCATCTCCAAAACTTCTGTATTAGCTTCACTGTAATCACTGGAAAACATGCCTTTAAATGAATATCTGAATAAAAACGTGTACTTTAAAGTGCGATTCCACCATTGGATGTATTCTTTGGCATAAAATACAATATATTTTATGACAACATGACTAGACAGAGAAATCTTTTAGCTTCAAAATGATATATCAAACATAATTTTTTGACAACGACAAGTATATTAATTTTGCGACCAAAATCACCTACCCTTTTAATTTCCGCGCGGTAGTGAAACGTGATGTCATCGGCAGGTTCCCCTTCTTGTGTACCATGTGTCGGTCTATTTTTAGACCAGGAAACCCCCAAAGTGAGAGAGTCATTTCTCCTCGTATATGGGGGCCAAAAAAATTGCGAAAAATTTTGAGTTAATCTTTCAGTTAGCTAGATTTATTGGTATTAGTTAGATTTATTGGTATTATTTTTATCGCGTTCTGTCCGCCATTGCTGATAATATGTGCCACGTCACACGTCACATGGTACACAAGAAGGGGAACCTGCCGATGACATCACGCGCAGAAATTAAAAGGGTAGGTGACTTTGGTCGCAAAATTAATATACTTGTCGTTGTCAAAAAATTATGTTTGATATATCATTTTGAAGCTAAAAGATTTCTCTATCTAGTGATACCATTTATATATGTTGTCAAAATAGATTGTATTTTATGCCAAAGAATACATCCAATGGTGGAATGGCACTTTAATAAGATAAATGAAACTACAAGGAAATCTAATTGAGCCTCGTTATAATCTACAAGAGCCCATGTGAACAAATGGGCAGTATAATAGGGTGCAGTAAAGTAATAAAGAGATTACCGGAATTGAATACTCATTCTTACTCATCAGTTTTGGACAAAGACTTTGCGGATACGTGACTGATTCAAAAGATATGCACATGTAGCAGTTTGCCTGAAAGGTGAAAGCAGAAGCTACACTAAGCTTTGGTGTACTAAGACTATGAAAACACTGGGCACGACATGTGCACAGTTTCCAAATGATTCTGATCATACATTATCCAGTGTAGTTTACGACTGAATATGCTAAACAAAAATTTATGTTTCATTATTATGGCACGTCAATAACAAATCCGATACAAAGAGGCCACGGCGTTCAGCTTTTGTTGATTGTGCCAATATGCATGCTGAAAAATAAGATTGGGTGAGATCAGACGTGTGAAGACGTGCCCAGTATGGACTACGCAGACAATTTGGAGCCAACTTGTACAATAGGATTTTTTGTGTGCTCTCAATTTTCATTGATTATTGATAGTATTCAAAAGGATCCTACTAGACTAGGTTACATCCCAAAGTCCTAAAAAACACTGAGTTATACTCTAGATTAAATTTTGTGCTCGGGCTTACCGTCCATGATTGCCAGTGACACCATCGACTCTGACTGGCCCAAAAATCTACACAATCTATATTTACTATTGTAAATTAGGACTATAAAATCAGTGTAAAAGTCAGAAGCAGTTTGGTTCTACCCACTGGATATCAAGACTAATGCAAGAGATTTACTGGAAATATATAGTGAAACGAACATGCTAAACTCGCAACCACAAAAATTCTAACACTTGATTCACTTCTTGTGACTTTCAAGCAGGCACAGAATTTCAGCCTGTAATTTTTTTCTCATTTGTTTTTCCATTAATATTTCATAAAAGTAAAAAAAAAAAAAAGCATTCCAGCCTGAGTCATCATCAGCCTCCACATTCTTATTCATTTGTCCAGTCTTTGTCAGGACCAAGACATAAATGTGTAATTTAACCAAGTGACTTCTACATAACCACATTACATAAGCACTCTTAACTGCAGAACAATCACCGACCTCAGCCCTGACTTACAATTATGATAAAAGATTTTGGCTCTGAAGTAAAACCTGGGAGTTTAAAGGGTAGTTCCATAAAAAAAAGAACTCCGATTGTGCCTTTATTACAACAATTGATCTGGTTGTAATAAAAAGAATGAGTTCATAGTCTCATGTGCGACAGGTATGAAAAGAATAAAATCAGTCTTGGGTACGCACAGTGGGGGTGAGAAAGTGCTATTTCTCATGATCAGATTATAGCCTTGGCTCGAAAGGACTGTTTTGATTGATATTTCTCAGCATTTCTTTTAACCTAGCTTTATTGCCTCTGTATGCAGTCCAGTGTAATGTATTGCATTATATATGTATGTGGCTGGGATGACAATAAAATAGAATTTTATCTGACTTTATGACTTATTTATTTCAGGCACTGAACATCAGTCACGACGAGAATGGGATTCGGAGGCAAAAGAATATGATAAAAGAAAATTATGAACTATTTCAATAATCATAACCTAGTTTATGGCTTCGCCAATGGCACTAGTGCAGAACAGCAGACATCATGGTCCTTGTAGCCTTCATGCACTCTTTCAAGGCACACTTGTCAACTGTAGCTATTCCTCCAGACACCGTAGCTTTTAAAGGAACCTCAAAAAGAAAAATAATAATAATAATAATAATAATTTCTCCCAGTTAGGAATGAATTTGTTTTTCATTCTACATTCAGTGTCAGTGTGTCCACTTCCTAATCTATTTGGGCAGAGACTATTGTCTTGGTCACCTAATTATAGCTCCACCCCTTGGCAAGAAAGACATTGATCGCCTGATGTGGTCATGCCCATGGTTTTGAGAGTTTTAGGGGATGAGTTTAGTGATACATAGGTAGTACTTTTTTTTTTTTAATTTAATCATGTGCTGTTTTGTAATTTGCATACACAAAAGTCAGCACGAGTAAGGAGGAGTCATGTTTTTTTCATATTATTATTATTATTATTATTATTATTATCTTTTTAAGACCCCTGTTTGCCTCTTTGAGTTTGGAAAATCTTCCTGAAACCAAACATTGCATTAAAACCGAGTTGTTTCTTTTGTGAAGTTCTTGTTCTGCAAAATAAACAGTCAGTCAGTGGAAGAGATGGAAGAGAGTTGTGCTGAGTTTCAGGTTCACCATTCACTGCTGTGAATAGTGCAATAATAGTACAATAACACATTCACTATAGCTGTGTATGTAAGTAAAGCAGGATGCAGTTTGGGATGGAACCCATATTGCTGAAGTCTCCGGTGTGATCTCTGGGCAGCTTCAAACTCCAAATTTAGATACAAAACCGAAGCTCAAATTGAACTTTAACCTTTAAACCCTATATAAAAGGCTAAATCAAAGACGCAAGCAAGCAAACTGTATCCCATACCATTAAGTACTTAAAGCGTAGATGATGTTACTGGTTCAAAGCAAACTCTTTTTTTTTTTTTAAAGCCAATTTCAGAGCCAAATAAAGAAGAGGAAAGCTTTTTTTTTATGTTCCTGGCAGTTGTTCATTTGCACCTGCAATAAACAAAAAGAGGCTGCACAAAAGCACCCAGTGACCCCTCCCCTCCAACAAACAAACAAACAAAAACAACAAGAAGAAGAAAAACAACAGCAACCGTTCCTATTCCCCCAGCACTGTGTGTAAAACGCAGACTGTTCAGGACAACAGCGGATTCGACCATCAAACGCACCGGTGCGCCTGCGCTGCTCCACCATCCACAGCAAACCGCACATTGTGACAGAGATACAGAGCTGCACTCACCTTCTGCAGCCCAGACAGGTGGCATTATCCATAATAACGCAATAACGTGCATAACTGCCATCAGAGGGGCCATCTGACTGCGGAGAGCCGGGCTGTTCACTGAGGAGGAATCCGCTGGTCCATCTGGAACAGCGCCGTGTTCACACAGCCAGGCGGGGAGAGCACACTGACACACACACACACACACACACACACACAACTACGGCAAGTTCGGGCGAAACCAATCAAATATGGACAAAGGAGAAAAAGGAGGGGGTGTCTGGGTAGCTCTGTTTAACACACTAATCACTCCATCTCCGTTTATTATTATTATTATTATTATACGGGCGAAGGGCGGGGTACACCCTGGACAGGTCATCACAGGGCTGACACAGAGACAAACAACCATTCACACTCACATTCACACCTACGGTCAATTTAGAGTCACCAGTTAACCTAACCTGCATGTCTTTGGACTGTGGGGGAAACCGGAGCACCCGGAGGAAACCCACGCGGACAACATGCAAACTCCGCACAGAAAGGCCCTCGTCAGCAGCTGGGCTCGAACCCAGGACCTTCTTGCTGTGAGGCGACAGCGCTAACCAGTACACCACCGTGCCGCCTCTATATGTACGTCTCATCTCATTATCTGTAGCCGCTTTATCCTGTTCTACATGGTCGCAGGCAAGCTGGAGCCTATCCCAGCTGACTGCGGGCGAAAGGCAGGGTACACCCTGGACAAGTCGCCAGGTCATCACAGGGCTGACACAGAGACAAACAACCATTCACACTCACATTCACACCTATGGTCAATTTAGAGCCACCAGTTAGCCTAATCTGCATGTCTTTGGACTGTGGGGGAAACCAGAGCACCCGGAGGAAACCCACGTGGACACGGGGAGAACATGCAAACTCCGCACAGAAAGGCCCTCATCAGCTGCTGGGCTCGAACCCAGGACCTTCTTGCTGTGAGGCGACAGTGCTAACCACTACACCACCATGCTGCCCCTGAGTTACTATCAATAATATTATTATTATTGTTATTATTGTGGTTGTTGTTGTTGTTCAGTGGTCGTGAGTTACTATCAATAATAATAATAATAATTATTATTATTATGTAATAATGTATAATAATAATAATAATAATAATAATAATAATAATAATAATAATATGCATCCACTATCTGTAGTCGCTTATCCTGTTCTACAGGGTCGCAGGCAAGCTGGAGCCTATCCCTGCTGACTATAGGCGAGAGGCGGGGTACACCCTGGACAAGTCGCCAGGTCATCACAGGGCTGACACATAGATACAGACAACCATTCACACTCACATTCACACCTACGGTCAATTTAGAGTCACCAGTTAACCTAACCTGCATGTCTTTGGACTGTGGGAGAAACCAGAGTACCCGGAGGAAACCCACGCGGACACGGTGAGAACATGCAAACTCCGCACAGAAAGGCCCTCACCGGGCGCTGGGCTCGAACCCAGAACGTTCTTGCTGTGAGGCGACAGTGCTAACCAGTGCACCACTGTGTCGCCCCTTATAATATAATAATAATTATTATTATTATTGTTGTTGTTCAGTGGTAGTGAGTTACTATCAATAATAATAATAATAATAATGATGATGAGGATGAGCAAAGGAACTGGATTACATGTTGTTTTATAGTATGTGAGATCTTGCAGTACTTTCCTGGCAATCCAGGTTGGCAGTTAATTCCTATAGAATTTTCATCTTTATTTTCTTTCTTTGCTTTTTGTTTTGTTTTGTTTGTTTGTTGGGCAGCACGGTGGTGTAGTGGTTAGAGCTGTCGCCTCACAGCAAGAAGGTCCTGGGTTTGAGCCCAGCAACCGGTGAGGGCCTTTCTGTGTGGAGTTTGCATGTTCTTCCCGTGTCTGCATGGGTTTCCTCCGGGTGCTCCGGTTTCCCCCACATGCAGGTTAGGCTAATTGGTGACTCTAAATTGACTGTAGGTGTGAATGTGAGTGTGAATGGTTGTTTGTCTCTGTGTTAACCCTGCAATAACCTGGCAACTTGTCCAGGGTGTACCCTGCCTCTCGCCCATAGTCAGCTGGGATAGGCCCCAGCTTGCCTGCGACCCTGTAGAATAGGATAAGTGGCTACAGATAATGGATGGATGGATGTTTCTTTGTTTTTAACAGTGAGGGAGACTGTGGGCTCAATCTGCAGAAGTCCATGTGTGTAGAAGTATCATGTGTGAGTAGAGAGATCAAGGCCAGAAGAATAATAAATTTCATTTCATTTCATAAAATAAAACAATTTAATACAACAATACATGACCATTACAAGATTATTATTATTATTATTATTATTAGTAGTAGTAGTAGTAGTAGTAGTAATAGTAGTAGTGTTGTTGTTGTTCTTTGCATTGTTGTTGTATTTTGACCGTCCACTGTTCTATTAAGCAATTGAATAGGAATGTATTACATTAGCATGATCACTAATCTGAGCATGAGAATTTTCACACCGCTCAGCATTCTCGCTTTCATTCTGGGAACAAATAAACAACAACATTAAATTCAAAACAGAGGGTAGTAGAAGAACAGTCTGATCTTTTTGAATAAATGATACAAAATAATCTTGGGTGGCACAGTGGTACAGTGGTTCGCACTGTCACCTCACAGCAAGCAGGTTCTAGGTTCAAACCTGTCAGTTGACCAGGGCCTTTCTCTATGTTCTCCCCGTGTCTGCTTGGGTTTCCTCTGGGTGCTCAGGTTTCCTCCCACAGTCCAAAGACATGTGGATTAAGTCAATTGGTTACTCTAAATTGCTCATAGATTTGAATGTGAGTGTGAATGACTGCCTGTTCCTCTGTGTTATTACTGCAATAGATTGGCAACCTGCCCAGTATATACCCCACCTCTTGCCCAATGTCAGCTGAGGTTGGATCCAGCTCACCAGCAACCCACAGTGGATAAGCAGTATAGAAAATCAATGAATGAATGAATGAATGAATGAATGAAAAGTTGATATCATGCTAAATGTCATTGAACAGTTACTGACCCCAAGAGCAGCTACTCAATTGAGATGGTCCTGTTGACTGTTGCTTCTGCTGCTGGTTAGTCTGGATTCTACAAGGCCATGGACAATATAATTATATAAATTTTATCAGAACAAGTTATGTCTTTAAGGGGAGATTGTTGGAAATGTAATATAATCTTATCAGCATCTTCATTATCATCAACCATACTTACTGAAATTTACTAGATTTAAAATTATTAGTGGTTGTACTAGAACTCTGGTGTGTATAACATCTTTTGGTGGGGAGGAGAAATGTTTATTTTCACAGAACACTACACTCCTTCTAACCACCTACTAACCCCCCTCCCTTAAGACCCCCTCCCACTGCACACATGTCCCCATGAGCAGCTCCCAAAGCCAAACCATCTCTTCTTCAAGGACTGCCTCTTGGTCTGGTTCAGATGTTTACGGTGGAAGTTTGTGATTTGCGATTGTGCCGGGATGTCCTCCACAGGGATCCATGATCACTCTTCAGGACCATATCCCTCCAGTCCACTAGATACCACAGTTGCAGGCCCCAGCGTCTAGAATCAAGTAGCCTCCATACAAGGTATGCTGATCCACCATCAAGGACAAGAGGGAAGGCGGCTCAGCTCCAAATGTCTGCCCCTGTGATGAAGAAAGAGCCGGTTTCAGCAATGAGAAATGGCAGGGGGGTGCAAGTCTATAAAAGGTGGGGAGTTTTAATCTTTATGAAACAGCATTAATTTTCTGAGAATCTTAAAAGGACCAGTATATCATGGACTTCGATTTTTCAAGGGAAATCAAAGTTTGAAGTCTCTTGTAGGGAGCCAGATTATCTGTCCAGGGTGTAGTGGGAGGTGAGGTCTATGACATCAGTCTGCATGGAGCTTCTGCCACCTGATGGTGCTCTGTAGTCAAACATGTGCCAGTTCTGAGTTCCTTATCCATTCATCAAGTGCAAGTACCTCTGATAATTCAATAGACCATGGGAATAGGGAGGTCAAGGTCTGGTATATTGTAGTTATTCTTGTACACACTAAAATGGAGTCAGTCCTGTGGATGAATGTGTTAATGAAGTTTGTGCATATTCAGCTCATGGTAGCTACCATCTCCAGTCCTGCTGGTTGAGTGAGCAGTAGGCGCTCAGGAATCTTTCCTGAGTCTCTCTACTGGTCATTTGATTGGAATAAAGACCTTGGTGGGAGAACATTTTGGAGGTGCAGGTTCATCGTGCTCTGCACAGGTGATTTCATCCATGATTTCCCATCTTATGGGTGCAACAATACTCAGGCAAGACAGTTTGTCCAGTGGAAGTTTGAAGGTCTCCAGAGTAAATTCTGGATAGTGCATCAACTACAGTGTTTTTTTTTTTTTTAACCTAGCTTGTAGGTGAAGGTGAACCAGAACCTCATGAAGAACAATGGCCTTCATGCTTGTCAAGAATTAATTATTTTTTGCTGATTTCACATGCTCAAGATTTCTGTGGTCTGTAAGGATTAGAAAGGGGTGTTCAGTACCCTCTGGCCAAGCCTCCATTCCTCAAGGCTTGCTTTGATGGCTAGTGATTCCTGGTTTCCAGCATTATAGTTACATTCAGTAGGTTTGAGATTCCGAAAGTAGAATGTGCAGGGATCCAGCCATGGTGGGTTTACATGGCATTGTCATAGGATGAATCCTACACCAGTTTCAGATGCATCCAACCCCACAGTGAAGGGTAGCAATCTGGGTCTGGGTGCTGAAAAATGGGTGCACTGCTAAATCAATGATGGGGGCTTAAAATGCTTGCAAGGCTGGTTCTGTCCATTTCAAGATTTTGGATTTACTGTTTAGTGTAGAAAGTGAGTGGTGCAGTGACTGAACCCTTAGATGAATTTCCTATTGAAGTCTACAAAACCCTGGGAATCTAGGAAATAGCATTACCCTGACAATCTCTGATTCATTCTTTCATCATGGAAGTGATGAGACGGAGTGATGCAAGGGATCCTAGCCATGCACTGCATTGTTTCTGCACTTCTGCTGAATCCATGGATAGAAGTGAACCTTTCTGTAACATGGGAGGCTTGGAAAATGGATAAGGATTCATGTGTAGAAATTTAATAAGCAACCAGGTAAACATAGTGAAGTCCATAAACCATGAGTGATTCAAAATACCAGCTAGTAGAGAGATCAAACCCAGAACACAAACCAGGAAAACAAGGCAAGGGTCATACACAACAAAGCTAGATTAAATAAACAGCTCAAAACTTACATAATAGGTAATATCAACAAAGCTTCGCAGTGACTGAATGCTCATGAACTAATTACAGTCTTTTTCTTTCGGTTCCTCCCATTAGGGGTCACCACAGCAGATCTGTTCTGCATATTTGATTTGGCATAGGTTTTTACACCGGATGCCCTTATTGCCGCAACCCTCCCCAATCTATCCGGGCTTGGGACCGGCACTAAGTATGCACTGTCTTGTGCAACCCCAGTGGCTGGGTATTTTACCTAATGTACTTGTCTTTGAACTGTGGGGGAAACCGGAGCACTCGGAGGAAACCCACGCAGACACGTGGAGAACATGCAAACTCCACACAGAAAGGCCCCTGTCGGCCGTCAGATTCGAACCCAGAACCTTCTTGCTGTGAGGTGACAGTGCTAACCGCCTCATGAACTAATTACAGTATATTGTGGTAAACCAGGAAGTGACCTGGAAGTGTGTGCAAGTGTTAGAGGTCGTGGTTCCCAAAATCCAGTCTCTGGCACTTTTGGGTCACGTCTTCATTTACCTCCATAGTTCATGCTGGTGATGAGGGGAAATATCCATTGTCCTTTTCACAAACAAATAAAAGCACATAAAAAGCAGAATATATGTACAACAAATAAACATTAAAAGGTAAAATGTGAGTAAAAGTAAGGAACTTAATAAAAGGCAGTAAAATTCTACATTAAAAAAGCATGTCTTACCCATTTAGTCAATGATAGAAGGAATCTGATGAATGTTTATTGCTAACATGCTCAAGCTGTTATATTCCTCAGATCGTAGAATTCACTTTGAGTATCATTAATGATATGTGGTTTAAAAATTAAATCCAGAATTACATAATTTCTTTTTTTGAGAAACTTCAGCATCTGTAGGATCATATGAAGCAATTGGGATACTTTTTTAAACACTTTGATGAATACTACTACGAACGCTTTTGTGTTGAGATCTTGCATCAACAGTGCCATCTGGAGTTGATAGAAGAAACATTTTGGTTGGCGGGGAAGAGTAGGGTATTTGGCTGTTGCATAATCATCCATTAAATAATCATTTAATCCTCTTTCACTCCTTATCACAGTGAGTATTGCAGATGACTGACAGACCACTCAAAGCACTAGTGCGAGGAAGAAAATTGGCCTACTTCTTTGTATCTGTTCTCACGATCTTTGACCCCCTACGTGTGAGGTTTTTACATGGAGTACACTTGGATTTGAAGACCGTAATACTTGGCTTGGTCCATTTTGTTAACCATGCCAGCACCCAAAGGCCAGAAACATTTATTCAGTCTAGTTGTGTTAATTCATAGTCAGCCTCTGGGCATGCTAGAGCCTGAAAAGGTCATGGATGAAAAATGTTTATGGACAATCTTTATGGGCCTCACTGCACTAGCACAATTTCTGTTTAAGAAAATATATATATATATATATATATATATATATATATATATATATATATATATATATATATATATATGAGTGATTCCACGCTTATAGGTACTGAAATGGGGACATGAACTTATTTTTAAAAATTCACCTAAAACCATTTCTTTTTTTACCATCAGGTCACAAAACATGTAATCTTTAATGAATGATATGTTAAAAGATAACTTTAATTTTCTGAGATGTAATAAAAACATATTTATATGCCAAAGTCAGAACGTAACAGAAGTGTTGTGGACATATATATTCTCAATTTTGACAATGTAGAATTACTTTTTGAAACATAGGAAGGTGATGTTTTAGCAAATATAATTAATAAATATGTGTAGTAGAATAAACATACACATTCTTTCAATAAGATTAACATGGTAAATAGCTAGATTGTAATTAATTTGTGACAGACGCGAGATGGACAATCGTAACAGAAGTAATGTAACAGACATCATTTTGGAACTCATAGGCTTGACTTTGGCATATAAATATGTTTTTATTACATCTCAGAAAATTAAAGTTATCTTTTAACATATCATTCATTAAAGATTACATGTTTTGTGACCTGATGGTAAAAAAAGAAATGGTTTTAGGTGAATTTTTAAAAATAAGTTCATGTCCCCATTTCAGTACCCATAAGCGTGGAATCACTCATATATATATATATATATATATATATATATATATATATATATATATATATATATATATATATATATATATATATATATATATATATATGGGCGGCACGTGCCGGTGGTGTAGTGGTTAGCGCTGTCGCCTCACAGCAAGAAGGTCCGGGTTCGAGCCCCGTGGCCGGCGAGGGCCTTTCTGTGCTGAGTTTGCATGTTCTCCCGGTGTCCATGTGGGTTTCCTCCGGGTGCTCCGGTTTCCCCCACAGTCCAAAGACATGCAGGTTACTGTAGGTTAACTGGCGACTCTAAATTGACCGTAGGTGTGAGTGTGAATGGTTGTCTGTGTCTATGTGTCAGCCCTGTGATGACCTGGCGACTTGTCCAGGGTGTACCCCGTCTTTCACCCATAGTCAGCTGGGATAGGCTCCAGCTTGCCTGCGACCCTGTAGAACAGGATAAAGCGGCTAGAGATAATGAGATGAGATTTTATATATATATATATATATATATATATATATATATACACACACAGTGGCGTGCAAAAGTCTGGGCACCCTTACTGAAAATGTCTGTTACTGTGAATATTTACAGTAAGTGAGCAGAAGATGAACTGATCACCAAAAGGCATAACGGTAAAGATGACATATTTCTTTTCAGCATTTTCTGCAAGATTTGTGTATTATTTTTGTTTTGTACAATTGGAGAGTGAAAAAAGAAAAGGAACACCATGCGAAAGTTTGGGCACCCCAATACATTTGAGTTCTCAGGTAACTTTTACCAAGGTTCCAGACCTTAATTAGCTTATTGAGCTGTGGCTTGTTCAAATTCTTCATTAGGAAAGGTCAGATGATGCAGATTTCAAAGCTATATAAATTCTCTGACTCCTCAAACTTGTCCCTAAAATCAACAAGCCATGGCTGGGCTCCTCTAAGCAACTCCCTCGCATTCTGAATAATAAAATAATTGATGCTCACAAAGCAGGAGAAGGCTACAAGATCGTAGCAAAGTGTTTTCAGGTAGCTGTTTCCTCAGATTGTAATGTTATTAAGAAATGGCAGTTAACAGAAACAGTGGCGATCAGGGTGAGGTCTGGAAGATGAAGAAAACTTTCTGAAAGAACTGCTCGTTGGATTGCTAGAAAGGCAAAAAAAACATGTTTGACTGCAAAAGTCCTTCAGAAAGATTTAGTAGACCCTGGAGTGGTGGTGCACTGTTCTACTATGCAGCGACACCTTCACGGGAGAGTCATCAGAAGAAAACCTTTCCTACATCCTAGCCACAAAATTCAGCATCTGAAGTTTGCAAATGAACATCTAAATAAGTCTGATGCATTTTGGAAACAAGTCCTGTGGGCTGATGAAATCAAAATAGAACTTTTTGGCCACAATGTGCAAAGGTATGTTTGGAGAAAAAAGGGTGCCAAATTCCAGGAAAAGAACACCTCTCCAACTCTGAAGCATGGGTGTGGATCGATCATGCTTTGGGGTTGTGTTGCAGCCAGTGGCACAGGGCACATTTCATTGGTCGAGGGAAGCATGGATTCGAATAAATACCAGCAAATTCTGGAAGCAAACATCACACCATCTGTAAAAAAGTTGAAGTTAAAAAGAGGATGGGTCCTACAATAAGACGATGATCCAAAACACACCTCAAAATCTACAATGGAATACCTCAAGAGGCACAAGCTGAAGGTTTCGCCATGGCCCTCACAGTCCCCTGACCTAAACATCATTGAAAATCTGTGGATAGATCTCAAAAGAGCAGTGCATGCAAGACAGCCCAGGAAACTGGTAGAACTGGAAGCCTTTTGCCAGGACGAATGTGCGAAAATCCCCCAAGTAAGAACTGAAAGATTATTAGCTGGCTACGAAAAGTGTTTACAAGCTGTGATACTTGCCAAAGGGGGTGTTACTAAGTACTAACCATACAGGGTGCCCAGACTTTTGCTTCAGGCCCTTTTCCTTTTTTGTCATTTTGAAAATGTAAAAGATGAAAATAAAAAAAAAAATTTGCTTTAAATATAAAGGGAATGAGTCATCTTTAACTTTATGCCTTTTAGAGTTCATTTCATCTTCAACTTGCTTAACTGTTCACAGTAACAGCAATTTTGACTAGGGGTGCCCAAACTTTTGCATACCACTGTATATATATATTCTTCATGTCTCATGCAGATGTACATTATAAATATATGCCACACCAAAGCTATGAGCAAGAGGTCAGGTAAACTAGGCAGAAAGATAGAGACAAAAGGAAATAGAGCAGAAGAATATGGAGCTGACATAAAGGAATCTCAGATAATTCAGCCTCAAGATGAGTGAGGGCTGAAAACCAGCAGACTACAAAATATGGGGTCGTTGCCATGGAAACCTTTGCCCAGAGAGATCACTGACCCTCTTGTCCCCTAATGCGAGCCCAGGACAGATTGTAGGTCACATATGCCACCAGCAATTCAGTCAGGTCTAATCTGTCTTGACTTGTGGGTCATGGATTGGAGCATGAAAGTGGTCTATTCTGGCATGTAGCACAGATTAATTAATGTACAATATGTTTCTATTTATTTAGGGTTTTTTTTTTTTGCATTTGTAATATTATAAATATGATAATACAGATGGTTCACAACAAAATGAAATGATTCTTTGGATTAATCAATTAATTATTACTTAATGATTTGTTAGGAGACAGACTGCTCTTTTTTCATTGATGTGTGTGTGTGTGTGTGTGTGTGTGTGTGTGTGTGTGTGTGTGTGTGTGTGTGTTCACTGGTTAACCCTGGAGACTGGAGAGATGGACTGGATGTCAGTGCAGGTCTTACACTCAGGTGCTCATGGGAACAGCAGCCTCCAATGTTGAGTGATGTCATGGCAGGAGGGTGGTGCAGAGCAGTGTGCTGGAACATGAGAGCAGATAAATATTTGTTTATGCTTTTATATAAGCTGCCAACAGGGGGCAGGGGTCAAGGAATAATTGGAGACAGCGATATTGGCTTGGGAGAGGCAAGTACACATGCACGTCAACTGCATACATAAATATAGCATATTTACATGCAGCACCAGTCAAAAGTTTGGACACGCCTACTCATTCATAGGTTTTCTGTATTCTGATTATTTTCTACATTGTAGAACAATACTGAAGACATCAAAACTATGAAATAACATATGCTCCAATGGCTCCAAAGCTACCTCTCGAACAGATCCATCAGAGTGGTCCTGTCAGGCCAGGCCTCAGAACCCTACTCCATCAATGCCTCAGTACCGCAAGGATCGATCCTCGGCCCTCTCCTCTTCTCCATCTTCATCGATGACCTGGTTGATGTATGTGAGAATGAGATGTACATGTACGCTGATGACTTAACCCTGTATGCATGCATCAGATCTCCAGCAGACAAGGCCAAAGTGGAGGTGAGCCTGAACCAGGATCTCCAACAAATCGCCATCTGGGGAGACCAGTGGAAGACCACTTTCGAGCCATCAAAGTGTAAGTTTGTTACACTCTCAAGAAAGAGGACTCCATCTGCACTGGACCTGCACTTCAATGGTCACCGGTTGACCATGGCCAATGAGTTGGACATCCTGGGGGTCACAATAGACAAGAAGCTGTCCTGGTCGAAACATCTGACCAAAATCTCCATACGGGCAGGTCAGAAACTGGCAACGCTGAGGAGAGTGGCCAGTAAACTCACCACGGAGAGCCAAGCAACTGTCTACAAGCTACAGGTACGTAGCATCATGGAATACGCCTCACTCAGCTGGATGAGTACCTCACCAACACATCTTGGCCTACTCGACAACATCCAGAAGAAGGCCCTAAAGATTATAGGAGTGAACCAGGACACTGCCAGCACAAAATTCTCCATCCCCAGCCTTGGCCACAGAAGACAGGTTGCTGCTGCTACAGTCCTGTTCAAAATGCACTCCCACCACTGCCCTATGGATCTCAGGGATATGCTCCCCCCGCCATACCCTAGACCAGGGGTCACCAAACTACGGCCCGCGGGCTGACTCCGGCCCGCCACCCCCCTTTGACCGGCCCCCCAGCCCCTCTGCCCCCCACCACTTGAACCGGCCCAATGAGGCAATCCCCAAAAGTGGTTATGGCCTATTTTTTTAAAATTGCTTTTTGGCAAATAATAACATGTCTGCATCTTGTATTTTGTTGATTTTATCAATTAAAATTGATATTTAGTTATAAAATGAACTATTCATATTTTCCGAATTTTTGTCATATGCTCGCGATCAAGCAGTGACAGGCAGCGCATGCGCAGAGAACTGTCAGTGTTCAGGACAGCAAAATGGCTAGCGGTCAGCGAAAAGCTGACAGAGAGTGCAGAGTTTTTAAAGAACAGTGGACCACCGATTATTTTTTCGTTCAGTGTAAGGACCGTGCAGTTTGTCTTGTATGTAAAGAAAGTGTGTCGGTTTTCAAAGAATATAATCTGCGTCGTCACTATGAAACCCGCCACAAAGAGTATGCTAGTTTGCGAGGGCAAACAAGAGAAGACAGGATTCGGAGGATGAAATGCGGACTGGCTGCACAACAGAATGTATTCCTTCACCAAACCCAGATCAACCAGGCTGCTGTCTGAGCTAGCTATAAGGTAGCTCACCTACTAACTACCCATGGAAAGCCGTTTACTGATGGGGACTTTGTTAAAGTATGCATGCTTGCTGTGGGCGAGGAGGTGTGTCCCGACAAGGAGTACAAATCAACAAGTACAAATCTAGCTCACCTACATATACTACTGATTTTGATTCCCATTATTCTGTATTACGCTTTAGTTTTGACCTGTAAATGGCCTACTGCTCATTTCATTTTCACCTTGACCTAAAATTTACTGAACATGCTCAAATGGATAGGCATAAGAGCTGGCTAGTTGATCTATTGCTCATATTATTATAATTTCACTGTTTTTTAAAAATGTATTTATTTTCTAGGCCTATTTATTTGACCTTTATTAAGTGCTGCACACAATTATTAATATTATTAATAATATCAACAGGCCTACCTACAATTTATAATTTTCCATTCGCCTTTGCCAGTGTCAATCACCTCAACTAGGCAGATGTTTCTTACCTTGACAGCTTTGATGTTATTTTTATTAGAAAATAAATAAATGGAATATCTGTGGTATTTCAAATTAAAACAAAGTGTGAAGACTCAATTACTACTTTTGCAAACCACTAGTAAAGATAAACAAATATGTGCCAGGAATCAAGTGTTGATATAGTAGTGTGGATATAGTAGTGGGGATATAGTAGTGGGAGATATAGTAGTGGGGGATATAGTAGTGGGGGATATAGTAGTGGGGGATATAGTAGTGGGGATATAGTAGTGGGGGATATAGTAGTGGGGGATATAGTAGTGGGGATATAGTAGTGGGGATGGCTGTGCCAGGCTAGTAATCTCTACTACACAATGAGGCCTGCTGGTGGTCATATTTGTCTGGGTCATACAATTCTATGTTATATAGCTGACCTGACCCCGGCCCCCCATCACAGTCAGGAACGACAATGTGGCCCCCAGAGAAAAAAGTTTGGTGACCCCTGCCCTAGACGGTGAACCACCCGCCTATGCACAGCTATGCCAGATCATTCCCTGGATCTCCCAGCTTCTAATACTCACACCCTGGGCAGAACCTTCCTCCACACTGCTGTCCAGGTATGGAATAGCCTTCCAGAACATGTAGTTGGACCCGTAGACACTGGCCCCCCAGGCCTTTAAATGCAGGGCCCACAGGCATCTTCTGACCACTCCTCCCACTACCAGATGAGCTACAGTGAACCAGATGATTGGCCAAGTGAAATTGTATTCTATCTTGCTATTGTTCACAATTGTACACAATAAAAATAACATATGGAACATATATGGAATTATGTGGTAAACAAAAAGTGTTTAAAAAAAAGTTTGATATTTTAGATTCTTCAACATAGCCAGCGTTTACCTCAATGATGCTTTGTACACTTAACCAGCTTCATGAGGTAGTCACCTGGAATGCTTTTCAATTAACAAGTGTGCCTCATCAAAAGTTAATTAGTGCAATTTCTTGCCTTCTTAATGTGTTTGAAATCAAACAGTCTCCTCTTCTATCATCTGCTTCTTTTCAGCTAGGGGTCGCCACAGCAGGTCTGTTCTGCATATTTATTTGGCATAGGTTTTACACCGGATGCCCTTCCTGACACGACCCTGCCCAATCTATCCAAGCTTGGGACAAGCACTATGTACTGACTGGTGTAACCCCAGTGGCTGGGTATTTTACCTAATCTGCATGTCTTTGAACTGTGGGGGAAACGAGCATCCAGAGGAAACCCACACAGACACGGGGAGAACATGCAAACTCCACACAGGAAAGGCCCTGTTGGCCATGAGGTTTTTTAAAATTTATTTTATTTTTATTTTATTCGCACATGGTAAAAAACAATATAAGTAACGATACTAAGTACGTGCTAGGGGAGGGGAGGAAACCTAAATGGCTTATAATTGACCCTCCCCCATCTAACACACACATACACACACACATATCCATCCATCATCTGTAGCAGCTTATCCTGTTGTACAGGGCCGCAGGCAAGCTGGAGCCTATCCCAGCTGAACATAGGTGAGAGGCAGAGTACACCCTGGACAAGTCGCCAGGTCATCACAGGGCTGACACATAGAGAAACACAACCATTCACACTTACATTCACACCTACGGTCAATTTAGAGTCACCAGTTAACCTAACCTGCATGTCTTTGGACTGTGGGGGAAACCGGAGCACCCGGAGGAAACCCACGCGGACACGGGGAGAACATGCAAACTCCGCACAGAAAGGCCCTCGCCGGCCACGGGGCTCGAACCTGGACCTTCTTGCTGTGAGGCGACAGCGCTAACCACTACACCACCGTGCCGCCCAATATATATATCACAATATTAAAAACAATAAATTTACAAGCAATAAAGTTAAAGTAAGTAAAGTAAAAGAGTAAACATATACAAATTAAACATAATATCTAAGTAAATGATTAAGTTAATAGGTACTTGGGCAATACAGCAGGTAGTCTTTTAAGACATATTTAAAGCCAACAAATGATGTGGTGGCTCTGATCGAGGAATCAAGACTATTCCATTCATTAACGCATTTGTATTGTACACTGGATTGGGCTAAAGATGTTCTAAAGAGAGTAATATGAAGTTGACTCCTTTGGCGGGTAGAGTAATTGTGAACCAGTGAGTTAGGGCTTATAAAGCTATCAAATGTCAGCAAGAGACTGTTTGTGAGGAACCTAAATGCAAAGAGACAAAGCTGTAGTTTGTTGATGTCCATGACATTTTAAACTTTTAGCTGGTGGAATAAGGGCATTGCATGAGTACGAAAACTAGAAGCAGTAGCTATCTGCACAAACTTCTTTTGCAAGGAAACAATAGGAGATAAGGTGGTTCGACAGGCGCTACCCCATACGATATTACAGTAAATAAAGTGGGGTAAATAAGGCTGTTATAAATAGTGACAATAGTCTTTTGAGCAAGGAGATATCTAATTTTTCCCAATATCCCAAAAGTTTTAGCAATCTTCTTACTTAGCATGGAAATGTAGGGCTTCCAGCTCAGTCTATCATTGATAATTACTCCTAGAAATTTAGCCTGGGTTTCCTGCATAAGAGGGGCATTATCAAGGACAATTTTGGCCTTCGTGCTGTCATAAGTTTTATTTTTACTGGTGAAAATTAGGAAGTACTGGTTAGCATGGTCCCCTCACAGCAAGAAGGTTCCGGGTTCGAACCCAGTGGCCGGCGAGGGCCTTTCTGTGTGGAGTTTGCATGTTCTCCCCGTGTCTGCGTGGGTTTCCTCCGGGTACTCCGGTTTCCCCCACAGTCCAAAGACATGCAGGTTAGGTTAACTGGTGACTCTAAATTGACCGTAGGTGTGAATGTGAGTGTGAATGGTTGTCTGTGTCTATGTGTCGGCCCTGTGATGACCTGGCGACTTGTCCAGGGTGTACCCCGCCTTTCACCCGTAGTCAGCTGGGATAGGCTCCAGCTTGCCTGCGACCCTGTAGAAGGATAAAGCGGCTAGAGATAATGAGATGAGATGAGACCTTCTGACCAATCAGATTCAAGAATTCAACAGCATTGGGTTTAAAATGTTATAATGACCACAAAAGGGTGGCATGCTAGTGTCGTGGTTAGCATTGTCGCCTCACAGCAAGAAGGTTCTCAGTTTGAGCCCAGTGGCTGATGGGGGCCTTTCTGTGTGGAGTTTGCATGTTCTCACCGTGTCTGCGTGGGTCCGGTTTCCCCCACAATCCAAAGACATGCAGTTAGGTTGATGTGGGGCAGCCTTGGGCTGAGGTGCCCTTGAGCAAAGTACCTGACCCCTGACTGCTCCCCGGGCGCTCTGGGCTGCCCACTGCTCTGGGTGTGTGCGTATGTTCACTGCTTCAGATGGGTTAAATGCAGAGGATGAATTTCACTGTGCTTGAAGTGTGCATGTGACGAATAAAAGGTTTCTTCTTTTAATATTTATCAATAATTTGTTTGCTTGGAACCATGTCTTTTCTAGTTCTTGATTAGCCAATCATATCAGAGAATCGAAGTCCTTGTGAGAGAGGAATATTTTCATGTCATCAGCAAATAAAATAAAGAAAAGAATTGTTCTGGGTTAAAACCCAGAACCTTCTTCCTGTGATGTGACAGTGCAAACCACTACACCACTGTGCTGCCTGAGATCAAACAGTAAATTGTAACTAATAAAAATACAGTAAACGGCCCTATTCCACAACTGTAGTAATCCATATTATGCCAAGAACCGCTCAACTAAGTAAAGAGGAAGAACATCATCATTACTTTTAGACATGAAATGTCTTTTAATTCATAAAAATAAAGAAAAAACATTGAAATAGAAGGTGTGTCTGCAACCCATATCAAATGAATAGATAATAAGCCTTCGTGGAAATAATATAAATTAGAAAAAGAGGTTTACTCAGTGGAGGTACTGATTTTTCAATTTAAAACTTTATTATTTAGAAGGCAAAATGGTCAGAAATAGTGCAAGAAATGCATCCATTAATGTGTTCTCTTTAAAAAGGCAGCTTGAAAAAACATTCTTTGTCTTCTCTATGCATGTAGGCTTCCAAACGCAAATATCAATATCTGTGATTCGATGTGTATTGTGATTGATTTTGTTCTAATCTCGTTCAAAAGAAGCTTTGCTGCTATTTTGCAGGTTTTAAAGAACCCTGAATCCTCGGGATTGATTCACTAATGAGAAGAAGCTCAATGTCCTTATGCTTGTAAATTCATAAAAATTCACATGACTACACAATTTCTCACATCGGCATCACTTGTTGCTATCGGTAAGGTGTATCACATCCATCCATCCATTATCCATAACCACTTATCCTGTACAGGGTCGTGGGCAAGCTGGAGCCTATCCCAGCTGACTATGGGCGAGAGGCGGGGTACACCCTGGACAAGTTGCCAGATCATCACAGGGCTGACACATAGAGACAAACAACCATTCACACTCACATTCACACCTACGGTCAATTTAGAGCCACCAATTAATCTAACCGGTGGCACGGTGGTGTAGTGGTTAGCGCTGTCGCCTCACAGCAAGAAGGTCCTGGGTTCGAGCCCCGGGGCCGGCGAGGGCCTTTCTGTGCGGAGTTTGCATGTTCTCCCTGTGTCCACGTGGGTTTCCTCCGGGTGCTCCGGTTTCCCCCACAGTCCAAAGACATGCAGGTTAGGTTAACTGGTGACTCTAAATTGACCGTAGGTGTGAATGTGAGTGTGAATGGTTGTCTGTGTCTATGTGTCAGCCCTGTGATGACCTGGTGACTTGTCCAGGGTGTACCCCGCCTTTCGCCCGTAGTCAGCTGGGATAGGCTCCAGCTTGCCTGCGACCCTGTAGAAGGATAAAGCGGCTAGAGATAATGAGATGAGATGAGATTAATCTAACCCGCATGTCTTTGGACTGTGGGGGAAACCGGAGCATCCAGAGGAAACCCATGCAGACATGGGGAGAACATGTAAACTCCACACAGAAAGGCCCCCATCAGCCACTGGGCTCAAACCCAGAATCTTCTTGCTGTGAGGCGGCAGTGCTAACCACTACACCACCGTGCCACCTAGCTGTATCACAGTAACTTTGAAATCTTTTTCACATAGATCTGAAAGGCTGAACTTCCCACTTCAGAAACATTTATTTGCTGAGGAGAAACACACTTGACACCCAACTCTACCTGCTTCCTACAGGCCTTTGATAGTAACACACTGTGAGATGTGGCTTGTCTTCTATTGCTGCTGATGTAAATCGGAAAAATTGACCTTGCACAAAGAGGCAACATGGGGTCGCTCTGTTGCTGACATTTCCAGGCCGTGGCGTAGTTTCCTGTTACTAAGATGCTGCTAAGATGCCTGGAGGACATGCAACTATTTCATGAGTAATTTAATATATGGGGCATAGACATACCCCTGTGTGAATAAGACCCTGAAAATAGCAACTGATATGGAACTGTATAGCACCTCCAGAGTCTTAAAGGTGGGCCAGGGTCACCAGCACAAACAGACACGAGTGGGGGATAGTGGCAAAAAAAAACATAAAAAAAGTCGCTAAAAATGAGAAAGATCACTATGTCTGGTTTGTGTTAGTGCCCCTTTGGTGCACTTCATCCATCTGGAAATGCCAAACTCTGCTGCTCACTTCATTCATCACACATGGGTACAACAAAAGAATCCGTGCTCGAAGGACATGAAAAATGAAACATTTTGGTCAAAGCATTATTTTAATTATAGCAAACACAGATGGTACAAAGCTAACATTGTCTTGAACATATGCTTTGCTGAGCTTTGACCTTCCAGTACATTATATAGCCCCAGGAAGGGCCAAAGGGGCACCACTGATGACATTTAACAGTCCATCATTGGTGTGTCTAGGGCATTTAAACTTGGTGAAGCCCATCCCGCTCCAAGCTTGATCAATGTACCAAAAAGTACCACATCTAACTGCATGTCTTTGGACTGTGGAGGAAACCAGAGCACTTGGAGGAAACCCACGCAGACACGGTGAGAACATGCAAACTCCACACAGAAAGGCCCCCATCAGCCACTGGGCTCAAACTGAGAACCTTCTTGCTGTGAGGCGACAATGCTAACCACGACACTAGCATGCCACCCTTTTGTGGTCATTATAACATTTTAAACCCAATGCTGTTGAATTCTTGAATCTGATTGGTCAGAAGGTCTCATCTCATCTCATTATCTCTAGCCGCTTTATCCTTCTACAGGGTCGCAGGCAAGCTGGAGCCTATCCCAGCTGACTATGGGCGAAAGGCGGGGTACACCCTGGACAAGTCGCCAGGTCATCACAGGGCTGACACATAGACACAGACAACCATTCACACTCACATTCACACCTACGGTCAATTTAGAGTCACCAGTTAACCTAACCTGCATGTCTTTGGACTGTGGGGGAAACCGGAGCACCCGGAGGAAACCCACGCGGACACAGGGAGAACATGCAAACTCCGCACAGAAAGGCCCTCGCCGGCCACGGGGCTCGAACCCAGACCTTCTTGGTGTGAGGCGACATGGTCAGAAGGTGTTCATTAATTTTCTATAACAGGCAGGCTGTGGGGGGGCGGCATGGTGGTGCAGTGGTTAGCGCTGTCGCCTCACAGCAAGAAGGTCCAGGTTCGAGCCCCGTGGCTGGCGAGGGCCTGTCTGTGGAGTTTGCATGTTCTCCCCGTGTCCGCGTGGGTTTCCTCCGGGTGCTCCAGTTTCCCCCACAGTCCAAAGACATGCAGGTTAGGTTAACTGGTGACTCTAAATTGACCGTAGGTGTGAATGTAAGTCTGTGTCTATGTGTCAGCCCTGTGATGACCTGGCGACTTGTCCAGGGTGTACCCCGCCTTTCGCCCGTAGTCAGCTGGGATAGGCTCCAGCTTGCCTGCGACCCTGTAGAACAGGATAAAGCGGCTAGAGATAATGAGATGAGATGAGATGAGATGAGATGAGATGAGGCAGGCTGTGGGACAACTTATATTGCAGACACTCTACATAATCTAAGACTAAATCATAAATATATTTAAAAACATGTTATTTAAAAAAATATAAAGTTTAATCATAAATATGCTGAAAGTTTCTGGAAGGAGATGTTTATTTAATATTTACTGAAGGATTTTGTAACAGGGAGGCACGGTGGTGTAGTGGTTAGCGCTGTCGCCTCACAGCAAGAAGGTCCGGGTTCGAGCCCCGTGGCCGGTGAGGGCCTTTCTGTGCGGAGTTTGCATGTTCTCCCCGTGTCCGCGTGGGTTTCCTCCGGGTGCTCCGGTTTCCCCCACAGTCCAAAGACATGCAGGTTAGGTTAACTGGTGGCTCTAAATTGACCGTAGGTGTGAATGTGAGTGTGAATGGTTGTCTGTGTCTATTGGCCCTTTTCCACTACCCTTTTTCAGCTCGCTTCAGCTCACTTCAGCCCGACACGGCTCGCGTTTCGACTACCAAAAAACAGCACGACTCAGCTCGCTTCAGCCCTGCTTAGCCCCTAATGCCGCTTTTCCACTACAAACGCGGCTGAGTTGGGCTGAGCCGTGCCGTGCTGAGTCGGGCTGAGTGGGGCTGTTGGAGTTGCATTTCGACTACAACCACGCTGAACCGTGCTGGCTGGAAGTGGGTGGACACATTGGGTGGAGTTAGCGAAAGTGGGTGGACGTCACGTGATGTCGTTAAGCAGTGCAAACAGTGACATCAGTGAGCTTTTAAGCGGTAGTCTCACGACCCGAATAGTAAACAATAAACATGGAGGACATGGAGTCGTTAGTGTTGCTGGTCTTGGTGCTGTGGCTTGTTGTCACCAACAATGCCAACAGATACTGCAAAAGCGTATAGATGAGGCGAGGCGGAGCATAAGGCTTCAGAAATTCTCGTAATTCGTAATTCTTCTCCTTCCGGGTTTGCGGTGTTTACAGATCCCAGCGCGCTCGCGGGGCGTGTGTGGGCATGTGAGGACACTCCTCCTCACCAATCAGTGCACAGGGGAGTGTCTGCTCACGCCCCCAGCCTCACTCGGCTCGGTTTGGCTCGCTTCAGCCCCACTCCAAAACGGTGCGAGTTTTAGGGGCTAAGCAGGGCTGAAGCGAGCTACGTTGTGCTGGTTTTTGGTAGTCGAAACGCGAGCCGTGTCGGGCTGAAGTGAGCTGAAGCGAGCTGAAGTGAGCTGAAAAAGGGTAGTGGACACGGGCCATAAAACTCGCACCGTTTTGGAGTGGGGCTGAAGCGAGCCAAACCGAGCCGAGTGAGGCTGGGGGCGTGAGCAGACACTCCCCTGTGCACTGATTGGTGAGGAGGAGTGTCCTCACATGCCCACGCACGCCCCGCGAACACGCTGGGATCTGTAAACACCGCAAACCTGGAAGAAGAAGAATTACGAGAATTTCTGAAGCCTTATGCGCCTCGCCTCATCTATACGCTCTTGCCAGTATCTGTTGGCGTTGTCGGTGACAACAAGCCACAGCACCAAGACCAGCAACACTAACGACTCCATGTCCTCCATGTTTATTGTTTACTATCCGGGTCGTGAGACTACCGCTTAAAAGCTCACTGATGTCACTGTTTGCGCCGCTTAACGACATCACGTGACGTCCACCCACTTTCGCTAACTCCACCCAATGTGTCCACCCACTTCCAGCCAGCATGGTTCAGCGCGGTTGTAGTCGAAATGCAACTCCAACAGCCCCGCTCAGCCCGACTCAGCACGGCACGGCTCAGCCGCGTTTGTAGTGGAAAAGCGGCATATGTGTCAGCCCTGTGATGACCTGGCGACTTGTCCAGGGTGTACCCCGCCTTTCGCCTGTAGTCAGCTGGGATAGGCTCCAGCTTGCCTGTGACCCTGTAGAACAGGAAAAAGCGGCTAGAGATAATGAGATGAGATTTTGTAACATCCAGGTTTATGCCATGCAAAAAAAAAAATCCTCAGGATCGAAGAATTTGTGCTTTCTCAGGAAAATAACAAGCTTCACATTTTGTATTATTAACTTCAAGAGGGAAAATAAAAAAAAAGAGACAAGGAAATTACTGTTTATAGCTACTAAAATGTTAATGTTGACATTCTATAACATTGTTACTGTAAACAGTTAAAAAGTAGCTACTGTATGATGTACTGTTCACTGATAAAGGCAAAATGGCAATTCTTGCCAAATTCCTGTGGTATAAAAGGAATAAAACACTTTCACCACATCGCTCATCCCCAATGTAGATTATGTTCCTATAACAGTATAACCCATCATGTTTTATTCCTTACATAACAAGAGGACTTTCACGTGACTTTCTGCTGGTTTCTTTTTTTCTTTTTCTCCTCCTATTTGAACTACTACTTCATTTTATTATTTTATTTCTACTACTATTTTCTTTTAATTCTTTTAATTCTTTTAATTAATTGTTTAATTCTTATAATATTATATATTAGAATAAAAATAAAATTATTTTATGTTATTTTATTTCTCTATTGTTTACTGTTTTGTTTTTACTTCTGTAAAGCACATTGAACTGCCATTGTGTATGAAATGTGCTATATAAATAAACTTGCCTTGCCTTACCATTGCAACTACAGATTTGTTTACGCGGCCATATTGCTGGGCAAGCTTTGTGTTTACCAGTGACCAGCACAAGTATACACGAGTGATTGTAAGCCAAATTCAGTAGACATCTACAGATAAACTTGTTGAAGTTACATCTAAAAGAACAATGCCAGAGACCTGTAGTGCTTTTGGATGTAATAACAGACGTGGAGATAAGCCTGGTTTAACTTTTCACTGCTTCCAGGTGAACCCAGAAAGATGAGAAAAGTGGTGAGCTGCAGTTAAACAGGAAGACTGGATGATAACAACATTCCCGTGTGTGTAGAGAACATTTTACATCAGGTTAGTGTGAAAGCTCTGTGCAACATTAAAATGTAGATCTGGATGTGGGCATTGGACACAATATATTTTATTAAACCTAATGCTTGGTGAGACGAGCAGCATGTTTGTTATGTACTGATAATGTAGATGAGGATAAATACCATAAAATATGCTAGATCAAGGCCCTGGCTTGTTTATTACTATTAGAAATCCATGTTTGAGCTTATGTTTATCATAATGAGGTATTTAGAAGTCTTAAATACTAAATAGTTCGGGATGTTGTAGTGTCCCAAATCCGGTAGCTGGTTTGCCAAACGCTTTTCAAGTGGAATAAATACATTTGTGGGCAAAAATTTTTTTTAAATTTTTGTCACATGTAAACTCAAGCACAGTGAAATTCCTCATCTGCATCTGAAGTGGTGAACAAGCATGCACAGAGAGAGAGAGAGAGAGAGAGAGAGAGAGAGAGAGAGAGAGAGAGAGAAAGCAATGTGCAGAATAAATCTCATCTCATTATCTGTAGCCGCTTTATCCTGTTCTACAGGGTTGCAGGCAAGCTGGAGCCTATCCCAGCTGACTACGGGCGAAAGGCGGGGTACACCCTGGACAAGTCGCCAGGTCATCACAGGGCTGACACATAGACACAGACAACCATTCACACTCACATTCACACCTACGGTCAATTTAGAGTCACCAGTTAACCTAACCTGCATGTCTTTGGACTGTGGGGGAAACCGGAGCACCCGGAGGAATATTATTTGAGCAAGCATAAATTTATTGAACCCCATTTTGTTGCCTGACATTTTATGGCACTCTTTATGTTTCATGCTGCATCAGTAAAGCTTCAGCAACAGGATCTTCATGAGACTTGTATTTTACATTTAAAGGAGGGAAGTATGCCGAAGAATCTGCTGCCATCTTGTGCTGTTTGCTGTATCATTGCATGAATGCCTGGTGATGACAAAATATACTCGGTTATCCATGAAATAAAGTATACAGCTTGGATAACAGAGTAGTAGTGCATGAAATTATGCAATAAAAATATAACTAAGCAAAATGCACTACAAGTATAATGAACTCTCTGGTGACGGTGGCAGAGAAGAGGTCTATGGACAAACTGTTGAACATCATGGATGATGCCAGTCACCCTCTGCACACCGTCATCAGCAACCAGAGGAGCCTGTTCAGTGACAGAATGCTCCTTCCCAAGTGCAGGACGAACAGACTCAAAAACTCCTTTGTCCCTCACGCCATCAGACTGTACTGTACAACTCCTCTCTGGGGGGAGGAGGGGTAACAGGAGGACAGAGGACGGGAAGGAGCAGTAGCCTAGCCTAGCCTAACAATAAGCAATACCGGACAATGTACAATATAATGTGCAATATAAAGTGCAATATCTCTCTTGCCGCCCCCCCCACACACATTTTTTCCTCCTCCCCCCCTCCCCATATCTTATTCTTTTTATATTTGTATACAGTATGTAAATACTTAATTTATTTTAATTTATCTAGAGGTTTTCCTCTATTTCTTTTCTCTGTTTATCTGTAATGATGCTGCTGGAATCTTAATTTCCCTGAGGGAACCCTCCCAAAGGGATCAATAAAGTTTTATCTAATCTAATCTAATCTAATCTAATCTAATCTAATCTAATCTAATCTAATCTAATTCTTCTAATATAGACTGATTTTTCAAGCATGATTAGTCAGGAAATGAAAGTTAGGGCTGCCAAAGGAACTCTCTGAGATGTCTTGTAAATAAATGAAATAAACGAACACACTGCATTTATTCCATTTCTTTCAAATCTGCTGTGCATTTTGTCCTATCCCAGCATCCATCTGTTATAGATAACAGGTTATACCGGTGTTGTGTCTAGAGAACAGGAGATACAAACACACATTTAAACTTACATATGCAGGTGACTTGTGAATAGTGTAGGATGAATACTATCATATTTCAAACCTGACACTTTGATTGCTTTGTAGCTGGTAGAGAACGTAACAAAAAAAGGGAAGAGATTTATCTGAAAGAACAGATAAACGTGCTTTTTTGTCTACTTTCTTGTCAACAGTATACCAGAGCAGACCTAGGTGATGAGTGCACATGAGCTTTTTATTTAGGCTTGTGTCTTTGGCACTGTGCTTGGTCAGTAATGTAAAACTTTAAAAACAAATAATTGACAGCTTTCCAGCTTGCTCACTGCTTTGCTCTGCTCTCCTCATGTCCACGTACACACATGCTCAGCTCACTGCTCAGTGAGAGAGAGAAAAAAGAGCTATTACATGCATATACAGTGTGCTTGAAAGTTTGTGAACCCTTTAGAATTTTCTATATTTCTGCATAAATATGACCAAAAACATCATCAGATTTTCACACAAGTCCTAAAAGTAGATAAAGAGAACCCAGTTAAACAAATGAGACAAAAATATTATACTTGGTCACTTATTTATTGAGGAAAATGATCCAATATTACATATCTGTGAGTGGCAAAAGTATGTGAACCTCTAGGATTAGCAGTTAATTTGAAGGTGAAATTAGAGTCAGGTGTTTTTCATCAATGGGATGACAATCAGGTGTGAGTGGGCACCCTGTTTTATTTAAAGAACAGGGATCTATCAAAGTCTGATCTTCACAACACATGTTTGTGGAAGTGTATCATGACATGAACAAAGGAGATTTCTGAGGACCTCAGAAAAAGCATTGTTGATGCTCATCAGGCTGGAAAAGGTTACAAAACCATCTCTAAAGAGTTTGGACTCCACCAATCCACAGTCAGACAGATCGTGTACAAATGGAGGAAATTCAAGACCATTGTTATCCTCCCCAGGAGTGGTCGACCAACAAAGATCACTCCAAGAGCAAGGCGTGTAATAGTCAGCGAGGTCACAAAGGACCCCAGGGTAACTTCTAAGTAACTGAAGACCTCTCTCACATTGGCTAATGTTAATGTTCATGAGTCCACCATCAGGAGAACACTGAACAACAATGGTGTGCATGGCAGGGTTGCAAGGAGAAAGCCACTGCTCTCCAAAAAGAATATTGCTGCTCGTCTGCAGTTTGCTAAAGATCACAACAAGCCAGAAAGACTATTGGAAAAATGTTTTGTGGACGGATAAGACCAAAATAGAACTTTTTGGTTTAAATGAGAAGTGCTATGTTTGGAGAAAGGAAAACACTGCATTCCAGCATAAGAACCTTATCTCATCTGTGAAACATGGTGGTGGTAGTATCATGGTTTGGGCCTGTTTTGCTGCATCTGGGCCAGGACGGTTTGCCATCATTGATGGAATAATGAATTCTGAATTTTACCAGCAAATTCTAAAGGAAAATGTCAGGATATCTGTCCATGAACTGAATTTCAAGAGAAGGTGGGTCATGCAGCAAGACAAGGACCCTAAGCACACAAGTCGTTCTACCAAAGAATGGTTAAAGAAGAATAAAGTTCATTTTTTGGGATGACCAAGTTAAAGTCCTGACCTTAATCCAATCGAAATGTTGTGGAAGGACCTGAAGCGAGCAGTTCATGTGAGGAAACCCACCAACATCCCAGAGTTGAAGCTGTTCTGTACGGAGGAATGGGCTAAAATTCCTCCAAGCCGGTGTGCAGGACTGATCAACAGTTACCGGAAACGTTTAGTTGCAGTTATTGCTGCACAAGGGGGTCACACCAGATACTGAAAGCAAAGGTTCACATACTTTTGCCACTCACAAGTATGTAATATTGGATCATTTTCCTGGATTAATAAATGACCATGTATAATATTTTTGTCTCATTTGTTTAACTGGGTTCTCTTTATCTACTTTTAGGACTTGTGTGAAAACCTGATGATGTTTTAGGTCATATTTATGCAGAAATATAGAAAATTCTAAAGGGTTCACAAACTTTCAAGCACCACTGTATAAGGGGGGAAAAGCACTTAGGTGTGACATGTTAGTCAATAACCTTACAGCTTGTCCCCCAAACACCACCCTCTTGCTCAACCATACCCTCCCATCTGCTACTCATTCGCCTACTCATTCATCGGTTCTTCTGGATTGTGACTATTTTCTATATTGTAGAACAATACTTGAAGACATCAAAACTATGAAATAACACATGGGACAGACATGGAATTATGTGGTAACCAGCTTCATGAGCTTACCACACACCTGGAATGCTTTTCAGTTAACAGGCGTGCCTTGTCAGAAGTTAATTAGTGGAATTTCTTGCCTTCTTAATACAACCCCGATTCCAGAAAACTTGGGACAAAGTACAAATTGTAAATAAAAATGGAATGCAATGATGTGGAAGTTTCAAAATTCCATATTTTATTCAGAATAGAACATAGATGACATATCAAATGTTTAAACTGAGAAAATGTTATCATTTAAAGAGAAAAATTAGGTGATTTTAAATTTCATGGCAACAACACATCTCAAAAAAGTTGGGACAAGGCCATGTTTACCACTGTGGGACATCCCCTTTTCTCTTTACAACAGTCTGTAAACGTCTGGGGACTGAGGAGACAAGCAGAGGTGGAAAAACTGGATTGACAAAGTAAAAGTCCTGCTTAGGTTTTCCTTCTGCCTGTGCTCTCAACACAGGTGATTTCACCAATTAGCTCATCAACCTGGCTTAGGGGATGTGGTAATTAGGATCAGCTGGTTCATTGAATTGGCTGGAGCAAAAATGTGGCAGGGTTTTTACTTTCTGCACCCGGGTTTTTCCACCTCTGGAGACAAGTTGCTCAAGTTTAGGGATAGGAATGTTAACCCATTCTTGTCTAATGTAGGATTCTAGTTGCTCAACTGTCTTAGGTCTTTTTTGTCGTATCTTCTGTTTTATGATGCGCCAAATGTTTTCTATGGGTGAAAGATCTGGACTGCAGGGTGGCCAGTTCAGTACCTGGACCCTTCTTCTACGCAGCCATGATGCTGTAATTGATGCAGTATGTGGTTTGGCATTGTCATGTTGGAAAATGCAAGGTCTTCCCTGAAAGAGACGTCGCCTGGATGGGAGCATATGTTGCTCTAGAACCTGGATATACCTTTCAGCATTGATGGTGTCTTTCCAGATGTGTAAGCTGCCCATGCCACACGCACTAATGCAACCCCATACCATCAGAGATGCAGGCTTCTGAACTGAGCGCTGATAACAACTTGGGTCGTCCTTCTCCTCTTTAGTCCGAATGACACGGCGTCCCTGAGTTCCATAAAGAACTTCAAATTTTGATTCGTCTGACCACAGAACAGTTTTCCACTTTGCCACAGTCCATTTTAAATGAGCCTTGGCCCAGAGAAGACGTCTGCGCTTCTGGATCATGTTTAGATATGGCTTCTTCTTTGAACTATTGAGTTTTAGCTGGCAATGGTGGATGGCACGGTGAATTGTGTTCACAGATAATGTTCTCTGGAAATATTCCTGAGCCCATTTTGTGATTTCCAATACAGAAGCATGCCTGTATGTGATGCAGTGCTGTCTAAGGGCCCGAAGATCACAGGCACCCAGTATGGTTTTCTGGCCTTGACCCTTACACACAGAGATTCTTCCAGGTTCTCTGAATCTTTTGATGATATTATGCACTGTAGATGATGATTTGTTCAAACTCTTTGCAATTTTACACTGTCGAACTCCTTTCTGATATTGCTCCACTATTTGTCGGCACAGAATTAGGGGGATTGGTGATCCTCTTCCCATCTTTACTTCTGAGAGCCGCTGCCACTCCAAGATGCTCTTTTTATACCCAGTCTGTTAGGGTTTTGCTGGGATTCGAACCTGGTTCGTTGGTGTGATAATCCAGCAAACCCCCACTAGGCCACCAGGGGGATGACTCAAATGCAGAGGCGTGAGGCGGAAGTAGAAAAAGAATCAAAAGGTTTATTTAAACTATATACACTATATACAGGGCAAAACAAAAGACAAAAAAAACCAAAGAGTATAATCCAAAAGAAAAGCAAAGTGCAAAAATTCAAAAGCTAAGAAGATCAAAAAACACAGTACAAAGGAAACTGGAGATAAACATAACAGCACAAAGACTCCGTGACAAGAGGACTGAACTCAGGGGTATAAATAGACAAACTAATTAAGGACACAGGTGAAGATAATTAGGCAATTAACACAAACACAAAACACAGGAACAGTGGCGGCCTCTAGAGGCCAAAATAAACACGACATGAAAAGGAAATAACAGCGGCCTCTAGAGGCCAAAACAGTCCTAGTCCTAACAGGACCCCCCCCTCTAGGAGCGTCTCCTGACGTTCCCAGGGCGATCCGGATGGGCCGAATGGAAGTCCCGACATAGTTCTTTATCAAGGACATCCCGAGCAGGAACCCAGCAGCGCTCCTCAGGACCATAGCCCTCCCAGTCCACCAGATATTGCAACCCGCCGCGGACCCGGCGGGAGTCAAGCAGGCGATTCACAGTGAACACAGTCTGCCCCTGGAAGATGCGGGGGGGTGGGGGGTTCCTAGGGGCAGGGGCATACGTAGATGTCAGTACGGGCCGTAACAGGGAAACATGGAAAGTGGGGTTGATCCTCAGAGTCCGGGGCAACTGGAGCCGGTAGGAGACAGGGTTCACCCTGCGCACCACCTTGAAGGGGCCAATGTAGCGAGGAGCAAGCTTGCGGTTCTCCACCCGCAGTGGAAGGTCCTTAGTGGACAGCCAAACACGCTGCCCAGGGCGGAAAGCGTGTGCAGGTCTTCTATGGCGGTTGGCCTGAGTCTGGTTGGTTCTGGAGGTCTGTATGAGGGTCTTCCTGACCTTGCTCCAGGTCTTGCGACACCGTCTCACATATTGGTTGACCGAGAGCACCCCCGCGTCCTCCTCCTGGTCCGGGAACAGAGGTGGCTGGAACCCGAATTGGCACTGGAATGGCGACAGCTTGGTGGCCGATGACTGCAGGGTGTTGTGGGCGTACTCCGCCCATGGCAGCCAGGTGCTCCACGATGTCGGGTTATCCATAGCCAGGCCTCGCAGGGTGGTTTCCAAGTCCTGGTTGAGCCTCTCCGTCTGACCATTGGACTGTGGGTGAAACCCAGAGGAGAGGCTGGCAGTGGCTCCGATGACCTTGCAGAACCCGTGCCACACTCGGGAGGAGAACTGGGGCCCTCGGTCTGAGACGATGTCCTGTGGAAGACCAAAGACTCGGAAGACATGATTAAACAAAAGTTTCGCAGTTTCAAGAGCAGAGGGGAGTTTGCACAGTGGTATGAAGCGGCAGGCCTTGGAGAATCTGTCAACTAAGACCAAAATGACCGTGTTACCTTGTGACTCAGGGAGACCCGTGATAAAGTCGACTGCCACGTGGGACCAGGGATGCCGGGGAATGGTCAGAGGATGCAGGAGACCCTGGGGACGCTGTCGTGGGTTCTTGGTTCTGGTGCAAACCTCACAGGACAGGACAAATGACCTTACTTCCTTCTCCATGTTAGGCCACCAGAAGTGTCTTTTCAGGAAGTCCAGGGTCCTCCGAGCTCCCGGGTGGGCGGTGAGAGGGGAAGAGTGACCCCACTGGAGAACCTTGGCCCGGGCTTGATGTGGGACGTACAAGAGGCCTGGTGGCCCCGTCCCAGGACCGGGGTCCTGGCGTTGGGCTCGTCGGACAGCCTCCTCAATACCCCAGCAGACAGGGGCCACAATCCGGGACACAGGGATAATAGGCCCGACTTCATTCTCCCTGTTAGTGGCAGAGAACAGTCTGGACAGTGCGTCAGGTTTGGTGTTCTTGGAGCCGGGGCGGTATGAGAGGGTGAAGTCAAACCGACTGAAAAACAGGGCCCACCTAGCCTGTCGAGGGTTCAGTCTCTTGGCTTGCTGGAGGTACTCCAGGTTCTTGTGGTCAGTCCAAACCAGGAATGGATGTTGTGCTCCCTCCAGCCAGTGCCTCCACTCCTCAAGGGCCAGTTTGACCGCTAGCAGTTCTCGATCCCCCACATCGTACCGGGACTCAGCAGGACTCAGGCGGTGGGAGAAGTAAGCGCAGGGGTGCAGCTTTCCTTCCGAACGTTGAGAGAGCACCGCGCCGACACCACTGTCCGAGGCGTCCACCTCCACGATGAATGGTTGGGAGGTGTCCGGGAGAACCAGAATGGGTGCCGTGCAGAAGCGGTCCTTGAGGTCTTTGAACGCCTTTTCTGCCTGAGGAGACCAGCCATAAGATCCACCTGTCCCTTTGGTGAGGTCTGACATGGGTGCTGCCACAGAACTGAAGTTCCTGATGAACTTGCGGTAGAAGTTAGCGAATCCTAAGAACCGCTGAACCTCCTTAACGGACTTGGGAGTAGGCCAGTCCCGGACGGCCAGGGTCTTGGCAGGGTCCATTTGGAGTTGGCCTGTCCGTACAATAAATCCCAGAAAGGAGACCTCGGGAACATGAAATTCGCATTTCTGGGCCTTGGCGAACAGATTGTTCTGTAGCAGCCTCTGGAGAACCTGGCGGACATGGTGGCGGTGCTCCTGCACGGTCTTGGAAAAGATAAGGATGTCGTCGAGGTAGACAAAAACGTATAGGTTAATCATGTCCCTTAAGACGTCATTGATTAGGGCCTGAAAAACAGCTGGTGCGTTGGTGAGTCCGAAGGGCATCACCTGGTATTCGTAGTGCCCAGACGGGGTGTTAAAGGCAGTCTTCCACTCGTCTCCCTGTCGGATACGGATGAGGTGGTATGCGTTCCGTAGGTCCAACTTGGTGAAGACGGTGGCGCCTTGGAGCAGGTCGAAAGCTGTGGACATCAGCGGAAGGGGATATCGGTTGCGCACAGTGATCTTATTCAGGCCCCTGTAATCAATACATGGTCGGAGCCCCCCATCCTTCTTGCCGACAAAGAAGAAGCCGGCTCCAGCAGGTGAAGTGGAGGGTCGAATAAACCCAGAGACCAGGGCATCTTTGAGGTATTCCTCCATGGCCTTGCGTTCTGGCTGAGAGAGTGAAAACAGTCTGCCACGAGGAGGGGTAGTCCCAGGGAGCAAGTCGATGGCACAGTCGTAGGCCCGGTGCGGAGGAAGAACGGCGGCCCTGCTCTTGCTGAATACCTCCTTGAGATCCCAGTACTCTGTGGGAACTTGAGATAACTCGGTGAGATCAGGGGGCTCGGCAGGAGACACAGGAGAGCTAGAGAGCAGACAAGAGGCATGGCATGCAGGGCCCCATTCCACAACCTGGCTTGTTACCCAGTCTATGCGAGGGTTGTGGCGAGTAAGCCAAGGAAGGCCTAGAATAACTGGGAACTCAGGTGAAGGAATCAGGTGCAGGGATATTTCTTCCTTGTGACCTTGAGACTGGAGGAAAACTGGAGAAGTAACTTGGGTGACTCTTCCATCACCTAACGCTTGGCCATCGAGGGCAGACACAGACAGTGGGACTTCAAGAGGTGCAGTCGGAATATTGATGCTTTGGGCGAAGTGAATATCCATAAAGTTCCCAGCCGCCCCTGAGTCTATCAAAGCTTGACAAGAGTGGACAGACTCACCCCAGGAGATGGAGACCGGGATGTAGATTCCTTGGCCAGGGAGTCCGGGAGAGAGGGTAGGCCCCGTCACAACCCTCCCTCGGCTGGACGGGGCGGTCCTTTTCCCAAGAGTTCGGGACATGATGCTCGGAAGTGACCAGGCTTGCCACAGTAGATGCAGCACTTGTCCCTCCTTCTGCGCTCCCTCTCAGATGCGGAGAGGCGAGTACGACCCACTTGCATGGGTTCTGGACAGTCACTGAAGGAGGTAGACGGTCTCCAGGTAGAGGTAGGGAGGCTGGGGGGGCTCAAGGCTTGGTGGCGTTCTCTCATCCTGTTGTCCAGACGAATAGCATGTGAGATGAGGGTTTCGAGGTCACTTGGGCATCCAATAGAGGCCAGACCGTCCTTGATGGGGTCAGACAGACCATGGTGGAAGGCTGACACCAGGGCAGTCTCGTTCCATCCACTTACTGCTGCGAGTGTTCGGAACGAGATGGCGTAATCTGCGACGCTTCCTCCTTGCCGGATGGACATGAGCTTTCGGGCTGCGTCGGTACTGATGTCTGCCTGATCGAAGACCCGAAGCATCTCTTCAGAAAACAGCTGGAAATCAAAGCACTCAGATCCCTGTCTTTGCCAGATAGCAGTAGCCCAGGCTCGCGCCTTACCAGCTAATAAGGTGATCACAAAGGCAATCTTGCGGCGATCCGTAGTGTAGGTGGTAGGCTGAAGCTCAAAGGTGAGTTGACACTGGGTAAGGAACTCTCGGCACTCACTGTGCTTGCCGTCATACCTCTGTGGTGCAGGAAGGCTGGGTTCGCGAGGTGAAGAAGGCAGCATTGCAGGAGGCACTGGAGCAGGAGTGGGAGCTGGATCAGGAGCAGGAACTGGATCAGGAGCAGGAGATGCAGGCAGAGATGTCAGCTGTGCCAAGGTTTTCCCAATTTGCTGAAGCAGTTCCTCGTGGCGAGCGAGGGCCTCACGTTGGCTGGTGAGCGTACGTCCATGAGCGTCCATGGTCGCTCCGAAGCGTGTCAAAGCTGCCATAATTCCCTGAAGGTTGGCCGGGTAGACAGTTGAAGCAGCCTCTGCTGAGTCGGTCATGACGGAGTCTTTCTGTTAGGGTTTTGCTGGGATTCGAACCTGGTTCGTTGGTGTGATAATCCAGCAAACCCCCACTAGGCCACCAGGGGGATGACTCAAATGCAGAGGCGTGAGGCGGAAGTAGAAAAAGAATCAAAAGGTTTATTTAAACTATATACACTATATACAGGGCAAAACAAAAGACAAAAAAAACCAAAGAGTATAATCCAAAAGAAAAGCAAAGTGCAAAAATTCAAAAGCTAAGAAGATCAAAAAACACAGTACAAAGGAAACTGGAGATAAACATAACAGCACAAAGACTCCGTGACAAGAGGACTGAACTCAGGGGTATAAATAGACAAACTAATTAAGGACACAGGTGAAGATAATTAGGCAATTAACACAAACACAAAACACAGGAACAGTGGCGGCCTCTAGAGGCCAAAATAAACACGACATGAAAAGGAAATAACAGCGGCCTCTAGAGGCCAAAACAGTCCTAGTCCTAACACAGTCATGTTAATGGCCTATTGCCAACTGACCTAATGAGTTGCAATTTGGTCCTCCAACTGTTCCTTTTTTGTACCTTTAACTTTTCCAGCCTCTTATTGCCCCTGTCCCAGCTTTTTTGAGATGTGTTGCTGTCATGAAATTTCAAATGAGCCAATATTTGGCATGAAACTTCAAAATGTCACACTTTCGACATTTGATATGCTGTCTATGTTCTATTGTGAATACAATATCAGTTTTTGAGATTTGTAAATTATTGCATTCCGTTTTTATTTACAATTTGTACTTTGTCCCAACTTTTTTGAAATCGGGGTAAATTTGAGATGCAACAGTAAATAGTAAATAATAAAAATACAGTATATAGCCCTATTCCACAACTGTAGTAATCCATATTATGTCAAGAACCGCTCAGTACTTGACATAATTTTCATCATATCAGTATCAGTAATTTTCATCATAGGTATACCTCAACTATGAGAGACAAAATGAGAAAAAAAAATCCAGAAAATCACATTGTCTGATTTTTAAAGAATTTATTTGCAAATTATGGTGGAAAATAAGTATTTGGTCAATAACAAAAGTTCATCTCAATACTTTGTTATATACTCTTTGTTGGCAATGACAGAGGTCAAACGCTTTCTGTAAGTCTTCACAAGGTTTTCACACACTATTGCTGGTATTTTGGCCCATTCCTCCATGCAGATCTCCTCTAGAGCAGTGATGTTTTGGGGCTGTCGCTGGGCAACACGGACTTTCAACTCCCTCCAAAGATTTTCTATGGGGTTGAGATCTGGAGACTGGCTAGGACACTCCAGGATCTTGAAATGCTTCTTACGAAGCCACTCCTTGGTTGCCCGGGCGGTGTGTTTGGGATCATTGTCATGCTGAAAGACCCAGCCACGTTTCATCTTCAATGCCCTTGCTGATGGAAGGAGGTTTTCACTCAAAATCTCACGATACATGGCCCCATTCATTCTTTCCTTTACACGGATCAGTTGTCCTGGTCCCTTTGCAGAAAAACAGCCCCAAGGCATGATGTTTCCACCCCCATGCTTCACAGTAGGTATGGTGTTCTTTGGAGGCAACTCAGCATTCTTTCTCCTCCAAACATGACAAATTGAGTTTTTACCAAAAAGTTCTATTTTGGTTTCATCTGACCATATGACATTCTCCCAATCCTCTTCTGGATCATCCAAAAGCTCTCTAGCAAACTTCAGACGGGCCTGGACATGTACTGGCTTAAGCAGGAGGACACGTCTGGCACTGCAGGATTTGAGTCCCTGGCGATGTAGTGTGTTACTGATGGTAGCCTTTGTTACTTTGGTCCCAGCTCTCTGCAGGTCATTCACTAGGTCCCCCCGTGTGGTTCTGGGATTTTTGCTCACCATTCTTGCGATCATTTTGACCCCACGGGGTGAGATCTTGCGTGGAGCCCCAGATCGAGGGAGATTATCAGTGGTCTTGTATGTCTTTCATTTTCTAATAATTGCTCCCACAGTTGATTTCTTCACACCAAGCTGCTTACCTATTGCAGATTCAGTCTTCCCAGCCTGGTGCAGGTCTACAATTTTGTTTCTGGTGTCCTTTGACAGCTCTTTGGTCTTGGCCATAGTGGAGTTTGGAGTGTGACTGTTTGAGGTTGTGGACAGGTGTCTTTTATACTGATAACAAGTTCAAACAGATGCCATTAATACAGGTAACAAGTGGAGGACAGAGGAGCCTCTTAAAGAAGAAGTTACAGGTCTGTGAGAGCCAGAAATCTTGCTTGTTTGTAGGTGACCAAATACTTATTTTACTGAGGAATTTACCAATTAATTCATTAAAAATCCTACAATGTGATTTCCTGGATTCTTTCCCCCCATTCTGTCTCTCATAGTTGAGGTATACCTATGATGAAAATTACAGGACTTTCTCATCTTTTTAAGTGGGAGAACTTGCACAATTGGTGGCTGTACCTAACAACCTGTGTTTTTTTTCTCTCCCCCCCCCCAAAAAAAAATCTGTCCCTCTGAGTTACATGTTGGTCCTGGGATCGAGATGCTGACCTCTTCTGCTCCTTGGACCTGCCTGATCCATCCTGGTGCCCTGTGTCTGGTTGTAGTCTCATCGCATCGCTCCTGTGGAGGGCAGCCCCATGTGGACAGTTGGGGGTCATGCCTGGAGGACGCTCTGGACTCTTGCAGTGGTGCTTTTGTGGCTGGGGACTGTAGTTGACTTACTGACTTTAGGGCTGCAGTTGACTTGCTGACTTTAGAGCTGCAGTTGACTTGCTGACTTTAGAGCTGCAGTTGACTTGCTGACTTTAGGGCTGCAGTTCACTTGCTGACTTTGGGACTGCGGTTATTGTGAACGGTTTTGCACTCGGGTGTCTGTCGGTGGGGTGTTTATAGCATCAACGAAGCTGACTTTATGTTAGGACTGCTAATGTTATAGTCATGTTGTCTGTTGTTGCTCAAATGAGGATGGGTTCCCTTTTGAGTCTAGTTCCTCTCAAGGTTTCTTCCTCATGTCGTCTGAGGGAGTTTTTCCTTGCCACCGTCGCCACGGGCTTGCTCATTGGGGCTAGATTAGGGATACAATTAGTTCATATTTTAAGTCGTTCAAATTCTGTAAAGCTGCTTTGAGACAATGTTTATTGTTGAAAGTGCTATACAAGTAAACTCGACTTGACTTGTTATACATAAGCCATACAGGAGTAAACTAAATAGGCAGAATCCACTGGTATAAAGGATTCCTTCATGGGTGAAAAGTGTACATAGTTAGCCGAGGATATCTCCAGATTATGACGTGGAGTAGACACTGAGAAGACAGAGAAAGCTTAGGATTACATGACCACAGTTGCACTTCCTGCCTGGTAGCTTAAATCTACTTGTCATTTGAACATTTCTGACCAGAGCAACAGTATAGAATCAAGATCCTGAGCAGTACTGCATCATGAGCTTGAATCTTTGGCATTGAGTACATCAGCAAAGCATACTTTGAGGTAAGGTACAATTATGCTAGAAAAAAAAATATCACTGAATTTGGAAACCATGAAATATAACAGTTCCATTGAACAGTGAGAAAAATAATCATAAAATAAAAATAGCTGTTGTGACAAGATAATGCTACTACAGTCTTGCCTTTTCATGCCTGCTGTATCAGTAAAGACAAATCCAACCTTCAATATGAAGCTGAAGTGGACTAATCTAGGCATCATCTTCTTCTTCGTCCTTTCCCTCATCATGACTGGCTGTTTTATATGGCAGTACAGGCTTCCCAAGGCCAAATCAGGTAAGAGAGTAAAAAATTACAGAATAGCATTTGATTCAATACATTCAATATAGTTAATGCTGAGAAGTCCATTTATAAGTTTGGCTTTCTGATCTCCTTATGCTTAACTGATTGTTTGCGGGGGAAGCCAGAGGATTACACAGAGCTTGACATAGAGGCTCACAGATTACTTCAGACTATCAAGCCTGGCATTCGCTTGGTGGAGGGGCTGCCCAAGTCAAGTCAAGTCAAGCTTATTTGTATAGCGCTTTTAACAACAGACATTGTCGCAAAGCAGCTTTACAGAAAATTAAAGACTTTAAACGAGATAATTTTATCCCTAATTTATCCCTAATTTATCCCCGATGAGCAAGCCTGTGGCGACGGTGGCAAGGAAAAACTCCCTCAGACGACATGAGGAAGAAACCTCGAGAGGAACCAGACTCAAAAGGGAACCCATCCTCATTTGGATGATAACAGATAACGTGATTATAAATAACTTGCTTTTATAACAGTGCCCTATATAGTCACAAAGTATAACTGTGAAACCAGGAAATTCATTATAGTTTTAACATGAAGTCTGTTTTGCTGACGTTATAAACTGTTCATTGATGGAAACTTGAGTGCAAAACTGTTCATGATAACTGCAGTCCGAAAGTTAGCAAGTCAACTGAAGTCCTCAGACATAAATGTATTGCTGTAAGTGTCCGGAACCGTCTTCCAAGTGTGACTTTTGACTGTCCATATGGGGCTGTCCTCCACAGGAGTGATGTGATGAGACTCCAGCCAGATGTAGGGCATCAGGATGGATCAGGCAGGTCCGAGGGACAGAACAGGTCAGCATCTCGGTCTCAGGATCAGCATGTAACTCAGAGGGACAGACAGAGTGAAAGGAGAGAGAGAGAGAGAGAGAGAGAGAGAGAGAGAGAACACAGGTTGTTAGATATGCCCAATGTCACCTAATGAGTAAGAACAGGATACGTTTTGCGCCGAGTGCAAGCAGAGACTCCGGCAAAACTATGACAGCATAACTAAAAGGGGAAGGTAACACAGGCATGAGGGCACTCTGGGACATAAAGCAGCCAGCCACTACACCATCAACAAACCCGAGTGAGCGAGGGGCTGACAGCATTCATACATTCCAGTTTACCAAAACACTATATGCCTGAGGGCCCTCCAGATCTACTCCTTTACCTAATAAAACTATTAACAAAAGGCTTGACTAAACAGATATGTTTTCAGCCTCGACTTAAACACTGAGACTGTGTCTGAGTCCCGAATACTACTTGGAAGGCTGTGGGGCTTTGTAAGAAAAGGCTCTGCCCCATGATGTAGCCTTCACTATATGGAACAAAGGAACCGAAACACTCTGTAATGAATGAGTACACCACCCTATTGCACCCCATTTCGTATTCAACTGCAAATGCAAATAAATATTTTATGATAATAACCTGGGGTGAATAATTTGACCAATAGTCCAGATTGCATTTCAGTAATACAGGGTTAGTCAAAATTATGTTAACACTTAAATGGTAGAAACCATTTATTCACAAAACATACATCATACGTGCAGGATGATTTATAGGACGGTCTCAACCTGTTCACCATCGTGTTCAACACACAAAAACCAACGAGCAACAGTACCATTTAAAGAATAATAAAAATAAAAAGAAGAAGAAGAAAAATAATCCATTAGTGTTAACATCATTTTGAACAACCCTGTAGATATCATTTTAGAATAATTGACATTTTCTGTAACATTTTAACCAGAATAAAGGTGCCATCTGTAAATGTAAGGATTAAAATACAACATTGCATGCTATTTTAGGAAACTAACCAATGTCGGGTGAGGTTCATTACCATTCTGAAAAATGGTGATTCTTTTCCTATAACCGCACATCCATAAGGCTTTTTTTTTTATTTCTCTTATACCACAGCAATCTGACAATGCATTTTTTTATTAATCAATGAATACTTTTTTTAACCATTTGTAGTTACATTTAATGTTATAGAGCATCTGAGCAACAAGTTAATTCCCATTATTACTTATGTTATAACAGCTACAGTGCTCAGCATAAATGAGTCCACCCCCTTTGAAAAGTAACATTTTAAACAATATCTCAATGAACACAAACAATTTCCAAAACGTTGACAAGACAAAGTTTAATATAACATCTGTTTAATTTATAATGGGAAAAAGTAAGGTTAATAATATAACTTAGATTACACATTTTTCAGTTTTACTCAAATTAGGGTGGTGCAAAAATGAGTACACCCCACAACAAAAACTACTACATCTAGTACTTTGTATGGCTTCCATGATTTTTAATGACAGCACCAAATCTTCTAGGCATGGAATGAACAAGTTGGCGACATTTTGCAACATCAATCTTTTTCCATTCTTCAACAATGACCTCTTTTAGTGACTGGATGCTGGATGGAGAGTGATGTCTCTTCAGAATTCCCCAAAGAAAATAATTTCTTTACACCACAAAGGTGAAGGCTACAAGAAGATCAGCAAAGCTTTACTTATCAGTCAGAATACTGTAGCAAAAGTGGTACAAAAATTTAAGAAAGATGGAACTGCAACCATCTCACAGAGACGTCCAGGTCGTCCACAGAAGTTAACACCTCGACAGGAGCGTCTTCTGATGAGAAGGGTTGAAGAAAATTAGCATGCAAGTTCACTGCAGTTATCTAAAGAAATAGAAAGCCAAACTGGGGTGACTATTTCCCGTGACACAATACAGCGTACACTGCAGAGGAATGTCATGCATGGATGCCGTCCACGAAAGAAGCCTCTCCTAAAGCCCAGGCACAAAAAAGCCCGCTTAGAGTTTGCCAGGGCCCATGCTGACAAAGATGAAGACTACTGGGACTCTATACTCTGGAGTGATGAGACCAAGATAAATGTTTTTGGAACTGATGGTTTCAAAACTGTATGGCATTGCAAAGGTGAGGAATACAAAAAAAAAATGCATGGTGCCTACAGTGAAACATGGTGGTGGCAGTGTCCTTATGTGGGGCTGCATGAGTGCTGCTGGTGTCGGGGAGCTGCATTTCATTGATGGCATCATGAATTCACAGACGTATTACTCTATACTGAAAGAGAAGATGCTACCATCACTCCATGCCCTTGGTTGTTGTGCACTTTTCCAACATGACTAAACACACATCTAAGGCCACTGTTGGATTTCTGAAGAAGAACAGGGTGAAAGTGATTCAGTGGCCAAGTATGTCTCCTGATCTGAACCCAATCGAACACCTATGGGGAATTCTGAAGAGACAAGTTGAGCATCACTCTCCATCCAGCATCCAGTCACTAAAAGAGGTCATTGTTGAAGAATGGAAAAAGATTGATGTTGCAAAATGTCGCCAACTTGTTCATTCCATGCCTAGAAGACTTGGCGCTGTCATTAAAAATCATGGAGGCCATACAAAGTACTAGATGTAGTAGTTTTTGTTGTGGGGTGTACTCATTTTTGCACCACCCTAATTTGAGTAAAACTGAAAAATGTGCATTCTAAGTTATATTATTAACCTTACTTTTTCCTAATATAAGTTAAACAGATGAGATTAAACTCTGTCTTGTCAACATTTTGGAAATTGTTTGTGTTCATTGAGATATTGTTTAAAATGTTACTTTTCAAAGGGGGTGTACTCATTTATGCTGAGCACTGTATTAACACTAATAACATTAATCTCCACATCTTTGAAGCTAATAAGACAAAAATCACAGCTTGTCATGTTACCAGGAAACCGCAGAATGCAAAATGGTCCACCGTGAAGACTCTCCCAGGACAGAAAATGTACTTACTGTTAGAAAATGCGGACACAAGGGACTCCTTCCATAAATTATATATTATGGTTATATATTATGTAGACTCCCTCCATAAATGTTATATAAATGTTTCCTTACAGAAAGCTTCATAGCATCAATGATCAGATGGTTTTCTTTGCTTAAAAGAGTTTTTAAATATTTATTCGCTGTAGATTATATGGAGCATCCACCATAAATGTCTCTGTGAATGAGCTGTTACTATAGAAACGATAATGTAATAGAACAAGCACATAAATATCAACATTACAGAAATATAGCATGGGTTTTCTTTCAATAGGTGTTTTACTCATGTCCTGCAATTTTCCCCTGTTTAAGTGGCTGAAATAAAAGTCCAAGAAGTGAACGAAGAGAAATTGTGCCCACGTTTCCCAGAGCCTGTGCCTCTGAATCATCCCATACCTGTCCTAATGGAGGCTCTAGAAAAGGTTGGTCCAGCTATGAAAAAGAAGTCATAATGGATGATCTGGCAACAATATGCTCCACAAATACTTTGTTATAGTGAGTCATGTGTAATATATTTTGTTTATTTAACCCCAATACAATACTATTAATATAATAGGACACCATATCTGAACTTTGTAGGTATGACTGTATAATTACAACATGTAGCCCATTGGTATTCACAAACCAACCTTCCTCTTCCACATCCACCACAGGACCACTACAGGTTATCAGCTTGCTCTCATGTTTGTGCTTTGCTGATTTGTATGTTTCTTCACGGTCATCTGATTCCTTCCAATTTAAATGTCATCTCATAAATTATTTATGAGGTCCATAATCATACTGTTAACAGGCATTTATGTCAGTAACATAAGATATATATGTTATTTACCAGCTGGGAGGTCCATATCGTGAAATACCATGACCAAGGTCTTGAAAGTACTGAGCGAGGCCCTCTGTGCCGAGGTCAGTATTCAAGGCCGAGGTCACAGTATTTCACCATACTTAAGCTGGTAAATAATATATATATATATTTTTTACCAAATTCTAACAGAAAACGAGAGCGCCCGAAAGGGAAAACCGAGCCGAGCCGCCGTTTTGAATCCTCATTCACGGCTGTAATGCAAATGGCTTCCTCCTCGGTATACAAGTGCACTTCCATGGCAGGAAAAAAAAACTACATTTTGCCGCCTATGTAGTCCCCTATTTATACAAAATTGAGTCATTCAGGATTCAGCCGTGTTTTTGCTCGGCGTTAGCAACAGTTAGAGGTTTTTAGCTTTCTCCTGAAATGTTTTCTTTTATTTCTTCTTCCTCAGGGGAGTAAAACTCGCTTTCACTGTGAAGACTGTCATTATCACTATCCATGATGTAAAATTAATGCTATTCTCCTGAGAAATGCTGGCAAAAATTTAAGATTTTTGATAATCTTATAAATAAATCTTATTAAAAAAAGATAAATGTTGACAAAAAATGCTACTTGTTAGGGTTTTGCTGGGATTCGAACCTGGTTCGTTGGTGTGATGATCCAGCAAACCCCCACTAGGCCACCAGGGGGATGACTCAAATGCAGAGGCGTGAGGCGGAAGTAGAAAAAGAATCAAAAGGTTTATTTATACTATATACACTATATACAGGGCAAAACAAAAAACAACAAAGAGTATAATCTAACACTGGGAAGACAAAGGGAAAAATAAAATATCAAAAGTTTAAGGTCCAAAAAGGAAAAGGCAAAAATGCAAAAGCTCAGAAGATCCAAAAACAGTCACTACTAAATCCAAAAGAAAGCAAAGTGCAAAACCAAGAACACAGTACAAAGGAAACTGGAGATAAACATAACAGCACAAAGACTCCGTGACAAGAGGACTGAACTCAGGGGTATAAATACACAAACTAATTAAGGACACAGGTGAAGATAATTAGGACTAACAGGCAATTAACAAAAAAAAACACAAAACACAGGAACAGTGGCGGCCTCTAGAGGCCAAAATAAATATGACACGAAAAGGAAATAACAGCGGCCTCTAGAGGCCAAAACAGTCCAAGTCCTAACAGGACCCCCCCCTCTAGGAGCGTCTCCTGACGTTCCCAGGGCGATCCGGATGGGCCGAATGGAAGTCCCGACACAGTTCTTTATCCAGGACATCCCGAGCAGGAACCCAGCAGCGCTCCTCAGGACCATAGCCCTCCCAGTCCACCAGATATTGCAACCCGCCGCGGACCCGGCGGGAGTCAAGCAGGCGATGCACAGTGAACACAGTCTGCCCCTGGAAGATGCGGGGGGGGTGGGGGGTTCCTAGGGGCAGGGGCATACATAGACGTCAGTACAGGCCGCAACAGGGAAACATGGAAAGTGGGGTTGATCCTCAGAGTCCGGGGCAACTGGAGCCGGTAGGAGACAGGGTTCACCCTGCGCACCACCTTGAAGGGGCCAGTGTAGCGAGGAGCAAGCTTGCGGTTCTCCACCCGCAGCGGAAGGTCCTTAGTGGACAGCCAAACCCGCTGCCCAGGGCGGAAAGTGTGTGCAGGTCTTCTGTGGCGGTTGGCCTGAGTCTGGTTGGTTCTGGAGGTCTGTATGAGGGTCTTCCTGACCTTGCTCCAGGTCTTGCGACACCGTCTCACATATTGGTTGACCGAGGGCACCCCCGCGTCCTCCTCCTGGTCCGGGAACAGAGGTGGCTGGAACCCGAATTGGCACTGGAATGGCGACAGCTTGGTGGCCGATGACTGCAGGGTGTTGTGGGCGTACTCTGCCCATGGCAGCCAGGTGCTCCATGATGTCGGGTTATCCATAGCCAGGCCTCGCAGGGTGGTTTCCAGGTCCTGGTTGAGCCTCTCCGTCTGACCATTGGACTGTGGGTGAAACCCAGAGGAGAGGCTGGCAGTGGCTCCGATGACCTTGCAGAACCCGTGCCACACTCGGGAGGAGAACTGGGGCCCTCGGTCTGAGACGATGTCCTGTGGAAGACCAAAGACTCGGAAGACATGATTAAATATAAGTTTCGCTGTTTCAAGAGCAGAGGGGAGTTTGCACAGAGGTATGAAGCGGCAGGCCTTGGAGAATCTGTCAACAATGACCAAAATGACCATGTTACCTTGTGACTCAGGGAGACCCGTGATGAAGTCGACTGTCACGTGGGACCAGGGACGCCGGGGAATGGTCAGAGGATGCAGGAGACCGTGGGGACGCTGTCGTGGGTTCTTGGTTCTGGTGCAAACCTCACAGGACAGGACAAATGACCTTACTTCCTGCTCCATGTTAGGCCACCAGAAGCGTCTTTTCAGGAAGTCCAGGGTCCTCCAAGCTCCCGGGTGGGCGGTGAGAGGGGAAGAGTGACCCCACTGGAGAACCTTGGCCCGGGCTTGATGTGGGACGTACAAGAGGCCCGGTGGCCCCGTCCCAGGACCGGGGTCCTGGCGTTGGGCTCGTCGAACAGCCTCCTCAATACCCCAGCGGACAGGGGCCACAATCCGGGACACCGGGATAATAGGCCCGACTTCATTCTCCCTGTTAGTGGCAGAGAACAGCCTGGACAGTGCGTCAGGTTTGGTGTTCTTGGAGCCGGGACGGTACGAGAGGGTGAAGTCAAACCGACTGAAAAATAGGGCCCACCTAGCCTGTCGAGGGTTCAGTCTCTTGGCTTGCTGGAGGTACTCCAGGTTCTTGTGGTCAGTCCAAACCAGGAATGGATGTTGCGCTCCCTCCAGCCAGTGCCTCCACTCCTCAAGGGCCAGTTTGACCGCTAACAGTTCTCGATCCCCCACATCGTACCGGGACTCCGCAGGACTCAGGCGGTGGGAGAAGTAAGCGCAGGGGTGCAGCTTTCCTTCCGAACGTTGAGAGAGTACCGCGCCGACACCACTGTCCGAGGCGTCCACCTCCACGATGAATGGTTGGGAGGTGTCCGGGAGGACCAGAATGGGTGCCGTGCAGAAGCGGGCCTTGAGGTCTTTGAACGCCTTTTCTGCCTGAGGAGACCAGCCATAAGATCCACCTGTCCCTTTGGTGAGGTCTGACATGGGTGCTGCCACAGAACTGAAGTTCCTGATGAACTTGCGGTAGAAGTTAGCGAATCCTAAGAACCGCTGAACCTCCTTAACGGACTTGGGAGTGGGCCAGTCCCGGACGGCCAGGGTCTTGGCAGGGTCCATTTGGAGTTGGCCTGTCCGTACAATAAATCCCAGAAAGGAGACCTCGGGAACATGAAATTCGCATTTCTGGGCCTTGGCGAACAGATTGTTCTGTAGCAGCCTCTGGAGAACCTGGCGGACATGGTGGCGGTGCTCCTGCATGGTCTTGGAAAAGATAAGGATGTCATCGAGGTAGACAAAGACGTACAGGTTAATCATGTCCCTTAAGACGTCGTTGATTAGGGCCTGAAAAACAGCTGGTGCGTTGGTGAGTCCGAAGGGCATCACCTGGTATTCGTAGTGCCCAGACGGGGTGTTAAAGGCAGTCTTCCACTCGTCTCCCTGTCGGATACGGATGAGGTGGTATGCATTCCGTAGGTCCAACTTGGTGAAGACGGTGGCGCCTTGGAGCAGGTCGAAAGCAGTGGACATCAGCGGAAGGGGATATCGGTTGCGCACAGTGATCTTGTTCAGGCCCCTGTAGTCAATACATGGTCGAAGCCCCCCATCCTTCTTGCCGACAAAGAAGAAGCCGGCACCAGCAGGTGAGGTGGAGGGTCGAATGAACCCAGAGACCAGGGCGTCTTTGAGGTATTCCTCCATAGCCTTGCGTTCTGGCTGAGAGAGGGAAAACAGTCTGCCACGAGGAGGGGTAGTCCCAGGGAGCAAGTCGATGGCACAGTCGTAGGCCCGGTGCGGAGGAAGAACGGCGGCCCTGCTCTTGCTGAATACTTCCTTGAGATCCCAGTACTCTGTGGGAACTTGAGATAACTCGGTGAGATCAGGGGGCTCGGCAGGAGACACAGGAGAGCTAGAGAGCAGACAAGAGGCATGGCATGCAGGGCCCCATTCCACAACCTGGCTTGTTACCCAGTCTATGCGAGGGTTGTGGCGAATAAGCCAAGGAAGGCCTAGAATAACTGGGAACTCAGGTGAAGGAATCAGGTGCAGGGATATTTCTTCCTTGTGACCTTGAGACTGGAGGAAGACTGGAGAAGTAACTTGGGTGACTCTTCCATCACCTAACGCTTGGCCATCGAGGGCAGACACAGACAGAGGGACTTCAAGAGGTGCAGTAGGTATATTGATGCTTTGGGCGAAGTGAATATCCATAAAGTTCCCAGCCGCCCCTGAGTCTATCAAAGCTTGACAAGAGTGGACAGACTCACCCCAGGAGATGGAGACCGGGATGTAGATTCCTTGACCAGGGAGTCCGGGAGAGAGGGTAGGCCCCGTCACAACCCTCCCTCGGCTGGACGGGGCGGTCCTTTTCCCAAGAGTTCGGGACATGATGCTCAGAAGTGACCAGGCTTGCCACAGTAGATGCAGCACTTGTCCCTCCTTCTGCGCTCCCTCTCAGATGCGGAGAGGCGAGTACGACCCACTTGCATGGGTTCTGGACAGTCACTGAAGGAGGTAGATGGTCTCCAGGTAGAGGTAGGGAGGCTGGGGGGGCTCAAGGCTTGGTGGCGTTCTCTCATCCTGTTGTCCAGACGAATAGCATGTGAGATGAGGGTTTCGAGGTCACTTGGGCATCCAATAGAGGCCAGACCGTCCTTGATGGGGTCAGACAGACCATGGTGGAAGGCTGACACCAGGGCAGTCTCATTCCATCCACTTACTGCTGCGAGTGTTCGGAACGAGATGGCGTAATCTGCGACGCTTCCTCCTTGCCGGATGGACATGAGCTTTCGGGCTGCGTCGGTACTGATGTCTGCCTGATCGAAGACCCGAAGCATCTCTTCAGAAAACAGCTGGAAATCAAAGCACTCAGGTCCCTGTCTTTGCCAGATAGCAGTAGCCCAGGCTCGCGCCTTACCAGCTAATAAGGTGATCACAAAGGCAATCTTGCGGCGATCCGTAGTGTAGGTGGTAGGCTGAAGCTCAAAGGTGAGTTGACACTGGGTAAGGAACTCTCGGCACTCACTGTGCTTGCCGTCATACCTCTGTGGTGCAGGAAGGCTGGGTTCGTGAGGTGAAGAAGGCAGCATGGCAGGAGACACTGGAGCAGGAGTGGGAGCTGGATCAGGAGCAGGAACTGGATCAGGAGCAGGAGATGCAGGCAGAGATGTCAGCTGTGCCAGGGTTTTCCCAATTTGCTGAAGCAGTTCCTCATGGCGAGCAAGGGCCTCACGTTGGCTGGTGAGCGTACGTCCATGAGCGTCCATGGTCGCTCCGAAGCGTGTCAAAGCTGCCATAATTCCCTGAAGGTTGGCCGGGTAGACAGTTGAAGCAGCCTCTGCTGAGTCGGTCATGACGGAGTCTTTCTGTTAGGGTTTTGCTGGGATTCGAACCTGGTTCGTTGGTGTGATGATCCAGCAAACCCCCACTAGGCCACCAGGGGGATGACTCAAATGCAGAGGCGTGAGGCGGAAGTAGAAAAAGAATCAAAAGGTTTATTTATACTATATACACTATATACAGGGCAAAACAAAAAACAACAAAGAGTATAATCTAACACTGGGAAGACAAAGGGAAAAATAAAATATCAAAAGTTTAAGGTCCAAAAAGGAAAAGGCAAAAATGCAAAAGCTCAGAAGATCCAAAAACAGTCACTACTAAATCCAAAAGAAAGCAAAGTGCAAAACCAAGAACACAGTACAAAGGAAACTGGAGATAAACATAACAGCACAAAGACTCCGTGACAAGAGGACTGAACTCAGGGGTATAAATACACAAACTAATTAAGGAAACAGGTGAAGATAATTAGGACTAACAGGCAATTAACAAAAAAAAACACAAAACACAGGAACAGTGGCGGCCTCTAGAGGCCAAAATAAATATGACACGAAAAGGAAATAACAGCGGCCTCTAGAGGCCAAAACAGTCCAAGTCCTAACACTACTATGTTTGTTGTTGTTGTGAACGAGCGAGTCGCCAGAGGTCTGTAACCAGGGTCCGTATTGTAGGATACGGACCTGCTCGCCAGCCAATCAGAGCACAGGATTTGATGGAAACCGCAACGCGAAAAAAAATAATTATTATTATCTGTTGGATTATAACATATCAGACTCCGAAAGACAGAGAAACAGGCAGCATCAAGATCCATGGACAAAGTCATTTTAATACAAAATCCCAACATACAAAACAAAATTACAATCGAGATGAAACTCAGTAACCAGGCAGTAGTCAGGACATGGGAAATGCCAGGGCAAACAGGCTAGAGGATAATCCAAAACAGAAAGGGTCAAACAGCATAAATAACCAGGAAAATAACAATCTCACAACTTACACAACTGTAATATTTAGCAAGACTTTTCAATTAATTAAGGTTCTTTGCATGTTTATATACAAGATAATTGGATGTCAAAGTGGAGTCCAGGGACACCCAGGGATCCATGATTTTTTAAAATATTAATATGCTGGTGGAAATCGCAACCCAGTGTTATCAAAACTGTTGTAATTATGACTAAGATCTATTTGACTGGCCACTTGAATTTAATACAGTATCTTGCAAAAGTATTCATCCCCTTTGGTGTTTGTCCTGTTTTGTCGCATTACAAACTGGAATTAAAATTGATTTTGGGGGTGGTTAGCACTATTTGATTTACACAACATGTCTACAACTTTAAAGGTGAAAATTGTTGTTTTATTGTGACACAAACAATAATTAAGATGAAAAAAAACAGAAATCTGGAGTGGGCATAGGTATTCACCCCCAAAGTCAATACTTTGTAGAGCCACCTTTCTGCTGCAATTATAGCTGCATGTCTCTTGGGGTATGTCTCTATTAGCTTAGCACATCTAGCCACTGGGATTTTTGCCCATTCCTCAGAGCAAAACTGCTCCAACTCCTTCAAGTTAGATGGGTTGTGTTGGTGTACAGCAATCTTCAAGTTATGCCACAGATTCTCAATTTAATTGAGGTCTGGGCTTTGATTAGGCCATTCCAAGACATTTAAATGTTTCCCTTTAAATCATTCTAGTGTAGCTTTAGCAGTACGTTTAGGGTCATTCTTCGTTCCAGTGAACAAAGTGAACCTTTGTTCCAGTCTCAAACCTCTAGCTGACTCAAACAGGTTTTCCTCCAGAATTGCCCTGCACTCAAAAAAATAATTGTACCAAAAACGTTGACTTTAAGTATTTCAATTACATGAGGTTTTTCCATGTAATTTTATTAGGCAAGTTCAATGTAAGGGTCCCATTTAATTCAAAGTGTTTCTATAGAAAGCCCAATGTAAGAAACACTTTGAATTAAATGGGACCCTAACATTGAACTTGCCTAATAAAATTACATGGAAAAACTTCATGTAATTGAAATACTTAAAGTCAACGTTTTTGATACAATTATTTTTTTGAGTGTGTATTTAGTGCCATCCATCTTTCCTTCAGTCCTGACCAGCTTTCCTGTCCCTGCAGATGAAAAATATCCCCACAGCATGATGCTGCCACCACCATGCTTCATTGTAGGAATGGTGTTCTCAGGGTGTTGGATTTATGCCACAGATGGCATTTCCCATGATGGCCAAAAAATATCAATTTTAGTCTCATTTGACTACAGAAGCTTCTTCCATGTGTTTGGGGAGTCTGCCACAAGCTGTTGGGCAAACTCCAAACGTGTTTTCTTAAGCAATGACTTTTTTCTGGCCACTCTTCCATAAAGTCCCGCTCTGTGGAGTATACAGCTTAAAGTGGTCCTATGGACAGATAATCCCATCTTCACTGTGGATCTTTACAGCTCCTTCAGTGTTCTCTTTAGTGTTTTTGTTGCATCTCTGATTAATGCCCTCCTTGCCTGGTCTGTGAGTTTTGGTGGACGGCCTTCTTTTGTGAGGTTTATGGTGGTGACATATAATTTCCATTTTGCTATAATGGATTTAATGGTGCTCCCTGGGATATTCAAAGTTTGGAATATTTTTTATAACCCAACCCTGATCTATACTTCTTCACAACTTTGTCTCCTGGGTTTTCATGTTGCTTGCTTAGTAGTGTTGCAGAGTCAGGGTCCTTCCAGAACAGGTTGATTTATACAGACATCATGTTACAGATCATGTGACACTTTGATTGCACATAGGCAGATCTTAATCAACTAATTATGTGACTTATGAAGTGAATTAGTTGGACCAGCTCTTATTTAGGGGTTTCATACGAAAGGGGGTGAATACCTATGCACACTCCAGATTTCTGTTTTTTCATCGTAATTATTGTTTGTGTCACAATAAAAGAACAATTTGCACCTTTAAAGCTGTAGGCATGTTGTGTAAATCAAATAGTGCTAACCCCCCCAAAATCCATTTTAATTCCAGCTTGTAATACGACAAAACAAGACAAACACCAAGGGGGGATGAATACTTTTGCAATACATTATAGGTTTAATCCAAGTATCACTAACTCAAAAACATGTAGGATTACAAACAATATCACCTGGACCTACTGTGTTCTGTTGGTGTCCAGGATAAGAATCACAGAAACACTGCTTTGCATCATACCAGTGCCACATACACTACCATGTACACTACCATGCCACTGTCATTGATGAGCTAAGAATCATCCAATCTCTAAATGATATCTGGTAAATGGTGGTCCTATGATGGTTACATTACACTGATTGGTGGAATAGAGGGGGTCTGACCATTTGTGTAGAACAACAGGGCAACAGTCAGTATCTGGATGGATGATTCTATGATTGGGGTGCCACAAGTGTCCTTCATGACAACCTATGTACAAATTTACTTCAAACATTAATGAAATCTCTACAGCACTTACAAAACAGCCATTTTTGCCTAATAAATACAATATTTTTCAGTGCTAAATGGCAGCCCAATCATATAATCACCCATACTGTATATCTACATAGTACTCCTTAAGTATATCTGATAAAATGGCCAAAAATTGTAGATACAAGAAAAGTGTATCGAATAAGCTATCAGCTGGGTGCATGCCTGTAACAAGAAAACATTTTTAGGTGGATTCTCTTTTAAGGACCAGTATTGATGTAACACTGCCAGCAATTTCATGCATTGTCATCTATAATGACTCAGTGCTGTGGAATGGAAACTTTGGCAGAAGAAATTGGAGTGACCCAAAGTCTTCACCACCAAATGAGTACACAGTCTACAGGTGAGGAAATGACAGACTGCAGTCTCTCTTTACATATAGTAAAGGGGAAGCCATAGACCAATGGGTACAGAAGCAGCTTTGGGACCAAAAGGTTGCTGGTTTGATTCCCTGGACCAGCAGGAATGGCTGAAGTGCCCTTGAGCAAGGCACCTAACCCCTACCTGCTCCTCAAGCTGCTTTGGGTACATTGTTTGTCGTTCTGGATCAGAGCGTCTTCTAAATGCCTGTAATGTAATATAGTGGTTTTGCATATGTGTATGCTTCTTGCAGATCATCTATTAAATTATATAACCATATCCAAGATAATATCCTTCCACATGTCCAACCCAGTGACTTTTGACATATCAATGTATTTAGAATTAGAATATATATATATATATATATATATATATATATATATATATATATATATATATATATATATATATATATAATATTCAGTATATCTTATTATCCCCCGGCATGAAGTGCATAGGGGGATATAGGAATGGAGACCGTCCATCTGTCCGTCCATCCATCCATCCCAATCTGGACAAGTTTTCTCAGAAACTACATAAGCTACATCAGTGAAACTTTACGTGCTCATACTACTGAAAAAAGCTGGGTAGCGTTTTATGAAGGGTGTCATAGCACTTACGACATCATAAATCAATATTAAAGCAATGGGCTTATAAGGGCATAAGTGTTAAGAGGTCTTCATAAAATGCTCGTGGCGGGGGATAGTGATGACCATGTCTTCTTGCTGAGTTTGTTGTTATGGTGGTTATAGAAAATCCCACTAATTCACATTTCTGCATCAGAATTGCCACGCTATCTAAGATCTTCCCCACTCTGATGCTATACAAGTTGTGGGAGGATGGAAAAGTAAACTCCCTGGATGACCCTCTAGAGAAGTATGTAAAGAACTTCACCATAAAGAACCCTCTGGGAAAAGAGACGGATGCAGCGCCAAAGTCTTTTCCTAATGGGGCAGCATTTACAAGAAATGGCAAAACACAATTCCATTCCTCTATCACTCTCAGAAGGATGGCCAGTCAACTATCAGGTATGAAGATCTAGATCTGGGAGGCCAGATCACCATCATGCTTAGTTAAAGCTTTTCTTTTAACCTATGTAACTTATCGATGAAGCGCTTGATAATTAACTGATTCATTGAATTGGGTATGTTAGATGAAAAGAAATGCTGAAGTATAAAGTGGTCAGGTCTACAAAGAAGGAGACTGGTTATCTGTGACTTGTACTGATCATAAAACTTCTTTCAGAGTACCTGATTGAACTTGGTGAAATTTTGAAAAAGTGTTATTACTTATGGTAATTCTAAATATGCTGAGTCAACAATTTGGTTAATCGTGTCTAAATAGGGAATTACCTTGATTGCTGGAATACACATTTCCCCCTGTGAATGCAATTCAGAACATTAATCATCTCACTCTGGTTCAGCTTATGATTCAGCATTTGACTGACATCATCCTTAAATGACTATTTGGTGAGAGCATTTTGGACTAGTGTCAGAAAAGAATGGAATAAAGATACTCCAGACTTGACACAGCATGGTGTTTGTATTATCTTCCAACATTATCCACATACATTTTAAAAAGATAGTATAATTCACTGATAAAGTAATAATTAGATCATTGTTTATTGTCTAACATAATGTAGTATTACTGACTGCAGGATTGCCCAGGCAACTCAGAGGGACCAGTCTACTCTGGAAAGGCCAGACTCATGAGGCAATTGATTTATTGCAAGATGATATCCTTGTGGCAGACCCTGGAACAAAGTAAGATAACTAATTGTATGACAGAGTGCTTTTGAGCCCTGGCTCTGGATACAATATGTACTGTACATTTTTTGTGCTTTAACACAGCTCTAAAAGCATTTGTTCAATATCTGGTGAGAGGACTCTGGCATGGACAAACACAAATAAGCACATGAAACACAAAGATGTGTAATGTACAGGTGTCACAGGTCTTAAACTGATAGGCATCTGTTTATATTTTAAAAGTAGACAGGGATATTATCGGTCTAGTAAGTAAAATCACCTTGCTTCAGCAGCTCAACAAATATATCTGGGAATAATGGGGCATGATGAGTAATAAATGTGTAAATAAATGCTAGATAACAATAGATAACCTACCTTTCATCTCCAAAATACTTGAAAAAATTATAGCCACTCAACTTCACTCCTATCTAACCCAAAATAGCCTCTATGAACAATTCCAGTCTGGTTTCCACCCCCACCATAGCACAGAAACTGCTCTCATAAAAATCACCAACGACCTCCTTATGGCAGCTGATTCTGGTTTACGTTCCATTCTTATCCTTCTTGATCTGAGTGTGGCCTTTGATGCAATTTCTCAAACCATCCTCCTTAACAGATTATCTTCCATTGGCATCAATCACACCACACTTGACTGGTCTTACTGTACTCTTATCTCTCGGGCCACACTCAGTTCATCCAACTCAAATCCTTCAGATCCCAGTCATCCCCCGTTTCCTCAGGTGTGGCCCAGGGATCTGTCCTGGGACCCCTTCTTTTCATTATTCACCTTCTTCTCTTTGGCAATATATTCTGTAAATTCAATATCCATTTCCACTGCTATGCGGATGACACCCAGCTCTATCTATCCAGCAAACCAAATTCCACATTCCCGCCCTCTTCCCTTTCTAACTGCTTATCTGAAATAAAATCCTGGTTCACCTGAAACTTCCTAAAACTTAACAGCGACAAAACTGAAATTCTTCTTCTTGGCACAAAATCCACACTATCCAAAGTTGACAGTTTCTCCATCACAATCGACAGCTCCTTAGTTTCCCCCTCCCTTCAGGTTAAGAGTCTGGGTATCATCCTTGATAGCTCATTATCTTTTCAATCTCACATCAGTAATATAACCCGGTCTGCATATTTCCATCTTCGTAATATTAATCATCTCCACCCCTCCCTCACCCCCCATACCATGTCTATCCTTGTTCACAGCCTTGTCACCTCCCATATTGATTATTGTAATTCTCTCCTTTTTGGCCTCCCTCATAAATCCCTCCATAAGCTTCAACTGGTCCAGAATGCAGCCACTCGCATTATCTCCAAAACTCCCTCATTCCACCACATTACCCCTGTCCAACAACAATTCCACTGGCTCCCAGTTAAGTACAGAATTGATTTCAAAATTCTCCTTTACACATTCAAGGCCATCCACAATCTTGCCCCCCCCCCCTTATCTGTCAAATCTCCTCCATATCGCAACTTCCACCTGTTCGCTCAGATCCTCCTCTTCCACTCATCTCACCGTGCCTTCTGCCCGCCTTAGCACCATGGGGAGCAGAGCTTTCAGCCACTCTGCTCCCAAACTCTGGAACTCCCTCCCACCTGATATCCGTAACACTGAGACTCTTCCTCTTTTCAAATCTAGACTCAAAACTCACCTGTTCAAAATAGCCTATTCTTTGTACAACCCCAATTCCAAAAAAGTTGGGACAAAGTACAAATTGTAAATCAAAACGGAATGCAATAATTTACAAATCTCAAAAACTGATATTGTATTCACAATAGAACATAGACAACATATCAAATGTCGAAAGTGAGACATTTTGAAATTTCATGCCAAATATTGGCTCATTTGAAATTTCATGACAGCAACACATCTCAAAAAAGTTGGGACAGGGCAATAAGAGGCTGGAAAAGTTAAAGGTACAAAAAAGGAACAGCTGGAGGACCAAATTGCAACTCATTAGGTCAATTGGCAATAGGTCATTAACATGACTGGGTATAAAAAGAGCATCTTGGAGTGGCAGCGGCTCTCAGAAGTAAAGATGGGAAGAGGATCACCAATCCCCCTAATTCTGCGCCGACAAATAGTGGAGCAATATCAGAAAGGAGTTCGACAGTGTAAAATTGCAAAGAGTTTGAACATATCATCATCTACAGTGCATAATATCATCAAAAGATTCAGAGAATCTGGAAGAATCTCTGTGCGTAAGGGTCAAGGCCAGAAAACCATACTGGGTACCCGTGATCTTCGGGCCCTTAAATGGCACTGCATCACATACAGGCATGCTTCTGTATTGGAAATCACAAAATGGGCTCAGGAATATTTCCAGAGAACATTATCTGTGAACACAATTCACCGTGCCATCCGCCGTTGCCAGCTAAAACTCTATAGTTCAAAGAAGAAGCCGTATCTAAACATGATCCAGAAGCGCAGACGTCTTCTCTGGGCCAAGGCTCATTTAAAATGGACTGTGGCAAAGTGAAAAACTGTTCTGTGGTCAGATGAATCAAAATTTGAAGTTCTTTATGGAACTCAGGGACGCCATGTCATTCAGACTAAAGAGGAGAAGGACGACCTAAGTTGTTATTAGTGCTCATTTCAGAAGCCTGCATCTCTGATGGTATGGGATTGCATTAGTGCGTGTGGCATGGGCAGCTTACACATCTGGAAAGACACCATCAATGCTGAAAGGTATATCCAGGTTCTAGAGCAACATATGCTCCCATCCAGATGACGTCTCTTTCAGGGAAGACCTTGCATTTTCCAGCATGACAATGCCAAACCACATACTGCATCAATTACAGCATCATGGCTGTGTAGAAGAAGGGTCCGGGTACTGAACTGGCCACCCTGCAGTCCAGATCTTTCACCCATAGAAAACATTTGGCGCATCATAAAATTGAAGATACAACAAAAAAGACCTAAGACAGTTGAGCAACTAGAATCCTACATTAGACAAGAATGGGTTAACATTCCTATCCCTAAACTTGAGCAACTTGTCTCCTCAGTCCCCAGACGTTTACAGACTGTTGTAAAGAGAAAAGGGGATGTCTCACAGTGGTAAACATGGCCTTGTCCCAACTCTTTTGAGATGTGTTGTTGCCATGAAATTTAAAATCACCTAATTTTTCTCTTTAAATGATACATTTTCTCAGTTTAAACATTTGATATGTCATCTATGTTCTATTCTGAATAAAATATGGAATTTTGAAACTTCCACATCATTGCATTCCGTTTTTATTTACAATTTGTACTTTGTCCCAACTTTTTTGGAATCGGGGTTGTAATTTGCATTGTTTTTCTCTCTTTTTTCTTATTTTTGCTGTTTAGTTTCTATCTGCTGTTTAGCTTATTCCCTGTGAATTGCATTTTTTCTTCTCTTCTTTCCATTTTATATTGTGTAGTTTTTATCTATTGTTTATTTTATGTTTTATTCTTGTAAAGTGTCCTTGAGTGTCATGAAAGGTGCTTATAAATAAAATGTATTATTATTATTAGATAAATGCCAGAACAGACTAGATCAACTAGATCAAGTGCCTGCGATTAGATTAGGGATGATGCAAAATCCCTTAGGACTTCCAAGTAAAAGACTTTCCCAGACAAGTATTCTTTCCCCTGTCTGTCCACAAATGCCACTACAGTAACCTGGCCTTCTCCCTGCTGGCTCATGTCATGGCAGATAAGGTGACAGGAATCAATTACGAGAACTGGGTATCCAAAAATATCCTCCATCCATTAGGCATGGAGGACACTGGCTTTGACATCACCACAGAGATTGAGAGAAAGATGGCAGTGGGGGTTTACCCAAGTGGCCAGCCCACGCCTCTCTATGACCTGGGCTGGTACCGACCCTCGGGACAAATGATCTCCACTACGGCAGACATGGCCAAGCTGATGATGGTTCTCCTGGGGGCATATAATCATCGATTGCTCCAGGAGGACACCCTGAAAACCATGCTGACGCCTATTTTCCACTGTGACACCAGCTACTTCTCAAACCAAACAGGCACACCTTGGGAAGTGTATAAACAGCTGGAATATGAGATTATCCGTAAAGATGGAGATCTGGATGGCTATTCAGCTGTGTTCTCACTTGTGCCGCATTTTAAGTTGGGGATGGTCATTCTTATGGCTGGGACTAAACCTGCTGATGAAGATCTTGTAGCCAAATCCTACAGTTATCTCATCCCTGCTATGGAGAGGGCCTTCAGAGATGCACCTCGTGTCCTTGTGCCTCCTCCTGATCCAGCTCCCTATATAGGCCTCTTCACCTACAGTAACCTGACCTTCTATGAAATCAAAGCAGACTCAGATGGTGTGTTGTCAATGCAGCAGTTTGGGCCACCTATGGATGAAATGGTCCCTTTGGTGTATAACACTTGGAGGCTGAGTTACTTAGAGGAGAGGGTATTCAAGGTGGTGTTTGAGAAGGAGTATCCATGTCAGCTGTGGATCAGGAACACTTCTGTTTCATTGGAGTCTCAGGATAGGCAGCTGTTTAACTTTTACATGTTCAATGAGAACGGCCTTGCACCTGGGTTTGACGTGCCAGGCCTGAACACTTACAATGTAATGCGAATATCACACAGACCGATTTTCACCAACTGAGGAGATACATGAAAAAAGACACTAACAAACAATTTCTATTCTTTTATTAATTGCAAAGCCTACACATAAAAAAGGACTGTATATTTTTTTCAAAACCAACTTGGTACATGAGTGAATGAATATTGCAAGGAAGAAAACCTTAAGAGTCTCCCAGTGATGGAATAGAAAAGTGTTTGTGTTCTATCATTGGAAGATTGTGAGTTTGATTATAGACAATGCTACAGCTATCTGTGGCTGGGAGTCCAAGAGAGCAAAACTGGGTATGCCCTCTTGATCAGAGGGATGGCACATTCTCTCCCCATGGTCAGTCAGAGTGGCAGTAACCAATCATGGCTGGCTTGACATGTCTCGGAGGATATCTTGATTGGTACATGGCATGTGATAGGGGACAGCTGGCTAGTGGGTGGGAACTGACAAATGTGTAAATTATTTTATTACAGACCTATGCTTTGTCTTGCAGGTGGCACAATTGTAAAAGCTGCGGTTATAAAAATGAACCAGCACCTTTTGACCAATCAGAATTGAGAATTCAGCAGCACTCTGGCATAATTCAAAGAAACATATTATATTGAATGTCTTTATTGTAAAATGAATTAAAAGTGCCTTAAGGATGTTGCTGTACAAGTTGATTATTTTATTTAGTATATATATATATATATATATATATATATATATATATATATATATATATATATATATATATATATATATATATATGGGCTGTATGGGCATATATATATATGGGTGGTGTAGTGGTTAGTGCTGTCGCCTCACAGCAAGAAGGTCCGGGTTCGAGCCCCGTAGCCGGCGAGGGCCTTTCTGTGCGGAGTTTGCATGTTCTCCCCATGTCCATGTGGGTTTCCTCTGGGTGCTCCGGTTTCCCCCACAGTCCAAAGACATGCAGGTTAGGCTAATTGGTGGCTCTAAATTGACCGTAGGTATGAATGTGAGTGTGAATGGTTGTCTGTGTCTATGTGTCAGCCCTGTGATGACCTGGTGACTTGTCCAGGGTGTACCCCACCTCTTACCTATAGTCAGCTGGGATAGGCTCCAGCTTGCCTGCGATCCTGTAGAAGGATAAAGCGGCTAGAGATAATGAGATTTTATATATATATATATATATATATATATATATATATATATATATATATATATATATAAAATTATCAAGTCAGTACAAAAACATCAGTTGGAGTTTTTGTTGAGGTGTCAGTTGAGGTGGTTTGGGCACCTTGTTAGGATGCCCCCTGGACGCCTCCCAAGGGAGGTTTTCTGGGCATGCCCCACCGGGAGGAGACCCTGGGGCAGACCCAGGACACACTGGAAAGATTACGTCTCTCGGCTGGCCTGGGAATGCCTCGGTATTCCCCTGGAAGAGCTGGTGGAGGTGGCTGGGGAGAGGGAAGTCTGGGCTGCTCTGCTTAGGCTGCTACCCCCGCGACCTGGATCCGGATAAGCGGTAGAAGATGGATGGGTGGATGGATGGATGAAAAAACATTTTCAAGTTCCAAATGTTTGTTTTCCGGCACAAAATTAAATGTTACAGAAAATAAAGGTTTGTATCTGAGCAGCATATTCCATGAGAGACCAATTTTCAGCTTTAAAATGAAAACATAATGAAGGCTACTGGATTTTGCTGCAAAATGAAGAAACAAGAAATTCTAAACAGCTCATTTCCTCATAAAACTGCACTAACTGTACCTGAGACTACTATTTTTATAGCAAAGTGTCGTCTCACACCAAATATTGACTTGGTTTCATTTATTATGGCTTACTGCTGTTAAATATCCACATATACAAAAACTACACTTTCTTAAAGGTACTGTGAATTTATGACAAATTGCAAACAGACAAATAAAAAGTTATATGAAGTTCAATTAAGTGCAAAAGTTTGTGTCGCTTCCTTTTTTAATGAAGAAATTGACAAAGTTATTTAATACAAGTCTTATAAGTGTTCCTTTATTATCAGCTACAGTGCCACAAGTGGATAATGGCTTCACTAGCTAAGTGAAAGGTCACTGTTTTCTGTTTCAGGTCTTGTGATTGCTGTATTATTGATCCCATTAATTGCTGATAACAACAGGCTTAGAGTTTGAGCCTACTTGAATTTTCCATGCCTTAACAGATTCAAATAAATGACCTTTGTTTTGCAGATCAACTGTAAAATAGAGGTTCATTTTACATGCTTGTACAGAAATAAAGAGGTGTGCAAATGCAAGTCTGACTGTAGGGGGGAAAACTTTCTGGAACTTTTACATTTGCGAGAGTCCTGACTGAAATAACTGAAAGTGATGAGATTGTACACTACCGTTCAAAAGTTTGGGGTCACCCAGACAATTTTGTGTTTTCCATGAAAAGTCACACTTTTATTTACCACCATAAGTTGTAAAATGAATAGAAAATATAGTCGAGACATTTTTCTGGCCATTTTGAGCATTTAATCGACCCCACAAATGTGATGCTCCAGAAACTCAATCTGCTCAAAGGAAGGTCAGTTTTATAGCTTCTCTAAAGAGCTCAACTGTTTTCAGCCGTGCTAACATGATTGTACAAGGGTTTTCTAATCATCCATTAGCCTTCTGAGGCAATGAGCAAACACATTGTACCATTAGAACACTGGAGTGAGAGTTGCTGGAAATGGGCCTCTATACACCTATGGAGATATTGCACCAAAAACCAGACATTTAGGCCAAGTTTACATTAGACCATATCTGTCTCGTTTTCTTCGCGGATGCACTGTCCGTTTACATTAAAACGCCTGGAAACGCCGGGAAACGGGAATCCGCCAGCGTCCACGTATTCAATCCAGATCGTGTCAGCTCCGGTGCTGTGTAAACATTGAGAATACGCGAATACGCGGATACGCTGTGCTGAGCTCTAGCTGGCGTCGTCATTGGACAACGTCACTGTGACATCCACCTTCCTGATTCGCTGGCGTTGGTCATGTGACGCGACTGCTGAAAAACGGCGCGGACTTCCGCCTTGTATCACCTTTCATTAAAGAGTATAAAAGTATGAAAATACTGCAAACACTGATGCAAATACTGCCCATTGTGTAGTTATGATTGTCTTTAGGCTTGCCATCCTTCCACTTGCAAGTGGTAAGTGGCGCGCATGCCCGATATGCACTAGGATCACACACACTGCGGCTCAGTCCCGAATCACTGCTCGTGCACTTCACTCGCGCGCTCTGTGAGCTGCGCAGGGCCGGAGTGCGCACCCTCCAGAGGGCACTCGCTGTTCAGGGCGGAGTGATTTGGAGCGCAGGATGCCTGCGGAGCTGAGCGTATCCGTGTATTGGCGTTGCTGTGTGCACGCGAATCGTGTATTGGCGTTGCTGTGTGCACGTTAATCGTTTTAAAAACGTTAATCTGATGATCCGCTGATACGGTCTAATGTAAACCCCACCTTAGTAGAATTTAGCTAGAATAGTCATTTACCACATTAGCAATGTACAGAGTGTATTTCTGATTAGTTTAAAGTGATCTTCATTGAAAAGAACAGTGCTTTTCTTTCAAAAATAAGGACATTTCAAAGTGACCCCAAACTTTTGAACGGTAGTGTATATCCTGTGGGAATCCACTGAAATGCACCATAAAAAGATTCCACTAATTTAAGCAATAATAAACTGCTATCCACCTAATCATTAACATTCTGCCACCATCATTAGCCTATTTTGAGCTATAGCGTGCAGCACTAACAATCAGCTGATAGAAAAACAAATGATTTATGAATGTTATCAGAGTCTACATTAGTTATCTTTGTTATTAAAGAACAAGTCATAAACATCAAGGTGGAACAGGGCATTAGACATGAAGACTCTCTCTCTCTCTCTCTCTCTTACACACACACACACATATATCATACATGTAGCATGAGTAAAGCTGAATCTGAGGAAAAGTAAAAGCTAACTTTTTCCAGCAGTATTTATACTTATGCAAAAGCAATGGGGGAAGCCATGGCCTAATGGTTAGCGAAGCAGCTTTGGGACCAAAAGGTCGCCGGTTCGTTTCCCTGGACCAGCAGGAATAGCTGAAGTGCCCTTGAGCAAGTCACCAAACCCCCAACTGCTCCCCAGGCTGCTCTAGGTATGCTGTATGTCGCACTGGATAAGAATGTCTGCTAAATGCCTGTAATGTAATGCTTAGAGCCTACTAACAAGCACAGCCTGCAAATTGTCTACAATCAAGACATCAGCACATTGCTGGTAATCAGAACAAGAAGACATGGTCATCACTATCCCCCGCCACGAGCATTTTATGAAGACCTCTTAACACTTACGCCCTTATAAGCCCATTGCTTTAATATTGACTTATGATGTCGTAAGTGATATGACACCTTCATAAAACGCTACCCAGCTTTTGTTCAGTAGTATGAGCACACAAAGTTTCACTGATGTAGCTTATGTAGTTTTTGAGAAAACTTGTCCGGACTGAGTCCACTTGTACGAAATCCAATAACATAAAAAATCAAGGGCAATAATAATTTCTCATAAATGATTTTCGAACTTGGCGGTGCGGTTTTGTAGTGGTTAGCACTGTCGCCTCACAGCAAGAAGGTCCAGACACGATCTGGATTGAATACGTGGACCCTGGCGGATTCCCGTTTCCCAGCGTTTCCAGGCGTTTTAATGTAAACGGACAGTGCATCCGCGAAGAAAATGAGACAGATACGGTCTAATGTAAACTTGGCCTATGCGTCAGCCCTGCGATGACCTGGCGACTTGTCCAGGGTGTACCCCGCCTCATAGTCAGCTGGGATAGGCTCCAGCTTGCCCGTGACCCTGCACAGGATAAGCGGTTACAGATAATGGATGGATGGATGGATGGATGGATGGATGGATGGATGGATGGATGGATGGATGAACTCAACTTAGATCATGAATAGTAATATGAGCATGCAAAGTTTCATTGATTTAGCTTATGTAGTTTCTGAGAAAACTTGTCCAGATTGAAATGGATGGACAGACAGATTCCATTCCTATATCCCCCGTGCACGTCATGGCAGGGGATAATAATGATGTGAATAAAATATATGAAGTAAAAATTTACAGAACTATAAAAGTGTGATGAAAGAATGTAATAATACCTGATTTAATAATCAGTAAATACCAATAAACATCTATCCACACCAGAGTTTTATATATATGTGTGTGTGTGTGTGTGTGTGTGTGTGTGTGTGTGTGTGTGTGTGTGTGTGCGCGCAAGTGCTTTTGATTTCTGCATGCATCCACATTTTCTCACTGAAAGCTACTGAAATACAGCTGTGATACTGGATTCTTTGTCTTCATACTGTTACACAGAGCAATAAAAATATATTTACATCACTTCTGTGCCAATTAACCTGCAGTTTATTAACTCATGTAGATTATATTAACTCATGGAGATTATAAAATGCTTTGTAGTTGTGTTTTAAAAGGAAAGGCAGAGACACGGGGCACAAAAAGTGCAGAAGACAGTACATATAGCCCAGGGCTCAGCTGAAGATGAAGGTTTTGCCAGTCGTTCTACTGATTTTGGCCCTTGGCCTAATCTCAGATGCTGTAATTGTTCATGTAAGTGTGTTTACTTTTATATATTATTTAGCAGATGCTCTTAACAAGTGATACAGAATCCAGTGCAGCCATATGAGCAGTTGAAGCGTAGAACAGTTGCTCTGTGGCAGTCCTGGGATTTGAACTGACTGAGTTACTCATCTCATCTCATTATCTCTAGCCGCTTTATCCTGTTCTACAGGGTCGCAGGCAAGCTGGAGCCTATCCCAGCTGACTACGGGCGAAAGGCGGGGTACACCCTGGACAAGTCGCCAGGTCATCACAGGGCTGACACATAGACACAGACAACCATTCACACTCACATTCACACCTACGGTCAATTTAGAGTCACCAGTTAACCTAACCTGCATGTCTTTGGACTGTGGGGGAAACCAGAGCACCCGGAGGAAACCCACGCGGACACGGGGAGAACATGCAAACTCCGCACAGAAAGGCCCTCGCCGGCCATGGGGCTCGAACCCGGATCTTCTTGCTGTGAGGCGACAGCGCTAACCACTACACCACCGTGCCGCCTGACTGAGTTACTGTCACTGTTAAATTGCTGTCCTCAAATAGAAGTACTATTCTGTGATAACACAATACAGAATGACTAATAGATATTAGTGGAGTAATAAATGTACTAATTCATAGAGAATGAGAACGTGCTTACAAGAAAATGTTAGAAATAACAATGCTTGAGAATATAAAAGCAATTTGTTTGAACTTTGTTGTGATTGGCAGATATATTACACTGTAGGTGCTGAAAAAGGCAACTGGACTTGCTTGAAATTCTTGAAGACGCTTCACCTCTCATCCGAAAGGCTTCTTCAGTTTTGTCTGACTAGTGGCAAGTTCCAGGTATTTATCCTCTCGTGGACCAAAAGCAACCCTAAGGAGAGTCATTGAAGTCACATGGGTCGTTGAGTCATCCTGTAGGTGTAGGTCACTGGGGGCCAAGTGTGAATGGTTTTGGCAGCCTAGAGAGTCATTAAGGTGATCTGTGGGTCGTTGGCTCTCTTCATCCACAGGTGGCCCAAACGAAGATGGCTTCTTTTACTCCTCTTTCAAGAAGGAAGCCACCTTCGTCAACCTGGAATGACCATCACTGAACAAAGGAGGTGGTCTGAGACACCAGCCACCTACAACGCAGTCCTTGGCACACTTCCTAGAAAACTGAATACACATCCACACCAAAACTCAGCTGACTTCAATGATTCACATGATGGCAGAGAGAGCCAATCAGTGCATTTACATGCACATCCAAATCGAGCTACTGTTGGTAATCGAGCTAAGGGTCCCAGCAGGGGTGCCAGAGAAATCCAATCCTACATGCACACAAGGAAATCAAGCTATTGTGTGAGGTACATTGTGCACCCGAGCCACAGGTGGCGCTACACGCCCCATCGTGTTGGTACACTTCCAGTTGTTGTCATGAAGAAGAGCTATTCAAGAGTACAAACAAAGTTATCAGTTCCGTGTTCGTTCGTTCTCCTTGTTCCTCCTGACCTCTTCTGCTGCTCGCTACTACTACTGTTGTCATGCTGACCGAGGCTGTTGTGTTTCCCGCTTGTGGTCTCGTCACTCATCACTTCCGGAAGGGGCAGTGCTGAAGTAAGTAGCTCAACTACGTAGCTCGATAGGGTTTACATGCACTAAGTAGCTTGGCTACAATCACATAATCTAGGTCGCGTAGCTCGATTACGAGAAATCCAGTTCGGTTCGATTTCAGCCGAGCTAAGGTGTTTCCATGGCATTTAGAACTTCGATTTCAGTCGAGCTACGGCAGAAATTCAATTTTCCCTATGTGCATGTAAACGCACTGAATGACTCACAGATCACCCTAAAGACTCTCTAGGCTGCCAAAACCATTCACACTTGGCCCCCAGTGACCTACACCTACAGGATGACTCAATGACCCAGGTGACCTCAATGACTCTCCTTAGGGTTGCTTTTGGTCCACTAGAGGATAAATACCTGGAACTCGCCACTAGTCAGACAGAACTGAAGAAGCCTTTTGGAAGCGTCTTCAAGAATTTCAAGCAAGTCCAGTTGCCTTTTTTAGCACCTATGGTTTACTATGACCTGGATGACTGAGAACCTTCACAGACAGATATACTACACCCTTATGAAAAGAAATATAAATTGAGTTTTGCCTTATTCCTCTTAGGGAAGCCTTTATGTTTCTATGCAGCACCTTACAATATAGTGTTTCCTTATTAGATGGGGGTTTCAAATAGAACCCTTTTACACCCCTTGAATAACCATTTTTAGGATATAGTTGTACAACTCCGATTCCAAAAAAGTTGGGACAAAGTACAAATTGTAAATAAAAACGGAATGCATTGATGTGGAAGTTTCAAAATTCCATATTTAATTCAGAATAGAACATAGATGACATATCAAATGTTTAAACTGAGAAAATGTATCATTTAAAGAGAAAAATTAGGTGATTTTAAATTTCATGACAACAACACATCTCAAAAGAGTTGGGACAAGGCCATGTTTACCACTGTGAGACATCCCCTTTTCTCTTTACAACAGTCTGTAAACGTCTGGGGACTGAGGAGACAAGTTGCTCAAGTTTAGGGATAGGAATGTTCACCCATTCTTGTCTAATGTAGGATTCTAGTTGCTCAACTGTCTTAGGTCTTTTTTGTCGCATCTTCCGTTTTATGATGCGCCAAATGTTTTCTACGGGTGAAAGATCTGGACTGCAGGCTGGCCAGTTCAGTACCCGGACCCTTCTTCTACGCAGCCATGATGCTGCAATTGATGCAGTATGTGGTTTGGCATTGTCATGTTGGAAAATGCAAGGTCTTCCCTGAAAGAGACGTCGTCTGGATGGGAGCATATGTTGCTCTAGAACCTGGATATACCTTTCAGCATTGATAGTGTCTTTCCAGATGTGTAAGCTGCCCATGCCACACGCACTAATGCAACCCCATACCATCAGAGATGCAGGCTTCTGAACTGAGCGCTGATAACAACTTGAGTCGTCCTTGTCCTCTTTAGTCCGAATGACACGGCGTCCCTGATTTCCATAAAGAACTTCAAATTTTGATTCGTCTGACCACAGAACAGTTTTCCACTTTGCCACAGTCCATTTTAAATGAGCCTTGGCCCAGAGAAGACGTCTGCGCTTCTGGATCATGTTTAGATACGGCTTCTTCTTTGAACTATAAAGTTTTAGCTGGCAACGGTGGATGGCACGGTGAATTGTGTTCACAGATAATGTTCTCTGGAAATATTCCTGAGCCCATTTTGTGATTTCCAATACAGAAGCATGCCTGTATGTGATGCAGTGCCGTCTAAGGGCCCGAAGATCACGGGCACCCAGTATGGTTTTCCGACGTTGACCCTTACGCACAGAGATTCTTCCAGATTCTCTGAATCTTTTGATGATATTATGCACTGTAGATGATGATATGTTCAAACTCTTTGCAATTTTACACTGTCAAACTCTTTTCTGATATTGCTCCACTATTTGTTGGTGCAGAATTAGGGGGATTGATGATCCTCTTCCCATCTTTACTTCTGAGAGCCGCTGCCACTCCAAGATGCTTTTTTATACCCAGTCATGTTAATAACCTATTGCCAATTGACCTAATGAGTTGCAATTTGGTCCTCCAGCTGTTCCTTTTTTGTACCTTTAACTTTTCCAGCCTCTTATTGCCCCTGTCCCAACTTTTCTGAGATGTGTTGCTGTCATGAAATTTCAAATGAGCCAATATTTGGCATGAAATTTCAAAATATCTCACTTTCGACATTTGATATGTTGTCTATGTTCTATTGTGAATACAATATCAGTTTTTGAGATTTGTAAATTATTGCATTCCATTTTTATTTACAATTTGTACTTTGTCCCAACTTTTTTGGAATCGGGGTTGTACTATAATTCCTGCTGGTGCTATAACAGGGATCTTTATGCAACAAAACGGCAAATATTCTTGGTCTATATAGGGTGTGGTGCCAAACTGCACAGTGTCTGTAGTAGTGGTTCATTTAACCATGTTTAGCAAAACAGTTTCAAGCATATTTTGCAATTTGGTGGCAGACTGCTCTTGTTATACCAGTAGAATGTTATACCAGTAGACCATTTTTATTCTATTTTTATTCAGGAAGGAAATTTTTCTTTCTCACTCGAATCAGTGAAAAAGCTTTGGGACATCCTCGCTAAAGGAGAGTCGGCCAAACAGACCGATCTCTTAAGTGCATTCAGCGCTGTGACACTGTGTGAAAACCCACTCCTTCCTGAGGAATTTCAGCCTCTGTGCCAAAGCAGTAACGCACAAGTTCATTTCTTCAGACTTGGTAAGCAATATAGAGTAAAACAGAATAGAATCATTTGGTTTCCTGGCCACTTTAATAGGAACACTTTAACACTTGGCCATTCATGAATTTATCCAATCAGCCAAACCTTTTGGCAACAGCAGAAAACTACATCGGGTAGGAATCCAAGTGGGCACAGGCTCACCGAAACTGGGCAGTTAAAATTTGGGAAAATATCACGCAGTGGTTTTCCAGTGTTCAACTGTCCAGTTTTTGTGTTTTTATTAATCCCAGGAGATTAGCAATTTCTGAGATACTCAGACTAACCTGTATACCACCACCAACCATGCCATCCTGCCATCATCTGCAGCTGCTTATCCTGTTCTACAGGATCGCATGCAAGCTGGAGCCTATCCCAGCTGACTACGGGCGAAAGGCGGGGTACACCCTGGACAAGTCGCCAGGTCATCGCAGGGCTGACACATAGACACAGACAACCATTCACGCTCACATTCACACCTACGGTCAATTTAGAGCCACCAGTTAATCTAACCTGCATGCCTTTGGACTGTGGGGGAAACTGGAGTACCCGGAGGAAACCCACTCAGACATGGGGAGAACATGCAAACTCCGCATAGAAAGGCCCTCATCAGCTGCTGGGCTCGAACAGGACCTTCTTGCTGTGAGGCGACAGCGCTAACCACTACACCACCGTGCCGCCCTCATATATATATATATATATATATATATATATATATATATATATATATATATATATATATATTAGTGCTGTCAAAAATGTTGCGTTATTATCGCGTTAACTTGACTCAATTTTAACGGCGATAATTTTTTTATCGCAAGATTAACGCTCTGTGACATGATGTAGGTTTTTCATAAGCTTTTGAAACTACCAGGAACTTGGAACAGAAACTTTGCTTAGAAAAACGATAGCAGCTAGACTGTAATGCCATGCCCTGCACAGCCAGAGTCCTCTGCCCTCCCCCCAAAGAACCAGCGCGGGCAGGGCGCGCTAGCCCCGTGCCTCGGGACGAAGAGCCACGGTGCTTGGCTTAGGTTTCGTTTTCCCATCGGCGGCTCCAGCCCGACTTTGCAGTGGCTGTGACAAGACGTGTTATGCTCTGCAATAAAAAAAAAACATTGGTACAAAGCAAGCCCATTCACTTTTTTATGCTGATAAGAGAATTACAATGGTTATTCATGTGACAAAAATGTGTGATTAAATTGCGATTAATCGCGAGTTAACTATGACAGTTGTGACAATAATCGCGATTAAATATTTTAATCGCTTGACAGCACTAATATATATATAATCTCATCTCATTATCTCTAGCTGCTTTATCCTGTTCTACAGGGTCGCATGCAAGCTGGAGCCTATCCCAGCTGAATACGAGCGAAAGGTGGGGTACACCCTGGACAAGTCACCAGGTCATCACAAGGCTGACACATAGACACAGACAACCATTCACACTAACACCTACGGTCAATTTAGAGTCACCAGTTAACCTAACCTGCATGTCTTTGGACTGTGGGGGAAACCGGAGCACCTGGTGGAAACCTACGCAGACATGGGGAGAACATGCAAACTCCGCACAGAAAGGCCCTTGTCGGCTGCTGGGCTCGAACCCAGGACCTTCTTGCTGTGAGGCGACAGTGCTAACCACTACACCACCGTGCCGCCCTCATATATATATATATATATATATCTCATCTCATCTCATTATCTCTAGCCGCTTTATCCTTCTACAGGGTCGCAGGCAAGCTGGAGCCTATCCCAGCTGACTACGGGCGAAAGGCGGGGTACACCCTGGACAAGTCACCAGGTCATCACAAGGCTGACACATAGACACAGACAACCATTCACACTCACATTCACACCTACGCTCAATTTAGAGTCACCAGTTAACCTAACCTGCATGTCTTTGGACTGTGGGGGAAACCGGAGCACCCGGTGGAAACCTACGCAGACATGGGGAGAACATGCAAACTCCACACAGAAAGGCCCTTGTCGGCTGCTGGGCTCGAACCCAGGACCTTCTTGCTGTGAGGCGACAGTGCTAACCACTACACCACCGTGCCGCCCTCATATATATATATATATATATATATATATATATATAATTTATTTTCCCACGTTTGTTGCAAGCATTAACTGAAGCTCTTGACTTATAGCTGCATGATTTTATACTTTGTGCTGCTGCCACATGATTGGCTGATTAGATGCCGAATTGAATTGCATGAATGCACAGTTATACAGGTGTTCTTATTAAAGGTTCCAGTGAGTGTATATGATAGTTATATTGACACTGAACTACTTACCTGTTATGTGTTATCGTCTTTCTTATCCTCTAAATTTACAAGTGTGAACTGAAAAGACACTTCTTTTTTGTGTTACTTGCAGCACATCTCTCCAGGAATGAAGATGTATGTGAGATCTGTTCATTTGCTGCTTGCACTGGCTGCTGAACATGACTCAATATCATACTGGCACTTCAAGACGTAAAATCTGTTTGTTTGTTTTTTAATTCCACTTATTATTAGTTTGCCAACTTCATTATGCATACCTGCATGTAAACTGTCTTTGTACTGTAATCATTTTTATGTACAATCACTATTTTAAAAGCGCTTCAAATTCACCTGTAGTAAAACTCTGTTACGATAGCATTTATATCTAACACTTTGTGGTAGAATTTATGTGTAGCCCTCCCACTCAACTCTAATGTGTTACAGAATTGTCATGGCATAACCCTTTACACCTGATAACCCCTTAAGCATGGGAGGCGAATTGGAGGGAGTCTGCTAAAATATTAAATTTGGGATGGATCTACTTTAACTAGAGCATATGACTTTGACTAGGGTGCCGAGAGGCCTAGTTAACTGATTTTATAGCTATACTGTCACTGTGAGCTTACAACCTCCCATACATACCTTTCAACACACCATAGCCCAACCCTAACCACATTTATCAGACATAAATAAACACTGCAACTGCAGATATGCATTGCAACAACATGAAATGTTTATTAACGCACAAACAGGCAATCACCCCTTTAAAATGTCCTGGTGACCCTTGAAATCAATAAAATAAAATAATACCCGGGGTTTTGTAAAAGTCAGTTACGGTACCATGTCGTTGGCGTGCATGTTGGAGCGCATTTGAATCCTCATGAAAAGTATTTTCTTAGTACTCACTGATCCTTGGAAATTCAGAAATAGTTAGCAACAGTTTTCCTCAAACCCTCTGTTCAGTGAAGACAGGTGAGGTGAGATGAGATGGAGAAACCAGTCCTGAAGACAGGTCCATGTGCAACAGTAGGTTCCCTAGCGGCAGCGCGAAGTCCCTAGCACCCTCTACAGCAGCAGCAGCGGCCTCCGCGGCAGCGGGATGGCAGGCAGGCATGTAAGCTTTGAGGCACATCAGAAAACCTGGCGCAAAATATGTCTCCCACACATACACAGTCTCCTTCTTCTCCCAGCTAGCGAAAACGAGGCTAACTAGCACTAATACACAACAGAAAATGGCGTCGCCGAAGTTTAGTATAATTTCCGGCTGAAACAGCTTCAAACACGGCTCATTCTTACATTTTGTACCAGGTAACACACACATAAAACCTCCGGTTTTTAGTTTCAATAACAACAGTAACTTTAAACAGTTTCAAACGGCTTACAACTAGCTCTTTACGTTGTGTCGCGATTATTTTCCCTCATTTTTTTCTCCCATTAATTGAGGTTTTTCACCCACGTGACCAAGTCATGTGAGGCCGCCATTTTGGACGTCACGGCTCGAATCAGTTTGAATGCGAGGAAGGCGACAAACGAAAAACATAAAAGAAAAAGGAACGAGATGCAGAAAACACCTTCACTATCCAGCGACGTAGGGCATTTACAGGGCGAGCAGAGGGAGAGGTATTTGCAAAAATTGAGGTTAGCAGGCTTAGAGAACGACGTTTACCTGCTTCCACCAGGATTGTTCACTGACGTACGGAAGTACACGAAGCCCTCGTCTTTACCTGACTTCGGCCCACATGATCTGTATACCTATGTCGTTAAAAACCCATCGCCATACACAGGTATTGATCTGAAAGCGTATAAGAGTTTGGATACCTACAAATATTTTGTGTCAGGCTGGGTAACATGCCTACATCAGCGGGTCGTCCCTGGAGCCGGTGGTCGCCATCTTATTACAGCTAAGGTTTGTTCACATTTTCATTTACTTTCGGTCCTCAGGATAAACAAAATGTTATTAAATGTCATTGAAATAACTTCTTAGTCTGTTGAGACATGGCCCGTTATAAATTTGCTGTTACCAGGCAATGACCAAGAACTGTATTATTAGGGTCGGTGTCTGTGTTGTAGCAGTGTACTAGCAGCTAGCTGTTAGCACTAGCTAATGTCAACAACATCATAGCTGGTATGTTACTGTAGCAATGTTTACGTTCAGTCATTTGGATGACTGTTAAAACCTTTCAGTCTCAAGTTTTTCCTTTACTGTATTTACTAGTTTACTGTAATTATGATCCGGCAGCTATTTACACCGGATCCAGTGTAAATAGCTGCCGGAGCGCGCTCCGGCTTGCTCCCCCTCAAATTAAGCAGCGCACTCCGGGAGCAAGCCGGAGCACGCTGCTTAATTTGAGGGGGAGCAAGCCAGAGCGTGCTCCGGAACCTCGGCCGGAGCACTCCGGGAGCAAGCCGGAGTGCGCTGCTTAATTTGAGGGGGAGCAAGCCGGAGCGCGCTCCGGAACCTCGGCCAGAGCACTCCGGGAGCAAGCCGGAGCGCGCTGCTTAATTTGAGGGGGAGCAAGCCGGAGCGCGCTCCGGCAGCTATTTACACTGGATCCGGTGTAAATAGATGCCGGATCATAATTACAGTAAACTAGTAAATACAGTAAAGGAAAAACTTGAGACTGAAAGGTTTTAACAGTCATCCAAATGACTGAACGTAAACATTGCTACAGTAACATACCAGCTACTATGTTGTTGACATTAGCTAGCTTGACCTTCAAAATGGTGGACACCGGGGCGTCACGTGACCCTGTGACGTCAGGTGAAAAACCTCAATAGCCTGAGCCTCGTCTCTTTCCTTTTTAGTCCCACCCCCTCTCCGAATCCGGTAGGTAGTTGACGCTCATCTCTGACTGGCATTAATTGGCTAATAACAGATCGACACCTGATTACCCAAATAAACAGAGGAAACGACATGAGACGTTCAAAGACCATCAAGACATGGGACATTTCAGCACCCTCCCAAATAAAGCACCAAACACAGACCTCTCCACATCAATGCAAACCCACCTCACAACAGCAGCAATTCAACAAACAACATTTCAAGATACACCGCACATTTGCCAACCAAACACATGTCCAAAGAAACAAAACATCATTTGCAGCAGGGCACTACATACAGTATGTACAAGTTGTTATCTGTTTTTTATGTGTATTTTATTATCAGCATTTATTCTGCTTTGATACTAACAATTATAATCCCATAATATAGTAAAAACCCAAGGTGAAATTGAATAAAACAGAAATCTCACTAACCCGTGTTGATCATTGGTATTCTACGTCGAAGCATTTGAAAACATGAGAATATGTGAAAAATGTGAAAATGTTAGATACATGCTGTTCTTTGTCAGAAATAGTGCGTTAGTATAAAAAGTCAAATCCAACACCACGATCATGAAATAAACATTTCAGCATGAGTTGAACATAGACCGAACAGCCATAACTTTAAAACCACTGACAGGTGAAGGGAATAACATTGATGACAGTGGCATCTGTCAAGGAGTACGATATATTAGGCAGTAAGTGAACAGTCACATCTCAACGCTGATGTTTTGGAAGCAGGAAAAATTGCCAAGCATAAGGATCTGAGCAACAAACAGGTCAGATTCATGGAGGCTCCACCTTGCAACTTTCAGGACTTAAAAGACATGCTGTTAACGTCTTGTTACCAGATACCACAGCACACCTTCAGAGGGTGTGTGGAGTCCATGCCTTTACAGATCAGAGCTGTTTTGGTGGCAAAAGGGGGACGTACACAATATTAGGCAGGTGGTTTTAATGTCATGGCTGATCTGTGTACAACCCCGATTCCAAAAAAGTTGGGACAAAGTACAAATTGTAAATAAAAACGGAATGCAATGATGTGGAACTTTCAAAATTCCATATTTTATTCAGAATAGAACATAGATGACATATCAAATGTTTAAACTGAGAAAATGTATCATTTAAAGAGAAAAATTAGGTGATTTTAAATTTCATGACAACAACACATCTCAAAAAAGTTGGGACAAGGCCATGTTTACCACTGTGAGACATCCCCTTTTCTCTTTACAACAGTCTGTAAACGTCTGGGGACTGAGGAGACAAGTTGCTCAAGTTTAGGGATAGGGATGGGATGTTAACCCATTCTTGTCTAATGTAGGATTCTAGTTGCTCAAGTGTCTTAGGTCTTTTTTGTCGTATCTTCCTTTTTATGACGTGCCAAATGTTTTCTATGGGTGAAAGATCGGGACTGCAGGCTGGCCAGTTCAGTACCCGGACCCTTCTTCTACGCAGCCATGATGCTGTAATTGATGCAGTATGTGGTTTGGCATTGTCATGTTGGAAAATGCAAGGTCTTCCCTGAAAGAGACGTCGTCTGGATGGGAGCATATGTTGCTCTAGAACCTGGATATACCTTTCAGCATTGATGGTGTCTTTCCAGATGTGTAAGCTGCCCATGCCACACGCACTAATGCAACCCCATACCATCAGAGATGCAGGCTTCTGAACTGAGCGCTGATAACAACTTGAGTCGTCCTTCTCCTCTTTAGTCCGAATGACACGGTGTCCCTGATTTCCATAAAGAACTTCAAATTTTGATTTGTCTGACCACAGAACAGTTTTCCACTTTGCCACAGTCCATTTTAAATGAGCCTTGGCCCAGAGAAGACGTCTGCGCTTCTGGATCATGTTTAGATACGGCTTCTTCTTTGAACTATGGAGTTTTAGCTGGCAACGGCGGATGGCACGGTGAATTGTGTTCACAGATAATGTTCTCTGGAAATATTCCTGAGCCCATTTTGTGATTTCCAATACAGAAGCATGCCTGTATGTGATGCAGTGCCATCTAAGGGCCCGAAGATCACGGGCACCCAGTATGGTTTTCCGGCCTTGACCCTTACGCACAGAGATTCTTCCAGATTCTCTGAATCTTTTGATGATATTATGCACTGTAGGTGATATGTTCAAACTCTTTGCAATTTTACACTGTCGAACTCCTTTCTGATATTGCTCCACTATTTGTCGGCGCAGAATTAGGGGGATTGGTGATCCTCTTCCCATCTTTACTTCTGAGAGCCGCTGCCACTCCAAGATGCTCTTTTTATACCCAGTCATGTTAATGACCTATTGCCAATTGACCTAATGAGTTGCAATTTGGCCCTCCAGCTGTTCCTTTTTTGTACCTTTAACTTTTCCAGCCTCTTATTGCCCCTGTCCCAACTTTTTTGAGATGTGTTGCTGTCATGAAATTTCAAATGAGCCAATATTTGGCATGAAATTTCAAAATGTCTCACTTTCGACATTTGATATGTTGTCTATGTTCTATTGTGAATACAATATCAGTTTTTGAGATTTGTAAATTATTGCATTCCGTTTTTATTTACAATTTGTACTTTGTCCCAACTTTTTTGGAATCGGGGTTGTATGTTTGTAATTGTGTCTATATGGTTTGAAAAATCAGATAAATTTTATTCAGATAAAAATGTGACTTCTGATGGTTGTACCAGAATGAATATGCAGATTTCATAAAGGGATGAATACTTATGCAATATTTTATGTCTCGTATGCTTTTCTTTGGAAATAATTTGCATATTATCCTGTTCTACCAACACACACACACACACACACAAACATTATGGGAAATTCATTCATTCATTCATTCATTCATTCTTTATGCAGCTTACGTATCTGTTGTGGGTCGCATGTGAGCTGGAGCCAGTCCCACTGACTCTGGGTGAGAGGTAAGGTGCATTCTGAACAGGCTGCTAGTCAACCATTGGGATAATAAAGAGACAAACAACCATTCACATTCATAAATCACACCATGCAATTTAATGTAGTCACTTGACCAAATCTCTTTGGACTGTGAGTGGAAACTGGAGCACTCAGAGGAAATCCATGCAGGTACAAGGAAAACACGCAAACTCCACACAGAAAGGCCTCAATCGACCCAGAACCTTCTTGCTGTGAGGTGACAGTGCCAACCACTGCACCATCATGCTGCCCATGATGGGAAGTTTTGTGTAGATTTATAATTTCCGGCTTGAAACCCCTGCTGGAAAATAAAAGAGCCAGGGGAAGTTAGCTGGTCACCACCCTTAGCCGATCAGGATGGTCAGGTTTTATGGTTTCAGAGGCCTTTTGGTGACCTGCAGGATGTTTCTGTTTGGTCAGACTGGTTCTAGCTGGTCATGTTTAATGGTTTTGGGTGTAACTGGTCAGTTGTGATGATTTAAAAAGGCGCACTACACAATATGTCCAACAGGCACAGACATTGCTGACAAGCGTTGAGAAAAAGAGTGTAATCGCATTGGGCTTGTTCTAAATGACAAGACAACCAAGGTGATGTCTTGCAATGTTACATCTCCAGCACCTCTCTCCACAAGCGATGGGACGGTGCTTGATGAAGTAGACGATTTCAAGTATCTAGGCTTGTGGGTTAATTCAACTGAGCAGGATATCAAAGTCCGCAAGGCACTGAATGATAGGAGTAAGATCTGGAAATCTCTCGCGAGCTGAAGCGTAGGCTCTTTGTGGCCACTGTCGAGTCTGTCCTCCTGTCCGGATGTGAATGCTAGTCTCTTACCTCTACCTTAGAAAGATCTCTTGATGGCTCCTACACTCGAATGTTACGTGCGGTCCTGAACATCAGCTGGCAGAGCTATGTACCAAATGAAGATTTATATGGTACCGTCCCCAGAATTTCTGACAAGGTGGCCTGGCAGAGACTTGGGCTTGTGGGCCACTGCTTCAGGTACAAGAATCTCCCTGCTGGTGAGCTTGTGCTGTAGGAGCCTCTCCACAGTTGCAGAAGTCGAGGCCATCCCCCCGTAACCTTCATTGACTCCATGAAAAGGGCAGCCAAGTACTGCTGAGCTAGCCAACTGCATGGCTGATCAACAGGATTGGGGCTCCAGGCATGCGACTCAGCTGAGGCCGCTGTGAGTGACTATACAATATGTTAAAGGAGAAGAACTTTATTCATCACACACTTGTGAAATTCCTCTCTGCATTTAACCCATCTGAAGCAGTGAACATACACATGAGCAATGAGCACACACACATTCCCAGAGCAGTGGGCAGCCATGCTAACAGCGCCCGGGGAGCAGTTGGGAGTTAGGTGCCTCGCTCAAGGGCACCTCAGCCCAAGGTCGTCCCATATTCAGACTCAGATTCATTGTCATTCAACCATGTGACATGATAAGAATGAAACGCAGTTACCCCGTTCTCAGTGTGTGCAGCGTGAATAAGTAACTAAATTAACTAAATAAGTAAAATAGTTATATTGCACAATGTACTGCAGTGGCAACAGCTTAAAGGTGTTCAGTGCAACAGTGCGAAAGTACAGCAGCAAAATTCACAGTATTAAGGCATGTTGGTAAGGTGCGTAGTGTTCAGTATATGGGGGGTGGAGCAGTTCAGCAGTCTGACTGCATCCGGCTAGAAGCTGTTTTTCGTAGATGTTTTTGCCCAGGTGCAGCACAGCCTCCTTCCAGAGGGCAGGGGAGTGTGCAGGGTGGGTGGGGTCACGGAGGATGCAAGTGGCTCTTTCTCTACATCTGGTGGTGTAGATGTCACTGATGGGTGATAAGCTGCACCCGATGGTCCTCTGTGCAGACTTGACCACCCTCTGCAGCACCTCCTTCTCAGCCACAGTGCAGCCAGCATACCACACCGTGAGGCAGGAGGTCAGGATGCTCTCGACCACACAGCTGTAAAAGGACCTGAGGACATCAGCCTCCAGTCCTGCCCGCTTCAGTTTCCTCAGGAAGTAGAGGCGCTGGTGAGCTTTCTTTATGACGCTAGGCGAGCGTATTGGTCAAGTGAACGCCGAAGTACCTGACGAAGGGAACCATCTCCACAGTTGCACCATCGATGTAGAGAGGAGGGGGTGGTGCCAGTCCTGCGGAAATCCACAACCATCTCCTTGGTCTTCTTGATCTTGAGGATGAGGTTGTTTTCCCTGCACCACCTTGGCAGGTCCTCCAGCTCCATCTGATGAGTCCAACCACTACTGTGTCATCAGCGAACTTCACCACGAGATTGTTCTCGTATGTTAACCTATTATGTTAGTACTATGTTATTAGCCTAACTGCATGTCTTTGAACTGTGGGGGAAACTGGAGCACCCGCACAGACACGGGGAGAACATGCACAGAAAGGCCCCTGTCGGCCGCTGGGCTTGAACCCAGAACCTTCTTGCTATGAGGCGACTGTGCTAACCACTTACACCACCGTTCCGCCCTAAAAACAGGGTATGTAAACAATATGCATGTGCACAGTACCAATCTTTGTAACACAAAGACAGTATAATCTGTCTTTGTGTTACAATCATTTTATTTTACCATCCATCCATTATCTGTAGTCGCTTATCCTGTTCTACAGGATTGCAAACAAGCTGGAGCCTATCCCAGCTGACTATGGGCGAGAGGTGGGGTACACCCTGGACAAGTCGCCAGGTCATCACAGGGCTGACACATAGAGACAAACAACCATTCATGCTCACATTCACACCTGCGGTCAATTTAGAGCCACCAATTAACCTAACCTGCATGTCTTTGGACTGTGGAGGAAACCCACGGGGAGAACATGCAAACTCCACACAGAAAGGCCCTCGCTGGCTGCTGGGCTCGAACCCAGAATCTTCTTGCTATAAGGCGACCGTGCTAATCACTTACACCATGTGCATAGTACCTGTGTACAACCTGTCTTTGTGTTACAATCATTTTATTTTACCATCCATCCATCATCTGTAGCTGCTTATCCTGTTCTACAGCGTCGCGAGCAAGCTGGATCCTATCCCAGCTGACAATGGGCGAGAGGCGGGGTACACCCTGGACAAGTCGCCAGGTTATTACAGGCCTGACACATAGAGACAAACAACCATTCACATTCACGCTCCCTGTCAATTTAGAGCCACCAATTAGCCTAACCTGCATGTCTTTGGACTGTGGAGGAAACCCACAGGGAGAACATGCAAACTCCACACAGAAAGGCCCTTGCTGGCTGCTGGGCTCAAACCCAGAACCTTCTTGCTATAAGGCGACCATGCTAACCACTTACACCATGTGCATAGTACCTGTGTATAACCTGTCTTTGTGTTACAATCATTTTATTTTACCATCCATCCATCATCTGTAGCCGCCTATCCTGTTCTACAGCGTCGCGAGCAAGCTGGATTCCATCCCAGCTGACAATGGGCGAGAGGCGGGGTACACCCTGGACAAGTCGCCAGGTCATCACAGGGCTGACACATAGACACAGACAACCATTCACACTCACATTCACACCTACGGTCAATTTAGAGTCACCAGTTAACCTAACCTGCATGTCTTTGGACTGTGGGGGAAACCGGAGCACCCGGAGGAAACCCACGCGGACACGGGGAGAACATGCAAACTCCACACAGAAAGGCCCTCGCCGGCCCCAGGGCTTGAACCCAGGACCTTCTTGCTGTGAGGCGACAGCGCTAACCACTACACCACCGTGCCGCCCCTATATAAAATATGAAATATAAAGTGCATCTCATCTCATTATCTCAAGCCGCTTTATCCTGTTCTACAGGGTCACAGGCAAGCTGGAGCCTATCCCAGCTGACTACGGGTGAAAGGCGGGGTACACCCTGGACAAGTCGCCAGGTCATCACAGGGCCGACACATAGACACAGACAACCATTCACACTCACATTCACACCTACGGTCAATTTAGAGTCACCAGTTAACCTAACCTGCATGTCTTTGGACTGTGGGGGAAACCGGAGCACCCGGAGGAAACCCACGCGGACACGGGGAGAACATGCAAACTCCACACAGAAAGGCCCTCGCCGGCCCCGGGGCTCGAACCCAGGACCTTCTTGCTGTGCGGCGACAGCGCTAACCACTACACCACCGTGCCGCCCTTCAATTACATTTGTCTTCTGTATTCAAAGCTATTCCATTTCACTCTATGTTCATAAATAAAGGTTTTCTCGTCATTCAAAGTGTGACTACATTTGTTGAGACACCCTATATAATTTATTTTTATTTTGGTAAGCGTAGTTTGGTCGGGCAGTTGCAAAATAAGAATTTCCTTACCCAATAATAAACCGCTGCGTCTGTTATTGTGTATATGACAAATAAAAATCTTGAATCTTGAATTTTATTTCACAACTCTCATTACTGAGAAAAAATGAACTGCACCGTTTAATAAATAACGCAAGGTGTCGCTGTATCATCATGAAACAATCCAGAGACGCGCTTCAGTCAGAAACTCCGTGTAAAAGGTCTAAAAACCCTAAACGAGGAGTTAAAACCCCTGCTGACTAATATTTCGACACGTTAAGCGTGATAATAGTGTCTGTTCTTACTGTTTTAATAGCTGCTTCAATTCCATTGTCCGAAAGTTGCCGGAAATCTCCGATGTAAGCCGAAACGTCAGTCCTGGAGGACTGCTGGAGGCGGCCGCAGCGCCATGTTGAACGAAGTCATTCTACTCAGTAGAGAGCTACTCGAGAAATAGCACTTCTAAGGATCAGGTATTATTAATTTCAGAAAGGGCACGTCGTCGAGATCGCCCTGGCAAGCAGAGACGAACTGGATCCTCGGACACCCCGAGCGGGGAGGGGGAACAACCCCCCTACCTTCAGCAATGAAGACAAACCCCAATAAGCGCTAGCTAGCTAACGTATCAATAAGCTAGCTAGCTAGCAAAAGCTGTGTGTTTGAGCTAGCTTTTCCGTCACCGGCAACTCGCTCGCTGAGGGCCTGCTGCTGGCTAGCTACATTTTATACGCGTTATTTTTTAAGCTACCGGCCTACATAGCTCGCTGTTTCTGTAAATAGTCGCATTTGATTTATTTTATTTTTCTTTTTTTGCAATGAGTTTGCCGCAGAAAGCGGTGCCGAAGTCAGCCGCTCCCGCCGCCGGACCCGGACCGGCTAACTCCTCTCAGCTGCGGACTCCGCTAGCCTCAGTGCCGCTGCCGGGGCCGCCGCTCGCTCAGCAGCCTCCAACGCAGTATCCTTTACTGAAATGTCGCCTGGAGCTCAGTCATTCTCCTGTTTGTGTGCTGGAGCTTTCTTTGTTTGTTTGTTTGTGTGGTGCCGGGTGTACTAGGAGTAACATGGATTGTCAGTTGGACTACAGCAAGTACCTCGACACGGTGCTTGCTGTGTGCTGACTGTTTACTACAACAACGGACAATTTATTAACTATTTTATTTAATTAGTTGGAGTGTCAGTTGGCCCTGTACAAAGCCTGTCAACAGGCGAACTAGCTATCGTTTATGCTAGGGGTGTTGCTAGCTTGTTAGCTAGCAAGCTAGCATGGGCAGTAGTATGTTTGTTTTTAGCACTTGCTGTGGTATCGTGATTGATTCGTGTCCTGTCACGAAACCAGTCTTTTTTTTTTTTAAAACAACCGTTTAAAGTTGTCGGTAAAGAGTTTTTATATATATATATATATATATATATATATATATATATAAAGGCACACAGGTAATAAGAAGTGTACCGGCTGCGTGCCCAGTGGTTTAGTCAGCGGTGCTAGCCGGGCGGTGGGCTGGATGTGGACGGGAGGCTGAAATCTCTCCCTTGACACTCATTTGCTTGTCCACATCTTTTCAACGTTTTCCATAAACCCATTGCTCACTCCTTTTCTCGCCTAATTTTATGGAAAAGTGTGTGTGTGTGGTGTTTTTTTTTTTTTTGCAAGGTTTCCAGTCTGTTTGTACCGCACTGCGTATGACATTTAGACACATGCTTTTTGTGGATGTACATGAAGTACAGCATGTCTGTTTAGGAGGCCTGGGAAAACCCTTCACGCTGAAGTCTGGATATTTTCTCATCTAGGTCTGAAAACTACACATTGTGTTTAGAAGAACTTTGGGCGGCACGGTGGCCTCAGAGCAAGAAGGTTCTGGGTTCGAACCCAGCGGCTGGCGAGGGCCTTTCTGTTGTTACCCCTTTTCCACCAAATCAGTTCCAGGGCTGGTTCACAACCCGTTCAACTTGCGAGCCAGCTGAGAACCAGTTTGCTTTTCCATAGCTCGCGGTGCTAAGGGAAGTCACGTCATTACGTTTGCATAAACCTTGGTGTGAGTATCGAAGCAAAAACAACACGGAAGAAGCAGCAGCAGCAACAATAATAATAATAATAATGGATGACTTCGCGTTTGTACAGCTGCTGCTTCTCGTTGCTTAAAAATGGCGATCTTTCGCGGTCTTGTTATTGTTGTTGGTTGTAACAACTCCCCCCCCCCCCCCCCCCCCCCCCCCCCCCCCCCCCCCCCCCGCTGACATAAGCGGTTCTTTCCTCTGGCCCAGCAAAGAGCTGGTGCTAGCCTGGAACCGGTTTTTCTGGCCCCAGAGCCAGTTCTTTGTCAGTGGAAACAGAAAACCCGGTTCCAAACTAAGCACTGGCCCCGAACCAGCCCTGGAACTGCTTTGGTGGAAAAGGGGCAGTGCGGAGTTTGCATGTTTTCAGACCTAGACGGGGAGAACTACACATTGTGTTTAGAAGAACTTTGGGTGGCACGGTGGTGTAGTGGTTGGCACAGTCGCCTCAGAGCAAGAAGGTTCTGGGTTCGAACCCAGCGGCTGGCGAGGGCCTTTCTGTTGTTACCCCTTTTCCACCAAATCAGTTCCAGGGCTGGTTCACAACCCGTTCAACTTGCGAGCCAGCTGAGAACCAGTTTGCTTTTCCATAGCTCGCGGTGCTAAGGGAAGTCATGTCATTACGTCTGCATAAACCTTGGCGCGAATATCGAAGCAAAAACAACACGGAAGAAGCAGCAGCAATAATAATAATAATAATAATGGATGACTTTGCGTTTGTACAGCTGCTGCTTCTCGTCGCTTAAAAATGGCGATCTTTCGCGGTCTTGTTATTGTTGTTGGTTGTAACAACTCCGCTGACGTAAGCGGTTCTTTCCTCAGGCCCAGCAAAGAGCTGGTGCTAGCCTGGAACCGGTTTTTCTGGCCCCAGAGCCAGTTCTTTGTCAGTGGAAACAGAAAACCCGGTTCCAAACTAAGCACTGGCCCCGAACCAGCCCTGGAACTGCTTTGGTGGAAAAGGGGCAGTGCGGAGTTTGCATGTTCTCCCCGTGTCCGTGTGGGTTTCCTCACAGTCCAAAGACATGCGGTTAGGTTAATATGGGACAGAGGTGCCCTTGAGCGAAGCACCTAACTCCCGACTGCTCCCCGGGCACTGTTAGCATGGCTGCCCACTGCTCTGGGTATGTGTGTGCTGATTGCTCACGTGTGTGTTCACTGCTTCAGATGGGTTAAATGTAGAGAGGAGATTTCACAAGTGTGTGATGAATAAAGTTGTGCTTTCTTTCTTATTCATCGCATGCTTGTGAAATTTGTCTCCGCGTTTAACTCATCTGAAGCAGCGAACACACGCAGGGAGCAGTTGGGAGTTCAGTGCCTCGCTCAAGGGCACCTCAGCCCAAGGCTGTCCCGTATTAACCTAACCATGTGTCTTTTGCCCCTTTTCCACCAAAGCAGTTCCAGGGCTGGTTCGGGGCCAGTGCTTAGTTTGGAACCAGGTTTTCTGTTTCCACTGACAAAGAACTGGCTCTGGGGCCAGAAAAAACCGGTTCCAGGCTAACACCAGCTCTTTGCTGGGCCAGAGGAAAGAACCGCTTACGTCAGCAGGGGGGGTGGAGTTGTTAAGACCAACAACAATCGCAAGACTGCGAAAGGTCGCCATTTTTAAGCGCCGAGAAGCAGCAGCTGTACAAACGCGAAGTCATCCGTTGTTGTTGTTGCTGCTGCTTCTTTTCTGTGTTGTTGTTGCTTCGATATTCACACCAAGGTTTATGCAAACGCAGCGACATAACTGTCGTATACAGCGACGTAATGACGTGGCTCCCCTTAGCACCACGAGCTATGGAAAAGCAAACTGGTTCTCAGCTGGCTCACAAGTTGAACAAGTTGTGAAACAGCCCTGGAACTGATTTGGTGGAAAAGGGGTATTTGAGGAAACCCATGCAGACTACATGCAAACTCGACACCGAAAGGCTGGCTGCTGGGCTCGAACCCAGAACCTTCTTGCTGTGAGGAGACCGTGCTAACTACTTACACCACCGTGCTGCCTACTGTTTTTGTGTGGCGCTCAACCAGAAGTCAAGTTTCAACCTTTGGTTACCTGCAGAAGTACAAAGCGAAAGAAAGAAAGCACAACTTTATTCATCACACACTTGTGAAATTCCTCTCTGCATTTAACCCATCTGGAGCAATGAGCACACACACCCAGAGCAGTGGGCAGCCATGCTAACAGCGGCCGGGGAGCAGTTGGGAGTTAGGTGCCTCGCTCGAGGGCACCTCAGCCCAAGGCCGTCCCATATTAACCTAACCGCATGTCTTTGGACTGTGAGGAAACCCACGCAGACACAGGGAGAACATGCAGACTCCACACAGATAGACCCTCGCCGGCTGCTGGGCTCGAACCCAGAACCTTCTTTCTGTGAGGCGGCCGTGCTAACCACTTACACCACCGTGCCGCATTGAGCTACGTTTCAAATTCCCACCGAAAGACGCCACATCCCCGGGGCATACTGTCGACAGGAAAATTATCAATGCTGAGGTGGTGTGATGCAAAGCAAAGGGTTGCCGTCTTCACAAAGTTGATTATTTTCCAGTAACAGCAGGCACTGAAGTGTGTTTTGTTTGCACCAAAATAATTCCCCAGCAAGTGCAATTTTTAATAATGAAAGGTCATATTTTAACAGATTATAGTGACAGTTAATAATTACAGAGGAATAAAATTGATGAGCCACACCATGAAGTTATGGGAAAGGGTATTGGAGGCGAGATTGAGAAGAGAGGTAGCAATCTGTGAACAGCAGTACAGGTTTATGCCAAGGAAGAGCACGTCGGATGCAATTTTTGCTTTAAGAATGTTAATGGAGAAGGCCAGAGAAAGCTACATCGTGTGTTTGTAGACCTGGAGAAGGCATACGATAGAGTGCCGAGAGATGAGTTGTGGTATTGTATGAGAAAGTATAGAGTGAATGAGAAGTATATTAGAGTGGTGCAAGACATGTATGAGAACAGTGAAACAGCAGTGAGGTGTGCAGTTGGAACGACTGAATGGTTCAAGGTGAAGGTGGGACTCCATCAAGGATCTGCTTTGAGTCCTTTCTTGTTTGCCATAGTGATGGATAGCTTGACGGACAAAGTGAGGCAAGAGTCATCATGGAACATGTTTGCGGATGATATTGTGATATGTGGTGAAAGTAGAAAGGAGGTTGAGTTGGGTTTGGAGAGATGGACGTATGCATTGGAATGAAGAGGAATGAAGGTGAGCAGGAGCAAAACAGAATACATGCACATCGAGAGTGTAGTGAAGATGCAAGGCGTAGACGTAAAGAAAGTTGGTGAATTCAAGTACCTGGGGTCAACTGTGCAGGAAAATGGGGGCTGCGATAGTGAGGTGAGAAAGAGAGTGCAGGCAGGGTGGAGCAGTCGGAGAAGGATTTCGGGAGTCATTTGTGATCGGAAAGTCCCAGCAAAAGTGAAAGGTAAGATGTATAAGACAGTAGTGAGACCAGCTGTGATGTACGGATTGGAGACCGTACGCTTAACGAAGAGACAGGAGGCAGAGTTGGAGGTGGCGGAGTTGAGGATGTTAAGGTTTGCGATGGGAGGTTGGACAGGATAAGGAACGAGCACATCAGAGGGACAGCACATGTGGAGAGCTTGGGAATGAAGCTAAGAGAGATGAGACTGAGATGGTATAGGCACATCCTGAGAAGAGATGCAGAGCATGATGGAAGGAGAATGTTGAGGATGGAGCTGCCAGGCAAAAGAAAACAAGGAAGGCCAAAGAGGAGATACATGGATGCGGTGAGAGAGGACATGAAAGTGGCAGGTGTGGTAGAGAAGGATGCGGAAGACGGAGCAATGGAGACGAAAGATCCGCTGTGGCGACCCCTAATCAGGAGCAACCAAAAGAAGAAGATAGTGACCGTTAATATTCTGACAAGTCTGAGCAGCTATAAACATTTGTTCCTTCACAGCCTCTCTTTTAAGTTAACAAGACACAAAAAAATGCAGCTTTATCGTGTTACCGATAAATCAGAAAGTGTATACTTCTTTGTCCTGAAGACTTCCTCATGGTGGAAAACGTATTGCTGTTTACAACACGCTGACACTTCCATAAACATTAAATAAATCTCTCTCGATAGAAAGCTTCACCATATTGCTGATAATGCATTTATCCTAACACATTAATTAGATTATTATTATTATTATTTATGTGGCGCATCTGCCATCCAAGTCTCTGTGAGTGACTTGCTACTATAGAAAGGGTAAGCTCATTAGTATAAACCGGTTATTTGAACTGTTGTCTAGTCCCCCATTCCCACTCGCAGTGAAAACCATGTATTCTGTTCTGGCGTCCTGTGGGAACGGGAGTAAAATGGCAAAGTCGAACTGTTAATCTGTCCCCTGCCGGCCTAATAACGTTTATGGAAATCTTTTGCCATGGCTCCAGTGGGAATCGGAACTATCAGATTTACATGTTGTGACGTCACTGCTGGTGGTGATGTAAATGATGTAGTGAGATTGCGACAGCATGACTCACACTGCCTCAATGTAAAACGACCAGTGGGAAGCTCGAAGAAACAAGCAAAAAAACGGCAGGTACAGTCGAGCAGGACAGGAGCGAACTATATTTAAAGCTTGTTTTTTGTGTACATACCCATGATGGCTTCATTTATAACCTACACACAATATGACATCAAAAATAGTAACTAATAAAATGCAACAGTTACGTGAATGTGGTGTAGTGGTGAGCATTGTTGCCTCACAGCAAGAAGGTTCCGGGTTCGAACCTCTCGGCTGACGGGGACCTTTCTGTTGCCCCTTTTCCACCAAAGCAGTTCCAGGGCTGGTTCGGGGCCAGTGCTTAGTTTGGAACCGGGTTTTCTGTTTCCACTGACAAAGAACTGGCTCTGGGGCCAGAAAAACCGGTTCCAGGCTAGCACCAACTCTCTGCTGGGCCAGAGGAAAGAACCGCTTACGTCAGCGGGGGGGGGGCGGAGTTGTTAAGACTGACAACAATAACAAGACCGCGAAAGATCGCCATTTTTAAGCGACGAGAAGCAGCAGCTGTACAAACGCGAAGTCATCCATTATTATTATTGTTGTTGTTGCTGCTTCTTCTGGATTGTTTTTGCTTCGATATTTGTGCCAAGGTTTATGCAAATGTAGCGACGTAACTGACGTATGCAGCGACGTAATGACGTATATAACGACGTAATGACGTGTCTTCTCTTAGCACCGCGAGTGATGGAAAAGCAAGCTAGTTCTCAGCTGGCTCACAAGTTGAACGAGTTGTGAACCAGCACTGGCTCCAAACCAGCCCTGGAACTGATTTGGTGGAAAAGGGGTATGTGTGGAGTTTGCATGTTCTCCCCGTGTCTGCGTGGGTTTCCTCCGGGTGCTCTGGTTTCTCCCACAGTTCAAAGGCATGGAGGTTAGGTAAAAAAAAAAAAACAGCCACTGGGTTTGCACAAGCCAGTGCATACTTGGTGCAGGTCCCAGGCCTGGAGGGATTGGGGAGGGTTGTGTCAGGAAGGGCATCCCGTGTAAAACCTATGCCAAGTCAAATATGTGGAACATATCTGCTGTGGCGACCCCGAACGGGAGCAGCCGGAAGAAGAGGATGATGACGTGAACGTGGGCTGGCTCTCTCTCAGGGCGGCACGGTCGCCTCACAGCAAGAAAGTTCCGGGTTCGAGCCCAGCAGCCGGCGAGGGCCTTTCTGTGTGGCGTTTGCATGTTCTCCCCGTGTCTGCGTGGGTTTCCTCCGGGTGCTCTAGTTTCCCCTACAATCCAAAGACATGCAGTTTGGTTGGCGTGGGGCGGCCTTGGGCCGAGGTGCCCTTGAGCAAGGTACCTGACCCCTGACTGCTCCCCGGGCGCTCTGGTGTGGCTGCCCACTGCTCTGAGTGTGTGCGTGTGTTCACTGCTTCAGACGGGTTAAATGCAGAGGATGAATTTCACTGTGCTTGAAGTGTGCATGTGACAAATAAAGGTTTCTTCTTCTCTCGATTCTGATATTTTTATCACGGTTGAGGCACAGAGATGGATGCAAGTGCAGAAACCTTTTATTTACACAGGGTAGTCAAAGCAACAAAACACTCGGCATGAAAACATGACAGTAGAAGTGTGGAAAACAATGTGCATCGGTAAGGATAATAAAAACAAACGCAAGACAAACTAACAGCTGGGGTTTCAGTAAAGTGAGTAAGTGGTTGGGAGGGAAAGTGAAAGCAGGTGTTGATGCCATCTATAAGCAGGGTGCGGGGGACTTGTAGTTTGACGGGTAACGCGTCTATGCTTGAATGAATCGACGGATACGGCGTTCCCACTGTGTGAGCAAAAATGTCATAAAAGCCTTTGCTTGACCCAAGCGCATGTTCTGAATCAGAAGCACAACTCTCTCAACAAAGACATGATGCAGCTTGACTTGTGCCATGTTACTAATTAGCTAATGTCTCAACTTGGGCTTTTCACAACAATGGACTCGCTGCCTCGTGAATTATACGTCATATCTGGTTTCGCATGGTTTGCGTTCCATAGCATTCCTTACTTTTCCATTATGGACGACTGAGTGGGAATGAAAATTGATCTGTGTTGTTTTTACCTCATACAGTAAAGAATTCGGGCTTAAGTTTACAATTGGAAAGAAGTTGTCACTTTGATTATCAGCATCACTGCCGGGGATGAGTCTGAGGGTGTATTCAGACCAGGATAGTTCGATAGTTCACTTGCTTTGGTCCGAACCAAATGTTTTTTTTTTTTTCATTTCGGTGCGGTTCGCTTTCACACTGTACATTTAGTAAGCGGACCAAAATCTGTCAACAAAGCCACGCGCCCTGAGGTCGTTCAGCTATTGGTCAGAGACGACACGCGCACAAAGCGCTGTTCTGGGGAGCGCGTGAACCCCTTCTCCTTCATTGTCTCACTGAATACAGCAAACACGTCGGCATTTTTGTGTGTTCTCTCCAAAAGCTCAGATATGTGGACATCTGCCCATATATCCACAAGGGTACGCGTTTCTTCCTCGGCCCACGTTTGCCCCCTACTCATTTTTTGTACTCTGTAGTCTAGCCTACCACTGGTCTGAATGACTGAACGACTGTTGTAAGGTTCCCTTGACAACCGAAACAGTGTTTGCACTTTGCGGTGGAGTGTCAAGACTCTGTTTCCCATAATGCTCGACAAACGACGGAAGCTCCCGAGATACAAAAAAGCGAAACTGTCGGATTAGGTCCAGTCTGCTTTCACACCTCCAAAAGGTCCGCACCAGGGTTCCTTTGGTCCGGACCGAGTCCGACCTTGCAGCTCGGTCTCGGTCCGCTTGTTTAGTCCGGACCAGAGTTTGGTGGTTTGTATTCAGACCAACCCAAAAGGTCCGGACCAAGGGAAATTTGGTTCATTTGGTCCGGACCGAACAACATAGGTGTGAATACGCCCTGAGATTCATTTTGTGAATAATTTTCCTCTAGATGCAGTGTCGTTATGTCTCCGTGGTTTAACCTATACACTGTTTATCATTTCCGCTGTTAGCACTGAGCCATATCCACTGACATGTTTGGGTTCTTGTGGTAAGATTGTTTCTTTGCCTGCTAGGACTTTCTTGCTATCAATGTTGATAGCGTTCTGATAAAGTGATTTTTAAAGTTTCCTTTCAGTTTCTGTTTATAGAATATCCTGTTTGGCTGACCTTTATTTCATATCCGTGTTGTAAATGAATGGCACTGTTTCAAAGAAAAACTGTGAAGTGTCATGATGAAAGTATTTAACTTGTTTTCAGAAGTAGTAGAGTGACCTGTTTCTTTAATTTTCACTGAGCTCCGGGAGTGGCTGTTACTCAGGAATTAAGGGGTTGAAATCTGATAACCTGTCATATAGGGTCACAGTGTTTTGTATGTGAGAGAGAAGATCCAATTTCCTTTCAAGATGCCAGTTTGTATCTGTTGATGAATATATTGTACATGAATCCCTCAGGGTTAAGTTCTCAGTCCCTTTCTATTTATGTATTTCAACCCTCGATTAGCTCATGCAGTGACAAAACATTCACTGTTATTCAGGTGACATTAGTTTCATACCAGGTGTGTCATTACCCGCATGTATCCAGGATTTAAACTCCAGCTTTTATTGTCGTTGTCGTCGCTGAACCGGGCTTGAGGCGAACCATGTTCGGTTGACTTGGCCAGAATTGCAGCAGTAGGATGGCCGGTTCCTTTCTGCGCGCGCACTCTTACACGGGCAATTTAGAGTAGCCAGTTAACCTAACCTGCATGTCTTTGGACTGTGGGGTAAACCGGAGAACCCAGAGGAAACCCATACAGACATGGGGAGAACATGCAAACTCCACGCAGAAAGGCCCTCGTCGGCCGCTGGGCTCGAACCCAGAACCTTCTTGCTGTGAGGTGACGGTACTAACCACTACACCACCGTGCCGCTCCACAGTTTATATAGGTAATGTAAATCCTCATGAAACAACAGCACTGATCCCAAAGCCCTGCTTTTCATATTTCCAGTTTCTTCGTCAGTCGTATAGCTGGAATAAACTTTTATTAAATTGCAACTAATTTAGCAGATAGGGTGTTTACTATTACCCCGTGTGTTCACTCAAGGGTCTGTTCTTCAGTTGCACTTGCTCCACTTTATCTATGAGCTACCACACCTTGATGCTTACAAACTGAGGTCCTCTCGTCCAGATCTACTGCTTGATCCTAAAGTCACTACGACATTCTTAAGGCCAATTGACAATGCAGTCCTCGCAGATGGTGTCGCAGATGGCGTTTGCGTAGCCCCCCCCCCCTTCGCAGACGCTCTGCGCGCACCTCCCAAAAATTGTGACCACCGCAGAAGCCTCGCAGACAGCGTCGCAGACAAGAGGGCTCTGATTGGTCCACTCTACATCCGCTGTACACGCATTTCCGCTTCCCTACTTTCCCGGTTTGTTTTGTTTTCACTACCGCCATTTTTAAAAACACGAGCGAAGATGGAGCAGCACGAAGAGCGGTTGATCGAGGAAGTGAGGAAGTACGTACATCTATACGACTCCAGTTCTAGTCATTATAAGTAACCGGAGGATAAACACTCCACTAACCACACCCACCAACTACTCCTAGCGATTTCGCGCCCCCTTGCATTGTGGCGGTGAATAACATCGCGCACGCCTATTACTCCCCGCTCAACGATAAATTACAACTGTCTGCGAAAAGCTATCTGCGAAAGCCTTGTCGCAAGAGCATGCAGAGGCCCTTAGCTTTGGGTGTTTCCTAATGCAGCAGTCCTAATAAATACAATAAGCATGAATGAAAGTTGTATTGGTAGTGTTGAGAACATATTTTACAACTTTTAAAGGAGAACCGAAGGCAATTTTTTAAAATCAAAATTCTATTCTCTCATTTTATTAAATAAAGGAATGCATTTTTGATCGCTATTTTGTCACTGCTGTAGCAAGTTATGAAATATGTGTTTGAAATACGCTATGTAATGTATCGGTCCATATGTCAAAGCAACGGCCGTAAACGAGATGCGTCGAGACCTGTGCGAGACATCATAGGACGGAAGTAAAACGTACAGCGGAAATCAAAGTGACCGACATCTGCCAACATTGTCAAAAGACGCGCGCGCCCTCTTTCGAATGCTGATGCGATCAAGCCGGAAGTTTTGTTTGTTTTGATAGCAATCAGGAAAGTTTGAAAAAAGTAGGCAGTACTCGTCATTTAAACTCGTTTTTGCGCAACATTTCGTTTGGAAAACAGTTCTCAAAACGGCGGCACTGACACCTGGCTGACACTTCACGTTTCGAAGTCTCGTGAAGATCGCGCGGATAAGCGGCGCCTGCCGTGGACCAAACGAACTAAATTCGACATGGCTAAAAACCGAATAGGCCGATAAGTATAATATTTAATTGCAATTAGTTGCCAATATGAGTCACGATATAAGGTTACTAAAACCGAAAACGTAATTGAATAACGCGTTAAGAAATAAAGCAAGTTTAAAAATGACTTCAGTTCTCCTTTAAGCTGTTTGTATAACATCGCAGTGGACCTTAGCTATGACTGTAATTTGTTGCACATGCTTCGTTCAGGGTGGCACGGTGGTGTAGTGGTTAGCGCTGTCGCCTCACAGCAAGAAGGTCCGGGTTTGAGCCCCGTGGCCGGCGAGGGCCTTTCTGTGCGGAGTTTGCATGTTCTCCCCGTGTCCGCGTGGGTTTCCTCCGGGTGCTCCGGTTTCCCCCACAGTCCAAAGACATGCAGGTTAGGTTAACTGGTGACTCTAAATTGACCGTAGGTGTGAATGTGAGTGTGAATGGTTGTCTGTGTCTATGTGTCAGCCCTGTGATGACCTGGCGACTTGTCCAGGGTGTACCCCGCCTTTCGCCCGTAGTCAGCTGGGATAGGCTCCAGCTTGCCTGCGACCCTGTAGAACAGGATAAAGCGGCTAGAGATAATGAGATGAGATGCTTTGTTCATGTTTTCATTGTAGTGATGGAATAACACTGGTGGACTGTACGGTGGTATTAATGAGCAGCTGATACAACAACAACTTAATTCAAGATCAGCAGCTTTTTGTGGCGTGTATTTGAGTTTAGGCACCGGTACTTTCCATGCTTTTTGGACTTTGTCCACCCCGTTGAATGTCTTTAACCTGCAATGTGAAGACAGAAGCTAAAGTTCAAGCTAAAGACTTGCTGTGAAAATGCAATGTGCTACAATAGAAACTTCGTTAGAAGAGGATAATACTCAAACTAGTTTGTTTCCGTTTGTTGTTATTCACCGATATTCACTTCACCTTCGGCGGATAATTGTTTTAGTATAAACATACAAGTAATTGTTTGTTTAAAAAAAAATCGTATTAAAAAGCCTTTATTTCAAACTTCAAAAGCGGCATGCAAATGTACGGAGAGACTTGTAGCTTGTGGTATGCGCGCGGACTTGTCACTTATGGATGCCAGCTCGCATAAAATACTTTGTTTTGAAATGGGTAAAATAAATCACAATTCCATATTTGAATAGTTTTAGCCCAAACTTTGTAGCATCTTTAGTGCTTTTAGGAACAGCATTTTCTTTCGTAATTTGTAATTCTTCCCCACTTACGGCGACGAAGCATTTGGCCACCATTTTGCCGAGTCGCTCGAGGTGATTTTCGAGAAATAGTCCGAATCTCTCAGCCAATCAGCGTGCGCAATTTCCTATCATCACCTCTGTATTTATACTAAATGGCATTAAGTATTACTTTTTAGTAGGGCTGTCAACAGATTTAAAAAAAAAAAAATCTAATTAATTGCATACATCAGTTTTTGCTGTGAAAATATTTAAAAATATCAGTTCAAATGAATTTTGGCAGACGAGCGAATGATCATCATTAAAGGCTTAGTTCAGGTTTAAAGCTCAGCGGCTTATTATTTTCATTGTTCGATTACGACCATAAAAATAAAAAAAACGTAACCTAATGTGCTGAGGAAATGAATTCAAAAATGCTTCAGCAAGAAGAATTCATTTCACTGTATATACAAGGCATCGACGTTTGCGTCTGAACGCCTGGTCGAGTGTGGCTTGACAAGGCTGGCTGCTAGCGTTAGCATCAAGGGGTGTGCTAGCTCGTACCTCCGGGTTTGCTCCTAAATACTTTTGCATTGAGGTGATGTTTCAGTCTTGACGAATTCCTATGGTACGAAAATTCCTTATTGCAGAGAACGAAGCTCCTGTCAACAGTTCCATCTGGGCGTTTTTGAAAAGTAAACGTTCCATTCGCTGGACTAAGCAGCGCGTTCTCGTCTGCCTCCTTCATTTTGCAGTCACTTGTGGCCAGAAAAAGAACTTTATTCATCGCGCACTTGTGAAATTCCTCTCTGCATTTAACCCATCTGAAGCAGCGAGCAATGAGCACACACACGCATACCCAGAGCAGTGGGCAGCCAGGCTAACAGCGCCTGCGGAGCAGTTGGGAGTTGGGCCTTGAGCAAGGCACCTAAGGCCGTCCCATATTAACCTAACCTCTGAACTGTGGGGGAAACCCACGCAGACATGGGGAGAACATGCAGACTTCACACAGAAAGGCCCCCGCCGGCTGGAACCCGGAACCTTCTTGCTATGAGGTGACCGTGCTAACCACTTGTACCCCTTTTCCACCAAATCAGTTCCAGGGCTGGTTCACAACTCGTTCAACTTGCGAGCCAGCTGAGAACCAGTTTGCTTTTCCATGGCTCGCGGTGCTAAGGGGAGCCACGTCAGTTACGTCGCTGTATACGTCAGTTACGTCGCTGCGTTTGCATAAACCTTGGCGCGAATATCGAAGCAAAAACAACGCGGCGGCAGCAGCAGCAACAACAACAATAATAATAATAATGGATGACTTCGCGTTTGTACAGCTGCCGCTTCTCGTCACTTAAAAATGGCGACCTTTCGCGGTCTTATTGTCGTTGGTCTTAACAACTCCGCCCCCCTGCTGACGTAAGCGGTTCTTTTCTCTGGCCCAGCAAAGAGCTGGTGCTAGCCTGGAACCGGTTTTTCTGGCCCCAGAGCCAGTTCTTTGTCAGTGGAAACAGAAAACCCGGTTCCAAACTAAGCACTGGCCCCGAACCAGCCCTGGAACTGCTTTGATGGAAAAGGGGCATTAGACCACCGTGCCGCCTAGTCTGGTTAACACCAGACCATATCACAAGTGAAATGTGGTCTGGAATCCGCCTATTGAATTTCTCGTAGGGGAGGTGTGGTTTACGATTGTCAACGGCCGTTTATTGGACGTTGCGAATGTCTATCATTTGGCGTATACGTAGCCCATGGCCAATCATGGCAGTTGTACCCGGTGACGTAGTTAGAGCGACGAAGAGAAGGAAAGAGTTTTTTTAAAACAAACTTTCGCTCTAAACTATTCAGAACAGTGTCTAAAGCTTGATCGAAAGTTTGGTTCGTATCGCTCGCCGCCATGTTAAATGTGATCCATACACAGTCCCAAATAAACTACAAGCTTCCGTTTGTCGAGTAGTACGCGTCACCGTCTTTCCACCCCTCCCCACTCTCTGATTGGCTCCCTAACTCAGGCGAGCCTTTAGACCATAGTTTCCATGCTGTCTTTTCAGATCGGAACGATTGTGCAAAGCAGCATGGGATTTCCCAGGCTACGTGCCGCCCACTGGGTCACTACGGAATGCAATTAATCGGAGTTAATTTTTTAATGCATTATTTTTTTCTGTGATTAATTGAAATTAACTTTTTTTTTTGACAGTCCTACCTTTTTATCCTAGTGCGTTTCCAGGAAATTGGAAAACGGGACTGGGCAGCACACTGGAACTTGTTTGGTGGGCTAAATAATGAATTTGTTTGTCCACTCCTGCTGTTTCAAGTCTCAACTGAAAACCTACCTTTTTTTTTTTTTGATCACAGTCACCCCTCACTCTCCATTCCTTTTTAAGTTCTCAAACATCAATTAGGGTTAAGGAATAATACATATAATTTTTAATACGGCAGTTGTGCAAGGTGTGGAGCTCCACATCCACTCGGGTAACATAAGGACAAACAGTTGCCCGGTGTCATGTTGACTTTAGCGTCTGTGCTTTGATCATCAGCTTTCTTGTGAGCTTTGCTGACTGACGGTGGCCTTCCTTCCTTCCTTCCTTCCTTCCTTCCTTCCTTCCTTCCTTCCTTCCTTCCTTCCTTCCTTCCTTCTTCTGTTTTCCTGCAGGAGTAAGACCGAGAGGATTCCCCAAAAAACATTTACAACTGCCTTTTAATTTTTCTGTTTCTTGTTTGCAATGCCTCATTATGTGTACAAGCTTACTGATGGCACCATGTGCTGATACTGTACATCATCAGGCACGTATCCGGCTTGTGTTGAAGGATTCCGTTGGTGTTGTAAGCTGATGGCGCTGTGTGTTCAGCCTCCACTTTGTTCCATTGACAAAGACGGTGCTGTTTAGTATGCTGGCTTGAGATTTCAGGGAGCGCGCTCAGTCATAATTCTCCGTCTACTTCTTCTTCAACGTATTCATCTCAAGAATTGTAAAACTGTACTCTCTTTCTTTTACAAGCTGATTATCTGTCTGTCTCCCTATCTAAACCAGTGCAACATACAGCTTGTGTGTTCTAACTCTAAAGAATCCTTCTGTGCAGCGTTATAAGTTCAGTTGTTAACTGGACCGTTGCACTAACCTTTAAACTAGTGTCTGAACTTTATCATTGACGTTTTCATGGCACTGCACCAAAAGGAAGTTTAAACCAATGTCCAGGTGCTGTGCTGTGCTGTTCTGTTAATCAAGTTCCTGTAAATCCATTATATTGTGAGAATATTGTCTGAATCTGATAGAAGGGCAGCAGGGGAGGAAGGATTCCTCCACCCTTCTCACAATAGCCTTGTTTGTGCTGCGCCCAGGCTTTTCTGCACTGCTGCTGGCGTGGAGACGGGAGAGGCATCTCCATCTGTAGGAACTCCGCTGCTTTTTGAGCCACGTTTTTCAGTCTCCAGCGCTTCATTTCACAAGCGCCACTGTTCTTTGAGCTATTGCAGCCTGCCAACCTGTTAGGAGTCATCACTCAAAAATCCTCCAAAAGAGCAGTCTACTTTCCCTAAATAAACCCCTCCAGGTGAGCTCGTTGACCTAAATGCGAACTGAGCTGGTGTTTTCACCTCTCGGATAGTAACTGACTGCCTGGAAGCCCTGCCCCTTTCCCACATCTTGCATTAGTAGCCGAATGTCGTTGGTTGCTGCTCTCGGTTTTCTGGCTACTGCCTCATAGAGGCTGTAGCCACTATATCATAGTGTTGTAAGAATGAGTGTAACAATAGCGCACTACGCATACAGGTGTTCCTCGTGTTGGGCGGCATGGTGGTGTAAGGGCCTCTGCATGCTCTTGCGACAAGGCTTTCGCAGATAGCTTTTCGCAGACAGTTGTAATTTATCGTTGAGCGGGGAGTAATAGGCGTGCGCGATGTTATTCACCGCCACAAGGCAAGGGGGTGCGAAGTCGCGAAATCGCTAGGAGTAGTTGGTGGGTGTGGTTAGTGGAGTGTTTATCCTCCGGTTACTTATAATGATTAGAACTGGAGTCGTATAGATGTACGTACTTCCTCACTTCCTCGATCAACCGCTCTTCGTGCTGCTCCATCTTCGCTCGTGTTTTTAAAAATGGCGGTCGTGAAAACAAACCAAACCGGGAAAGTAGGGAAGCGGAAGTGCGTGTACAGCGGATGTAGACTGGACCAATCAGAGCCCTCTTGTCTGCGACGCTGTCTGCGAGGCTTCTGCGGTGGTCACAATTTTTGGGAGGTGCGCACAGAGCGTCTGCGAAGGTGGGGGGGCTACGCAGACACCATCTGCGACGCCGTCTACGAGGACTGCGTTGTCAGCATAAATTGGCCTTAAGTGGTTAGCACTGTTGCCTCACAGCAAGAAGGTTCTGGGTTCGAGCCCAGCCGCCGGCGAGGGCCTTTCTGTGCGGAGTTTGCATGTTCTCTCTGGGTGCTCCGGTTTCCCCCACAATCCAAAGACATGCGGTTAGGTTAATATGGGACGGCCTTGGGCTGAGGTGGCCTTGAGCGAGGCACCGAACTCCCAACTGCTCCCCGGGCGCTGTTAGCATGGCTGCCCACTGCTCTGGGTATGTGTGTGTGCTTATTGTTAACGTGTGTTTTTTAACTGCTTCAGATGGGTTAAATGCAGAGAGGAAATTCACGTGTGTGGTGAATAAAGTTGTGCTTTCTTTTCTATTAATATGGCCGGTGAGTGTATACAATTCCGTTCACCATTTGAAATAAATGGAATAGACTAAAGAAATCGCCTTCAGACATGTTTTTGCTTATTACCGAGGGAAAGTGCGTTCCTATTTTAAAATATACTCCTGTCCCCCTTTCCTCGCCGCCTTCAGCCAGCGGTCCCATGTGTGATGTAGCTGTGACGCACTTCCGAGTTGTTACGGGAAGTCGTCGAAAAGAGTACTGAGACCACTGAGCTCCAGCGCCGGGCCTTTTCCAGGAAATAAGTGTTTCGGTCATGGTGACAGCGTGTGTGTGTTAGCCTCGGTTCGGAGGTTTCAGTTTCGTAAACTGTAAGAGGTAAGAATTGAATAATATAAAGTACAGACACTTGGTATATTTTACTTCTGTGAATTAAAATTTTTTTTTTTAATTGTTCATTTTTGGATTAAGCTTCCTTTTTTTTTGGCTACTGCCTCATAGAGTAAATTAGGGATGTTAACCGATGACCGTTTGACCGGTGGTTGACCGAATCAACGTCAACCGGTTAATTTTTTTTTTTGGTTGTCGGTTAAAAAAAAAAATCAATCGTTTTGGAGCGGAGAACCTGGAATTCTGTGTTGTAAACGCTTGGGGCATGCCATGCGGTGTAAGGACGACAGCTGACAAATCAGAAACACCCATTCAGTCATGTCCCGCCCCAGTTGAAGACAGCTGACAAATCAGAAACACCCATTCAGTCATGTCCCGCCCTCCCGCCCCAGTTGAAGACAGCTGCCACTCGGCGAAAGAAAAGTATAGACACAGGCTTTTTAGCTTACAAATTACTATTCTGTTTTTTTTTTTTATTATTATTAGAAGGCACATGGAGTTTAGTCCTGCCTTGGCCAGTGCATTCTGAAAGTATGTTTCGGTCTGTAGCCAACAATGCATGTTACTGCAGATCACATCTCTCCACACAAACTAAAGGCGCAGATGCCGACTTTTTCACGGCTGAATTGTGCAGATCCCTTTTTTTTTTTTTTAAGGGGGGGGCGTTGGAGTGTCTGAATAATTTCATCAGAGTAAATTCTGTATTAAAATTACTAAATAAGCAAATGCCGTTGAAATTATTCAGACACTCCACCGCAATAAAAAAAAAATCGGATCTGCACGATTCAGCCGTGAAAAAGGCGGAATCCGCCAAAAGGCGCGTCGTTTGCATCCCTGTTAAACTCTTAGTTTAACCGGCTAATGAGGTTCGGTGGTCGGTCAAGATTTTTTTTTTTTTTTTTTAGTTTTTGCCATCCCTAGAGTAAGTGTGTGTGTGTGTGTGTGATGCGCTATATTTACTGTATGGACATGGGATCAGAAAACAATTTTATTTATAAGCAGTAGCCACATACCCATAGGGTACCAATTTTTATGATTTTCCCACTTGGCTCCTTCACTTTCTTTCAAGATAAATCGGGAACCCTGAGTTGAATGTGAAATTAGCTCCATAGGTGATACAGCTTGAGGATTTGATGTGTTGTAGCTCATTATCTGAACCTATTACTACTGTAGTCCTGACATAACAGGTGATTATTTAAATATAATGAGCCTTAAAATGCTTTGAGTGCTGCGTGAGTACATGGAGTTTCTTGCCTGCTGTGCCTCAAAGAGCAGCGGTGTGATTCTCTCGGTTTATATACTAATGGGAATAGACATGTCTTGACAACATCTTGAATTCCAGTGTATGCAGCACACGCACAGCTGTCTATCTCGCGTCTGCAGCTCTCTAGCGCTGTCTGTACCCAACCACAGAGCGAGAGTGGAAAGTAAAACAATTTTTTTTTAAGACCTGCCGACTTGTCATTTCTCTCTGAACAGGAGATCCCTTTCTGGTAATGGAAAAACACTGAGACAGATTTTCTTCAAAAGCTCTGATCATGATGCTTTTTGTGCCTGAGCAACTTTGTCACCTGCATGTGTCTTGTTTTGTCCTTCCACCTTGGTGATGTGTTTAGCCTTAAATAGTTGCTTCTCCAGAGTTTTCCTTAATGCGTTGCACCCCAGGATCCCCAGAGTGCAGCCGCCGCTGGACGAGCGACTCTTCTCCACACAGCCCGGCGTTGCTGCTGTCTACAGTGTGAGTGACATGCTTCTCTTTTATCCTTATTCTTATCGTTACTCTTAAACATGGCTTATACTTCATCTGAAATGCATCTCCGAACCAGTGGGAAGGAACTAATCCAGGTCTGAAGCGGGGTATTTTTTTAAATTTATTTTTTTAAAACAGCAGTAGTGGAATTTTTAGCTGTTTGAAGGCTGCTCATTAAAGAGGAGCAGAGAAAACAGTGCACCTTGTTTCTAATTTGGTTGTGACGTGACTAAAGCTTAGGGTTGGGGAGAGGAGTGGTAGTGAGAAAGAGGGAAGGTGGCAAAGGCCTCGATTTCCTTTCAGCACTTCTAAGAGTCAACCAAAGCAAACATGAGGACACAGCTGTCCATCAAACATAGAGTGACCAGATTTTCCCGAGTCTAAAACCGGGACACTTTGCGCGTGACCGTGATCCTCGTGCACGCACACGCGTTTTGATGTAAACGTGCGCCGGCTCAAACCATGGCTCAGACAGGTGCTTTTATCATTTTGTAGAAGCTCACTTTTATCAGCATTTCAGAGAATAATCAAGTATTTTCTTGTTATCTACATGTACTTCTGTCACAATTCAGTTAAAGTAAGAAAATCAGACAACAGACGTGATGATAGGGAATAGGCCAGTAGCCTAAATTTCAACTGATTTATTTCACCTTCGTGAAAACGGCAAGAAAATGCATTGCTTGCATATTAACTAGGGGTGCGACGCGATTAAAAATTTTAATCTAATTAATTAGAGCCTTTGAAATTAATTAATCGAAATTAATCGCATTTTAATCGCATAGAAATATCTGACTCGAGAACAGGTAGAAAGACATTTTTTCCACATGGATTTTGAATGACAATACATAAGCTTAAATCAACAAAATATATATATATTTTTTTTTTCAAAACCAAGATCAACAAGCCAGTGCAAATTCTGCCATAAAGTTCAGCATATTTAGGAAAGTTAATTTCAGAAATTCAGGTAGCTTTATAGGTAGATCTTCTGTAAACTATAACTGTTTTTTTTTTTTTGGGTAAAACGCAATACTTTCAAGTACATTCAGAACAAGGTAAACCCTGTTAAGGGGTGTTCACACGGCAACTTTTACTCCGGTGTAGCACCGGGGCTGCCCCGGTAGAGCGTTCACACGGTACAAAGTTATACCGGTGTCGCCCCTGAAAGCTGCTTAAACCGGTGCAAATCTAACCCTGCTCGGGAGGTGGTTTAAGAAATTTACTCCGGAGTAAATGCTAGTTTGCGGGGCAGCACCGATATAAAATGGGACGTCTGAACGCTACAGGGGTAGACTCGCTACGCGTGAGGAGAGTTGATTACATACGGGCATTGCATAATTTGCATCCTGGTATTTTGCGCTTCCAAAATGGCGAATATCAACAACAACAGAACTGCGTGTCTTCCAGTGTTGCCAGATTTGGCAGTTTTAAGTGCATTTTGACGGATTTGAACATATTTTGGGATGGAAAACGTCAGCAATATCTGGCAACACTGGTGTCTTCATCCACGTTGTTTTCCCGGCGCTTGGTGATGCCATGACAACCGGGAAAAAGAAGTACAGTTTCACGCATGCGCATATTTCATTTCCGCATTATTACTATCGGAAATGATAGTAATAATGATAGGAAATGATAGTAATAAAAGGAAATATCAAAACTTTATTACTATCAAAGGAAATGATAGTAATAAAGTTTTTGCTACTATAACACGGTCGCAGAAACTGCCGTGTGACCGCAAGTGGGGCTGCACCGGTGCTAACACGCTTCTCTCTAGTAAGCAGGGTTGTGACGTGTGAACGCTGCGCAAAATTTACACCGGTGTAAGATATATCGCAACAAAATACATCGGTGCAGCATCGATGCAAATATGTGCCGTGTGAACACCCTATTAGAAAACATCTCTGTTGCCTCTGAGGCTTTAACACACTTTGTTGATTTATCAACAGTTGAAATGATTAAAAAAAAAATCAGAGAAATTAAATCAAATTCAGTCCAACTCTGAATAACATTGGCCAAGACAAACAGTTCAACATAAAGTGATCCATTAAAAAAGTGCCATAAAGTTCTTCTTCTCCTGTTCTTTTTCTGTTTCCGTCTGGCTGTATTCCGTCACGCGTTAGTGCTGCCCCCACAGGTAAAATCCCAAACGACGACTTCTGAGTTTCCAGAAGGCTGTGTACACCATCAGACGTAATGCCACTCTCCACTGCTCTGATGCAGAAGGACGTGTCTGTTATAGTGTGCGATTAAAATGCATTATTTTTTTTAACGCGTTGATATTTGTGTGATTAATTAATCGAAATTAACGCGCTAATGTCCCAGCCCTAATATTAACATCAACATTTTATGCGATTAACTTTTTTTTTTTTTTTAAACAATAGGCTATGCATTGTAACAGGAACGAGCGCATGAGCCTAATCGTTGTCACCTCCGAACCTTTACCCAAAATGCCTCTGTTTAATCTTAACCAGTGGAGGCTATTAACATTTTTGAAAACGTGAACCCTGAAGGCCTCTGCATGCTCTTGCGACAAGGCTTTCGCAGATAGCTTTTCGCAGACAGTTGTAATTTATCGTTGAGCGGGGAGTAATAGGCGTGCGCGATGTTATTCACCGCCACAACGCAAGGGGGCGCAAAGTCGCTAGGAGTAGTTGGTGGGCGTGGTTAGTGGAGTGTTTATCCTCCGGTTACTTATAATGACTAGAACTGGAGTCGTATAGATGTACGTACTTCCTCGATCAACCGCTCTTCGTGCTGCTCCATCTTCGCTCGTGTTTTTAAAAATGGCGGTTGTGAAAACAAAACAAACCGGGAAAGTAGGGAAGCGGAAGTGCGTGTACAGCGGATGTAGAGTGGACCAATCAGAGCCCTCTTGTCTGCGACGCTGTCTGCGAGGCTTCTGCGGTGGTCACAATTTTTGGGAGGTGCGCGCAGAGCGTCTGCGAAGGTGGGGGGACTACGCAGACGCTATCTGCGATACCATCTGCGAGGACTGGGTTGTCAGCATAAATTGGCCTTGAGTTGACAACGGCATCAAACAAGTCAAGACAATCTGTGATACAGATGAAGGGCAACAAAAAATGTTTCAGAAACACAGCCACCCAACCCACCCACCCGAAAGAAGATGCCATTTTATTGCATATATTTACATGATGAGTGAATTTACTCCAGTAGCGCTTTATTGCCCGAGAGCCTGCTGTGAAACTGCGAGCAAGTATCGTCGAAATTGGCCCGGGTAACGAGCAAGGCTTTGAGAGTAGGCACGGTCATGCGATTCCTCTCGTCAGTCCAGGTGTTGCTCATGAATGAAACTATTCGCTCAACTGGAGCATTGGTCCCAGGTAGGCACATGGCAAACTGGCAAAGCTGGCTGACATTGCTGTAAGGAATCTCCCTACTCTTGAAGTGCGCGAACATCTCCGCCCAGCGCTCATCCGTTCGGCATTGTCGCGTAGTAGTTGACAGCCGCTAGCGAAAAAAACGTTATAACGCGGCCTCTATATTGCACCATTGTACAAATAGATGCATTGTAAGGTTGACTGCGCACACACGCACATTGATGCTGAATTGCTAGAAGCTTTGACTTCTTGTTAGCTATATATGATCGCTGTAACCGGGACAGTTTGGTGTAAACCGGGACATTTCGCTGTCCCGACGGACCTTTGTCGGGACTGGGGACACGCAGCTCAAAATCGGGACTGTCCTGGTCAAACCGGGACGTCTGGTCACGTTAATCAAACAGCGAGGCCTGATATCAGAAAGCGCACGTTTTATCGTCGTCCACTCAAGTAACATGGCAGAACTTTGAGCCTCACCTCAGGACGGTTGTAGAGAATAATGGGAAACGTTAATCTTTTAGACTCGATGCATATGAACATTTCTCAGAGCTTGATTAAAATGAAATCCTTGTATGACTCGTCTCCAGCTGGTCCCCTTAAACATGTGGAAAAGACTTGGTAAGCTTAGATTTATCTCGGTTATATTGCGAAATGTTTTAATTGAGTTTTTAATTCAGCCATATGACTTTTAATTATGCTTTTCCTTTGTGGTGACCCGTGATGCTGTAACCGCATTTTTCACAATTTTTCTAAGGTACAGAATAACAAAAGAGCACTGGGTGTTAAACCTGCAAAGCACTGAAGCCTCATAAACTGTTGTTTAATGGTCCGTTGCACAGCGAGTGTCTCCCTCTGCACCCTGCGCATTCATGCGCTGCTAGACATGCCCTGTTTTTTTAGTTAAATAACGGTGCAGTTTGGGGAAATTCATTTTTGCTCTAACCTTCTCGGAGATAATGTAACGTTGATGTTCAGGCAACAGCAACTTGCCTCCTGCGTCCTGTTTGTTTCGCACTTTTATGGCTTAAACCCAGTGATTTCAGAACGTGTTAATTGAAAGTATGTTTGAATTTTTTTTTTTAACTCGTTTGTTTTATGTACTTTATTTTTTATGAAGAGTTTTGTATTCATGAAAACGAGGACATTGCGCTCTAACAAAATTTGTTTTCCCATATTGATTTACGTCGGGCCAAAGTGTCATTTTATCATCAAGTATCACAATATTACAGTGTATAGACGCCAGCATCAGTGTGAGCGTAGACATCAATTTCTGAAACTCATTTCGAGTAGAGAGAGGGGTGCCTTTATTCCCGCTCGCGTCAGCTCCTGAAGGAATTCTGACCAATTCCACCCGCTGCTGTAGAAAGGTTGATTACTCCTGCCCAGTTATTCAGAAAATTAGACTAATCCCACCTGCTTGTTCATGAAGTTTGAATAATCCTGACTAATTCTACCCACTCCTTCAGAACCAACTCCTCCTGCTTAGGGTGGTCCCCAAATTTTTTTTTTTTAGGATTTTGTTACGGCCACCTTACTTTTTTTTTTTTTTTTTTTTTTTTTTTTAAAACGTTGCCTAAAAGAAGTTATTGTGCGAAATTTGGTTAAGATTGAACAATGTTTAGAGGTGCCACAAAGCCATTAAAGTTTTCACTCAAGACACAATATAAAATGTGACTGTTTCATATTAATACAAACAATACAGTAATATAACTTCCTGTGTTCAAAGTACCAATAGCTATTACTTGTCTGTGATTTTCTAAACCCGTCGGTATTATGGTATCTTGTGGAGATAAAAGAACACACTAAGGCCCTGTTTACATTATTTCGAATCAGCGGATCATCAGATTCGTCTCATCTCATTATCTCTAGCTGCTTTATCCTGTTCTACAGGGTCGCAGGCAAGCTGGAGCCTATCCCAGCTGACTACGGGCGAAAGGCGGGGTACACCCTGGACAAGTCGCCAGGTCATCACAGGGCTGACACATAGACACAGACAACCATTCACACTCACATTCACACCTACGGTCAATTTAGAGTCACCAGTTAACCTAACCTGCATGTCTTTGGACTGTGGGGGAAACCGGAGCACCCGGAGGAAACCCACGCGGACACGGGGAGAACATGCAAACTCCACACAGAAAGGCCCTCGTCGGCCACGGGGCTCGAACCCGTACCTTCTTGCTGTGAGGCGACAGCGCTAACCACTACACCACCGTGCCGCCCGGATCATCAGATTAACGTTTTTAAAACGATTCGCGTACACACACACAATTTCTGTGCCCGCAACAAAACCGTTCCCCGTCCACACAGCAACGCCAATACATGGATATGCTAATCACATGACTAATTAGACGGCACGTCACATGATCCCAGTGCATATCGGGCATGCGCAAGTCACTCACCACTTGCAAGTGGAAGGATGTCGTTGTAAAAAATGAAGTATGCCAGTCTGTTATCGGCGGTACTGGTACTACAATGACGCCTTTTTTACACCGTGTATGGCCTTCGTGTTTATGCTAGAAGGATCTAACAGTGTTCGGTACACTCTTCACCTCGCAGAACGGCCGTTTTTTGCGATTACAACAAGACTATTTAGTGCTACGGTAACCAACACACTTCCTGTATTGCTCATTCACTTAATGACTTCCTCAACACACTTCCTGTATTGCTCATTCACATGACCAACGTGATATGACCAACGCCAGCGAATCAGGAAGGTGGATGTCACAGTGACGTTGTCCAATGACGACGTCAGCTAGAGCTCAGCACTGCATATCCTCGTTCCTCAATGTTTACACAGCATCGGATCAGATATGTACTGGGTTGAATACGTGGGCCCTGGCAGATTCAAACCGTTCTGCCTGTGGAGTTGTTTTCCGGCGTTTTAATGTGCACGGACAGTGCATCCGCGACGAAAACGATACGGATACTAGGGCTGGGTATCACCAGATACCTCACGATACGATACTATGGTGATATTTTGCCCACGATAACGATAATATCACGGTACAGCGATTCAGCGATAATCGATATATTGCAAGAAATTTCAACCACATCACGATATCTGCATCACTGAAGAAAATCAGAATTTATTGACCACTGTAAAATTACATTTCACGTACATAACTACACACTCTTGCCAGACACACATTTATGTCTATTCCACTGCTGGCAAAACCAAGAGTTGCTTCACTACAACATACAGAAAATTCCCATTTCTGTGCTAGTATTCTCAACTTTTCTGTAAGCATGGACACATCAGTGCTGCTTAACAAGCAGAATCAAATTGTTTTATGAAAACTTAAAACTTGCACTGCAGACTGCACATACATTTCAGTGCTAACACTAATATCAATTTGTTCTTTGTAAACTTGAGAACATAGACCTGAGAATATTTAACTTGTGCTTAGTACTTGTGTAAAGTTTAATCCAAACCTGTACTGTGAGCACACATTTCAAAACTGCATGCTGTTCTTCAAGAAGAGCAACTGGTCAGCATGCTCAGAGGTGAGACAGCTCCTCTGAGAGCTGATTGTCACCTGCAGTAGAAATTGAATATCTAATTGGAGCGAAACAGGTTTTGCGAAGTGCGTACTCTTTGTCCAGCTCACTTTTTTTTTTCTTTCTCTCCTTTCCTTTGGAATCCAAAGTGCCTCCAAACATCTGCCTTAAAGTTCGGCGGCGTCTCTAGGTTTACGTTAACAGCCATGCTTGCTTGGTTTTTTTTCCTCACTGCAACCGCCGGGAAAAAAAGAGAAGATGAAGAGTACCTTGCAGTGAGGTAGTGGCACAGCGACACCTTGCGGAGCGGAGGTGCGGAAGTCGTACTGGATTTACAACCCGTCTGAAACATGATTTCTCATCTCATCTCATTATCTCTAGCCGCTTTATCCTTCTACAGGGTCGCAGGCAAGCTGGAGCCTATCCCAGCTGACTATGGGCGAAAGGCGGGGTACACCCTGGACAAGTCGCCAGGTCATCACAGGGCTGACACATAGACACAGACAACCATTCACACTCACACTCACACCTACGGTCAATTTAGAGTCACCAGTTAACCTAACCTGCATGTCTTTGGACTGTGGGGGAAACCGGAGCACCCGGAGGAAACCCACGCGGACACGGGGAGAACATGCAAACTCCACACAGAAAGGCCCTCGCCGGCCCCGGGGCTTGAACCCAGGACCTTCTTGCTGTGAGGCGACAGCGCTAACCACTACACCACCGTGCCGCCCGAAACATGATTTATTATTTGAAAAAATATCGATATTCAAATTTTGAGTATCGATATTGAATCGGAAGACAAAGGCCCAATCCCAATTCTAATTTCTACCCCTTCCCCTCCCCCTTCCCCTTGAAACTGAGCTACAAGGGATAGGGCTTGAAATTCAACCCCTGCGTATTGGGATAGCCCTTCAACGATCGCATACGTCATCGCGTACCTCCGTCAGCGTTTACGTTAGCAAAACGCGACCAAATGCGTCATTGGCTGCGACCAGCCGCTACAGTCAGAGCCAGAACAGAAATCTCTGCTGGCAGGGTGTGATTTGTTAACTAACACCATTGAATGGGATATCTTTGGCGCTTCGTGCACCACATCCGACAGAATGAGGTGTCAGAACACTCATGTAAACGATAAAAGCGAGAATAACAGAACAAAACGTACGCAGTCAAGCAACCGAAAACAATACTCACTCCCAAAGCTTTTTAGCAGCAGCTTGGATTTCAGAAATCGCTGCTCATTCTCAGCTCGAAAGCGAATCAAGCGGCGTGTTTCCTCTGGATAACAACTTAAAACACGTAAATAATGGAGAAAATACATTTATGACAATCTTTCGCCGCGGGAACCGCCATCTTTCTGAAATCCGCATGAAATCTCGCTGAAATCCACATGGCATTGTGGGAAATCACTCAAACCCCTTCGTTCGGAGTCAGCTCCAGGAAAATCTCCGTTTGGAGGGGTACAGAAGCCCTACCCCTTCCCCTACCCCTCCGCGTTAACTGGGATTGGGATACCCCTACCCCTTCACGTGAACGCGCAAAATGGAGGGGAAGGGCCAAGGGGTTGGTCCAAGGGGTGAAATGGGATTCGGCCAAAGTATCGCAATATATCGCCGTATCGATATTTTTGCCCACCCCTAACGGATACGGTCTAATGTAAACACCACCTCAGGACTTCCCTAGCAGAAGGAAGCTTTCTCCCAGACAGTTCCTTGGAAGTGGGACCAATTAACCAAACGTAATTGTCCTTTCTGGTTTTGTGCTTTGCACCACCGGTACTACTTGTGTTACTGTTGCTAGCCATCTGAAAAACATAGAAAGAAAAACATTCACAACTTCATCAGCATATTACGATCAGTGCTCATTGTTTAAGAACCCCTTAGTGCATGAAAGTTAACCTTCTATCAGTCTATAAACTCTTCCTGCCTCTTCTTTTTCATAGAAGTGGCATATTCCCTCTACAACTGTGACTTTTTGGGGGTTTGAGATCTTCTCTGCAACAGTCTACGCACCAACTAATGTTAACGGCTTAACCCGATTTGCAACCTCGTGTGGCACCTCTAAATATTAACCAATTTTTTTGAAATTTTGCTTGTTGCTTTCTTTTAGCCTATGTAAAAAAATGGTAGGGTGGTCGGAATGTTTTGGTAAAAAAAAAAATTTTCCCATACATTTCGGGACCACCCTACTCCTGCTCCATCAGAAAGGTTGTCCAATCCCACCTGCACCTGCGGAAAGTAAATAGTATATAGTAGAGGTCTGCGCGGGTCGGATTTTTCAGTCCCGCTCCCGCCCGCGCCCGCATTGTGCAGTCCCACTCCCGCCCACGCCCGCAAAGAATTATGATTTTCAGTCCCGCTCCCGCCCGCGCCTGCCATATTTTGTCCCGCTCCCGCCCGCAAATCCCGCATGATGCAGACGTTCATGTTATTTCTCAGGAAAGTTCTTGTCTTGACACAGCGTGATGGTGCCCCGCCCCCTACTTTGAGTGGATTTGAGCATAAATATCTACAGCTCACGTTTGTTATTGTTTATCTTGTTTCTGAATTCAGCATGTAGTATTTCTAATAATAATAATAACTAGTGCTGTCAAACGATTAAAATATTTAATCGCAAATCGCACATTATCACATGAGAAACCATTGTAATTCTCTGATCAGCATAAAGTGAATGGGCTTGCTTTGTACCAATGGTGGTTTATTTATTTATTTATTTATTTATTTATTTTAATTGCAAAGCAGACCTAGTAAAAGAAGTGAATTGATTTCCTGCTTGAGTTAGTCTACAACTCTAATCAGAGAGACATGTTACACAGTGACGGTAGGCTTGACTCAATGCTATCCCAGAAATCCTTCCTGTAATATGCAAATTTGGCCGCCTCTGATTGGACAGCCAAATTTGCATATTACAGGAAGGATTTCTGGGATAGCATTGAGTCAAGCCTACCGTCACTGTGTAACCTGTCTCTCTGGTTAAAGTTGTAGACTAACGCAACAAGTAAATCAATTCACTCATGGTTCTCTTGCTAGCAGGGTGTGAACTGCGAGTCATTAGAGTGATCAATGGCAAGTTTAAAATGCCATTTCTCACTCAATCTGACTTTCTCTGCAAATTTAGGCATCTTAAAATGTTTTTATTAATGCCAAATAAAATATCCAGCACAAATTCTATATGATAGACATAAATTAATAATTTTATAAATTTTATTTCAAGCACGTCTTTAGTTAGCGGGACTGCAGCTTATCACCGCTCCCGCCCGCACCGCATATGTGCGCTCCCGCCCGTGCGCGCATATGTGCACTTCCGGTCCCGCCCGCGCATATGTGCACTTCCGGTCCCGCCCGCAATGAGCTTTCAAAATTTGTCCCGCACCGCACTGCTTTGCGGCGGGTCCCGCGGGAGTACAGGGCTCTAGTATATAGCATACTAAATAATATGTCAGAATTGTACAGTACTGCGTATTGTTCAGGCCTCAACATTAACTTTTGACACCTTAAATGGCCTCAAATTTTTGCGTATAAGGGGTATAATTGAGTTATTTAGACGAAAGTACATTTTAAAAAAAAATTATTTTTGAAAACGTTTATTTCTGCAACAGAAGAACAAAATAAGCCCTGAAAACATGAAACGTAAATCAATATCATATATGTAAGACTTGCGTATGGTACTAGTACGTAATACGTCTTTTTATATAGAGTTTAGGACACAAAGCGCACTTTGTTTTGCCGATAACAATGACTAGCAATAGCGCAAAGATGAATTATAAAGCTCAAAACATTATTAAACAGGAGTCTGTACTACAATGCTGTCTTATCATTCAGTTTGCCATTGCATTTAGGAGGAACTTAAACAACTTGTCGTCCTCATTTACTGTCGAGGGTGTGGTTTACTATTTGAGACACAAAAGCATGTCTTTCCGTTCATTGAACGTATTTACCACTAGCTTTTTTTTTTTTACATGTGGATGTCCTGAAGTCAACCCGGGAAAACGTAGAGGGCACCAGCGACCACTCGTAGTGATGAAAAGCACAAATGCTCACGCAAGCCAATCAGAATCACCGTTACAAATCGGGAAGAAAAAAACAAAATGGCGATCACAGGGGAGGCGAGGATGCTGGTTAATACGTCTTGGTTTTTTATAACGTACTCGCTCAAATCAGTTTGTTTAAACAAATTTGTGTTTTGTAACCCAGCTTTTAAATCAGTTTAGCTTATTTGTCGCATCATGCTGCTTATGTGAATGAGTAGTATCAGGTTGGCCGCGGGTCCTTAAAAAGTCTTAAATTTAATTTTCCTAAAATAAGAACATTAAAAAGTCTTAAATTGTCTTAAATTTCAAACCCCGTGGTCTTAAATTTTCAATCTTAAATTTATGGAGATTTTACTCAGTCATATCGTTAAAGGCCGAATCCCATTTCACCCCTTGGACCAACCCCTTGGCCCTTCCCCTCCATTTTGCGCGTTCACGTGAAGGGGTAGGGGTATCCCAATCCCAGTTAACGCGGAGGGGTAGGGGAAGGGGTAGGGCTTCTGTACCCCTCCAAACGGAGATTTTCCTGGAGCTGACTCCGAACGAAGGGGTTTGAGTGATTTCCCACAATGCCATGCGGATTTCAGCGAGATTTCATGCGGATTTCAGAAAGATGGCGGTTCCCGCGGCGAAAGATTGTCATAAATGTATTTTCTCCATTATTTACGTGTTTTAAGTTGTTATCCAGAGGAAACACGCCGCTTGATTCGCTTTCGAGCTGAGAATGAGCAGCGATTTCTGAAATCCAAGCTGCTGCTAAAAAGCTTTGGGAGTGAGTATTGTTTTCGGTTGCTTGACTGCGTACGTTTTGTTCTGTTATTCTCGCTTTTATTGTTTACATGAGTGTTCTGACACCTCATTCTGTCGGATGTGGTGCACGAAGCGCCAAAGATATCCCATTCAGTGGTGTTAGTTAACAAATCACACCCTGCCAGCAGAGATTTCTGCCTCTGACTGTAGCGGCTGGTCGCAGCCAATGACGCATTTGGTCGCGTTTTGCTAACGTAAACGCTGACGGAGGTACGCGATGACGTATGCGATCGTTGAAGGGCTATCCCAATATGTAAGGGTTGAATTTCAAGCCCTATCCCTTGTAGCTCAGTTTCAAGGGGAAGGGCCAAGGGGAAGGGGGAGGGGTAGAAATTAGAATTGGGATTGGGCCAAAATGTGGTACACTTTGGATGGGGAAAAAGTTTAATCGTTTTTGATGCTCACAATTATACCGCGCAGGCTCCGAATCCACCGGTTGCTAGACACACGCGTGCTTGGCAACCACTCAGTGCCTGATCTGTTGATGGAGGGTAGTCCGAGCCACAATGGGTAAATGTAAATTTAACGATAACTGGCTGCAAGATGCAAAATACTCGTGGTGGCTGAAAGCTGTACCCAAAGATGCCAACGAGGCATGCTGTGTAGCATGCTGTAAGACTTTTTTTTTTTTTTTTAAGTTGGGCACAATGGGGATAAGAGCGGTGGACTCTCATATGAAGAGCGCCAAGCACGTTGCTTTTGCTAAAGGCCGCGAGTTTCAGCCTCAAATATCCGACTTCAGCGCTGCCACCACTAACGGTCGTGGAGAAGAGGATAGATCTGCAAGATGTAAGAGAATATTGTGTGTGTGAGAGAGAGAGAATATATTCTATTGCGTGCATGTGAGAGAATAGTATTGTTTGTGTGTGGGTATCGTTCCAAGTGTTTTAAGAAGTGCAAGTGAGCACGCCTTTCAAGTGAGTGAGCCGAAGTTTCAGGTGTATGTGCATTCACATTGTTTAACTGTTGTTTTCTGCATTGTTGTTTGACCAAAGATGGAATTGAACAATTCTGCTTACAATGTGACTCCCCAAGCAGAGAAAATAATAATTTTTAAAAACTGTTGCATTGGATTCTGTGTGTGTGACTTCCACTACGTTCACACTGCAAGGCTTAATGCTCAATTCCGATTTTTTTGTGAAATCCAATTTTTTTTTGTGAGGTCGTTCACATTAACAAATATATGCGACTTGTATGTGATCCTCAGTATGAACGAAAAGCGACCTAAAAGTGTTCCGCATGCGCATTGCAAGATACGACGACGTCACACGCAGTGAGCATGGCCAGTGTTTACAGAAGTAACCTAAAGTTTCCTGTGTATGACAGTAGTCAGCATGGAGTACCTGGCGATGATGCAGTTGTTGTTGTGACGGAGCCAGAACATGCACAATAGCCTGATGTTAAGGAGGAGGTTGAGAAGGAAGAGGGCAAGGGTTTTGGCTCAGGCGTTCTGCGGGGTAGTGACTGCAACCTCCGTTCAAAGGAACGTGTGAGTGCGGAGTCGCATTGATGTCATGCGCCATGTTGTTGTAACTTTTTTTGAGAGACCCGCTGCCTACTTCAGCGCAGAATAGTGACGTTTGTGGCTTGTTGATGACGTGTAAGTCGGATGAATGCGACCTGGCGGTTCAGACTGAAGTCGCATATGAAAAGATCGGATAGGAATCGGAATTAGGACCACATATCCAAACGGCCTGGGTCGGATTTGAAAAAATCGGATCTGTGTCGTTCATATTGTCAATAAAAGATCGGATACAGGTCACACATGGGCGAAAAAATGGGATTTGAGTCACTTCAGCCTGCAGTGTGAACGTAGTGTTCGTTCACATTTTCACATTGTTACATTGGATTCAAACGTTGTGACTGCATTCTGATTGTCATATAAGTAAGCGTACCCATTAAGCCCACCAAAATCTAAATTTCTTTATTTTTCATCCATATTCACACAATGTTTTAGTGAAATGATTTGCTAAATAGTAAGATTTACCTCTCATCTCAATGCTTATTGATGAGTTGATGTGAATTTCAAAATACACGATTAAGATATTTTAGTAAAAAAGTCAAATGTCTGGCTGGGCTTAAAGGGTACCATCGGTACCCTTTAAGCCCACTTGTGTTCCTAATGCCGCTTTTCCACTACAAACGCGGCTGAGTCGGGCTGAGCCGTGCCGTGCTGAGTCGAGCTGAGCGGGGCTGTTGGAGTTGCATTTCGACTACAACCGTGCTGAACCGTGCTGGCTGGAAGTGGGTGGACACATTGGGTGGAGTTAGCGAAAGTGAGTGGACGTCACGTGATGTCGTTAAGCAGCGCAAACAGTGACATCAGTGAGCTTTTAAGCGGTAGTCTCACAACCCGAATAGTAAACAATAAACATGGAGGACATGGAGTCGTTAGTGTTGCTGGTCTTGGTGCTGTGGCTTGTTGTCACCGACAACACCAACAGATACTGGCAAGAGCGTATAGATGAGGCGAGGCGCATAAGGCTTCATAATTCTCGTAATTCTCCTTCTTCCGGGTTTACGGTGTTTACAGATCCCAGCGTGCTCGCGGGGCGTGTGTGGGCATGTGAGGACACTCCTCCTCACCAATCAGTGCACAGGGGAGTGTCTGCTCACGCCCCTAGCCTCACTCGGCACGGTTTGGCTCGCTTCAGCCCCACTCCAAAACCGTGCGAGTTTTAGGGGCTAAGCAGGGCTGAAGCGAGCTGAGTCGTGCTGTTTTTTGGTAGTCGAAACGCGAGCCGTGTCGGGCTGAAGTGAGCTGAAGTGAGCTGAAAAAGGGTAGTGGAAAAGGGCCATAATAAGCCCACTTCAACATATTTCATAGAATAATGTTGTTTAATGAAATATAAATATATCAGTACATGAAATAACAATGAAAGTGTGCTGTAAACATTCTTTTTCATAAATATGACCATCTGATCAACTGACAAACATGACAAAACAACACAGAACAATGAATCATTTCATCTAATTTTGTTTCATTTCAGGCAAGCGGATCAGCGAGCGGATTTGATCGTCTTAAGTTTTTGTTTGTATACATTTTCCACCTCAGTGTAGTTGCTGAGGTAGAATGGGCCAGCTCCCACTAGGTTTGCCTTGCACAGTATGAACTTTTTTTCCACATCTTCAACCTTGTCCCTTGAAGGGAGATGGTGCGTGTTGTTTGGACCCCGGTCAAGAAATTTCATGACGCAAGACGTCTCACCCTCTGGTGGCGTGGACTCATTGAGGACTCGCGCTATATAATATTTCGCAGGCTTGGTAAAAAGCACTGCGTAGTAAGTGTCTCTCTCTATAGTCAACTCGAGATGAGCACTCTGGCATTCATCCTTCTTGTTCTGGTCAGCTCCTTTTGTTTCTTTCCCTTGTTTGTTGTTGTTGTTTCTTCATTTCCGTTGTATTCAATCTTTCTAATGCCTGTTCGGACGCGAGAGCCTCTCCATATTTCAATGGGTGGTACCATTTAAGCCCACCTGTACAAAAGGCTAATTTATGTAAACACACAACTAAACAGGGCCTTTTATGATACATATATTCAAATATCAATGTTAAACAAATCATAAAATGGTCACTTTCTATCTAACAACTTTAACTGTTCTGCTGGAGAAGGATTAGCAACACTAGCAGGTTTTTTTGAGAGGTTAGCTACTTTTGCAAGCTCACAAAACTCATCTTTTCATTAAAAGAGAAAATATATAATATTTAAGAAAACAACATCGTTTTTTTCAATAAAAATCAGCACATTTGCCTCTTATTTGACATAATATCAATATACTTACCAAAGATGTAGCTGAAAAGTGTTGAAAATTGGGGATTTCTAACAGGTTGCAAAAGTGCAAAGTTTTTCTGTGTCTTCTCGTCAGTTGTCCTGGGACTGTATACACATGGGCGGGGCTAATTCAACCATACAAAATGTTATTGGTATGCAATAAAAAACACTTCGTAAAGAACAAATTATTTAATTGAATGAAGTAACTTTTGGCAAAAAAAAAAGTTTTCCTTTTTAGTAATTTGACCTCAAAGTTGAAAGTGGGCTTAAATGGTACATGGGGTTATCGGGTACGCTCGCCAATCCTTATATTGCGTTCTGAGTGTGTGAATGCCTGTCAAGGAAAAGAAATGAAGTACTTCTACTAGAATAGTGTTTTCTGGTGAATGTTTACAAGAACAATAAGTTACATTATAGTTTTTTTTTTTTTTTTCAAAAGAGTACGTTTTTGTGTGACGTTAGATTTGGGCCGAATCCCATTTCACCCCTTGGACCAACCCCTTGGCCCTTCCCCTCCATTTTGCGCGTTCACGTGAAGGGGTAGGGGTATCCCAATCCCAGTTAACGCGGAGGGGTAGGGGAAGGGGTAGGGCTTCTGTACCCCTCCAAACGGAGATTTTCCTGGAGCTGACTCCGAACGAAGGGGTTTGAGTGATTTCCCACAATGCCATGCGGATTTCAGCGAGATTTCATGCGGATTTCAGAAAGATGGCGGTTCCCGCGGCGAAAGATTGTCATAAATGTATTTTCTCCATTATTTACGTGTTTTAAGTTGTTATCCAGAGGAAACGCGCCGCTTGATTCGCTTTCGAGTTGAGAATGAGCAGCGATTTCTGAAATCCAAGCTGCTGCTAAAAAGCTTTGGGAGTGAGTATTGTTTTCGGTTGCTTGACTGCGTACGTTTTGTTCTGTTATTCTCGCTTTTATCGTTTACATGAGTGTTCTGACACCTCATTCTGTCGGATGTGGTGCACGAAGCGCCAAAGATATCCCATTCAGTGGTGTTAGTTAACAAATCACACCCTGCCAGCAGAGATTTCTGGCTCTGACTGTAGCGGCTGGTCGCAGCCAATGACGCATTTGGTCGCGTTTTGCTAACGTAAACGCTGACGGAGGTACGCAATGACGTATGCGATCGTTGAAGGGCTATCCCAATATGTAAGGGTTGAATTTCAAGCCCTATCCCTTGTAGCTCAGTTTCAAGGGGGAGGGGAAGGGGTAGGGGTAGAAATTAGAATTGGGATTGGGCCTTGGTCTTAATTTTTTTTGGAACATGGTATGAAAAAGTCTTAAAAAGTCTTAAATTTAACTTGGACAAACCTGTAGACACCCTGAGTATACAAGACTTGGCCTCAGTGGACCTCAAAATAGAAGTTGCTGCCTGAAATATTGGGCTACTTGAGCTCCAAAGCACCGACCGATCTGGTGCTTCTGGGTGCAAAACTGCCGTCAGAGCGCCCACCGGTTTCCCCCACCCTTTCATTCATACAGCTCTACAAACCAATCACAGTGGAGGTGAGCAGGCAGAACCGATGCGTCAGATTTGGAGAGCGACCGTTCTGATCTTCCAGTTGGCTCCTGCCTATTCCAAGCGCACTTTTAGTACTCCAGAGGTGTTGAAAGCCTGTTCGGATGGGAGTGTAAGTGGGCTTTTAGGGAGAAAGCAACATAGCGGAAGCAGCACACTGTATGTTCATTACACTGTGTCGATTATGAGGGAGAGTGGAGTTTTATTTTTTGTGCTTTGTTGTATGGTTTAATAAATATAACGTGAAGAGATTTGTACTAAGCACCAGACTGCATTAAAAGAAGAAAGCAAGCACAACTTTATTCTTCACACACTTGTGAAATTTCCTCTCTGCATTTAAGCCATCTGAAGCTGTGAACACACACGCGAGCAATGAGCGCGCACACACATACCCAGAGCAGTGGGCAGCCATGCTAACAGCGCCCGGGGAGCAGTTGGGTGCCTCGCTCAAGGGCACCTCAGCCCAAGGTCGTCTCATATTAACCTAACCTGCATGTCTTTGGATTGTGGGGGAAACCGGAGCACCCAGAGAGAACATGCAAACTCCGCACAGAAAGGCCCTCGCCAGCTGCTGGGCTCGAACCCAGAACCTTCTTGCTGTGAGGCGACCGTGCTAACCGCTACACCACCGTGCCGCCACAATAATAGCGTATATGATCTCACACAATGTTTGATGAAATCTTATTGAATTAACAACGTCGTAACTGTGACACAACTTTTACAAAGATTTAATTCGGAGCCAGTGCGGATTCTGCTGCAGTAGCGCTACAGCTCTCCTGTTAACCAGCTCAGTGCGATGACTCACTCTTTATGACTGAGCAGTGATTAGTGACGTGCTGCACACATCGGTTTAAATGGTGCTGATAAATCTGCTTCCCCAATGGTCTTTCCTCTTGTTTGAGAGGCATGTGAAATTTCTTTATGACTGAGCAGTCATAAAGCCCCGAGTGTTTCCCCTGAGTTTCTCGGGTGGGTGCTGGATGAGGATGGTCACCTGCAGGCCCCTGTCCTGCGGCTCCTGTCACATAGCATTTGGACCTGAACAAACAGTTAAAGGGGAACTGAAGTCATTTTTAAACTTGCTTTATTTCTTAATTAACGTGTTATTCAATTACATTTTCGGTTTTATTAACCTTATGTCGTGACTCGTATTGGCATATTATATTACACTTATCAGCCTTTTCGGTTTTTAGCCATGTTGAATGTAGTTCGTTTGGTCCACGGCAGGCATCGCTTATCCGCGCGATCTTCACTAGACTTGTGCGAGACTTCAAACGTGAAGTGTCAGCGCTGCCATTTTGAAAACTGTTTACACAGCGGTCAGATCGCCAGATCATTCCGATTTTAGATTAATTTCAAGATTTGCCAGCTTCATCAGTGATGGACTGTCAGTCCTGCGCGCTGTGGCGCGTGCACCTGAAGGCGTGCTGTGAACAAAGCACACCTGAGCTCAATTAAGGAACTATTGCCGCTTTTCCACTACCAACGCGGCTGAGCCGTGCCGTGTTGAGTCGGGCTGAGTCGAGCCGAGTGGGGTTGTTGGAGTTGCATTTCGACTACAACCGCGCTGAACCGTGCTGGCTGGAAGTGGGTGGACACATTGGGTGGAGTTAGCGAAAGTGGGTGGACGTCACGTGATGTCGTTTGGTGGCGCAAACAGTGACATCAGTGACCTTTTAAGCGGTAGTCTCACAACCCGGATAGTAAACAATAAACATGGAGGACATGGAGTCGTTAGTGTTGCTGGTCTTGGTGCTGTGGCTTGTTGTCACCGACAACACCAACAGATACTGGCAAGAGCGTATAGATGAGGCGAGGCGCATAAGGCTTCATAATTCTCGTAATTCGTAACTCTCCTTCCGGGTTTACGGTGTTTACAGATCCCAGCGTGCTCGCGGGGCGTGTGTGGGCATGTGAGACACTCCTCACCAATCAGCGCACAGGGGAGTGTCTGCTCACGCCCCTAGCCTCACTCAGCTCGGTTTGGCTCACTTCAGCCCCACTCCAAAACCGTGCGAGTTTTGGGTGCTAAGCAGGGCTGAAGCGAGCTGAGTCGTGCTGTTTTTGGATAGTCGAAACGCGAGCCGTGTCGGGCTGAAGTGAGCTGAAAAAGGGTAGTGGAAAAGTGTTTGCCTATTTAAGGACTGTGCTGATGCATTTGCATCGCGAAGTATTACGGTACACATTACTGAGCCTTTCTACCCATTGTCTTGATTTCCTGTTTCACGATCCTTGTGCCTGTTTCTCATTCTTGTCCTCACTTAGCCTTTGATGTCCTGTTTGCGCCTCGACTGACCCTTTTGCCTGTATTCTCGTTTTTGATCTAGCCTGCCATTTTGGATTGTTTGCCCATATTCTCACTGTATGTATATACAGACCCTTTCCAAAAAATTAGAATATCAGGGAAAAGTTGTTTAATTTCCATAATTCCATTCAAAAAGTTAAACTTTCATAGATTATAGATTCAGGGCGCACAATTTAAACGATTTCAAGTATTTATTTGTTTATTTTTACATAATTTGTGCTTCCAGCTCATAAAACCCACGAAAACAGGAATTCAAAAAATTAGAATACTGTGAACAAATCACCATTTACTTCTCAGTTTTTGCAGAAAAAAAGAAATTAGGATCAAATCAATCAAAATATGATACTTTTCAAAACGATATGTCAAAGGGTTGGGAATCCCTTTGCCTTAATCACTGCCTCGATGCGACGTGGCATTGAGGCAATCAGCCTGTGGCATTGCCTGGGAGTTATGGAAGCCCAGATTTCCTTGATGCTTGCTGTCAGCTCTTCTTTGTTGTTGTGTCTGGTGCCCCTCATTTTCCTCTTGAGAATACCCCATAGATTCTCAATGGGGTTTAGGTCCGGCGAGTTGGCTGGCCAGTCAAGCACTGTGATGGCATGGGCATCAAACCAGGTTTTGGTGCTTCTGGCGGTATGGGCAGGGGCCAGGTCCTTCTGGAAGATGAAATCTGCATCTCCATACAGATCATCAGCAGAAGGAATCATGAAGTCTTCTAAAACATTCTGGTAGACTGTTGCGGTGACCTTGGATTTAAGAAAGCAGAGTTTACCAACACCTGCACCGGACATTGCACCCCAAATCATGACTGACTGTGGATATTTCACACTGGACCTCAAGCAGCTTGGGTTCTGTTCCTCACCCGTCTTCCTCCAAACCCTTGGACCTTGATTCCCGAATGAAAGGCACACTTTACTTTCATCGGAAAAGAGGCCCTTGGACCACTGGCCAACAGTCCAGTCCTCCTTCTCCTTGGCCCAGTTGAGACGCTTCCTTCGTTGGCTCAGGTTCAGAAGTGGCTTGACCCGAGGAACCCGACAGTTGTAGCCCATCTCCTGGATGTGTCTGAATGTGGTGGTTTTTGAAGCAGGGCTCGACATTGCTTGTCCGGGACAAGTGATCCTTTATGTCGGACAAGTTCATCGTCTCAGTTACTTGTCCAATCGGACAAGTGCCAAAATACGCCGATATTCGGGTTACATATCAAATTTATCAGTTTATTCACATGATTTCCGAAGCATCTCACTCGACATATTGTTTTGATGAATCGCCGGATGTTTCTCTTCAGAAAGACTGATGTGCACATGCGCAATATTCCGCTTGCGAAACCGGCCAATACCGCTTCGTGTATTTGAGCTGAAAAGTAAACGGTCGTTTACCAGACCGTCCAGGATTTCGCGATGTTGCGATTTGCAACTTCAACGCAAATTCAACCAATCCATGCGAATTCAGGGCGGTGTTGCAATTATATCCAATCACTGCAACTTTCCCGCAAATTTGACCAATCATTGGCGTCGTCTTGAGGTGACGTCGACAAACTACCTGCCGCCTTACTTCCGTGTTTCTGTTCAAGAAAAGCAGCATGTGCGAGTCAGTGTTTATATAGGCTTAAATTCTGTTACTGAAAGTGTTATGTTTGCAGTGAAGGACTGTGCGCACTTTATTTTTTACTTAATACAAGAAATTAACGGATGCCAACATTTTTGCCAAAATGGTATTTTATTTTCCATTGTTTAGGCAGCTTCAGCATCATACTGTGAGATTCTGTTTTTTTTTTTCTTCTATGAAGCCTGAGCCATTTATTTTATTAGTTTATAATTATTGTTTAATTTAGTCTTCAGGAGAGACTGCCTGCACACGGTACTAGTATTAATAGGTTTTTTTTCTTACATGAAAGCTGAGGTATTTATATTATATTTTAAGGTAACTTCATGTTGTGCTGTGAGGTTCTATGCACGTTAACTTTTAAACCAACAGGTGCATTTGGATAAGTAAAGCCTGTTTTTCTGCATTTTTGTAGTCCTGGTAATCTTTTATATTGGTAAAGTTGTTTATAGGACCATTTCTCAGTTTTTTTTTTTTTTTTTTTGTTTTTTTTTTTAAATCAATAGTTTTTCAGTAATAACTTATCGCTCAATTTTAATCACAAAAAGAGAAAATCGCAACAATTTCTCGCCACTTTCACTTCCTCCCGCAATGTAATCGCAACAAAAACCTAAACACCGCAACTTTCATCGCAACCATTAAATACCATACAGGAGCCACAATGAATGAATAGACAACAATGAATCAGTGGAGGATATATATTCAAAGTTAATGATTTAAAAATGAAAATATACTGTATAATTTTTCTGGTTTTCAATTTCTCTTAAATAAATTAATGATTGATGGAGTCCAATTTTTTTCTGCAGTGAATAGATTGTGTTAAAGTAATTCTGGTGAAATTAGTTTATTACAAATAGTTTATTTGGTTTTTTTTTTTTTCTCAAATTTTTCTTCGGACAAGTCAACTTCACATTCGGACAAGTAAATTTCCTTTCAACTTGCCCGACAGGACAAGTGGTTTCAAAAGTTAATGTAGAGCCCTGTGAAGCTGTGACTCCCGCCTCATTCGACTCTTTCTGGATCTCTGCCAGATTCTTGAATCTTATCTGTTTGATAATCCGCTGAAGCCCACGGTCATCTCTTTTGCTGGCGCATCTTCTCCTGCCACATTTTGCCCTTCCACTAGACTTTCCACTGATATGCTTGGACACAGCAGTCTGTGAACAGCCAGCTCCTTAGCTATGAACTTTTGTGGCTTACCCATCCTATGGAGGGTATCAATGATGGTCTTCTGGCCAGTTGTCAAGTCTGCAGTCTTCCGCATATTGAACCGAACTGAGACAATTGAACCAAACTGAAGCAATTTAGGCTACATCCACACGACAACGGCAATGAGATTTTTTTTTTTTTTTTTTTTTTTTAGCGGGTAAAAAAAATATCGCGTCCACATGGGCAACGGATCAGTAAAGTTTCAGGTTCATATGGCAACGCAACGCTTGCTGAAAACGATGCAATACACATGCCACACCTCTACGTGCGCTGTAAGACGGTCCCATCGGAGACACCAGAACAGTAGAAGTAGGAGGACGCATGCGCATAAACCCCTTCTTCTACCCGGCGTGATGACTTGTTCTAGTCATGTGGTTGTGACGTCATCATAAACAAATCCGTTCTACTCATCCAGACGACTTCGCAACGGCGCCGTTGCCAGATTTTTCCACTCTGGAAACCGTTCTCAAAAAATATCGTTTTGGGGCACCCAAAACGCCGGTGCTGTGTGGACGCCAGGCCGAAATGATGATAAATTTTATCGGATTCACCTGAATCCGTTGCCGTGTGGACAGGGCCTTAATGACACCTGGGGAAACCTGTGCGGGTGCTTTGAGTTTAGTAGATGATTAGTGTGTGACACTCAGTTTAAAACATTCATGCCCTGCAAAATGTGGGCTGATTTGTTCACAGTATTCTAATTTTTTGAATTCCTGTTTTCGTGGGTTTTATGAGCTGGAAGCACAAATTATGTAAAAATAAACAAATAAATACTTGAAATTGTTTAAATTGTGCGCCCTGAATCTATAATCTGTGAAAGTTTAACTTTTTGAATGGGATTGTGGAAATTAAACAACTTTTCCATGATATTCTAATTTTTTGGAAAGGGTCTGTATATTCTGCACTTTATTAAACCGTATATTTCTGCACGCATCCGTCGCGTACGTGACATGGAGATTATTCCATACGACTTCGAACCCGTGGTGTAGAGAAGAGTTGGAAAGACGGCAGGATAAGGACTAGTCTGTCGCGCTGGTATTTTCGTCATTACTGTCGCACAATTAAAATGTGCCAGATCAGATGGCTGGTGGGTTTTCAAAATAATAAATACATATTCTACTAAGTGCATTTATCACATAATCCTCACTAAGGTTTCGGACAGCACTACAAAATGGTGTCCCCACTATATAGTGCCCTATACAGGGAGTATGGAGCGATTTTGGACACAGGGAAAACTTCCGGCTTGATTACGTCAGCATTCGAAGGAGGGCGCGCGCGTCTTTTGACAACGTTGGCAGATGTTGGTCACTTTGATTTCCGCTGTACGTTTTACTTCCGTCCTACGATGTCTCGCACAGGTCTCAGCGAATCTTGTTTACGTCCGTCGCTTTGACACACATTACATAGCATATTTCAAACACTCATAACTTGCTGTAGCAGTGACAAAATAGCTATCAGAAATGCATTCCTACATTTTATAAAATGAGAGAAATAGAGTTTTGATGATAAAAAATTTGCCTTCAGTTCCCCTTTAAAGGAGTCATATTTAAGTCTTCACATTTATTTTAGAACAAGAATTAGATAAACAATAATTCCCCCCCTCCCCTCATTTTGGACCTTAAAGGGATAGTTCGGGATTTTTGACATGAATCTGTATGGCATCCCCATCAATAGTGTCGTGCAAACACACTGACTTACCCCTGACAGCATCCTGTGAGTCCAGTTCTTGTCCAGTTTTGGTCCAGATGAAAGTAGTCCGGCAAGTTTGTTGGGGTCACGAAAGTAAAACGTTTTTCGTCTCAAAACAGTACGTGTTCAAAAGAGTGATATATTTGCATCACAAAACCGTTGCCAAATAAAAAGTCAGATCTCGAAATCGCTTGGCACTATTTTCTCTCCCTTCTTATCACTGCGCGCTGCCGCCAGGTGACAGCGAAACGCAGACCCACTAAGCTGGTGGGAGACCAAGGCTGCACTCTATCCACGGCTTACACACGTGATGGCACGGAGGATGTGTATAGTGGCAGCATCTGTCCCCCCAGAGAGGATCTTTTCAAAAGCAGGACAGATTATAACAGAGAGGAGAAATAGAATCAGAATTAACTAGTTCATTGCAGCAATTAAAGGAATAGGTAGGAAAAGGAAGGCGCAAAGACACCGCGCAGTGCCTGAAAATGGGTTTTCAGGCGCTTCGCACCCGTTTTCAGGCGCTGCGCACCCGTTTTCAGGCGCTGCGCGGTGTCTTTGCGCCTGCAGCGGTGCTTTGCCTGTGCTGTGGCTGAAAATAGTTCCAGATATAAATTGGTCTAGTAAATCCCTTCGTGTTAATTTGCATTGATATGTGTACTCAATGTGAATGTACAGGTCATGAGAAATAATTATAAAAAATCTTGAGTTATTTAATTCACTTTTGCAACGACAATGCTAGCTGGACACGCCGGATTACAGCGACTATGCTAAGCTAAGCTAACCTGGGCGTTTATAGATCAGGACAATGGCTGGGTCGGCTACAAAACGCTTTGGCTCACTCATCCAACTCTAGGGACTGCAGGGACTGACCTCAATTTCGCCCTGGGGGTGGCGTACTCCTTTAAATCAAAAATAAAATCTCAGGAGCCGTTTGGGAGCCGAAAGAGCCGGCTCCTTATAGTAAGAAGAGCCAAAAGAGCCGGCTCCCGAAAAAGAGCCGAAATTCCCATTACTAGTAAACAATGAATGAAACAGCCGTGGCTGTCACCTGGCAGCAGCGCGCAGTGATAAGAAGGGAGAGAAAATAGTGCCAAGCGATTTTGAGGTCTGACTTTTTATTTGGCAACGGTTTTGTGATGCAAAAACGTTTTACTTTCGTGACCCCAACAAACTTGCCGGACTACTTTCGTCTGGACCAAAACTGGACAAGAACTGGACTCACAGGATGCTGTCAGGGGTAAGTCAGTGTGTTTGCACGACACTATTGATGGGGATGCCATACAGATTCATGTCAAAAATCCCAAACTATCCTTTTAAAGTGCATATTCTGGACCAATTTCGTTTTTTTTTATTTTTTTTTTTATGAAAGTATGTCCCTTTACACACTCATCCAGAAGGGTAATTTTGCACAAGGCCATCTGTCTACAGCAGAAAAAAATAAAATAACAAAACGCGTCTGGAAAAATCCCAAGGGAGTCTGGAGCCAGATTCGTGACGCTATTTGCGGAAGCACCAGCAGGCTGCGCGAGCTTGCACGGTTTCAGTGCACAGCCTGTGTAGACCAAGCGCTCCCATTTCTCTCTCATTGTCCGGTCTTTTGGAAAACGATGAGTACTAATCCCATCAAGATTGGTGTTGCTACACCCTCCTACGATACATCTGTTACCCATTTTAATAATTACGCGATAACGTTGAAGATACTTGCAGAAAACCACCAGGTCGTTTTCTCATAAACAAACCAGCGCTGACGTAGGATTCAGAGAGAGGCGTCCCGCACGCGACGTCACGAAAATCAATGTTTGCCGGGAAATCCAAATGCCAAATTTTTTCAGAGGCGGACCAAATGGCTTGATTTCAACTGAGAATGTCTGGTATTGCGCAAGATAAAAAAAAATTGCAGAGAATGCAGAATGTTACAGATGTTTGACCAAAGTTTAATATAAAATAGGAGAATTACATTGATCTTGCTCCTGAATTTACCCGTGATATGCACTTTAAAATGTGTGTGGGGGCCCTGCAGGATCCTGTTGGGGGAGGGGAAACACTGCGCGCACACGTCGTTTTACCAAGAGTACCTGATGGTTGTGAGCCCTGTAAGGATTTCAACTTGCATCCATAAAGCAGCTTTTGTTTAGTTTGTATGCAAAATTAACTTGTAACATGTGCTCCAAAGGAATAGTTATTTACGAGACAGATGCTTGAATTAGTCTGGATCAGTCATATGTCCAGAAATTGTAGGTTTAATGAGCATTAATTAACCTGGAACACCATAATTTAACAGACGTTTTATGACAAAGACGGCTAAATAAATACAGCAAATATAAGGCAGCTAAATAAATCAATGCAACAGTAATTTCAGCAATCGGAGAAAATACATACAAACATTTTAAGAAGCGTTTCAGGAGTCTGTTAATGAGACCGGCGGCATGAAAACGGAGCGCCGGAGATGAGCGTGGAGGTGAGGCTTTTGACCCCGATGCTGTTAATCTGATGCAGGCGATGAGACATTAAACAAAAGTGTTGCTTGTTAGTGTTTGTCCTTTAGTGAGAAAATGAGTTTCATTAATGACTGACTTGTGTCTTGGACAACCGCTCGTCAAACAGGTTCATCGTGTCCCATCGTTCTCTGAGTTGAACATCCTGTCCATGAGAGTGACTTCCTGACTGCCTCTGAAGTGCCCTTATAGCCTCTCCTTGAAAGGGCTTTGAAAGAGACTGTTCAGAAGGAAGCATGAACAGGTCTTTGGTTACCTTGAGTACAATGCTTTTCCATTTAAACCGGCTCCGTGTCTGAGGCAGAGGACAGGTGTGCTGTTACAGTTGTGAGGACCAAGCAGTGGGAATCGGGGAGGGCGCCTTGGGGCTGAAGAACAGCTGAGAGAAAAGGGTGTCTGGGTCCTGAGGGGGAGAGGATGAACTGGATCCCTTTATGCTGATCTGCACTTGTGGTCGTATCCAAATCCTGCTGCTGGTCTTGTGACACTTCAGATGCCGGGCTGCAGTTAGGTTTATTCTTAATTGCATGTCCTACAGCTCTCGCTTTTTATCACGAGCCCCCACCCTGGAGGAATAAGAGCAGTTAGATAAGCTGTATAAAATGGGTTACTCTCAACCTGTGGGTTACTGTTGAGTTAAAAGGGCAAAAACAGGGTTTTCAAGTGTCGTATGCAGTTTAGCAACCAGGTCGAACGACTTATTGCATTTTCGTGGTATGAAACTAGGTCCAACTATTTGTGTTAGTACAGTCCGTGCCAGGTCAAGCACTTAAATATACATGGCTCTGGTTTATGGGGGCAGATTCTACCATAACAGAGGCCAGTTAAGTCCCATCTCCTCCTTAAATTGCTGAATTGATTTATTTTGAGGGCGGCACGGTGGTGTAGTGGTTAGCGCTGTCGCCTCACAGCAAGAAGGTCCGGGTTCGAGCCCCGTGGCCGGCGAGGGCCTTTCTGTGCGGAGTTTGCATGTTCTCCCCGTGTCTGCGTGGGTTTCCTCCGGGTGCTCCGGTTTCCCCCACAGTCCAAAGACATGCAGGTTAGGTTAACTGGTGACTCTAAATTGACCGTAGGTGTGAATGTGAGTGTGAATGGTTGTCTGTGTCTATGTGTCAGCCCTGTGATGACCTGGCGACTTGTCCAGGGTGTACCCCGCCTCTTGCCCGTAGTCAGCTGGGATAGGCTCCAGCTTGCCTGCAACCCTGTAGAACAGGATAAAGCGGCTAGAGATGATATGAGATTTATTTTGATCATTCTATTAAAGGGGTACCGAATATAATATATACAGTTGCTGATGTGACAAAGTAACGTATTCTTAAGTATTCTATTAAATTTATATACTAGAAAACAACGAAATATCTTGGTAATTGTAAATATACTTTATACGCTAAACCGCACAAGAGTCGCCATTTTTAAAAGACCATGACGTCAGCGCTACCCACTGCGCTAGCGGAACTCTCCGAAATAGAGGAGATAAGCGTGTAATGATGGCGTCGGGCGCATCAAGTGAAAGCGACAGCTCTGTCGAATCATACGAAGAGATCCCGCAAGACACACTGCAAGCAGGCTATGGCTTAGAAGGGTACCAGTTTGAACCTAGGAGAGGTACTATGTAGTGGAAGTTCATTATGTCTAACTATTAAAGCTATTTTAAGTTCGTTTCTTAAGGCAAGGATTTTTTAAGATGTTACCTTGTTGACAGTTTCGGCGAGAATCTTCCGCCTTCTTCAAAACAGTCACCAGATGTCGAGTGGTGACGTGCCTTATCAGCTGATGTTACGCTACGGAGGCGTGAACGTCCCGCCCAATTTGACAGGTAGTTCACGCCTCCTGCTGTCAGGTCGCTCCCCCAGGACACATCTGGTGACTGTTTTGAAGAAGGCGGAAGATTCTCGCCGAAACTGTCAACAAGGTAACATCTTAAAAAATCCTCGTCTTAAGAAACGAACTTAAAATAGCTAGGAGAGGTACTCTCGACTCCGGTGATGAAATAAGAGAAGAAAGCTCGGATGACGGCGAGGATGAGACTGATGCTGACCATGGGCATGGCGAGCGTGGGGCAGAGCGTCTGCGTGCAGGTGACACGGCGTGGTGCTCGTGCGGAAAATGTAACATGGAGTTGCTCACGAGTCCAGCACAATTTATTTGCTGCAATGAGATAGGCGCCACCCGTGGACTTGCGAAATCGTCGCAAGAGGCAGAAACAGGTATTTCACACGTGCTATTCCCGACCTCAATGAGCCAACACAACTGGGCACATACATACGTCATGAGTGTTACGCAGAGACAATGAACGTGCATTCTGATTGGATAAAATTAATATCATGGCGGGCTGTTCAAACTGCGGAAATAGTTTGCTCGAGCTACTTTCAAAACACTATAACTTTCCAACCTTAGAACAAAAAACTTTTGTAAGTCTTGAATAAGGTTCGTTAATGTGTGTTTTATTGTTATATTTACTCTATATATTGCCCTGTGTTCCCCTTTAAGTTTTTCTAGTAGCATTTGGGGTCTTGGACATTCACAGTAAATTTTAGGACAGTAGTCCTGGTAACTAACTAATAAAAGCCTGACATGACAGACATGCTAAATGACAATAGAAACACATCGGTTTCTAACATCAAAATCTGACAAACTAACGTCTACCATCATATTCTGACAGACACTCTAGATGACAATAGCAACAAAACTGTTTCTTACATTATTAATCTGACAAATTTAGTAATAATATTAAATACCTCATCACTAGAACCAAATAATACAATAAAATATTGAAATAAAGATAAAATTTATTTTCAAAATTGAAAGATCAAAAATAATTGTCAGAACAGTGACGATAGACACGACTGTGTCACTTTCACGGGGAAATAACACATTGAAATGGCCTGTCGGCTGAAAGGGTCGCAAGTGGCTCTGATTTATCTCAACTTACGATAGTTTTCCTCCAGACAATTTTAAATATGAATGCACAAATATATTCTCAATGTTTCTATCGTCAGGATAGCTGACTGAAAATCTTAACTTGATTTATTTGATGAAATCTAGCTGTCAGAACTCCAAGTCTTGCCCGGAAGTAAATGTCTGCTGTCACAAAAATCATGCGCAGTAGAATTTCCTCTTTGCGTCAGTCAACATGTGCGTGGTGAGGGCTTGAATTTTGCTATCGTCAGGTGCATTAGACTGACGATAGCATTTTTTAAAAATAACTGTGGGCTTCTCTCGTGAACGAAATAGATAAACAGCGAAAAAACTATTTCAACTCTATCTGTTGACACCCAAAAATTATAAAGCCTGCTTCCACACGATAACTACCAAAGATCCATAATGGCTGAGTCTATCGTCAGGTCATCTGACAGAAATTCACTGACGATAGCAACAGGGATAATGAAAGTGATTTTTAAAATGGGAGTTATGTCTGTCAGATATGTCAAAGAAATAGAACTTTATTCTTTAAAAATCTTTTATTGATATACTCAGTGTATTTTTAAATGACGTGCTGTGTTAGAAGACCAAATACCATATTTTCAATCTTGAAAATATTACCTCACTGAAAAAAGGACAAGAAACATTTCTTATTTTGTGGGCAAGTGGTTAATGGATCCAGTTACGGTAGAATCTGCCTGGGGTAAAAATGCTGAGCGTCATTCGTAGATATAATTTTTTTACCGACTTACAGAGACATGCATGCTGCAGCATCTCCCAGTGCAGTCAAGTTAATCTCATTATCGGTTACAGTGGTGCCTCTGAAAATCCAGCTTCTACCGGCTGTGGTGCAGTTCCACATTTTTTTTTTTTCCTCTCTCTAGCACAGTGTGCCATGACAGGCCTGGGCATAAAAGTAATTCACAAAACACTTAGGTTGAGTCTCAGACAACTGGTACTTCAGTTTAAGGTGTTTGCCTGGATATAGTGATGCTTGGGTGGGATTAGTGGCGTGACCGTACACACAACGCAAGTTCAGTACATTTTTTGTTATAGCCCGCTGTAATGTTCAGGCTGTCTGTTCACAATTCGTTGGCTGTCCGCGTCGTAACCTATTGGGAAGCTGAAATGCTCCCAAATACCAGACCTTAGGTGGAATTGGTGGAATCTTCCAGCTCCTGCTTGTTGCTGAATGGAGGATCGAGTATGTTCGTATGTTGCATATTCACTCGGGGGGGGAACCCTAGTGAAATTAATTCAGTTCTTACGTTACTGTAGTACAGCCTTTGTCAACCGGGGTGCCGTCTGGCTTCATTGGGGTGCCGTCAAAAAATTATATATTCTAACACTTAAATAAAATGAATTAAAATTCCAAAAAATGATGGTTACACTAATACAGATCATCGCCACCTCATGCATCATCAAAATTTGTCTCACGGCCCCCTTTCCCTTGTCACGACGTCACTGCCGGGGTCAGCGTGACTGCGTATATTTTACAACCCTGATTCCAAAAAAAGTTGGGACAAAGTACAAATTGTAAATAAAAACGGAATGCAATAATTTACAAATCTTAAACTGATATTGTATTCACAATAGAACATGGACAACATATGAAATGTCGAAAGTGAGACGTTTTGAAGTTTCATGCCAAATATTGGCTCATTTGAAATTTCATGACCGCAACACATCTCAAAAAAGTTGGGACAGGGGCAATAAGAGGCTGGAAAAGTTGAAGGTACAAAAAAGGAACAGCTGGAGGACCAAACTGCAACTCATTAGGTCAATTGGCAATAGGTCATTAACATGACTGGGTATAAAAAGAGCATCTTGGAGTGGCAGCGGCTCTCAGAAGTAAAGATGGGAAGAGGATCACCAATCCCCCTAATTCTGCACCGACAAATAGTGGAGCAATATCAGAAAGGAGTTCGACAGTAAAATTGCAAAGAGTTTGAACATATCATCTACAGTGCATAATATCATCAAAAGATTCAGAGAATCTGGAAGAATCTCTGTGCGTAAGGGTCAAGGCCGGAAAACCGTACTGGGTGCCCGTGATCTTCGGGCCCTTAGACGGCACTGCATCACATACAGGAATGCTTCTGTATTGGAAATCACAAAATGGGCTCAGGAATATTTCCAGAGAACATTATCTGTGAACACAATCCACCGTGCCATCCGCCGTTGTCAACTAAAACTCTATAGGTCAAAGAAGAAGCCGTATCTAAACATGATCCATAAGCGCAGACGTCTTCTCTGGGCCAAGGCTCATTTAAAATGGACTGTGGCAAAGCGGAAAACTGTTCTGTGATCAGACGAATCAAAATTTGAAGTTCTTTATGGAACTCAGGGACGCCGTGTCATTCGGACTAAAGAGGAGAAGGACGACCCAAGTTGTTATCAGCGCTCAGTTCAGAAGCCTGCATCTCTGATGGTATGGGGTTGCATTAGTGCGTGTGGCATGGGCAGCTTACACATCTGGAAAGACACCAATGCTGAAAGGTATATCCAGGTTCTAGAGCAACATATGCTCCCATCCAGACGACGCCTCTTTCAGGGAAGACCTTGCATTTTCCAACATGACGATGCCAAACCACATACTGCATCAATTACAGCATCATGGCTGCATAGAAGAAGGGTCCGGGTACTGAACTGGCCAGCCTGCAGTCCAGATCTTTCACCCATAGAAAACATTTGGCGCATCATAAAACGGAAGATACGACAAAAAAGACCTAAGACAGTTGAGCAACTAGAATCCTACATTAGACAAGAATGGGTTAACATTCCTATCCCTAAACTTGAGCAACTTGTCTCCTCAGTCCCCAGACGTTTACAGACTGTTGTAAAGAGAAAAGGGGATGTCTCACAGTGGGAAACATGGCCTTGTCCCAACTTTTTTGAGATGTGTTGTTGTCATGAAATTTAAAATCACCTAATTTTTCTCTTTAAATGATACATTTTCTCAGTTTAAACATTTGATATGTCATCTATGTTCTATTCTGAATAAAATAAGGAATTTTGAAACTTCCACATCATTGCATTCCGTTTTTATTTACAATTTGTACTTTGTCCCAACTTTTTTGGAATCGGGGTTGTACAGTATATGGGGGTGCCTTGAGAATTTGCATGCTCCTGAAGGGTGTTGTGACTGAAAAAAGGTTGAGAAACGCTGCTGTAGTAGACTGTGGTCGCCCTGTTTCCTGTGGATGTTTCTGAATAATTGCGCGTCTGCATTTTGAATTTGTACTCCTGAGCTAAAATAGTTGCCAGTTAGTATAAAATTTTAATCATGTTAATGAGAATAGCAACTTCAAAGGAAATGGCGGTATTATCATCTGACTAAATAATTAGTTTAATGGCAATGATTCTGTTTTTCTGCTTCAAGTAATAAGCCTTTTGTGGGTGTAAATTGGTCTTGGTAAACATTCTCAAGTAAAGTGTCGATTGAGTGAGACGGCACATGCAGCATCGTTTAAGCAATGGCCGTTTTAATATCCTGTATATAATATTAAACCATTGTTCAGGACAAATGTGGATCTTTTAACCAAACACTTGCTGCCTACTTTCTGATATTGTGTCTCCCCCCCCCCAGTAGATTCTGTGCTTTAGTCAAGTCAACTTTATTGTCAAATATGCTATACATGCTCGACATACAGCACAGATGAAATATCAGTCCTCTCTGACCCACGGTGCAAACTGGCAATGCAATAAATAAAAATAGAATAATTGAAAAAAACATGTGTGAGGTTGTTTTACATCGTCTATGGTTATTGCTCACAGCAAATTGGGGGGGGGGGGTAGTGGCACTCTGTTTTATGTAGTGGTTATTTGGGTTCATCACCGCGAGTTGGCCTAGTGGTTAGCATGTCCGCCTCTCGATCAGGAGATCGCAAGTTCTACTCACGGTCGGGTCATACCAAAGACCTTCATAAAAATGGTACCTACTGCCGTCTGGCAAGGCACGCTGCAATACAGATGCGAGTGGGGAGTCAAACTCTCGCGGTTACCAGAGGACCAGCCCCCCACTGTAAGCCTAGCTATGTAATAGGCGAGAGGGCGAGAGGCCGAGGGCTACGGAAACGGAGATCGGCGCCGCCCTGTGTGCCACATGGCGTGGGAAGGACTTTGATTTGATTTGGGTTCATCTCCTGTAGAAGCAAAACTCTTCTTGATGGGGAAAAAATGAGATTTGAGATTGCAGTTAGCCTTGGGATGATTGACCGTTGTGTCAGGAATCGTGGATAGATTTCAACTTTCGTGGTGACCGTCAAGTTGGACGGTTTAAATGTCTGTCAGAAAGGTTTATACAAACCTTAATAACCTGCTGTCTGTCTTGAGAGCAGAGCAATATAAAATAAATATATATATATATATATATATATATATAAATTTTTTTTAATTTTCCATCTTAGCTTCCCGTGCCTGCGCTGCCAAACAGATAAAGCTGTAAATGCCTTCACTCTCAAAACATGAATGCTGGTCTCAGTTAAGAAAATGAAACCGTGCGTTGTTTATCAGGGCGACTTCCCTACACTATAAGTCAATAAGGGTGTACTCGTCTCGTACTAGGTGATCCGAACCGTACCTGAGCTCGTTTGACCCACAAAGTTGAGTTTGTTTGACTAGCACTGCATACTGTGCTCGGGTACAATTCAACATGCTATACGAAAGCTTTTCTCTTCAGCAAAGTTGCATCATTTTGATGTAAGCATACGCCGGGATGTTGAGCGCAACGTGAACGCAGTCCAGCAGGGGAGTAGGGATGGGGACAATTGTACTCGGGCAAGTTACAAGGCAACCATGCCTAGTGTGAGTATGCCCTCGGTATGTCTGCTGCCGTTCAACACAGACTGCATGTGCATGTAGTTGAGAATTTTATTGAAATTGCATAATCAGCATAGCTGCAGCTAATGATGCGTTAAGCCTAGGTCACAACCGGACGTACGATTTTTTGGCCGTGCGATTTTTGGCGTTTCCCAAATCGCTGTGTGGTTTTTTTTTTTTTTTGTGGAGAAAGACGCACGTTGGCCGCAAGTTTGTCTTGCAACCTGAAAAAACCGTAAGCGCCCGTAGAGTTTGTTTGACATGACAAAGAACCTCTGCGGCCAGTCTACAGCTGGAAAATCAGCACGTCACACGCGCGCCCGCTGTGCGTTTCTTGCGTTTTTTGCACGTAGAGCGGCTGTAGGAGCACGTACGGCCGGTTGTGACCGAGGCTTTACATTTATTTACAATCCCAACTGTAGTTCTGCAGGCTCAGTGTTGTAGTGTTCCTGCCATTGTTAATGAGTGAGTAAACCATGAAAAAGTCAACATCTAATGCTGCTGATTGCCGCTAGTGATTGAAGCTGACTCATAACCAGATTCTGCTGTTTTGTTTTCTTCAGCTGTAATGACATTACATGTACACAACGCACATTACGTATGTCTGACTCTTCTTTTCCCCCACAAAGCCACAGGTGGTGCAATCGGGAATAGTTAGGGGGGCATGATGGGGCAAGATAGGGCAACGGCTTATGCACATTCTCACAAGCTGAATTGAGATTTTAGCGTGTGGGGGAGTTTGCAGGCCTACCTTGGCATGAGACCGAATTTCGTTCTCAAATATTGCGACACGACACTGAATTTTGCTTCTCTGAGGTATATCCTATTTCCGTTTAATATTCCTTGAGCTTTACCTCTTCTTACACGCTAGATGGCTACACCAGAGGTAGTAGCATACAGAGCATGAAGTTTGCGAGTGAGAACCTACCGGTCTCGAAGCAGTCTGAAGGATGGTTACGTGTAAGCAACGTATAAACATTCACTCATGGTTTCTATTGTGGTTGGCATGACAGCAGTCTGAAACGCGGGCTAAAGTCAACATCCGTGTGCTGCACTTGATGCAAGTCGCGCTCCTGTTGTCAAAACAATTCAGAAGCACGTCACGTGTTGTGCTGGCACTGGCATAACCTGAAATTAATTTCACTGGAATGAGAAAATGTACAGAAGGAAGTCGCTGTGTTATTTTAGTCTTGACAGGTAAACCGGTAAGTGTGCTGCTGTCAGACAGAAGTAAGAGAGGAGGTGATGCATGTTTTTGTTATTTAATCATTTAAGGTGCAGTCTACTGCCAAACAGTCTTTCCATTTTAATAATGTTGTGCCTGAAAAAATTTTAATAACGTGGTGATAATCGGGAGAAATCGCACCTTATAAACCCTAAGCTACATTTCTTGGGATTGTATGTTTTCGATATTGCAGTGGCTTGGTTTGTTATCATGACAAACGAACTGTACGAAGATCTTGATTTTTGTGTATCTTAGGGTTGGGCGGTATTACGGTAAGAAGGTATCCCGAGGTATCCAAAAGTACCAACGGTATCGGTCTCATTACCGTCATTTAAAAAAAATATATAATATCTAAATAAATATGGAGTACATGAGGTCATAATATAAAATAATAAATTGAAGATCATCCCGAATAACTGTGTGATCGTATTTTCACTAATTCTATCAATTTCCTAAAGAAGTTCTCATCGCGTGCAGGGTTGTTTGTCGTTACCATGGCAACCCTGCGTGACATTTGGAGTCTGACAGAAAGCTTCGCAAGAGACTGAGACCGGGGGTGTCATGGCTCAGATGGCTAAGGCACCGTACCATAAATCCGGGGACCCGGGTTCGATTCCGACCCGAGGTTATTTCCCGATCCCGTCTCTCTCTCCCCCGCTCATTTCCTGTCTCTCTATACTGTCCTATCTAAAAAAAAAAAAAAAGAGACTGAGACCGCGGTTGAAAGATGGCAAGTCAAGATAACGAGTTAGTGGCAAAAAAAAAGAAAAATACAACATCGGCAGTGTGGCAGTATTTTGGTTTCAAACCAAACGAAAAATCTAATATGTCCCCTAAGGCACACCATAGCCTGGGGTACTCCACTTCCACGAGATCTCTCCAATGAGTTGTGTTTTGAGTAGGTTACATGAGTAACAACAAGGTAAAATAATATAACATATGACATTTGGGATGTGGGTAATAAACGTTTGAAATGTCATCTACTGAAGAAACGGAAGGAAACATCGTAGCGTAAACCGTTAGGTTTCTGGTGGGAATTAGCAATGCGCTTGCTATCTTTGTTGGGTGTGTTAAACCGTATGGATTTAAGTGGAATAATTGTAAGGAGTTATGTGATCAAGACAACGTTTTAAGCAAGGTAAGGCCATTTGATTATTAATTTCCCCGCCATGGCATGACGTGGGCCCATATGATTTTGCCTTGTGCAGCTATCACGCATTTGAATTAGGTTCGCCTCATTTGCGCTGAAGAATATGGTTTATCGCGCAGTCTAAACGGACTTGGGTGTTGGTTGATTCTTTTTCTTTTTTTTATTTCCCATGCTTGAAAGGGTATGATCCTGCTCATCGTGTACTTTTTTTTGATGGAGTAGGTGAAATAGTGCTGCAAATGGCGTTTCAACGCAGACGTATAAACGACAGTTGAATGCTATTTTCAAGATGAAGGAAGAGTTGCGTGATGCTTTGAAATATCTCTTAATCCATTCATCAGTGCACAAAATTCGCTTTGCTGCTTAATCCATACCACAATGCACACAATTCGCTATGCTGCTTTTAAATAGTACATTTGAGGCATAGGCGCACGTTACACGGTAGGCCGAAACAAAATATTATTTTTTTCTCGGTAATACCGTATACCCCGGGAAAACACAGAGACAGTTTAAAGGTATCAAAATTTGGATACCGCCCAACCCTAGTGTATCTCAATGTCCATGCCTCGTGAAGCCTGTATCAGGATGTATTTTGTGTCGTAGCTTTAGCGTATCGTCTCATGCCTAGCCCTAATCAAGGTTTGACATCAAGAACTGTCTGACGACTTCATCTTGAGAGAAGTTGCACCACTTGGCCGGTAATAAACAGGGTTTTTTCTAGAAAAATTTAGTATGAGGGTGCTCACCATGGCGAGGGAGCGAAGCGGGGAGGGAGATGGTGCCGGTTGTCGTCCCCCCCCCCCGCGCAAAGCTTTTGAAAAATGCTCCAACGGGACATTCTGAGGCTATCTGAGAGGGAAATTGTAACAAATTGTCTGTCAACATTGAAAAAGAAAGAAGTAATCTTCTTCTGCCCCGGACAGTCTTTGGCTTTCTTCCGCTTCGTGCTGCGGGATGACATCTTTAAATGCCCAAGTGTCAACAAAAACAACTCGTGAACTACTTCTGTCAAAAGCTCCCGCGCCGGTGGGTGAAAGGTCATTCAGTCTCGAGAAATCTCGCTCTACAAGTCAGCTGACCTTGTATGTAACCCATGTCAAATCTCGCGAGAGCAGCCGCGACAAGTAAACAACTAAACATGGCGCCTCAGTCTGGAAAACGCCAATTCGGATTGTTTTTGCACCGTCTGGCGGTGTATCTACTATGATTGGAATATTTTTGGAGCAATTATAACGTATTTGATGATCAGACACATTGTCACGTAGTGTTGCTGGGATGTTTTCACGGAGTCGGTAAGGGGGCGCACGCCGAGAGTAAGAGGGCGCAGCGCCCCTGTTCCCCCGTTTAGACGAAAGCCTGATAAAGATGCTGCTGTTCTGCGGTTTTGTTTCTTCCCTATGAAGGCTTCTATTTACAGGTGCACAGGACATTGTGGTGGTGTTCATCCCTTACATTGTTTCTGAATTTGCGCTTTCCCTTTGGTGGATTTCAGGTCCAGAGACCCCCTGGCCCTCCCTACACACCCCACGAAATTAGCAAGGGACACCCGAACCTTGCGGCCACGCCGCCGGGCCACGCCTCCTCACCCGGCCTTTCTCAGGTATCAGTTTCCACAGTATCCACTGCGCATCTGTATGGCCACCCTAAAGCCTGGGAGGCAGGAGGAGGGGTGAGTGCACCCATGCAGCTGCGTGTTTTTGTGTGTGTGTGTGTGTGTGTGTGTGTGTGTGTGTCTGCACTGTTTATTATGAAGGCTGCTACATTCAATCATATTGTGCTGTTTGAACATAAGCCTGTCAATGCTTGCTGCATTAAACCCTGACATTAAAACTGTCTCAAAGCAAACGAGCCGTAGAAATTTCCATCGCACATGCTCAGACGCTCCCAGTCTGATGAGTCAGAGGTGTTCCCTCAGAGAAAGCAGTCATGTAAAATCTCTGTTCATTAAAATTAATCATCACTCAGTGTGATTCAGAATAGTGAAACCTATTTTTGTCATGCCTGTTCTCTAATCTTAGCCTCCTGTCTTTTTGTTTAGGAGACTGGTGATGAGTATAACCTTTTTTTTAATGAGTTTAATATTTGGAATACACACAGCGGGCCTTTTTTTTTTTTTTTTTTTTTTTTTTTTAAATCAAGCTGGATATAAATAGATTTATTTCTAAATCACTCGTACGAGCATTAGGGTGGTCCCCCAATTTTTTTTTTTTTTAGGATTTTGTTACGACCACCTTACCTTTTTTTTTTTTAACATTGCCTAAAAGAAGTTATTGTGCGAAATTTGGTTAAGATTGAACAATGTTTAGAGGTGCCACAAAGCCATTAAAGTTTTCACTCAAGACACAATATAAAATAATGTGACTGTTTCATATTAATACAAACAATACAGTAATATAACTTCCTGTGTTCAAAGTAACAATAGCTATTACTTGTCTGTGATTTTCTAAACCCTTCGGTATTATGGTATCTTGTGGAGATAAAAGAACACACTAAGGACTTCCCTAGCAGAAGGAAGCGTTCTCCCAGACCCCTTTTCCACCAAATCAGTTCCAGGGCTGGTTCGGGGCCAGTGCTTGTGCTGGTTCACAACTTGTTCAACTTGCGAGCCAGCTGAGAACCAGTTTGCTTTTCCATAGCTCGCGGAGCCACGTCATTACGTTGCTGTATACGTCAGTTACGGCGCTACGTTTGCATAAACCTTGGCGCGAATATCAAAGCAAAAACAACACAGAAGAAGCAGCAGCAACAACAACAATAATAATAATGGATGACTTCGCGTTTGTACAGCTGCTGCTTCTCATCGCTTAAAAATGGCGATCTTCCGCGGTCTTGTTATTGTTGTCGGTCTTAACAACTCCGCCCCCCCCTCCCGCTGACATAAGCGGTTCTTTCCTCTGGCCCAGCAGAGAGTTGGTGCTAGCCTGGAACCGGTTTTTCTGGCCCCAGAGCCAGTTCTTTGTCAGTGGAAACAGAAAACCCGGTTCCAAACTAAGCACTGGCCCCGAACCAGCCCTGGAACTGCTTTGGTGGAAAAGGGGCACCAGGCAGTTCCTTGGAAGTGGGACCAATTAACCAAACGTTATTGTCCTTTCTGGTTTTGTGCTTTGCACCACCGGTACTACTTGTATTACTATTGCTAGCCATCTGAAAAACATAGAAAGAAAACCATTCACAACTTCATCAGCATATTACGATCAGTGCTCATTGTTTAAGAACCCCTTAGTGCATGAAAGTTAACCTTCTATCAGTCTATAAACTCTTCCTGCCTCTTCTTTTTCATAGAAGTGGCATATTCCCTCTACAACTGTGACTTTTTGGGGGTTTGAGATCTTCTCTGCAACAGTCTACGCACCAACTAATGTTAACGGCTTAACCCGATTTGCAACCTCATGTGGCACCTCTAAATATTAACCAATTTTTCTGAAATTTTGCTTGTTGACTTCTTTTAGCCTATGTAAAAAAAATGGTAGGGTGGTCGGAATGTTTTGGTAAAAAAAAAAATTTTCCCATACATTTCGGGACCACCCTAACGAGCATTTACTCAAGAAATTTGGTATTCACAAAAGTCACATAATTTCAGAAAAGCATTTGGGCTCGTGTGTGTGTGTGTGTGTGTGTGAGAATTTTATAAGTACACTAACAACGTAAACATTGTTTGTTCAGCTTCAAAACATATATTTGTGGTGATTTACTGTATTTTTCGATATGCATTACACCATCCGGTTTAAATACCTTATGTTGGGTATCCTTTATTATTCTATCCACATTCACTGGATAGGAGTGATACTTGAAAACTAAATCCCAAAAAATACAATAAAAGCAACAAAATATGGAATAAAAGTATTTGATGGTAAGAACTTTTTTTTTTTTCTTTCTCAAGAATTATCAAATTTTTCACAAATTGATCCTGTCATTTCGCCGGTTTGTTTGCATTCTAAATGAAACTGATTTTATCGGACGTTTTGTATAAAGTTTTTATTTATCAAATTTGCACAAAAAAAAGCTCTGTTTCTCAAAATCCGGTGAATGTGTATACAATGTTGTTCCACTCAATTTCATCGTACATGCACCTCGTCAGCTATCAGCTCATGTACGACTCGATTTTGTGGAATAACTGTTAATTATATTGTATTTCAGTTATACGCACAGATGTAATGAGTCTTTTACATGTGAATGCTAGTTTTGTGTTAATGGCATTAATGAAATAAATATTTTAAAGGAGATACGCAGAACCATGGCCTCACTTTTTGTTTATAAATGCTTTGAGACCTCAAGAATGGCACAGGAATAGTTTTAAGCGTTAACAATACATCTAATATAGTAATTTTTACGATTAAAGCAGTTCATATAGGTCGCGGTCTGAGTGAATGATCTTGACATCTGTGACGTTACAGCAGGAAGGCTATCGGTCTCATCGCCATTCCCGCTATACTAAAACACAGAGCTGACTGCAACTCCGATCCTCCATTTTGAGCTAATTTATCGCCATGCCATGTAGATGTGTTGCTGGCGGGTGCAGCAACACGACAGAAGGTAGATTTACGTTGCATTCATGGCCCAAGAAGGTTCAAACTGCAAAGATTTGGATGCGTTTTGCAAGTTGTTCACGAGCATATTGGGCGCCTACGAAGCGGTCTCTCCTCTGCTCTGCACATTTTACTGAAGACTCGTACGAGACCTCTGATCTGTTGAGGAGCGTTGGCTATAAGCCTGTATTGAAAGAGGGTGCAGTACCAACAATTAAAGGAAAAGAAAACTATAAGAAAAGGAAAGTAAGTTCAGTTGCACCAGTTCTCCCGGAGTGTGAGCCGAGGGTTGTTGCTAAAACCCGGGACGGAACGGGACGTGGCATATCGCTCGGGCAGTGACCTCCCCGCGGTTGTTGCTAAAAGTGGTGACATCCCGTTCCATCCCGGGTTTTAGTAATTGCCTGAGCCGAGCAGTAATGGCGGAGTACCCAGTATGGAGAAAATGGAGAATGAGTGGACCAGCCGTCTGATTTCTCTGCTGGATATGCTTGCTTCAGCAGCAATATTTTGCCATTATGTGGAAGAAGCGAATGAACAGAGAACTAAATGAACAACTGAAAGTCAGATTGTTTCAAAACAATCGGCCACAAGATTGGCCTTCAAGAAGCGAGAACACAGACGGGTAAGCTCCGACTCTCATTTGGATACAAAACAACAAAAACACCACCACTCGTTGTTTACCTGCATTTAGATTAATACATGTAACTTGTATTGTGTATTTAAGTTACCGGTATAAGATTATTTAATTTGCTTCAGAATGTGATTGTCTCAGTTCAGCTGATTTTATTTAATTAGCCTTTTACGTTTTATCAGTGAAAATGCATGCATGTACATGTATGTTGCATAAGTTATAACACCTATCCTGTTTTAATGAGAGTCAACCCACAATCAATGAAGTCAAATCAGTCTTAGTTGAGCAAGTTGGTAACGGTATTTCTTACTTTCACCATAAATTTTTATTTATATGGCTTTGGTCTATAGCTGTCAAAGGCCTCGGCCTTAAAACCGGTTCCTGCTGTGACGTCACGCACTCAGGGCTGGCTGCCTCAGTGGGGCAGCTCGAATGCCAACTTTGCGGTCGATTTTAACTCTCAAAAATATATATATATTTTTATTCCCATTTATGCAGCATACAAGGGTCAAGGATGGAGATACTATCCACTCAGAAATGTATTTAAAAATAAAGGTTTTGCATATCTCCTTTAATGTGTGGGGGGATTTAAAGGAAGCAAATCAACAAATCCCTAAATAAGAGCATTCAGTTCAGAATGCCGCTGTGTAAAAGGAGAGCGCGTTGCGATGACTCGGCGTCAAAGTTGGTTCTGTTTGCTACAGCATCTTCTTTTCATGCTGTGCAGCATTTTATTAGCGCCAGACCTAAGTGACCGATCTGATGTTTCAAGCTGCATTGTGCCGTATAGTCTCCAGCGTGCTGCGTGCCTTCCTGTGACACCCTCCTGCTTTTCCAGCACTGCATCGGGGACACACTAGCACACAAGAAATTTCTGGTTGAAAGTTGCCGTGACACATGGCTTTCAATTTATTTAAAAAAAAAAAAAGCCCTGGGAAGCAGTTTCCCTTGGTGATGTGCTGGTGTTCATAATCATCTGGGTCTGGTATCCCTCCCAAACTTATTCCCTTTATTTCACCTTTTCTAAATTCACATTTTCCATAATTCGGCTGCAGATTTTCAGTCAAAAATAATTTTGATTGCTCATCATTTCAAATGTGAGCTTTGCCTTTTGACCAGTTGCAAATCAGCTCTGCCGTACACTAGGGTGGCCCAAAAAAATTTTTTTTTTTTTTTTTTTTTTTTTAGGATTTTGTGACGACCACCTTACCTTTTTTATTAATTTTTTTTTTTACATTGCCTAAAAGAAGTTATTGTGCGAAATTTGGTTAAAGTGCCATTCCACCATTGGATGTATTCTTTGGCATAAAATACAATCTATTTTATGACAACATGACTAGACAGAGAAATCTTTTAGCTTCAAAATGATATATCAAACATAATTTTTTGACAACGACAAGTATATTAATTTTGCGACCAAAGTCACCTACCCTTTTAATTTCCGCGCGGTAGTGAAATGTGATGTCATCGGCAGGTTCCCCTTCTTGTGTACCACGTCACGTGTGACGTGGCACAGATTATCAGCAATGGCGGATAGAACGCGATTGTCAGCTTCGGAAAAGAAGCGAAGGAAAATAGCAAGTGATGCCCAAAGGAGACGGTTGATGGTGAATATCGGCACAAGTGGAAATCACGTTCTAGCCGCCATTGCTGATAATCTGTGCCACGTCACACGTGACGTGATACACAAGAAGGGGAACCTGCTGATGACATCACGTTTCACTACCGTGCGGAAATTAAAAGGGTAGGTGACTTTGGTCGCAAAATGAATATACTTGTCGTTGTCAAAAAATTATGTTTGATATATCATTTTGAAGCTAAAAGATTTCTCTGTCTAGTTATGTTGTCATAAAATATATTGTATTTTATGCCAAAAAAATACATCCAATGGTGGAATGGCACTTTAAGATTGAACAGTGTTTAGAGGTGCCACAAAGCCATTAAAATTTTCACTCAAGACACAATATAAAATAATGTGGCTTATTAACTGTTTCATATTAATACAAACAATACAGTAATATAACTTCCTGTGTTCAAAGTACCAATAGCTATTACTTGTCTGTGATTTTCTAAACCCGTCGGTATTATGGTATCTTGTGGAGATAAAAGAACACACTAAGGGCCTCTGCATGCTCTTGCGACAAGGCTTTCGCAGATAGCTTTTCGCAGACAGTTGTAATTTATCGTTGAGCGGGGAGTATAGGCGTGCGCGATGTTATTCACCGCCACAACGCAAGGGGGCGCGAAGTCGCTAGGAGTAGTTGGTGGGTGTGGTTAGTGGAGTGTTTATCCTCTGGTTACTTATAATGACTAGAACTGGAGTCGTATAGATGTACGTACTTCCTCACTTCCTCGATCAACCGCTCTTCGTGCTGCTCCATCTTCACTCATGTTTTTAAAAATGGCGGTCGTGAAAACAAACCAAACCAGGAAAGTAGGGAAGCAGAAGTGCATGTACAGCGAATGTAGAGTGGACCAATCAGAGCCCTCTTGTCTGCGACGCTGTCTGCGAGGCTTCTGCGGTGGTCACAATTTTTGGGAGATGCGCGCAGAGCGTCTGCGAAGGTGGGGGGGCTACGCAGACGCTATCTGCGTGGACTGGGTTGTCAGCATAAATTGGCCTTAAGGACTTCCCTAGCAGAAGGAAGCTTTCTCCCAGACAGTTCCTTGGAAGTGGGACCAATTAACCAAACGTTATTGTCCTTTCTGGTTTTGTGCTTTGCACCACCGGTACTACTTGTATTAGTCAGTACGTTTACATGCACATCCAAATCGAGCTGCTGTCGGTAATCGAGCTAAGGGTCCCAGCAGGGGTGCCAGAGAAATCCAATCCTACATGCACACAAGGAAATCGAGCTATTGTGTGAGGTACATTGTGCACCCGAGCCACAGGTGGCGCTACACGCCCCATTGTGTTGGTACACTTCCGGTTGTCGTCATGAAGAAGAGCTATTCAAGAGTGTAAACAAAGTTATCAGTTCCGTGTTCTCCATTGCGCGTTTTTCTCCCGCCCATGAATTTTAATATATTCAACTCCTTAAGCTGAATGAGCACGAACTCTGTCTCCTCATTGCTCCAGAAGTGCACGTTTCTGCTCGCCATTTCCTCTTCTTCGTTTGTTCCTCCTGACCTCTTCTGCTGCTCGCTACTACTGTTGTCATGCCGACCGAGGCTGTCGTGTTTCCCGCTTGTGGTCTCGTCACTCGTCACTTCCGGAAGGGGCAGTGCTGAAGTAAGTAGCTCGACTACGTAGCTTGATAGGGTATACATGCACTAAGTAGCTCGGCAAAAATCGCATAATCTAGGTCGCGTAGCTCGATTACGAGAAATCAAGTTCGGTTCAATTTCAGCCTAGCTAAGGTGTTTCCATGCCATTTAGAACTTCGATTTCAGTCGAGCAACGGCAGAAATTCGATTTTCTCTATGTGCATGTAAACGCACTGACTGTTGCTAGCCATCTGAAAAACATAGAAAGAAAAACATTCACAACTTCATCAGCATATTACGATCAGTATTCATTGTTTAAGAACCCCTTAGTGCATGAAAGTTAACCTTCTATCAGTCTATAAACTCTTCCTGCCTCTTCTTTTTCATAGAAGTGGCATATTCCCTCTAGAACTGTGACTTTTTGGGGGTTTGAGATCTTCTCTGCAACAGTCTACGTGCCAACTAATGTTACTGGCTTAACCCGATTTGCAACCTCGTGTGGCACCTCTAAATCTCATCTCATTATCTGTAGCCGCTTTATCCTTCTACAGGGTCGCAGGCAAGCTGGAGCGTATCCCAGCTGACTACGGGCGAAAGGCGGGGCACACCCTGGACAAGTCGCCAGGTCATCACAGGGCTGACACATAGACACAGACAACCATTCACACTCACATTCACACCTACGGTCAATTTAGAGTCGCCAGTTAACCTAACCTGCATGCCTTTGGACTGTGGGGGAAACCGGAGCACCCGGAGGAAACCCACGCGGACACGGGGAGAACATGCAAACTCCACACAGAAAGGCCCTCGCCGACCCCGGGGCTCGAACCCGGACCTTCTTGCTGTGAGGCGACAGCGCTAACCACTACACCACCGTGCCACCCCGCACCTCTAAATATTAACCAATTTTTCTGAAATTTTGCTTGTTGCCTTCTTTTAGCCTATGTAAAAAAAAATGGTAGGGTGGTCGGAATGTTTTTGGTAAAAAAAAAATTTTCCCATACATTCCGGGACCACCCTACCGTACACACGCGAGTACAAGGAAAATCAGCCTTTCCCAATTTTTTTATTTGGCTTGGCTTGCACAAACTTTTTTTAAATATACAGTAGCTTTGCTTCAAGATTGATAAACGAGGTCCATTGTTGTTACATAGTGCGCTTAAGAAAGAAATTGCTTTTCTTGGATCATTTATTAAGCTCAAAACACCAGTGCACTTGAAAATGGCCTTGAATTTGGCTGCTTTGTTTGCACTGGGTTTTTAACCGCACTTGTGCATGCCGTGTGTCATGTCAAGTGATTTTTGCTTTAGTTTGTCTGAGAGCAACTTGTCATATACCAGGCCTGCGTATTATTACTGACGGTTCTGCGTACACCGTCTTCTCTCAAACATACTCGAGCATAAATACTCGGTACACTCAGCTGATTGTCTCTAAAATAGAAAGTCAGTCACGGTGACTCAGCTGTTCTGGAGCATGTTCTGCTCCTGAGCCAAGCACTCGGATTTCCACTCTACGCCTGCACAGCTCTGCCCGCAAACTCTGCTATTAATAGTAAGTACAGTTTACATGCTCCAGAGGCTAACCTTTTGATCATGCAGAGCCACCTCTGAATGAAGAGATGAGGAGCGATTGACAGTTGAGCTTACCTCTGTTGCTCGCCGGCCTCTGTAAGCCCTGTGACTCCACTATCTGCGCCTCTCGCTCCGTCTCTCCCCCTCTCGCTCGCTCTCTCCTAAAGACAGTGCTGAGGAGATGGCAGATTTGTCAGTGTCAGCAGACCGCAGTGTACTCGGAGGCAGGGAGTGGGCATTCTTGCTCCATCACCTGCACGCGCAGAAGCTTGCACAAAAGCGGGCCAAGTGTGGTCTGCTGTCAGAATTCTCACAGAGACTGATTTTTCTCCATTTTCTAACCACTCTGCTGTTCTTTGCTTCTTTTATCGTCCTTTTTTGCGTCCTTCATCTTGGACCCTTGTGACACTGCAGTCGCCGTACACGGTGGGTCAGAATGCCGGTACAGCCCCGCTGGTCTACTCACCGCAGACACAACCAATGAACGTCCCGCCTCAAAGCCGCCCGGTGAGTATATCTTTTCCAGGAGCATAGTTTATTTATTTATTTTTTCTCTCTTTCTCCTTTTTACCTTTAATAACTCAGAAAGGCCTGAATATATCTGAACACCAAAGATTTTTCCCTTCCTGCTTTAGCCTGTTGCTATTGCTAACAGCGCAGTTAGTCAGCGTTGTGATGCAAGTGAAAATGTGCCATGCTTTAGGCTTCGGCTCAGACAACTTGGCCGTTAGGAACTACCTGCCTCCCACAGCTTGTGGTTTTAAAGTGTTTGTCAGTGTGTTTTCATGTTTCTCTTTCTCTCTTCCTTCCTGCCTCTGCTCTCTGCCACGCTCACCCCCACTCAGTTTGCCCCAGGGCCTCGTCCTACCCACCACCAGGTAATGTACGCAGTTGCAGCACCGCACCTCACACTGTAGACCACGCTATGTTTTTGCAGTTAGAGCTCGCTAAAGCATTGTGCTGTTGCCAAACTGCCCCTCTCCCTGTTACTGATTATTGATCCTTCAAAGCCGAGTATTCGCGCACACCTCATTCTCTGAAGTACAAGCACCCACTTAGATCAGAATCTTTTGTGAAATGACGAGTTTGTTAGCGGTGTATGAAGCCTGGTTGGAGTAGATGAGACTGAATGGGAGATTTCATGTCCAGGCAATTATTAACTTTTTTTTTTTTTTTGGTAGCATTTTCTTTCTTGTTGGATTAATTTGTCTGAACAGATGACGGGAGTAAACATGATGTGCTACATCAGAAACTTTGCTAGAAGAAAATTGTCTATGGGTACATAGTAATCTCCCTGTACTTGTTCATTTCCCTGAAGGCCTCTGCATGCTCTTGCGACAAGGCTTTCGCAGATAGCTTTTCGCAGACAGTTGTAATTTATCGTTGAGCGGGGAGTAATAGGCGTGCGCGATGTTATTCACCGCCACAACGCAAGGGGGCGCAAAGTCGCTAGGAGTAGTTGGTGGGTGTGGTTAGTGGAGTGTTTATCCTCCGGTTACTTATAATGACTAGAACTTTTTTTTTTTTTTTATAATGACTAGAACTGGAGTCATATAGATGTACGTACTTCCTCAATCAACCGCTCTTCGTGCTGCTCCATCTTCGCTCGTGTTTTTAAAAATGCCGGTCGTGAAAACAAACCAAACCGGGAAAGTAGGGAAGCGGAAGTGCGTGTACAGCGGATGTAGAGTGGACCAATCAGAGTCCTCTTGTCTGCGACGCTGTCTGCGAGGCTTCTGCGGTGGTCACAATTTTTGGGAGGTGCGCGCAGAGCGTCTGCGAAGGTGGGGGGGGATACGCAGACACTGTCTGCGACGCTATCTGCGAGGACTGGGTTGTCAGCATAAATTGGCCTTTAGTGTGTGTTCATATTAGGGGTGTTCACACGGTAACTTTTACTCCGGTGTAGCACCGGGGCTGCCCCGGTAGAGCGTTCACACGGTACAAAGTTATACCGGTGTCGCCCCTGAAAGCTGCTTAAACCGGTGCAAATCTAACCCTGCTCGGGAGGTGGTTTAAGAAATTTACTCCGGAGTAAATGCTAGTTTGCGGGGCAGCACCGATATAAAATGGGACGTCTGACCGCTACAGGGGTAGACTCGCTACGCGTGAGGAGAGTTGATTACATACGGGCATTGCATAATTTGCATCCTGGTATTTTGCGCTTCCAAAATGGCGAATATCAACAACAACAGAACTGCGTGTCTTCCAGTGTTGCCAGATTGGGCGGTTTTAAGTGCATTTTGGCGGATTTGAACATATTTTGGGATGGAAAACGTCAGCAGTATCTGGCAACACTGGTGTCTTCATCCACGTTGTTTTCCCGGTGCTTGGTGATGCCATGACAACCAGGAAAAGGAAGTACATTTTCACGCATGCGCATATTTCATTTCCGCATTATTACTATCGTATAGCACGGTCGCAAAAGCTGCCGTGTGAACACAAGTGGGGCTGCACCGGTGCTAACACGCTTCTCTCTAGTAAGAAGGTTTGTGACGTGTGAACGTTCTACAAAATTTACACCGGTGTAAGATATATCACAACAAAATACATCGATGCAAATATGTGCTGTGTGAACACCCCTTTTCTGAACTCCTCTCTCTCTCCCTCCATACATTAGTCCTTTATGTTATCTGCTGCTTTTTTTAGGCGAGTCAATTATGATTCCCGGCAATTGAAACATAGGACTGTGTGTAGCACGTTGGAGCGTCCACTTGCCTGCTGGGTTAGCTAAAGAATTTATAATTTGCCCACCCTTGGGGTCGTAATACTTTGGTATGGACTGTGAAGTTTTGTTTTCCACATTGATTGCATGGTTGGACTCTGAAATCAAGAGTAACATGCTGTAGTATTTTGTTTAGTTCCTTTCTGTAGTGAAGGTTACTTCTTGGCTCTGGATTTCCATTGAGAAGGGCAACATGGTTCGTTCGGTTGTTCTGTGTGGGGATTAGTCAGTAGGAGCACTGGAAAATGTGAGCACTGATTTCTGTACAATAGCTGGCTTCTTTGCCATCGCCGCCTCTTTTTTTTTTTCTTCTTTGCGTTGATGTTTCAGTGAATTATGGTGTGATTTTTAGATACAGTAGCATGCCATCAGTGTATTTGCCCTGCTTGCAGAAATGAAGTGACTTAAGTGTCCTCGTCTGCACTTTGCTCTCTTGCACTGCAGTTGGAGAAGTTTCATTGAGGAAGTGGCATGCTTAGTTGGCTGTGTTGATTCTGAATGGAGGTTAGTGGAGTACATTTGCTCCAGCCTCATGCGGGTGATGACACATACTGCTGCCTTAACAACACACCGCCTAGTTCTGTTTATATATATATATATTTAAAAAAAAAGGGGGAAGAAGCCTTTTCCTGAAAGCAGAGCTGATCAGATTGCAGACTCTTTGCATGCTCTTAATGCTACTGATAGCTCTTTTGTATGTGTGTGAGTGTCTTAGTCTCTCTGTCCCTCCATACCGAATAGTGCACAGTCCCATTAGACTCTCTCTTTTTCCTGCTTCATATTTCAAGGGAGGATTCAGACCCATTCAGGTAAATTTGCAGTTTTAAAGAAATGCATGGCATGAAGCCCCTATTCCTCAGTGAAGCTCAGTTATCTGCTCCCCTTCCCTGTGCACTGCGGTCGTGCTCGTCTTCCTTTCCCCCCACCACAGAGGAAGCCATTTTATAGGGCTGCAACAAATATTCACTCATTCAGATCGTTAAGCTACTTTGAGAATGGGAAAATAATTTGAGTACCTAGGGGGTTTTTTTTTTTCCTCCTTTTTTTTTTTTTCCCTCCCCCAAACCATTAAATTCCATAAACTCGGATGGTTTCCAAAAGGTGCTTTCTGCCTTCTCAAAGTGGTCTGGTGCCATCAAAGTCTTTTTCCTCACAGCACTTAAGTTTTTATGCTCCGCTATGGAAGTGTAATTACAGCTAACTGAGAACATGGAACAAAATCAAGTGAGTCTGCAAAACCTCATGAAAACGTCCAAAATGTGTGAAACAGTAATGCTCAGTGTTTGTGCCAGAATTTCTCAGACTTTTTACAGTAAGAGACCCCTTTAATAAATTCCACATGTCCCATCAGTACAGTTTTATGAAAATATCCAACTATTCAAATATTTGGCTTATTTAGGTGTGAACTGTAGTGGTATTTTTTTTTTCGCGGTCCGGTTTCCATCAAATCCTGCACTCTGATTGGCTGGCGAGCGGGTCCGTATCCTACGATACGGGCCCCTCTGGCGGCTCGCTCGTTCACAACAACAACAAACATGGTAGCAATTTTTGTCAACATTTATTTTCGCATTTCTCAGGAGAATAGCATTAATTTTACAGCATGGATCGCGATAATGAGTGTTCACAGCGAAAGCGAGTTTTACTACCCTGAGGAAGAAGAAATAAAAGAAAACATTTCAGGAGAAAGCTAAAAACCTGTAACTGTTGCTAACGCTGAACAAAAACATGGCTGAATCCTGAATGACTCAGTTTTGTATAAATAGGGGACTACATAGGCGGCAAAATGTAGTTTTTTGTTTTTTTTTTCCTGCCATGGAAGTGCACTTGTATACTGAGGAGGAAGCCATTTGCGTTACAGCCGTGAATGAGGATTCAAAATGGCGGCTCGCCTCGGCTCGGTTTTCCCTTTCGGGCGCTCTCGTTTTCTGTTAGAATTTGGATAAAGAAAAAAATAAATATATTATTTACCAGCTTAAGGTCAGTCCATATGGGGGCTGAGATCAGTATTCAAGGCCGAGGTCACGGTATTTCGCGATACAGACCTCCCATATAAAATAATAATATTTTGAGCCATAGAGCTATTTATGCCTGAACCTTGCGCCAAAAGAACACACAAGGTCTAACGGGACGTTTATAGACCTACCTCATGATGAGATTTTGGATTAAATCCATTTAGTTCAGTTTACCAGTCAAACAGACTAATAACACTCAATAATTAATAGAATGAGTTTGATGATAACGGGTCGTCATTTCCTACACTGTAATGCACGCACCAAAAAAAAAGCCTTTTGGACCACTGTAGTTCCATGATTTGAGAATCACTGGTCTTTTGTAAATGTAAATTAGCTTGGCAAAACTACACAACCTTCCTGAGTAATCACCTGAAGCGGGAACTTTCCTGGTGAAAATAGTTGCCAGTATATTAGACAAAATAATGGCAATTTTCTGGTTTACTTCAAAACAAAACCAGTTTTTGTTCTAGCATCTGTGATGTTCGACTCATTAGGAGAGTTTACTAAAATAAACACCGCTTTAAACATTTTAGCCATTGAAGGCTTGTGTAATATAGAATTTTTTTTTTTTTCCCTTGCTTGCAATTCATCATTTAAAGGAAAAAAAAATCACAACAATTTATTCGTTCATTCCAGGACCGGTAGCCTAAAAAAGCAGGAAAACAAATAATTTCAGATACTTCAGGTTTAAAGGAACAGTCCACCATACTTCCATAATGAAATATGCCCTTATCTGAATTGAGACGAGCTGCTCCGTACCTCTCTGAGCTTTGCGCGACCTCCCAGTCAGTCAGACGCGCTGTCACTCCTGTTAGCAATGTAGCTAGGCTCAGCATGGCCAATGGTATTTTTTGGGGCTGTAGTTAGATGCGACCAAACTCTTCCGCGTTTTTCCTGTTTGCATAGGTTTATATGACCAGTGATATGAAACAAGTTCAGTTACACAACTTGAAACGTAGCGATTTTCTATGCTATGGAAAGTCCGCACTATAATGACAGGTGTACTAACACCTTCTGCGCGCTTCGGCAGCGCACTGATACGGAGCTCAGATATCAATGCGCTGTCGAAGCGCGCAGAAGGTGTTAGTACGCCTGTCATTATAGTGCGGACTTTCCATAGCATAGAAAATCGCTACGTTTCAATTTGTGTAACTGAACTTGTTTCATATCACTGGTCATATAAACCTATGTAAACAGGAAAAACGCGGAAGAGTTTGGTCGCATCTAACTACAGCCCCAAAAAATACCATTGGCCATACTGAGCCTAGCTACATTGCTAACAGGAGTGACAGCACGTCTGACTGACTGGGAGGTCGCGCAAAGCTCGGAGAGGTACGGAGCAGCTCGTCTCAATTCAGATAAGAGCATATTTCATTATGGAAGTACGGTGGACTGTTCCTTTAAGAAGAGTATGGGATGGTGTAATGATATGGCAAAACAATACCACAGCAACTCTTATCATTTATACCACAGGTTTGCCATAAATGTGAAAGGTACTCACTGCATGAGGATTTTTTTGGGGGGTGGCAGTGAAAGAGTTACTATTAGAAAGTAATTTGATTGTACTCCTATAATTCTACTGTAATGTTTGTTTATTACCTCTTTGTCATTGGCTTACTTATTAACGATCAATTATGAATTTTGGTAGGCATATCTTTCTCCTTAAAGAAGGATGAGGGCAGAGACGTGAAATACAGTGGCGGTTGAAAGTTTGTGAACCCTTTAGAATTTTCTATATTTCTGCATAAATATGACCTAAAACATCATCAGATTTTCACACAAGTCCTAAAAGTAGACAAAGAGAACCCAGTTAAACAAATGAGACAAAAATATTATACTTGGTCATTTATTTATTGAGGAAAATGATCCAATATTACATATCTGTGAGTGGCAAAAGTATGTGAACCTCTAGGATTAGCAGCTAATTTGAAGGTGAAATTAGAGTCAGGTGTTTTCAATCAATGGGATGACAATCAGGTGTGAGTGGGCACCCTGTTTTATTTAAAGAACAGGGATCTATCAAAGTCTGATCTTCACAACACATGTTTGTGGAAGTGTATCATGGCACAAACAAAGGAGATTTCTGAGGACCTCAGAAAAAGCGTTGTTGATGCTCATCAGGCTGGAAAAGGTCACAAAACCATCTCTAAAGAGTTTGGACTCCACCAATCCACAGTCAGACAGATTGTGTACAAATGGAGGAAATTCAAAACCATTGTTACCCTCCCCAGGAGTGGTCGACCAACAAAGATCACTCCAAGAGCAAGGTGTGTAATAGTCAGCGAGGTCACAAAGGACCCCAGAGTAACTTCTAAGCAACTGAAGGTCTCTCTTACATTGGGTAATGTTAATGTTCATGAGTCCACCATCAGGAGAACACTGAACAACAATGGTGTGCATGGCAGGGTTGCAAGGAGAAAGCCACTGCTCTCCAAAAAGAACATTGCTGCTCATTTGCAGTTTGCTAAAGATCATGTGGACAAGCCAGAAGGCTATTGGAAAAATGTTTTGTGGACGGATGAGACCAAAATAGAACTTTTTGGTTGAAATGAGAAGCATTATGTTTGGAGAAAGGAAAACACTGCATTCCAGCATAAGAACCTTATCCCATCTGTGAAACATGGTGGTGGTAGTATCATGGTTTGGGCCTGTTTTGCTGCATCTGGGCCAGGATGGCTTGCCATCATTGATGGAACAATGAATTCTGAATTATACCCGTGAATTCTAAAGGGAAATGTCAGGACATCTGTCCATGAACTGAATCTCAAGAGAAGGTGGGTCATGCAGCAAGACAACGACCCTAAGCACACAAGTCGTTCTACCAAAGAATGGTTAAAGAAGAATAAAGTTCATGTTTTGGAACGGCCAAGTCAAAGTCCTGACCTTAATCCAATGGAAATGTTGTGGAAGGACCTGAAGCGAGCAGTTCATGTGAGGAAACCCACCAACATCCCAGAGTTGAAGCCGTTCTGTACGGAGGAATGGGCTAAAATTCCTCCAAGCCGGTGTGCAGGACTGATCAACAGTTACCGCAAACGTTTAGTTGCAGTTATTGCTGCACAAGGGGGTCACACCAGATACTGAAAGCAAGGGTTCACATAGTTTTGCCACTCACAGATATGTAATATTAGATCATTTTCCTCAATAAATAAATGACCAAGTATAATATTTTTGTCTCATTTGTTTAACTGGGTTCTCTTTATCTACTTTTAGGACTTGTGTGAAAATCTGATGATGTTTTAGGCCATATTTATGCAGAAATATAGAAAATTCTAAAGGGTTCACAAACTTTCAAGCACCACTGTAGAATATACGAGGATAAGTCAAAGTTCTAAGACAGATGTTATTTCAAAAGGTGTGAAAGACATCCCCCAGAATTCTACAAAGAAGGAATTCTCCGATGGAAACACCGCTTGCAGAAGTGTTTAGACTTAAATGGAGGATATGTAGAGAAACAGCTTTGTTCTTTTCATAAATAAAGTTTTGGGTGTTTTTTTTTTTTTTTTTTTTCCCCCAATTTGTCTTAGAACTTTTTGACTTACCCTTGTATAGTCTGTGGAAAACAAATTTACTGTTTAAACAAGTTAAGTACTTTTTTTTTTTTGTAAATATTCAGGCTTTTCATTTGTATTTCGTGAGGTGATATCCCAAACAGAATTTTCATATGCTTTATATTCTATTGCTGTTTATTTTATTAACGCATTATAATACATTTGCATAAATAAATAGAGTAGCATTAATGTAGGGTGAAGCCATGGTCTAATGGTTAGAGAAGCAGCTTTGGGACCAAAAGGTCGCTGGTTTGATTCCCTGGACCAGCAGGAATGGCTGAAGTGCCCTTGAGCAAGGCAACCGCTCCCCAGGCTGCTCTGGGATGATGCAGACGCTCTTCTCCAGAGCGACATACTAAATGCCTGTAATGTAAATTTATATCTTGAACATTTCTTACTATTATACAATCTATTTGGGACAGTATTCAGCCGAATATTTGAACAATAATATTAAAGGTTGCAGCCCTACCATTCTGTGATGGTGGGGTTTTTTTTTCTTTCTTTTTCCCCCCACTCTCTTTCATTATTTCTTCCAGCCCTACAGTGCTTCATAATCATTTTAGACATGTCATGGCTTCTCCATTCACCCTTCCTACCTACATTCAAATAACATTTAATAGAGTGTAACCCGTCTTTTTTTTTTTTTCTTTCTTCGTCGGAAGCATTACATTAACCACTTATCGATGAGTATTCTAGTTCTTGTAACTGGTTTGAAAGACATCTCATTCACTGAAATGTGCCAGAAGCAAAGTAAGACCTGTATTGTTCTTGGGGTAATTTCCATAAAGAGCCTAGTTTCCGCAAACCAACTAGTCCGACATCGGAGAAGCAGCCCAGCAATAGAGGAGATTCTCCATTAACACAACCTGTCAGAACTGATAAATAGGAATGATCCTTTTACTCAAAGCCATGTTTCCTGGTGCTTAAGTGGACATTCACCGCTGTACTCGTATCATGAGAACAGCCAAACGAAGTGCTGTGTGTGTCTGTCTGCATTGCAGTGGTCGAATTTCTAATAGCTCCGTCATATCGCTTAAATGAGTCTGAAAAATGTACAGTGAAGGGCAAGATTTATACCGAAGATTCTCATCACTCATGTTTGAAATTTTGGCTAATGCAAACACATCATGCATTTGTTTTGTCCACTTCTCATGCTAGTTGAATTTCCCCTCTAGGTTTTAGTGCATGTCAGTTAGAATATATGAAATTGTTCATTTGGTATTGTGCATGCCATAATGAAGAGCCTTTCAGCATATGCCAAAAAGAGAGCGCTTTTAAAAAAGTGGTACAATTGTCTCCGAACACATTCTTAGAAGTATCCACGACACATAAATGAATCACTCCGAAGGTATAGAAAATTGTTGTACTTCAGTTTGTTGTGCATTAGCTGTGGGTGAGTGCGTCTGTACCTGACTGTTCCACTTGCTTTCATCTCTCCCAGTTTTTCCAGAGGGCTCAGATGCAGCCTCAACGGCCCACCATTGCAAGCAACAGCCCTTCAATTCGACCTGCCTCTCAGGCCCCGAATGCCACCGTATACTCGGCAAGCCCGCCTATCATGATGTCCATGACTCCGATGCCCTTCGCTTCCCCCCAGGCTGCCCAGTACTACATCCCTCAGGTCTCACACAGACACATGCGCTAAAGAGAAATCACTTTGCTGTTGCGTTTGCATCGGGTTAAAACACAAGTTTAAAGAGAACGGAAGAGTTAAGCTGAACCTTATGCTGTTCCTTGGGGATGGTAATAGTTACTACTAGTAACAGTAGCATCGTGAACATAAGACAGTCAGTAAGGCCTATTTTACAGTGCAGCAAATGTGACGCGTAGCAGCACTGTGTCCAGTACGCTCCCATGTTAATCAATATGGCCTTTTAGCAAAGCAGAATTTTCTCAGTTTACCTCAAGTGTATGTAAAATGAGTTATATAAATGCTGTTACGTGCATGATATCCAACTGTATGTAGAAACATTATAAAATATAACATTGCTTCTATATTGCGTTTCTCTTGGCACTACAGAAAGATCTATAGACACTTTATATGTAGATACTATGGTATTTTTGATGCGTGTTCCATTCTATAGAATAAGCAGCTTTTGGTGGGGGGGGGGTATTAGCAAATGCCAATGCATAATTATAATATAGTGTTGGAAAATTTTACACCGTAATGTGAATCATTTTAACTATTGGTACACATTTTATATGGTACACTACCGTTCAAAAGTTTGGGGTCACTTTGAAATGTCCTTATTTTTGAAAGAAAAGCACTGTTCTTTTCAATGAAGATCACTTTAAACTAATCAGAAATCCACTCTATACGTTGCTAATGTGGTAAATGACTATTCTAGCTGCAAATGTCTGGTTTTTGGTGCAATATCTCCATAGGTGTATAGAGGCCCATTTCCAGCAACTCTCACTCCAGTGTTCTAATGGTACAATGTGTTTGCTCATTGCCTCAGAAGGCTAATGGATGATTAGAAAACCCTTGTACAATCATGTTAGCACAGCTGAAAACAGTTGAGCTCTTTAGAGAAGCTATAAAACTGACCTTCCTTTGAGCAGATTGAGGCTACATTCACACAACAACGGCAACGAGATTTAAAAAAAAAAAAATATCGCGTCCACATGGGCAACGGATCAGTAAAATATCAGGTACATATGGCAACGCAACGCTTGCTGAAAACGATGCAATACACATGCCACACCTCTAGGTGCGCTGTAAGACGGTCCCATCGGAGACGCCAGAATAATAGAAGTAGTAAGGACGCATGCGCATAAACTATTATGCGCGAGACTTCATATTAGCCACAGTCAGAAAAAATCTGTTCGTAAAATTACATTATAATGACCAGATACAATGAAAAGTATTTTTCCAGTCTCACCTGTGAAAGGCAATCCCATGTGATCTTGTTTGGACGGCAAACCTGTTGGTACAGTTAAACGCAGCACATGAATGAGGCATCTTTATTCTCCGCTTTGACCTATCCAATATGGCGGCGAGGATGACGTATGATTCTACGCGGAAGGCGGCGTCTTTAATGGTCCGGAATAAATTGAATGCTACACGTTGATGGATTAATTTGTTCTACTCCCTTTTTGAGGAATGTATTGTAGAACTTAAACCAACATCTGAAGAGGTGAGATCGCTCCTTTTTTTTTCCCTGTTTTTGCTGGCGGGATTGACTCTGCCCTAAGGGCTATTCTCTCTCTCTCTCTCTCTCTCTCTCTCTCTCTCTCTCTCTCTCACTTTGCACCATTACACAATAAATATTCACAGTGAAAATATTTTGTAAGCGCGTTTCATGAACCAAGTTATAGGATTTGTTGACAACTCGCATCGATTTCGTTACACTTCTCCCCGGCGTGAAGCACGTGGTTGTGACGTCATCGTAAACAAATCCGTTCTACTCATCCAGACGACTTCGCAATGGCTCCGTTGCCAGATCTTTCCACTCTGGAACCCGTTCTCAAAAGATTTCGTTTTGGGGCACCCAAAACGCCGGTGCCGTGTGGATGCCAGGCCGAAACGATAAACAATTTTATCAGATTCACCTGAATCCGTTGCCGTGTGGACAGGGCCTGAGTTTCTGGAGCATCACATTTGTGGGGTCGATTAAATGCTCAAAATGGCCAGAAAAATGTCTTGACTATATTTTCTATTCATTTTACAACTTATGGTGGTAAATAAAAGTGTGACTTTTCATGGAAAACACAAAATTGTCTGGGTGACCCCAAACTTTTGAACGGTAGTGTACATAAATAATTTGCAGGATGAGACATACTGTATCGGTTCGTGTTGGGGCACGCAAAAACCGGGTGGAGGCAGTGTATGGGTATGGAATAGGGAAGGTCAGGGGTCATGTACTGTATTTATCATGGTGCTTTGCATCAGCGACACTGTGCGCTTTTATTTCAAAATTGGATCAGGTACCAAACTTTGTCTACATCAACCTTAAAATAGTAATGAGTCATTTTTGTGCCACACTTATAACTGCTCTTTGCTGTATGTGTTACAGTATCGCCACAATGCTCCTCCATATGTGGGGCCTCCTCAGCAGTACTCGGTCCAACCCACAGGACCCAGTACTTTCTACCCCGGACCTAATCCTGGAGAGTTTCCTCCAGCATATCGTAAGTTCGTGCTGCTTTTTCACTCATACTTCCAAAAAGCATCTTTGTTCTGGTTGGTTGTTAATCCTGACTGTTTGAATTTTGGTCTCAAACTCAAACTGGTTTCATTACTGTTAGCTGCGGGAACGCCATACTACCCTGGTCAGACCATGTACACCCCTTCTCCATCCATAATAGTGCCTACACCACAGCAACCTCCACCCGCCAAGAGGGAGAAGAAAACAGTGCGTGTGCTTACTTCTTGCTTCAGTACTGATTCATTTACTGAGTACTGAGCTTATTTATATTTGACGCTGTGCTGTTTATTTCTCGTTAAGATCCGTATCCGAGACCCTAACCAGGGTGGCAAGGACGTCACAGAGGAGATCCTGTCAGGTGTGGGTGGGAGTCGGAACCCCACTCCGCCAGTAGGAAGGCCCTCCTCCACCCCGACTCCTCCACAGGTAATGTATCTAATCTCACACATGTAGAGACAAAGCAGTTCCTACAGGCTACTACTCATGAATACTGAATACAGTAGCTCTTCTGTTCTAATAGCAGTCTTCACTATTACAAAGTGTTGATTTTATTATTATTTTTGTGTGTAAGCTGTGTTCCCAGAAGAATACTTGCGCCTTAAAGGAACGCTCTGAGATTTTTTTTATTTTTTTTAACCTGGGCCTATTTTCTCATCTCTTTGGGTCCAGATATTTACTAGGGACAAAAATGATTGAAATTGGTCCAGTATTGAGTTATACCGCTATAATTGGCAACCGCTAAACTGCTATACGGTGTAATCCTATCGGGCAAACCACTTGTTTTTGGCACTGACAGGCTCATAATGTGCTCATAAATGTCTGACAGCATGGAAAGGATCCCTACAAAGATGCACCTGTGTCTGTTTACCTCAATAACTGTAAAGAAACTGTAGAAAATGAGTTTCTAAACCCATTGTTTTACCTTTTTCTGGTCTCTGATGTGGCACCCCATTCAGTTCACGTAGTCGATTATTGCATGGGAGCTGTTTTCTGATGTTTACAAAAGGGATCCTTCATATTTGTCGTAATCAGCTAAATATTTGGCTATTGCTTTGGAAATGGACTTCACAGACTCGGTGTGACGACTTCTTTTGTGAACATCAGAAATGATTTAATTTATTATAATTGTTATATTGGGGTTATAACACAATTATAACATTGAGCCTGTCAGTTGTGAAAACAAGCGGTTTACTTTTGCCGCTTTTCCACTACAAACGCGGCTGAGTCGGGCTGAGCCGTGCCGTGCTGAGTCGGGCTGAGTGGGGCTGTTGGAGTTGCATTTCGACTACAACCGCGCTGAACCGTGCTGGCTGGAAGTGGGTGGACACACTGGGTGGAGTTAGCGAAAGTGGGTGGACGTCACGTGATGTCATTAAGCAGCGCAAACAGTGACATCAGTGATCTTTTTTTTTTTTTTTAAGATTTTTTTTGGGCTTTTTGCACCTTTATTGGATAGGACAGTGTAGAGACAGGAAATGAGCGGGAGAGAGAGAGACGGGAAGGGATCGGGAAATGACCTCGGGCCGGAATCGAACCCGGGTCGCCCGCATTCATGGTATGGCGCCTTAACCACCTGAGCCATGACGCCCCTGACATCAGTGATCTTTTAAGCGGTAGTCTCACAACCCGAATAGTAAACAATAAACATGGAGGACATGGAGTCGTTAGTGTTGCTGGTCTTGGTGCTGTGGCTTGTTGTCACCGACAACGCCAACAGATACTGGCAAGAGCGTATAGATGAGGCGAGGCGCATAAGGCTTCAGAAATTCTCGTAATTCGTAATTCTTCTCCTTCCGGGTTTGCGGTGTTTACAGATCCCAGCGCGCTCGCGGGGCGTGTGTGGGCATGTGAGGACACTCCTCCTCGCCAATCAGTGCACAGGGGAGTGTCTGCTCACGCCCCCAGCCTCAGTCGGCTCGCTTTGGCTCGCTTCAGCCCCACTCCAAAACCGTGCGAGTTTTAGGGGCTCAGCAGGGCTGAAGCGAGCTGAGTCGTGCTGGTTTTTGGTAGTCGAAACGCGAGCCGTGTCGGGCTGAAGTGAGCTAAAGCGAGCTGAAGTGAGCTGAAAAAGGGTAGTGGAAAAGGGCCATTTGACGTTGGATATTTGCCTAATAGGTTTGCATTGCATTGTATCACGGTTTTACGGTTGCCTGTCATCACATTCTAACTCAATACTGGACCAGTTTCAGTTGATTTTGTCCCTAGTAAATATCTGGACCCAAAGAAATGGGTCCAGGTTAAAAAAAATAAAAAAAAATAAATCCTGGAGCTTTCCTGTAATGGCCATTATAGTTGCTGGTATCCTTTTCTTTTTGTTCCCCCCCCCACCTTATTTGAAGTCCCATGGCTGTGGCCTGACTTTACCTTCCGTGTACTTTATTTGCTACAGATAACCTTTTTCCTGTGAAACAGAATCCATTGGTGCAATTTATCTGGCATCACCTTTGCCTATTTTCCAGTCAATGTGGCCATTATACAGTGGAGTGCCGTTATAATATGGATCACTATTACATGAAAACCATTGTAACTCGGTCAGCTCATGGTTCCCAAAATTTTAGGCCTAGTCATTTCTGCTGGCATGTTTTGCGTTGGCAGTACGTCACATGATCACGTTTTGTCATTCGTAACGTCACCGAGAACCAGTCACAACCGGAACAGATTGGTGAAGAAATCGATGAGGATGACCTTGCAGATCCACCACTTGTCATTTGAAAATGCATTATGGTTTGAATGCAGTGATGCTTCTGTGGTGAACATCGCATCTACGAAACGTGCTTCATTTCGTCTGACTGCAGGCCTGCACAAAGCTTCAACAAAAGAAAGTTACAGACTTTTTCAGTAAAACCAAGGACTAAAACGTGCTGTTATGTGCAGTGCCTGAACTGTGCTTGTTACACAATAATCATTTTGTTCTAGTCTTTGAACACTTCTTGTTTTACTTATTACGTGCAGTTAATTATTACACGATTATCCGTATTCTGCTCATTGTTATTGTAATTTTTATAATGACTTTTTTTTTTTCATTAATTCAGCGGTGCTACTACGCTATATAGATGTTATGTTCGTGCCTGGTGTACTTCGAATTTTAACTCGGCGCACACCTCAAAGGATAATTACATGTACCTGTCTCAGATTAGAACACAATCACCACGTGCTAATAAGGACGCTGAACTCTTGCGGACATTATGACTACGTTCAGACTGCACCCTGAAACGACCCATATCCGATTTTTTTTTTTTGCCCATATGCGACCTGTATCCGATTTGTTATTGACAATCTGAACAACACAGATCCGATTTTTTCACATGCGACCCAGGCCGCTTGGATATGTGGTCCTAATTCCGATGCATATCTGTTATTTTCACATGCGACTGCAGTCTGACCGGACAGGTCGCATTCATGCGACCTACACGTCATCAACAAGAGACAAACGTCACTATTCTGCGTTGGCTAATCGCGCCTCTTTGGTGGAAAACAACAACATTTGTACAGTTTTCAGAATTTAAATAGACTTTTATAGAATTGATCAAGCTAATCAGGGCTTAATTTGAGGGGGAGCAAGCCGGAGCGCGCTCCGGAACCTCGGACGTTGGCTCCGGCAGCTATTTACACTGGATCCGGTGATCCGCCACCTCTCTTGACTATGTAACAAAATAAAAAAATAAAAAAAACCAAATAATTAAATAAATAAATGCAAGTTTATTTAGTGTTAATGTCTGATTTTGATATCTGTCTTGTTGGTGATTTCTCTCATGAAACGACATCCACAAAATATCTGTTTGTATATTACGGAAAAGGAGGGTGCACGCTTCCGTGGCCGCGGGAGGAAGACGCGCTGTTCGGGGAAAAAGAAGTGGAAGTGCTCTGCCAGCAGTTTTGCATCAATGACCCACGACACGTCATCAGGGCATTCAGGGAAAGTAATGGAGAATTCATCCCAGATGAACTGAAGGGCCTCTTGGCCACGATCAACACTGTCCCTATCTCAAGTGCAGAGTGTGAGCGAGGTTTTTCGCAGATGAACTTAATTTGCAGTGTTATTACAATACATGCCCAGAAGCGCCCCCCCATTCTTTTTTTTTTTTGCACCGGAGCCAGTCATCCTCTGCGCTCCGGGACCTCCCACTTTACAAATTAAGCACTGAAGCTAATGGTGGATTTGGTAGGGACCTGGATGTTAAACCATCCTGTATTACAAGATTATAAGATTGTTCTGGAAATTTCCAGTAATTTGACACCTTCGGTCTCATTAGTCTGCTGCCCACATTAATCAGATTATTGTGTGAGTTCCGCCGCCGCCACAAAAACCACATCGCCAGGTCTCGCCTCATCTCCATGCTTTACTTGCAAACTTGAAGAGTGCGCTTTTTTTTTGTTTACGTATTACGTAGATGTGCTTATTACGTGTCAATTTGCGCATGCGGGACACTTTTGGGTTGTTTTCCGTTCATATTGGAGATCGCATACAAGTCTCATATAATTGGTAATGTGAACGGCCTAACAAAAAAATCGCATTTCACAACAAATCGGATATGGGTCGTTTCAGGTTGCAGTCTGAACGTAGTGTATGAAGCATTACCCTTACCCAGCCTTATGTTTTATACTGTTATTCTGGCTCTCGACTCGTATTTTGGATTCTGCTTTTGTCTTTGGCTCATCTAGTCCGTTTGTGCCTCGCTTGACCTTTGCTTGTCTGTGTTTTGAACCTGTCTCACGTTTTGGAGTTGTATGCCTGATTTGTTTTCCGATTAAACAAACTCTTCCTGCACTTACCGTACATCTCTCTACCACCATAGGATGTTGCTATAGAAAAAAAACAAGTTTTGTAAAGAATACATTTATTTATGTTCTAAATAACATGCATAAGCATCCATTGTTTTTATACCCCGCTGGCCAAAAGGCCTAAAGGGGGATTATGTCATGGCGATGTCCGTCTGTCCATCCGTCCGTTCCGGGAAGGGTGCTCACCTTCTGAAATCAACTCCTCTCAGAATTTTTGGAGGAATCTCACAAAACTTGGCAGGATTCTTTGTTATATGTCGGTACTACACACATTGTAAATTTGTTAAATTGGGTCACATTTTACCAGAGTTACAGCCCTTGATTTAACAAAATAATAATTTGACAATTTCATGAGTGTGTTTTCCTTCTGAAATCAACTCCTCTCACAATTTGTGGAGGAATTTCACCAAATTTGCCAAAAGGCCTTGTTATATGTCGGTAGTACGCATATTGTTATTTTGTTCAATTCGGTTGCATTTTACCAGAGTTGTGGCCCTTGATTAACAACCTTGTACTTTCACAGTTTCATGAAGGTGTGCTTACCTTCTGACATCAACTCCTCTGATAATTTTTGGCGCAATTTTTCTCAAAGCTTGGCAAAAGGTCTTGTTGTATGACAGTAATACGCATATTGACATTTAATTTTGTTTGTGAAAATTTGACCAGAGTTTTTGACCCTTGATTAAATAACTTGTACTTTAATAATTTCATGAGCGTGTACGTTCTTCCGAGATCAACTCCTCTCATAATTTGTGGAGGAATTTCACCCAACTTGGCAAAAGGCTTTATTATATGACCGTTATACGCATATTGAAATTTCGTTTAATTTGGGCAAATTTTACCAGAGTTATGCCCTTGATTATTAACAAACTTTGGCAATTTCATCAAGCGGTGCTTGCTTTCTGAAATCAACTTCCCTCGCAATTTTTATTATCCCCCGCTGGCCGAAGGGGGATTATGTCGTGGCGATGTCCGTCCCGGGAAGGGTACTCACCTTCTGAAATCATCTCCTCTCAGAATTTTTTGAAGAAATTTCACGAAACTTGACAGGATTCTTTGTTATATGTCGGCAAAGCGCATATTGTAATTTTGTTCAGTTCGGTTGCATTTTAAGCCAGTATCTCACTGGGCTGCGACAAATTGCGAACATCATTCGCGAGAGAGTTTCAAAAGTGTCTTGAAACATTCGCGGGGCTTCGCAGTTTCCTCACATGAGTCGCAAAGTGTCCCTCCTTCATCGCTGAAATTTTGAACATGTTCAGAAAAATTAGTGCGACCAAAATTTCTCTCAAAATAACCGCAAATGCGTCGCTGGTATCGCAAAGCCGTCACAAACCCTTCTCAAGTCCGTTTCCATGAGACAGGAAGTGCGAGTGTGTCTCACTGGGCTGCGACTAGTTGGCGACACAACAATCGCGATAAAATATGCGAATATCAATTCAGTGTGATTCCAAGTGAAAATTTGCATATTTTATCGCAATTGTTGTGTCGCAGGTTGTCGCAGCCCAGTGAGATACTACCCTTACCAGAGTTATGGCCTAGTTGCCAGCAGGGGATATTGTGCTCTCTGAGCATGCTTGTTTATTTATATGATCATTTGTATCAGTGGCGGTGTAGTATTAAAATATTTGAGACAGTGGCAGCAAAATGTTATTACGTATTTGACAGTCAACAATTTAAAAAAAAAAAAAAAAAAAAGGTCATTAGCGTGGTCAAAACGATCGTAGTTCTTGCAATTTCTACTCGAGCCATGCCAAATTTTCCATACCGTTTTATAATTCGGATTCTTTGGATCCCAACTCCTGTGCTATAATGGCGCTCCACTGTACTTTTAAATATCTTTTTGGTTTGTTTGTTTGATATTTGACTTGCCTTCTGCCTTCCATCTGCCTTCATCTTAGTTCTGCCTCACAGCTGTTTCTCTCATTCTGATTTCCCATGCTGTTCTCTATACAGAGATAGCCCAAGCAAATGCTGTGTAATCATGATGCAGCACAAGCTTAGACTCACAACCATTCAGAGGGAAATCTCTCTGTAAAGGGAACACTCTCACTATTGCGTTGTAACTCTTACTTTGTGTCTTCTCTCCCTAAATGTTAACAGTGTTCGTCTCTCCTCTCTTTCCCCACTTTTTTCTTGTCTGTTTGTCTAATCCCCCAACCCACCCACCCCCACCCTTGTGTGTGGTGTCTTTGTCTTGTCACACCCCCTCCTCCTCCCTTTCCAATTTTATGTCTGGTGCTTGTCTCTTGCTTTTACCCTCTTGTGGCTGTGTCCCTTCTTTTTTCCCCCCTTTCTCTATGACTCTTTTTTTTTTTCTACCCACTTCTCTGTTTGTGCTGCTTCTGCCCGTATTACCATTTCCCCTCTTCCACTATGTATGTTTCTCGTGTGTGTGTGTGCGCGTGCGTGCAATCTTGTTTCCCTTCTTCTTTCTATTTCTCTTTTGCTAGTTTTTATGTCCACACCCTCATTATCCTCACATTTTCTACCTCAAATCCCAGCAGCTGAACCAGGTAGTGGAACATGGGCATGTCATCTATAATGTGGACAGTGCCCAGGTCCTCCCTGCTCCTGTCGACTTGAAACCAGGTCAGTCCCTTCCTTGCTGTTCCTTTTCACCCCTCACATGCATGACCATTCATCTTGCAAATAGCCAGACACCTTGCACTTCCTTTCCTAATTTTCTTTTTTGCTGACCCAATGATTGTCCCTATATATTTTATATACATATTTTATATAATAAGAATAAGATGGGCGGCACGGTGGTGTAGTGGTTGGCGCTGTCGCCTCACAGCAAGAAGGTCCGGGTTCGAGCCCCGTGGTCGGCGAGGGCCTTTCTGTGCGGAGTTTGCATGTTCTCCCCGTGTCCGCGTGGGTTTCCTCCGGGTGCTCCGGTTTCCCCCACAGTCCAAAGACATGCAGGTTAGGTTAACTGGTGACTCTAAATTGACCGTAGGTGTGAATGTGAGTGTGAATGGTTGTCTGTGTCTATGTGTCAGCCCTGTGATGACCTGGCGACTTGTCCAGGGTGTACCCCGCCTTTCGCCCGTAGTCAGCTGGGATAGGCTCCAGCTTGCCTGCGACCCTGTAGAAGGATAAAGCGGCTAGAGATAATGAGATGAGATGAGAATAAGATGCTGATTCCCCCCCCCCCCCCCCATTTTGACTCTTGACGCTTTTGTTTTTGACTAGCAGTGTCTCTTCTGTGATTTTTTTTTTTTTTTTTTTACCTCTCTCTATCTATGCTGGCTACAGATGACAAGCCAAAGCTTGAAAGTGTTGTACTAAAGTCTTCTTCACCTGGACTGCGCCCTGTGGAGCCTCCCGGGCAAAGGCGAGAGCCCAGCAGCCCTGCCCCTGACCCACATCCCCCAGAGAAATCAGAGCTTCCACCCTCAATCCCAGAAGTGGCCCAGTGTGTAATTGCAGCAGCCCCGGTTCCCACTCTCAGCCCCTCTAAGCCCATCTCAGCAGTGGATGCAGCAGAAAAGCCCACCCCTCCAGCAGAGTCCAGTCCTGCACAAGCTGTCACACCAGAGCCAGATAAACCAGAGCCTGAGCAAGTGCCACCAGAGGTGCCAGCTTCTGCAGCACAGGCTCTGAAAGCAGTCAATGGGCTGGTTGAAACAGAAACCACTCCTCCTCCTCCTCCTCCTCTTCATGATGACTCCGATTTTCTGCCCCCGTCTCAGTCATCCACAGAGCCCAGTACTGTCCCAGAGACCTACAGTTTGGATGTGAAGGCTGCAAGTCCTCCAGTTTCGGAAACTGTTTCATCAGGCACTATGACTCCTTCCCTGCCCACCGCCATCGCTGCTGCTGCTGCCACCGCTGCTGTTATTGCTGTTCCCACACCACCTCCAGGTCTCACTCATCCAGGCCAGACCCCTGTAGAGGCAAGTCCAGCCCAGACAGCCTCGCCTGGGCCAGAGCTCAGAGATGCTGGAAAAGAGGCAGAGGTTGCCCTGGAAGAGAAAGTGGAGTCCACATTACAATCCAACCTTAGACAAAATTCAAGTCAAGGTACATACCAAATACCTCAGACTTTGTAATAGGATGTTAGCGTAAAGGTTTGTGGAGTGTGTGTTTTTATTTTTTACGTTTCTGCAGTTACATCTAGTGTACCAAAGACCTGGAAAAAGCCAAAAGAGGAAGCTGTCGTGGAGCAGACCCAGTGTCCTGATAGAGAGGTGAGTGGAGGACACCTTGTTGGCCCTGCATTAAGTTTTTATTGGACAAATTAATTGTATAATTTTATTGACTAAATTAAAGGAGTACTCCAATGTTCTCCAATATGTTAGTGTCTTCTGTCTAATTTTAAGATTCGGATATGTGTAGGTAGTGGAGCAGATAGCTGGTAAAATATTTCACTTGGTGAGCAAAGCACCAAATTTTGCATGAAACTTTGTCTGCATGTACCTGACCAAAAATCATCGTTGGCCACTCAAGTTTCCACCATTTTCAAGATGGCTGCCATGATTTTCAAAATGGTGTCATTTTTACAGTTTTCGCCTACTAGTTTTATTATTATATGTACCATTTTTAATTTGAATTCTTTTCTTTTGCTAATATCTACCTCAATATGACTCCCCATAGCCATAATATACTAAGTAACTTTAAAAACGCACAATGGAATTCAACACGATATCACTTTAGATCCATGCATATATTTGAAATTTATATTGTATGTAATGCACACACATCTTGAAACATCGATAAAGGACATTTATTGTCAAACTCAAGAATTAATTCACAATAAAAAAATTCAAAGTGACAGTTGGTCTATGTTCGGACCGTCATGCTGGAGATTCTGGGTCTGTGTCGTCCAGGGGTCTCAGCAGCAGTGACTGAGGGTGTCAGGAATCTGTCACGGAGGTGAGCTAGCCTGATGTGCTGATCCTGAACTGGCGTCGTGACTCGAGGCTGACCAGGGCGTGGACGATCCCTGGTGCTCCCTGTCTGTCTGTAACGCTGACTCAAACGGGAAATGGTCGAATGATGAACACCGAAGTGCCGGGCGACCTCTGTCTGTGTACTTCCGGCACGCAACATCCCGATGGCCTGTTCACGTTGATTTTGGCTTAGGCGTGGCATCTTCAATAATGACAATTTTCCCATCATTTCCCCCGGGTATTTATAGGCAAGATTGTGTGTGTACAGTGTATGCAAAATTTGTTTGAAAATTAAAGCCTGTCCATGTCATTGACTACCCGAGTCATATTGTACGTTATTGAGTACAACTCCCTTAAATTCTGATTTGAGCACAGATTTGGAACTTATTCGGGCGGAACGAAGTTATTTTTCCATTGTGATATATTTCTTTTCTTCTTGAGATAAACTCAGCACGAATTCAGCAAGTTTTATCAATGTGCGTTTTTAAAGTTGCTTAGTGTAGTTATTTTGTACAAAACTAACGTGAATACGCACTGCGCATGCGCAAGACATTCCAGAAATAGACTTTTTTTTTTAATTTTTATAAATAGCCATTTACACTAAGACTCAGCGGATCTAATCATCTGAGCAGTTACAGCTACAGAGAGCAGTGCAAGACAGTCCTGATTTAAAGCATTTACAGTTGCCAGAACAGTTTATTCTACATCCACACTTGACCAGTTCCTGACATGATGCTGTTATAGGTGCTACTGACGTCCAATACGGCACCCAAACCCCATCATTTTTTGTCCAACCCCAACTTGATGGTGATGGTAAGTCCTGCGTTTTACAAAGTGACTGACCCCATGTGTGTCCAGCCTGTAGAATTGATCTTCTGATGTGTTCGACTAGGGCAGCTCTGGATGGTGGGATGTTGTTATAAGGCCGTTGTTTGCGGGCAAAAAGATCAAGACGAGTCTCATTAACTTTCGTTGAAATGCTTGACCGATCGTACATGATGACGACAAATTCCTCAATGACATCAACGTCTTGCTCTGTCAAAGAGTCACATGGTTTGCTTAGACTATGGAACGTTTCTGTGGCGTTGTCACACACATTCCAGGCCTGCCATGCTGTCTTTTTCCCTTTTCCAGCAAACGCGGAAACAGTATCACAACCCGTGAATGCATGGAAAAAAGGCAATGCCTTTGATCTTGGACCCAGGTTGGCTACAGTGGTATGAATTGGTAACCATCTCATATCTTTCCCTTTTCCGAATGTTATCCATAACTGTTCTAAACCCAAATCATCAAACACAGACACACCAATTACACAGGGATGTGATTTTTCCGCGAATTCGCGGAATTCCGCTTTTTTCACCTCAAAACTTGAAAAAAAAAAATGTTTCCGATTTTTCCCTCAAATCCACATTCGTATCCTATTCGTTCCGACTTTGTTTGAAAGATGGCAGTCTCGGATTTGCATCTTTATGCCTCGATCACGGAGGCTGCCATCTTTCAACTCTTTGTTTGAAGCGAGCGCGTTCATTGGTTGTTACAGAGCGATGGGCCAATCACGTACCTCGTTTCATCTCATTGACGTAATTACGTCATTTACACAATTACGTCATTGAGATGAAACGAGGTACGTGATTGGCCCATCGCTCTGTAACAACCAATGAACGCGCTTGTTAGCTGTACGTAAGCTCGCTTCAAACAAAGAGTTGAAAGATGGCAGCCTCCGTGATCGAGCGTAAAGATGCAAATCGAGTTAAAGAAATCGACAGAATAGTGAAAAACAAGTTCCGCTGGGAATGGTTGGAGAAGGAGGTTGCTACAGACGTTGGACATAAGACTGTGAGACATTTGTTCAGCGATTTCGTTCTTTGGGGAGAGGGCAGAGGTCTCTGGCTGTCAAGTTTGGGGATACTGGGACCTCCTCTGCCCGAGCTACGAGCGTCCAAAGTCGGGCTGGAGCCCGGGATAGAAACGAAACCTAAGCGGAGCGCCGCGGCTCGCCTCGGGGCGAATGACGTCCCAAGGCGCGGGGCTAGCGGGCCCTGCTCGCGCTGGTTCTTTTGGGGGGGGGTGTGAGTGTGAGTCAGTGAGTGAGTGTGTGTGTCAGAGTTGCATGTTGACCATTAAATTGGCTTGAATTTGTTAATCATGACAAGTTTTTTTTCTTGTGTGTTTTGCTTGCCATTTTAGTACAATTTTTAAGTCAGAAAACCCCAAAACCCAGGAGCTTCGGGGGGCTTCCCCCCTTGTCCCCCCACCAGGGCGCTGCCCTGGACCAGCTGGGGGCCTGCGGCCCCCAGACCCCCGCCTAAAATTTTCAGATAATTTCACCAGCCCCAAATCACATCCCTGATTACAACAACATGTGTGTTGGAGGAAACGATATTGACGGAGTTACAACCACTAATCGCTGCATGCTTTGCATGCAGAAACATCCTAGTATCGGCCTCTTCGTGAGTACAGGGTGTCAATTCGGATACGACATCACGACCTGTATATACGGGGCGGATCGTAATGTATTTGGGAGACTTTGTATCAATAATGAACAAAGCTTACACTGAACCCCATGCCGAGTTTAACGGCAGTAAATTGCACCATTGTGCCCTGGTAGTGTTTGCAATTTACTCTTTTGAGAATATAAAACAACAGTTTCTTAGTTGCCCTTTTGAATCAAACTTTTATCATGCTCCTGGACAGTTTTGATCCAGGTTGAATTATTTTGAAAGAATAGTCATTATAACTTCACTCACATAATAACCAAAGCCTTCTACATTAAAATTGTGAAAATCCAGCCAAAAAAACGACCACGATAAAGATGTATGTCCATATTTCGGAAATTTGGTTGTTGAAAATGATGCCATTTTGAAAACTGCGGCGGCCATCTTTAAAATGGCGGAAATCGCGATGGCCAACGATTGTTTTGGAAACAGTATGGGTTTGATCTACATGTGTGCCAATTTTCATGCTTTGCTCACCAAGTGAAATATTCTGGTGAAAATTTCATGTTAGCCGCTACACTAAAGTGTTACACACCATGGCAGCGCTGTTCTCTGCATTCAAGTATTGCCAGAAGTGGCTTTTTGTTTTTATCTGTCTACTCACTTTCTCCCACCTTTTGGTTTTAATTTCTATAAATTATTATCTATAGCATTTCTTTAATTAGCTTTATGTTGTATTGTGAACATAAACTCCAGAGCAATACAGAGAAAATAACTTATTATTTGGGCAGAAAGAAAGGCGCTTTTGTGTTTGTTCAGCAATGTTGACTACGCTGGCTGCTCAAAACCACAAATCCGTCCTTTCAGAAATGACTTGAATGTGCAATTAACTTTTAGCGACTCATGGAAATGCTTTACGAAAAAAGAAACAAAAAACTTTCACATCTATTTAAACTTCCCCCACAACTGCCCTTTGACGTTCATTAGTATAGAGTTTGTAGTAAACAAGTTTTCTGCTCGTCTCCCAGAACTGGGTTAGTTAGGTGGTGGGGTTTGTGGTGTGTTGTTGGAGAAGGTTGGGTTTTTCTGCAGATGCTGTTGGTAGAGACTGGGTTGAAAACGCTGGAGTACTCCTTTAATTAACTATGTTTTTAGATAAATGCTATCCCTCAACTCAAATGGAGATGTGGAACCAGGCTTTAGACTAGAACTTGGTCATCCCAGATGGTTTTATTCCAATACAGGTAATCTTAGTTTGCCTGTGTGTGTGTTAGGATAAGCTGGAGCCAGCTGTAGAAGCTACAGTGGAGAATTCCAGCCCGTTGCCTGTGGCTGTGGAATATCGGGCTTCAGCAGAAACACCAGGAGAAGAGAACGGAGAGCAGGAAACGGAGCCGCTGAAGAACGGACCCGAGCACAGCTCTGAGGCTGAAAGCAGTGATGGAGTCCTCACAGCTGCACTCGAGGAGTCCAACAGCAACACAATTCAGAGTGAGGCCCACTTCTTCTGAAATGGTGCACTGAAGAATTATTTTTTTTCCCCCTACTTTTCACCTCTGCTTTTGCTCACTTCTTTCCTCAGAGCCGGAGCTGAAGAACGGGAAGAGGCAATACAATCGAGACTTTCTGTTGGGCTTTCAGTTCATGCCAGCCTGTGTGCAGAAGCCAGAGGGTCTTCCACCCATATCTGATGTGGTACTGGACAAGGTAAACCTCCTTAGACACGGGCTTTATTGAAACTTCAAAACTGTATCGTGAAGGTGTTTTGACAGATTGTTCCTTAACTCCCTGCTTTTACAGATAAACCAAAATAAGCTGCCCCTGCGGCCGGACCCACGGGGGCTCATTTCCAGAGGTCCAGACTTCACCCCAGCCTTTGCAGACTTTAGTAGGCTGATTCCTGCAGGGAGAGGAGCACCGGTGAGTTTCTACTTCTTCCTCCTCTCCCTTTTTTCCTTGCAAAAATGAGCGTGTTGTGTTGACCGTGAGAAATGTTAGTGATGAGTACATCTAAGTAATCAAGTGCTTGGTATATGGTAACCTAACTGATTGGCAAGATACCACCCAGAATTTGCAAATTGATTTTTTTTAACCCTCTAGACACCATAGCGGCCGCTGCTAGCCTGTCAGAGTTTTCCTGTAGCGGGGCTTTTTTTTTTTAAGACCTATCTGCTAATAGTATAAGCTTTATTCATGAGATAATACTGTGTGCTTGTGGATAGATCACCATACCTTTATTTTGAAAAAGGAAACAGGGTGTGTTGCCATTGACGTTTCTGAACTAATTTGTTAGTTTCATTTTGCTGCTGACTGACCAGCTGAAGACTTGGAGTCTCTGGGAGTTATAGCTAGCTATCGGAAACTCCCGCTTCTGTTCTCACTGGATGAAACAGTATTTCTGTGCCATAAATCCTCCAGACTGGACCTGGTTGTGGAAATGAGGTCTAGGGTGTGCGTAAAACTGTGTATTTTAATATTTGTAATATATAATAAATTGTAATATAATATCCCTCATCAAAAAAATTCCCGTGCAGGGACTGGCCAAGGATGGCTCACGTGACATAAAATAGTTCCATCACTGATTAAGCAATGTACAACCCCGATTCCAAAAAAAGTTGGGACAAAGTACAAATTGTAAATAAAAACGGAATGCAATGATGTGGAAGTTTCAAAATTCCTTATTTTATTCAGAATAGAACATAGATGACATATCAAATGTTTAAACTGAGAAAATGTATCATTTAAAGAGAAAAATTAGGTGATTTTAAATTTCATGACAACAACACATCTCAAAAAAGTTGGGACAAGGCCATGTTTCCCACTGTGAGACATCCCCTTTTCTCTTTACAACAGTCTGTAAACGTCTGGGGACTGAGGAGACAAGTTGCTCAAGTTTAGGGATAGGAATGTTAACCCATTCTTGTCTAATGTAGGATTCTAGTTGCTCAACTGTCTTAGGTCTTTTTTGTCGTATCTTCCGTTTTATGATGCGCCAAATGTTTTCTATGGGTGAAAGATCTGGACTGCAGGCTGGCCAGTTCAGTACCCGGACCCTTCTTCTACGCAGCCATGATGCTGTAATTGATGCAGTATGTGGTTTGGCATTGTCATGTTGGAAAATGCAAGGTCTTCCCTGAAAGAGACGTCGTCTGGATGGGAGCATATGTTGCTCTAGAACCTGGATATACCTTTCAGCATTGATGGTGTCTTTCCAGATGTGTAAGCTGCCCATGCCACACGCACTAATGCAACCCCATACCATCAGAGATGCAGGCTTCTGAACTGAGCGCTGATGATAACTTGGGTCGTCCTTCTCCTCTTTAGTCCGAATGACACGGCGTCCCTGATTTCCATAAAGAACTTCACATTTTGATTCGTCTGGCCACAGAACAGTTTTCCACTTTGCCACAGTCCATTTTAAATGAGCCTTGGCCCAGAGAAGACGTCTGCGCTTCTGGATCATGTTTAGATACGGCTGCTTCTTTGAACTATAGAGTTTTAGTTGGCAACGGCGGATGGCACGGTGAATTGTGTTCACAGATAATGTTCTCTGGAAATATTCCTGAGCCCATTTTGTGATTTCCAATACAGAAGCATGCCTGTATGTGATGCAGTGCCGTCTAAGGGCCCGAAGATCACGGGCACCCAGTATGGTTTTCCGGCCTTGACCCTTACGCACAGAGATTCTTCCAGATTCTCTGAATCTTTCGATGATATTATGCACTGTAGATGATATGTTCAAACTCTTTGCAATTTTACACTGTCGAACTCCTTTCTGATATTGCTCCACCATTTGTCGGCGCAGAATTAGGGGGATTGGTGATCCTCTTCCCATCTTTACTTCTGAGAGCCGCTGCCACTCCAAGATGCTCTTTTTATACCCAGTCATGTTAATGACCTATTGCCAATTGACCTAATGAGTTGCAATTTGGTCCTCCAGCTGTTCCTTTTTTGTACCTTTAACTTTTCCAGCCTCTTATTGCCCCTGTCCCAACTTTTTTGAGATGTGTTGCTGTCATGAAATTTCAAAATGTCTCACTTTCGACATTTGATATGTTGTCTATGTTCTATTGTGAATACAATATCAGTTTTTGAGATTTGTAAATTATTGCATTCCGTTTTTATTTACAATTTGTACTTTGTCCCAACTTTTTTGGAATCGGGATTGTATCTCGTGATGTCAAAAAAAATAAATAAATAATCATATATATAGTATATAGTGTGAGTCAGTCATGGTATATTCTGGATTTATTCTATCCATATTCACTGCATATGAGCAATCATGCACTCTGATTGGCTACTCTACTACTCCAATGTCCACTCATATATCATGACTAGAGAGGAAAAAAAAGGTGGAGTGTGTTGCTGAACCAACTGAGGACGAAATAAAAACTCTACTCAAAAATAAAATGCACAAAAATACAAAACTAGCAACAAAATATGGAATAAAAGTATTTAATGATCATATCTCTTTTTTTCAAAAATTATCGCATTTTTTCACAAAATGCTACTGTCATTTCGCTGGTTTGTTCACATTCTAAGTGGAAATTATTTTGTCAGATGTTCTGTATAAAGTTTTTATTTATCGAATTTGCAAAAAATGCAAACAAAAATGCTCCGTGCCTAGGACGGCAGCCGCTGAAAGCGTGTCTGTAAACAATCCTGAATTTTCCCAGTATTACCAGGATTTGAACGGTCAAGCGAAGATCACGACATAGCACATTTTGATCACGTGGTTGCAAGTCATCTATAGTTTGCTCGATGAAGTAATGGTGACTGTGCTATGCCATAGACATACATTATAATCATAACCTGCTACAAAACTTTTTCCCATTTTTATATTTTGGGTCACGGCACGGTGGTGTAGTGGTTAGTGCTGTCGCCTCACAGCAAGAAGGTCCGGGTTCGAGCCCCGTGGCCGGTGAGGGCCTTTCTGTGTGGAGTTTGCATGTTCTCCCCGTGTCCACGTGGGTTTCCTCCGGGTGCTCCGGTTTCCCCCACAGTCCAAAGACATGCAGGTTAGGTTAACTGGTGACTCTAAATTGACCGTAGGTGTGAATGGTTGTCTGTGTCTATGTGTCAGCCCTGCGATGACCTGGCGACTTGTCCAGGGTGTACCCCGCCTTTCGCCCGTAGTCAGCTGGGATAGGCTCCAGCTTGCCTGCGACCCTGTAGAACAGGATAAAGCGGCTACAGATAATGAGATGAGATGCGACTTTTCTGAAGATAAGACGCTTCTACCGACCATCGAGTACTCCGATATCGCGTTCTATCTGGTTTGGCAGATTTGGTGGGTCGACAAATCTCAAATGAAGGCTTATAAGTCCATGGAAGCCAATAACTTCTTTGTCTCTGAATGGGTAAATACCTTATTAATGAAACCAGTCAACGATGACAAAGCAGTTGTACTTGCAAGGGTAAGTTAGGGCTGCTTTTGCATTTAGTTTACTTCTGTGTGTAAACCAAGTGCGAAATTTTGACAAGTCTCTAGCTTTATGGCTCACAAATCACATCTCCATTTATTTCAAGTACAATTTTGCTGGCGCTCCTAGAAGCAAAATGGTAATACACGTGTTAAAATGATAGCAACGACCGAGTGAACCACGACAAGAGGGCGCTCATTTTATAGCAAAATTCTAGCAACACGAAATAAAATTATCGAGAGAGCTTCTGAATCTCACCTGAGATAAAATGATCACTGCAAACACGAGCTGTTTTGGTTTTAGCCTCGGTTAGATCAGCCCTGCCGACGTTGTTCAGCCGTGCTCGTCTCCTCTTTCCGAATCACAGATGGAATTCTAAAAAAAATCGGAACGTGCCACGGTCACGAGTGCTGTTATGACCACAACCATATACAGCACAAAGATATGGCATAGATAAAAGAACGTTTGTGGAAAAACAGAGAGTTGCGCACGCATGACTGTGCTTGGTATGGAATGTCGCTTGACCCCGCATTTGTATGTCCACCAACATGGCCGACATCCGGGGTTCTATTTTGCTTTGACGTCACTTGCAAGTCAAGGATACATCATGAGAAAAGCTAGTGTAAAAATAGTGGTGAGCAGCCCAAACAGTGCCTAGTGTGCCAATATTTTAGGTGGTGTTTACATTAGACCGTATCAGCGGATCATCAGATTAACGTTTTTAAAACGATTCGCGTGTACACAGCAACGCCAATACACGGATACGCTAATCACATGACTAATTAGACGGCACGTAAGTTGAAATGTGTCAGTGCGGCTCAGCGCTTCCTCCTCAGCAGCTGCACTCCAAATCACTCTGCCCTGAACAGCGAGTGCCCTCTGGAGGGTGCGCACTCCGGCCCTGCGCAGCTCACAGAGCACGCGAGTGAAGCGCACGAGCAGTGATTCGGGACTGAGCCGCTGTGTGTGAGATCCCAGTGCATATCGGGCATGCGCAAGTCACTCACCACTTGCAAGTGGAAGGATGGCAAGCCTAAAGACAATCATAACTACACAATGGGCAGTATTTGCATCTTACCATGAACAACATTAAGAATGGCAAAGCATTATATTCATACTTTTATACTCATCTCATTATCTCTAGCCGCTTTATCCTGTTCTGCAGGGTCGCAGGCAAGCTGGAGCCTATCCCAGCTGACTACGGGCGAAAGGCGGGGTACACCCTGGACAAGTCGCCAGGTCATCACAGGGCTGACACATAGACACAGACAACCATTCACACTCACATTCACACCTACGGTCAATTTAGAGTCACCAGTTAACCTAACCTGCATGTCTTTGGACTGTGGGGGAAACCGGAGCACCCGGAGGAAACCCACGCGGACATGGGGAGAACATGCAAACTCCACACAGAAAGGCCCTCGCCGGCCCCGGGGCTCGAACCCAGGACCTTCTTGCTGTGAGGCGACAGCACTAACCACTACACCACCGTGCCGCCCTACTTTTATACTCTTTAATGAAAAACAAAAAGGTGATACAAGGCGGAAACAATAGCAGGAAGTGAAGTCCGCGCCGTTTTTCAGCAGTCGCGTCACATGACCAACGTGGCATGAACAACGCCAGCGAATCAGGAAGGTGGATGTCACCGTGACGTTGTCCAATGACGACGTCAGCTAGAGCTCAGCACTGTGTTTCCTCGTATCTCAATGTTTACACAGCACCGGACCAGATATGAACTGGGTTGAATACGTGGGCCCTGGCGGATTCAAACTGTTCCGCCTGTGGAGTCGTTTCCCGGCGTTTTAATGTGAACGGACAGTGCATCCGCAACGAAAACAAGACGGATACGGTCTAATGTAAACACCACCTTAGTCTTGTTGAATGTAGAATGTTGAGTGTAAATTTTATTAGACACCGTTAAAATAGTTAAAATTAGCATTACACTACGCTGTCAGTAAATTCTGTCCGCGCTACAGCCAAATTGGTAATGCTCCCAGGCAGTTATTTTCAGTTGTTTAAATTAAAAAAAAAAGGTTCCTGTCTACTCGAATTAAAAAGTTACGTTACAAACACACCAATTTGAAATGGAAGTTAACAATGTGGTTCTTTTTGCTGAGCGGCAAGGCTTATGTAATATATCAGCCATGTTGAGTGGTACTCACTGCTCCATTCATATTTTAAGCAGTGGTCTGTCTCTACTCATTCGGTCTCTGCTGTCACTTAGCAAGCTGACTTAAAGGCATGCCTGCCACACAACCCTTATTGTTCTATTAGGCCTGGAGTGCAGTATATACAATATAGAAAGACAGCAGACTGTCTTGCAGTATTTCCAGTACTTATGACGCCATTACATTTTATTTGTTTTTTCCTAAAAAGAGACCTCTTGTTATTAACGAATGCCATGCATGTATCAGACGGTTAACATATTTTATTTTAAATGAAGTCATCAGTTACTTAATAATAATTTTTGTACGTGTTTCTTCAAGTACTAGACCACAATGGATTCTTCTTCTTTTGGCTGCTCCCGATTAGGGGTCACCACAACGGATCTTTCGTCTCCATTGCTCCCTGTCTTCAGCATCCTTTTCTCTCCCAGACCTACCACTTTCATGTCCTCTCTCACCACATCCATGTATCTCCTCTTTGGCCTTCCTCGTTTTCATTTGCCTGGCAGCTCCATCCTCAACATTCTCCTTCCCACATGCTCTGCATCTCTTCTCAGGATGTGCCCATACCATCTCAGTCTCATCTCTCTTAGCTTCATTCCCAAGCTCTCCACATGTACTGTCCCTCTGATGTGCTTGTTCTTTATCCTGTCCAACCTCCCATCGCAAACCTTAACATCCTCAACTCCGCCACCTCCAACTCTACCTCCTGTCTCTTCGTTAAAGTGCCATTCCACCATTGGATGTATTTTTTTGGCATAAAATACAATATATTTTATGACAACATGACTAGACAGAGAAATCTTTTAGCTTCAAAATGATATATCGAACATAATTTTTTGACAACGACAAGTATATTAATTTTGCAACCAAAGTCACCTACCCTTTTAATTTCCGCGCGGCAGTGAAACATGATGTCATCGGCAGGCTCCCCTTCTTGGACGTGGCACAGATTATCAGCAATGGCGGACAGAACGCGATTGTCAGCTTCGGAAAAGAAGCGAAGGAAAATAGCAAGTGATGCCCAAAGGAGACAGTCGATGGTGAATATCGGCACAGCAATCGACAAGTGGAAATCGCGTTCTATCCGCCATTGCTGATAATCTGTGCCACGTCACACGTGACGTGGTACACAAAAAGGGGAACCTGCCGATGACATCACGTTTCACTACCACGCGGAAATTAAAAGGGTAGGTGACTTTGGTCGCAAAATTAATATACTTGTCGTTGTCAAAAAATTATGTTTGATATATCATTTTGAAGCTAAAAGATTTCTCTGTCTAGTCATGTCATAAAATATATTGTATTTTACGCCAAAGAATACATCCAATGGTGGAATGGCACTTTAAGGGTACGGTCTCCAATCCATACATCACAGCTGGTCTCACTACTGTCTTATACATCTTACCTTTCACTTTTGCTGGGACTTTCCGATCACAAATGACTCCCGAAATCCTTCTCCGACTGCTCCACCCTGCCTGCACTCTCTTTCTCACCTCACTATCGCAGCCCTCATTTTCCTGCACAGTTGACCCCAGGTACTTGAATTCACCAACTTTCTTTGCGTCTACTCCTTGCATCTTCACTACGCTCTCATCGCCATTCTCATTGATACACATGTATTTTGTTTTAGACCACAATGGGTTGCCGCTCGCTAATACACAGAATATTTTATGCTTAGCCATAATTGCCATACGTGTCCTTTTAGCTACTGAATGTAAGTCTGAGACGGCCTCCTCCCCGCAAGATCATCATGAACGTGTCTGTGAACGATGAGGTACAGCTGAAGAAGGCTGAGAATGCCTGGAAGCCTGGCATGAAGAGAGAAAACACCACAGAGGACCCCGAGACCCAGAAAACTCAGGTTGGTGCATTAACTACACAGGGTGGTGCATTACTCTGCATTTGCTCCACTTGGAATAAGTAATCTGATGAATGCAGATATTGCCTTGGATGCAGTCATGTCATGTTTTCCGTGTGTGTGTGTTCTTCAGGAGCTTTTCCGGAAGGTGCGCAGTATTCTTAACAAACTAACGCCACAGATGTTTAGTCAGCTGCTGAAGCAAGTGACAGACCTCACCATCGACACAGAGGAGCGCCTTAAAGGGGTCATCGACCTGGTTTTTGAGAAAGCCATTGATGAGCCCAGCTTCTCTGTGGCGTATGGCAATATGTGTAGCTGTCTGGCTACGGTAAGTAACATGTTACACCACTTTATTGCTGCTGCTATTTTGTGTGCTACCAACCACTCCAGTGCAGTTTGTGGTTCAGTTACAATTAATGTCTGCGAATAAGGCGTGCTGAAACTGTAAATTAGACTGGAGTTTTATTCCAGAGTTTGGTTTCTTGTGCATTTAACCTTAGTTGTGATAACTATGAATGTATTATTATTAGTAGTAGTAGGAGTAGTAGCAGCATTAATTTTATTATTATTGATTGATTTTTTTTTTTTTTTTGTCTAGTTAAAAGTGCCCATGGCAGACAAGCCCACTAGCACTGTGAATTTCCGAAAGCTGCTGCTAAACCGCTGTCAGAAAGAGTTTGAGAAGGACAAAGTGAACGACGATGTCTTTGAAAAGAAACAGCGGGAACTGGAAGCAGCTGCTTCAGTAAGCGCAGTTCCTCTCAAGAGGCTTTCTTTCCATTTTTTTCAATTTACATATCTCTCAGATTTCAAAAAAGCTGCTGAAATTGCAAATGATGCTTCAAGTAGATAATCTGTTATCAGGCTTGAACTGGTCCCTCTGCAGAATTTGTCTTTGGTATGTGACTTGTGAAATGTTTATTCCTCCAGCACATGGATTGATTTTAATCATGGTAGCCGCGGGGTCTTAAAAGTCTTAAAGTCTTAAATTGCTTTGCCCAAGTCTTAATTTTTTAAACAAAGGTCTTAAATTTACTCATACTATTCTACAATGTGAAAACGTGGGTTTTGCGTAACATCAGTGAATTTCTTGGAGTATGCTCAAAGAAAGAAACAATATTGATACACTTTCGTGCCGGCGCAATCGTCGGAGTCCGTGGTGGAGAGGAGACTCCGTGAATCGCAGCATGGGGAAGTGTCGTTTTAAACAGCAGTGGCTTTCAGATGAAAGATATCGTGATTGGGTGAGGGAGGTTCCTGGAAGTGGCGTTGAAGCAAGATGCTGTGTTTGTCGAAAGACCTTCAAGTTGTCCACTATAGGTCATTTCGCTTTAGAGTCTCACATGAAGAGCTCAAAGCACATTACATCTGCCCTCCACCGCCACCAGCCCATCGCTCAGTTCTGCACGGTTCAATCTCCGAATGCACCTGGAGTTGGCACTAGCACCACTGTCGAACGTCAGCAGCATCAGCCAAGCCCGACATCATCGGCAAGGCTAGCAGCAACACAAGGGCCGAGCAGTGGCATGATTGGTGTCGGTGGAACCCCGACACTTCGGGCAGAGGTGCTCTGGATTTTAAAAACAATTACGGAACACCACTCGTACAGCTCGAATGAGGGCATAAGCGAACTCTTTAAAGGAACAGTCCACCGTACTTCCATAATGAAATATGCTCTTATCTGAATTGAGACGAGCTGCTCCGTACCTCTCCGAGCTTTGCGCGACCTCCCAGTCAGTCAGACGCGCTGTCACTCCTGTTAGCAATGTAGCTAGGCTCAGCATGGCCAATGGTATTTTTTGGGGCTGTAGTTAGATGCGACCAAACTCTTCCGCGTTTTTCCTGTTTACATAGGTTTATATGACCAGTGATATGAAACAAGTTCAGTTACACAAATTGAAACGTAGCGATTTTCTATGCTATGGAAAGTCCGCACTATAACGACAGGCGTACTAACACCTTCTGCGCGCTTCGGCAGCGCATTGATATCTGAGCTCCGTATCAATGCGCTGCCGAAGCGTGCAGAAGGTGTTAGTACGCCTGTCATTATAGTGCGGACTTTCCATAGCATAGAAAATCGCTACGTTTCAATTTGTGTAACTGAACTTGTTTCATATCACTGGTCATATAAACCTATGTAAACAGGAAAAACGCGGAAGAGTTTGGTCGCATCTAACTACAGCCCCAAAAAATACCATTGGCCATACTGAGCCTAGCTACATTGCTAACAGGAGTGACAGCGCGTCTGACTGCGTCTGACTGACTGGGAGGTCGCGCAAAGCTCGGAGAGGTACGGAGCAGCTCGTCTCAATTCAGATAAGAGCATATTTCATTATGGACGTATGGTGAACTGTTCCTTTAAGGCTATGTTCCCAGACTCGGAAGTCGCTACAACATTCTCCTGTGGAAAAAACAAAACGTCTTACATAACAAAATTCGGTCTTGCTTGTCTTGAATGTGAAGATTCGACAAGCAATACACTTAATGACTTAAGTATATAAAAGTATTTTTACTTGAAACATTTGTCATTATTGGGAATTTGATCTAGTGTTCTACGACCGCATAATGGGTGCGATGTAGGTCTTAATTCTCATTTAAGTGGTCTTAAAAAGGTCTTAAAAAAGTCTTAAATTTATGGTGGTCAAACCTGGGGAAACCCTGTTAATGAAGTGGCTCAAATTTTATTTTATTTTTGACTCTGATTTACCACTCAGGCCAGTGAGCGCGAGCGGCTACAGGAGGAGCTTGAGGAGGCTAAGGACAAAGCCCGCAGAAGGTCCATCGGTAACATCAAGTTTATAGGGGAGCTGTTTAAGCTGCGAATGTTGACTGAGGCCATTATGCATGACTGCGTGGTGAAACTGTTGAAGAACCATGACGAGGAAAGTCTCGAGTGCCTCTGCAGACTCCTCACGACCATCGGCAAAGATCTGGACTTCGAGAAGGCCAAGGTAGAACAAAGAGAGCCAGATTTTTCGAAGATTTTCATTGTTTGAGGTTGTTACAGTTGCTGTCGTGCAAGAGTTATGCACTACTAGTGCATCTAAAAAAATTAGAATACCATGAAAAAGTTCCTTTTTTCATAATTTAATTCAAAAAGGTAAATTTTCATATATTCTATATTAATTACATGTAAAGTGAAATATTTAAAGCCTTTTTTGTTTTAATTTTGATTATTATGGCTTATAGCTCATGAAAATCAGAAATCCAGTATCTCAAATTATTAGAATATTCCCTAAGATCAATCAAAAAAGGATTTACAATACAGAAATGTCCAACTTCTGAAAAGTATATTCATTTATACACTCAATACTTGGTTGGGGCTCCTTTATCATGAATTACTGTATCAATGCGGTGTGGCATGGAGGTGATCAGTCTGTGGCACTGCTGAGGTGTTATTGAAGCCCAGGTTGCTTTGATAGTGGCCTTCAGCGTATCTGTATTTTTGGGCCGGGTGTTTCTCATCTTCCTCTTGACAATACCCCATAGATTCTCTATGGGGTTCAGGTCAGGCAAGTTGGCTGGCCAATCAAACACAGTAATATCATGGTCAGCAAACCATTTGGTAGTAGTTTTGGCAGTGTGGGTAGGTGCTAAGTCCTGCTGGAAAAGGAAATCAGCATCTCCAAAAAGCTCGTCAGCAGATGGAAGCATGAAGTGCTCTAAAATCTCCTGGTAGATGGCTGTGTTGACTTTGGACTTGATAAAATACAGTGGACCAACACCAGCAGATGACATGGCACCCCAAATCATCACAGACTGTGGAAACTTCACACTGGGCTTCAAACACCTTGGATTCTGTGCCTCTCCACTCTTCCTCCAGACTCTAGAACCGTGATTTCTAAATTAAATGCAAAATGTACTTTCATCTGAAAAGAGGACTTTGGACCACTGAGCAACAGTCCATTTCTTTCTCTCCTTAGCCCAGATAAGACACTTCTGACATTGTCTCTGGCTCAGGAGTAGCTTGATATTAGGAATGCGAAAGTTGTATCCCCTTTCTTGAAGATGTCTGTTCGTGATGGGTCTAGATACACTGACACCAGCCTCAGTCCACTCCTTGTGAAGCTCTCCCAAGTTCTTGAATCAACTTTTCTTGACAATCCTCTCAAGACTGCGGCCATCCCTGTTGCTTGTGCACCTTTTCCAGCCACCCTTTTCAGCAATGACCTTTTGTGGCTTACCCTCCTTGTGGAGGGCATCAGTGATCATCTTCTGGACAACAGTCAAGTCAGCAGTCTTCCCCATGATTGTGGTTGTGTGTACTGAACTAGACCGAGAGATACACTGTGTTCATACTGTTTTACTCAAACTCGAAATGAAAAATTCTAATATTTTGAGATTTTTTTTTGTACTGTATGCCAAACTGATTAAAATAGAAAAATGCTTGAAACGTTTTAGTTTATGTGTAATGAGTCTATTATAATGTATAACATTTTCACTTTCTTAAATAACTGACGGAAAATATTGAACTTTTTCACAATATTCTAATTTTTTGAGATGCACTAATGTGCCATTCGGATTATGGATCGAGTCCACTTTTTGGTGTAATTCTGGCAGTTATGAATTAATCATGATTCTTTTTGATAATTGTGTATTTTACATCAAATCAAAGTCCTTCCCACGCCATGTGGCGCATAGGGCGGTGCCGATCTCCGTTTCCGTAGCCCTCGGCCTCTCGCCTATTACATAGCTAGGGTTACAGTGGGGGGCTCGGCCTCTGGTAACCGCGAGAGTTTGGTTATTTTGCATACCTGATTTTATTTGTTCTTATGCAAGATTTGAAATAATAGCTTTTCCCAGGTTTAAGCATTTCCAATATCATGACCACATTACTGCTGTGTCTCCAGATAGTTTACAGTTTGAAAAGAGCTATACATAAATTGTGTGTGTGTGGGGGGACCACACATGGTAAATGTAGAAGAAAATAGTCATGTTTGGTACAGTTAGCATGCTGTACCATTGTCCATGTATGAGCTAGGATTTAGCAGCAGTAGTAATAAAGTTTGTGTGTGGTTTAGTGAACTTGTTGGGTTTTAACTTGGTGACATGAAACCTTTACAAAACAGTGTGTTACACAAGCAGCACTTCATTTTTGGCTGAATCCCAATCCCCCTCCCCCCTTTACTCCTACCACTTGGCCCTACCCCTCCGTTTTGTGCACTGCTGCGTAGGATAGGGCAGTTCTTTTGGGAATTAAAGGGTAGTGGTCATCTATCCCTCCAAATGGAGCATTTTCAGATCCAGACTACAAACAGAGTGGTAGAATAAAGCTCCCAGAATACTTTGCAAACTGAGGCAGTGTAACATGGATCATGGCTGTCGGTGTGGGGAAAGAAGCCCAGAAGTGTTTTTTTGCAAATAATCATGCAACATTATTTTATTTATTCTCATCTCATCTCATTATCTCTAGCCGCTTTATCCTGTTCTACAGGGTCGCAGGCAAGCTGGAGCCTATCCCAGCTGACTACGGGTGAAAGGCGGGGTACACCCTGGACAAGTCGCCAGGTCATCACAGGGCTGACACATAAACACAGACTCACATTCACACCTACGGTCAATTTAGAGTCACCAGTTAACCTAACCTGCATGTCTTTGGACTGTGGGGGAAACCGGAGCACCCGGAGGAAACCCACACGGACACGGGGAGAACATGCAAACTCCGCACAGAAAGGCCCTCGCCGGCCACGGGGCTCGAACCCGGACCTTCTTGCTGTGAGGCGACAGCGCTAACCACTACACCACCGTGCCGCCATTTTATTTATTTATTTTTAAAAAATAAACTGCAATATCTTAGTTTAATGTAGTCATATGTACTTGGACCCGTTATAACAGGCATTTCAGAAAAAAAATCGCTATCCACAATGTCAATATAACTCTGTGTGAAGTATGGGATGGGGCCTTGAACCGACTGTGTTAAATGAGCACTTTCTTATGGTTTATAGACCAGTCTAAAGAGGTTTGGAGAACTTGCCATAGCTGTATTACTCAAAGTCTGTCTCCTGCTGTTTAATGTTGGAACTAGCTGTGCCAAGTGTAAGTGATGATAATGTAAATGACTCCATAACTCTGCTGAGCTGCTTTTGAAAACTTGCATGCGTCTGGAAGCTGTATTCTCATAAGACCTGTAAATGGCTTCTACTGACCATGATTTCCCAAAAAATTTAACTGAGGACTTTACTGGAACTCCAGAGTAGCGACAAAACACCTTATATAAAACACTGTCAGCAGGATATAGGTGTTGGAGCACTACTGTTGTCTGATCTCCTCCTCTTTCCATTAGCCACGAATGGATCAGTACTTTAACCAGATGGAAAAAATAGTGAAGGAGAGGAAAACTTCATCACGCATTCGCTTCATGCTCCAGGACGTAATTGACCTCCGCCTGGTTAGTGAATTTGTCCATTTGTGTGCTTATGTTTAACAGCAGTACATATGAAAATGATTAGAAATAACTAGATATGCATGGTGTTTCTTGTTTCAGCACAATTGGGTATCGCGGAGAGCCGATCTGGGGCCCAAGACCATTGAGCAGATCCACAAGGAGGCCAAAATCGAGGAGCAGGAAGAACAGAGGAAAGTTCATCAACAGCTGCTATCCAAGGACAAGAGGAGACCAGGTCAGAGAGGGCATATGCGCTATAGGCTAATCCTCTTTACAGCTTAGTCCCCTTTCTCTGTGATATGTTATATAGCACTTCAATGCACCCGCTGTGTCTAATGGTGTCTATTGTTCTTTTTTTTTTTTCTGTTTATTATACAGTAATTCCAAGAGAGGAGACCTGGAACACTGTGCCTGTGCCTAAGAACAGTAGAACGATAGACCCCAACAAGATCCCCAAAATCACCAAGGTAGTGACTGTGTGTGGAGGGACATGATTTTGGCTGCCTTACTGAGTGGAAGGCAGCGTTTTAAATGATGCTTGAACATCTTTACTCAACACTCAAAGCTCTAGATATAGATTAACAAAAACATTTCCATCACAGATACATTACTCAAGACAGTATTTGTTTTGTCAAACAGGCCCAAGAGCTCCACCTGCTGGTGAAAGGTGTTTTTTTTTTTGGCTTAATTGACTGGTGCATATACCCTTGAGAGTTGTTTGAAAATAAACTTCAAATAGCCTTGAGTGTTTATGGGTTTTTAGAGCCATAGGAGGACTTTCGATCTGCGTATCAAAAAAGAAGGCAGTAAATAGCAATGAGTGATGGTGAAAACGCTGTGACAGCTTTTGAGGAAGACTGCAGTGTCGCATCATCTATTTATGTGAAGGCATGTCCTGAATAAACTGTTGACATAATGTAGAAAGGTTTTTGTTACTTGATTTGAGGCTTTTGAAGTTCACTCGGACTTTCTTGAAAGTGGAGTTCCAGTCCAGTCATCCATTATCTGTAGCTGCTTATCCTGTTCTACAGGGTCGCAGGCAAGCTGGAGCCTATCCCAGCTGACTATGGGCGAGAGGCGGGGTACACCCTGGTCATCACAGGGCTGAGACATAGACACAAGCAACCATTCAGACCTACGGTCAATTTAGAGCCACCAATTAGCCTAACCTGCATGTCTTTGGACTGTGGGGGAAACCGGAGCACCTGGAGGAAACCCATGCAGACACGGGGAGAACATGCAAACTCCACACAGAAAGGCCCTTGCCGGCTGCTGGGCTCGAACCCAGAACCTTCTTGCCGTGAAGTGACAGTGCTCACCACTGTGCCGCCCTGGAGTTCCAGTCCCTAAATGTTTAATAATAAGCTGTTATGTTGACATTGACTTAAAAGAAAAAGGTAGCTATAACCTCATCTCATCTCATCTCATTATCTCTAGCCGCTTTATCCTGTTCTACAGGGTCGCAGGCAAGCTGGAGCCTATCCCAGCTGACTGTGGGCGAAAGGCGGGGTACACCCTGGACAAGTCGCCAGGTCATCACAGGGCTGACACATAGACACAACCATTCACACTCACATTCACACCTACGGTCAATTTAGAGTCACCAGTTAACCTAACCTGCATGTCTTTGGACTGTGGGGGAAACCGGAGCACCCGGAGGAAACCCACGCGGACATGGGGAGAACATGCAAACTCCGCACAGAAAGGCCCTCGCCGGCCACGGGGCTCGAACCCAGAACCTTCTTGCTGTGAGGCGACAGCGCTAACCACTACACCACCGTGCCGCCTAGCTCTAACCTATTGACAAAAATATATATATATATATATATATATATATATATTTATTTGCTGAGTAGTGGAGACCTGATGATTTAACCTTGTTGCGTGTTTATAATTGCTGCTGTTTATTTAAATAAATACTAGGGTTATAAATATATTACAGACCACTTGTCTTTTAAAAAAATGAACGTTTTTGCTTTCCTGTGGATAATTTAGTCAAATTAATTCGGGATTACACAGCATTTCTTTGTGTTAAAATAAATGTGTTTGAGAAGAAGGTATCAGTCATGCAGAGTCATGCTGCTGCAAGGTTCCTCTTTCACATGAAGTGGGGGCCCGTTCGTTTCAGTTTCAAAAGGGGCACTATGAAAGATTGAGAAGAATGTTCAAAAGGATGCATAAATCGGGCACCTTGCATATATAGTAAACCTGATTTAACTACGCTGTGTGTGTGTGTGTGTGTGTGTGTGTGTGTGTGTGTAGTCAACAATAGATGATAAGATTCAGTTGGGACCGTTGGGACGAGCGCAGCTCAACTGGATGAAGGGCAGCAGTGGAGGAGCTGGAGCCAAGGCCAGTGAATCAGGTTAGACGTGAATGCATTATACCAGGGGTTTTCAAAGTGTGGGAGATTCAGCCCCCCCTCAGAGAGCAAATAAACAACAGCGTCTCCCCCCCCCCCCCCCTTACAATTTTTGTTGTTGCTATATTTAAATGTTCCATTCGTATTTAAAAAAAAAAATGGTTGTTGTACACATTTTTTTTCTTTTACACATTTTAAACATCTGTGCTTTTTTAAAACATCTTTTTTACACATTTTAAACATCTGTGCTTTTTTAAAACATCTTTTTTACACATTTTAAACATCTGTGCTTTTTTAAAACATCTTTTTTACACATTTTAAACATCTGTGCTTTTTTAAAACATCTTTTTTACACATTTTAAACATCTGTGCTTTTTTAAAACATCTCTTTTTTTACACATTTTAAACATCTGTGCTTTTTTAAAACATCTTGTTTTACACATTTTAAACATCTCATAGCATCGTTAGCTAGCACCTCTTGGCAGACAACGCACTGTGGCAGTGGAGCATCTTCAGATCCAGTCCATGAAAATCCAAACTTTAAATAATCGTGGTCATACTTCCTTCTTTTTTTTGCTTGGCGCAAACTCTGTCTCCTCACTCACTGTAGCTTTAGGTACTAAAAATCGATCCATTTTGTCTCTGGCAAAGGCTAGCTGAAGTTCGCTAAATGTCCGCAATAGTAACTTATTCTGGTTTATTTTTCCTCATGTTGCGCCCCCTAGGGGAGGCGCGCCCCACACTTTGAAAAGCCCTGCATTATACAAGAGTCTGTGTCCTTTCCTGGTTCTGTCGTTTGTTTTGTGAAAAATAAATAGCGAGTTATGATTATAAGTGGTGTTCTCGCAGATGTCTTGCGCCCCAGCAGCCTGAACCGTTACTCGCCGCTTCAGCCCTCCGTTCCAGCCTCTGCCTCCACTCCATCTGCCTCCCCTGACTTTGACTCAAGAGGAGGCCTGAGCAGGTATTGTGCAACACTTTTTAAGATCCATTGTCAGCTAATGTAGGCTGTGACGTCCTGATTGAAAGCTGTCCATCTATTTTAATGGTGATTTAAAAATGTGTTCGTTGTGTGTTTCTCAGTCGTGGAAGCACAGGACGGGAGCGCAATGATAAACCATTGACTCTGGGTCCTTCACGGTCTGGCCCTCCATCTGTGGGTGGGCCAGGGAAGGAGGCTGCTGAAGAGCCTCTGCAGGAAGAAGTTCGCAAGGACACGCACATCCCCGACACACCCAACCTGCAGACCAGTACAGCAAGCAGAAGCAAACTGGAGCGCAGCCAATCCAGGGAATCTGGTGAGCCACTGATTTGCACGCGCACAAACTTAATACATTCAACAAACGCAGCATCTTCTTCATTCAGAAAAATAACACTTCCATACACTGATCCTAACTTGTATGTTGGCGTGAGCATTATTTGTGATGACGCATCATATCTCCTGTGTGGCAGTAAAACTTGAAGCAGTGCCAGGTCCTACTTCAGACAAGCCTGCGTTATCAGAGGAGGAGATGGAGAGACGGTCCAAGTCCATTATTGATGAGTTTTTGCACATAAATGATTACAAGGTTATTCCCTCATTCAGTGTCTTATAGCGTACATCACATTCTTTATTACACATCGTTATTATATTGTTATGCGTCATGTCATCGGGCACGTCTGTGTGCAGGAGGCCATGCAGTGCGTGGAGGAACTGGAACAGGCCACAATGCTATATGTTTTTGTGCGGGTGGGTGTGGAGTCCACGCTAGAGAGGAGCCAGATCACGCGTGACCATATGGGCCAGCTGTTTTATCAGCTGCTGCAAGCTGGGAGCCTCTCCAAATCTCAGTTCTTTAAAGGGTGGGTATCATTCCTTACCACACAGCTGTCATAATTAGACTCCCACTAGCACTAGAGGCACAGCTGTCTGATTCATGAGATGGTGACAGCTTGATGATATATCTATGGCCCAAAGGATTTTTGTTAGTGTTGTTATTAACGGGGTTGTTTTTACAGTTGTCCATCTGTATTATTTATGTAAAAACGTAGTTATCTTTCACTGCTGATGACTGATCTTTGTTTGTTTATTTATTTACAGTAAGCCCTCAGTATTCGCGGGGGTTAGGGACCGAACATGGCCGCGAATAAGCCAAAATCGTGAATACTTGTAAACACCCCCCCTCCCCCCCATAAAACTGCTCACAAATGCTTATTTTGATGTCTAAAACACTCCCTATCAGGGCTTTGAACCAGAATTTTTTTCCTATTGGTTCGTTCCGAACAGAAACGGAATTTTAACGTTTCTGGTTTTGGGTTCCACCATTAAATAGACGTTCCCGAACCGGTTAGAACAAAAAAATTTCGTTCCCGGAACGGTTATTTACGTTCCCTGTCAGCTGTTTAACAAATGGCTATAAAATTATGTCTCTGTCTCATCCAGCTTAAGCCAAATTCTATTGCAACCTTCATTAAATAAGACAAGAAATAATTCAAAACAATTATTATTTCAAATGTTGGCGATTTGGATTCTCAGTATGTCTTCCCATCTACACAAACAGAAAAAGTGCCAAAAATGAAAGATATAATTCGTTTAGTGTGTTACCAAAGGCTAGTCAGGCCCTATGCATTGATAGGCTAACAGAGGTTGACGTCATTTAATGTTCGCGAGCCTCTCATTAACGTGGACAAATATATTGATATCGTGTTTGAAATTGGCGTTTTTGAATAACGATAGACTGCAATATTTACCTCTTATTTAAGATGTGGAGACGTGATAGTAGTCCACCCTCCCGCTCTCTCCATTCAGTCAGCGAACGTCACACAGGAAGTGAACCCCAGCGGGTCATAGAAACTTGCGCAGGAGGAGAATGACTTTTTATTTGTAGGCTATGGAAACTTTGAGGAACGAAATAAAAACCGGTATTAACCGGTTACCATTATTTTTAATAAGCGTTTCTGTTCCGGAGCATAAAAAATAATAAAGTTTCTGGTTTCGTTTCTGTTCCATGTGAAATAGAAAAAGTTCCCGGTTTTCGTTTTCGTTCCTTGAACCGGTTCAAAGCCCTGCTCCCTATACCCTAGGCTATACTGCCGCAAAACTCTTCCCTTCCTTTAGCATATCGAGAAGTCCTACCTTCTCCTGCAGCGTCATTACCGTCTTCTGGCGCTTAGGTTCCTTGGCAGGAGCCTTAGAAGATGCAGAGCGTTTAGGAGCCATTGTAGGGCGTAAAAATTATTATTCAAAAATACCAAGAACGCGCAACACGTGAACAAGTCTGAACTACGGGAACCGCAAGACTGTACTGTACAATGCGCTCATTCGTATCAGCCAATGAGCAGCAGCCCGCCATTCAAACTTCAGCCAATAGCAAGCGAGCATTCAGCTCTGAGAATGTAGCAGTGCGTAAACGTTCGATATGTTCGCCGCAAATGACCGTGAATCGCTGAGATTTCCGCGAATGTATAGGAGATGTGTTCTATATAAAATCCCGCGAATATGTGAATTCATGAATACTGAACCACGAATAGGCGGGGGTCTACTGTATTTTTTTTTTAACCTGGAACATACTATTAGAGAATCCTAATCCTCATTAACCTCCTAAGGCCCAAGCTGTTTTTTTTTTTTACATGCATTTTTTATTTCTCTTTGCTATTTGGGCTTATTAGAACCTGATTAGAATAAAAACTAAGCATCATCTTTTGATAAGATGTACTTTTAGAGAAAAAGTATGTCCACATATGTGGATTCTTGTTCCGAATTTCCATAAAGTGCTGTCCACGCATGTGACCGCTAAGCCCTAGGAGATTAAATATGTTGTTTCCTGTCTTCTTTCCATTTTTTTTTCTTTTCTTGATTACGAAGGTTTTCAGAAACCCTTGAGATAGCAGATGATATGGCCATTGACATTCCTCATATATGGCTGTACTTAGCGGAGCTGGTTAATCCCGTGCTCCGGGAAGGAGGAATCTCTATGAGAGAATTATTTAGGTATGTATTATTATTATTATTATTATTATTATGATCTCAGCAAATGTAATGGTGTCTGGTTCTATTAATCTGTATATGTTTTTTTGCTGTAAGGGATGTTTGTTTTCTTTAATGCTTTTTGTGCAGTGAATTTAGCAAACCTTTACTCCCTGTGGGAAGAGCTGGCATATTATTTTCTGAAATATTGCACCTTCTATGCAAACAAATGGTAAGCTAAAAAAAGTTATATATATCATTTAGACACTGTAAATCTGTATATTGTCATACAATTTGAAATGGTTATTTTCGCTCAACATGTGTTCAGTAATTGTATACTGTGCTGATATTGTTGTAATAGCTGTGTGTGTCTGTCTGTGCTTCAGAGCCATAGGAAAGTGGGGGCCTTATGGAGGGACTCTGGACTGAGCTGGCCTGATTTCCTCCCTGAGACGGAGGATGTGCACAGCTTCATTACTGAGCAGGTGAGCTGTTGCCTGCACTCTAGATTTAGATATCACTGGAATGTCTGGATTAAGGCCCACTTTACACGGGGACGGTCTGAAACAAAAACACAAAAGTCCGTTTTCGTTCTCACTTTTTTCCGCGTCTACACGACCGTTTTCAAGGAGGAAATCTGCGTCTATACGGCGACGCATAAATGTGTGGAATTCAATTGGATGTGCATGCCAGGCGGCTAGGTGGTGCTGTGAAAGACCTCCGCTATGTCTGCACGCATGCGCAACGTCTTCCGTCTTGTCTGATCTGCACATCTGCGCCGCGAAAACTTTGACTACTTTGGCTATGGTAAGTAAGAAAGTAAGTAAAAAAGTAAGAGCATACTATACCCACCTCTGTTCATTAACGGTATATGTGCAGATTCGGTATAGATGTTCGAAGGACTCCTGGACGTTTATTAAAGCTGCCAGAGCAGCTTGAAGGTCCGTTGGATCGATGTAATCAGACATGCTCTTACTTTTTTACTTACTTTCTTACTTCCCGGGCTGGCATGTACAGTATATGACATATGTATGACGTAAACGCGTACCCGACGTGAGCAGATCCGAGCAGAGTTTCGCGTATTGGGTAGTTTAGACGGATATGCAACGGGGGCTGTTTTTAACTTATCCACTCTGGAAGGCGTTTTCAATTTTTTCCGTTTTTCAGCCTCGGAAACGCCATCCCCGTGTAGACGAAAGGCACTTCCGATAAAATATTTAGTCATTTTTACCCGACAGCGTCCTCGTGTAAACGGGCCCTAAATAGGATCCAGTGGAACTTGGGGCTGTAGTTGATTTTCATACCAACATCTTTAGTTGTAATGGTAGAGATGATTAAAAGCAAGAGCATCATTAGTTCTTGAAAGAAGTGCTTGGCTTCAGGGCTCGACATTAACTTTTAAGCCCACTTGCCCTGGGGGGCAAGTGAGGGGTAAATTTCCACTTGCCCCCCAATATTATCACTTACCCCCTATTTTGTGAGGGTTTTTTTTTTGGAAAACCATAGAATAGTTGTGAATTACAACATAAAATGAAGATCACACATTGAGTTGAACTTTGGTTATTGATTAAGTTTCTCATTAAGTTTGGTTATTGGTTACTTTTTACTTGTAATGGACAATAACAAATTTATCCAAAATAGTTTTTCCTGCCTTAGTCGATTTATTTCCATTTCACATACATGCAGCTGTTGTAAAGTTCAGTGCGTTTGTGTAGAACTCTCTCAGACTGTAGGTTCGTTACTCGATAATGTAGAAATCATAAAAGAGAAATCTATAACAAAGTTTACAGTGGTGCTTGAAAGTTTGTGAACCCTTTAGAATTTTCTATATTTCTGCATAAATATGGCCTAAAACAACATCAGATTTTCACACAAGTCCTAAAAGGAGATAAAGAGAACCCAGTTAAACAAATGAGACAAAAAATATTATACTTGGTCATTTATTTCTCATCTCATCTCATTATCTCTAGCCGCTTTATCCTTCTACAGGGTCGCAGGCAAGCTGGAGCCTATCCCAGCTGACTACGGGCGAAAGGCGGGGTACACCCTGGACAAGTCGCCAGGTCATCACAGGGCTGACACATAGACACAGACAACCATTCATACTCACATTCACACCTACGGTCAATTTAGAGTCACCAGTTAACCTAACCTGCATGTCTTTGGACTGTGGGGGAAACCGGAGCACCCGGAGGAAACCCACGCGGACACGGGGAGAACATGCAAACTCCACACAGAAAGGCCCTCGCCGGCCCCGGGGCTCGAACCCAGGACCTTCTTGCTGTGAGGCGACAGCGCTAACCACTACACCACCGTGCCGCCCTGGTCATTTATTTATTGAGGAAAATGATCTAATATTACATATCTGTGAGTGACAAAAGTATGTGAACCTCTAGGATTAGCAGTTAATTTGAAGGTGAAATTCGAGTCAGGTGTTTTCAATCAATGGGATGACAATCAGGTGTGAGTGGGCACCCTGTTTTATTTAAAAAACAGGGATCTATCAAAGCAGGTGAGCTGTTGCCTGCACTCTAGATTTAGATGTCACTGGAATGTCTGGACTAAATAGGATCCAGTGGAATTTGGGGCTGTAGTTGATTTTCATACCAACATCTTTAGTTGTAATGGTAGAGATGATTAAAAGCAAGAGCATCATTAGTTCTTGAAAGAAGTGCTTGGCTTCAGGGTAGAGGTCTGCGCGGGACAGAATGTTCAGTCCCGCTCCCGCATTGTGCAGTCCCGCTCCCGCAAAGAATTATGATTTTCAGTCCCGCTCCTGCCCGCGCCTGCCATATTTTGTCCCGCTCCCGCCCGCAAATCCCGCATGATGCAGACGTTCGCGTTATTTCTCACGAAAGTTCTTGTCATTGGCTTGGGGAATTAAACATGCTGAGCTTAGCTGAGCTCTCCACTGACCGATCCTTCATTTATTGTAAGTTTATTGTTTAGACTCTGACATTCTGCTGACACATTCCAAGTTGAGCGCTACATGCGCTCATGATTGACAGCTCTCGCTTTGCGCACTCGCACTCCCACTTCCGAGTCTGTGGCGTTATGATTCCAACCGCAATTTCATTCTCCTCTCATATGAAGTGCTGCACAACCACAACCAGCTCCTCAGATTATACACTGTCTATTTCTAGCTTTAAATTGAACAATCTGTGCGATACACAGTCTTTTTTAATACTTTTTTAAATACTTTTTAATACTTAGGACTAATACTCTTGACTTTTTAATGGTAAATGTACCTCTTTTTGAAGCAGCACTTACTTCTGAAGCACTGTGAGCTTCACTAGAGGAGCTCTGCTCTTCTGCCATGATCGGAGATCTCAAACACGGAAGAGCGGAAAGGAATCGGAAACGTACGCGAGATTAGACCACATCCGCAAATTTAGGCATCTTAAAATGTTTTTATTAATGCCAAATAAAATATCAGCACAAATTATATACGATATACATAAATTAATAATTTATAAATTTTATTTTAAACACGTTTTTAGTTAGCGGGACTGCAGCTTATCACCTCTCCCGCCCGCGCCTGCATTGTGCACTCCCCCTCCCGCCCGCGCCTGCAATGAGCTTTCAAAATTTGTCCCGCGCCGCACTGCTTTGCGTCGGGTCCCGCGGGAGTGCAGGGCTCTACTTCAGGGCTCAACGTTAACTTTTTGGGGGGTAAATTTCCACTTGCCCCCCAATATTATCACTTACCCCCTATTTTGTGAGGTTTTTTTTTAAAGGAAAACCATAGAATAGTTGTGAATTACAACATAAAATGAAGATCACAGATTAGGGTGCATCAGTTGCCCTCACTTTCATGAAATCTGATGCATTTTTGTTTGGGTGTTCCTTTTCACCAATAAAAACATCCTGTAAAATTTTTTGACCATATTCAAAAGTCTAATGGTGGCACCATGAGGTTCATTTTTTGCCAAAAGACGCTTATTTTATGTTTTCGCGTAAGGTTTGAATCACAATGTTGGACTCCATTTATTGATTGCTTGTGACCCAGAGATCATGTTAAGAACCTTTGCAAGGGCTTGAGAAGCATTAATGTGATTCATAATACATTTGTATTGTTTAAAAGTAGTTGAACAATGATTCAATGAACAGCTAAAACTCAAACTGTGCTTGATAATATATTTAGAATATGGACTAAAAATGTGTATCTAAGATATTTGGTATACTCTATAAGGTGCCATAATGTTTCATGAAAAGTGATTGAAATTTTGTCATAAAATAGCAGCCTTTTCCATAACTTTGAGCTCCTGGTGCCACCATTAAACTTTTGAATTTTGTCAAAATATTTCACCCAGTGTGTTTTCTTACCAAAAGGAACATAAAAACAAAAATGCATCATGATCGGAGGAACTTTTCATTTTTAGGGGGCAACTGATGCACCCTAATGGTCAGTGCACCTCACCTGGCAACTCGTCTGATCAGAAAACAAAGTACTTTTTATCATGCTGTACAAAGCATGTTGCCGAATAGATGGACGGATGTGCTGTTTTATTTCTAATCAAATGGTGCCATAAAGAGAACCAACTTATTTTTTATGTATAAAACTGTTCCAAACTTTGACACTTCACTTTTTTATTTTGTTTTCCACCTTTGCTAGAAACTAGACTTCACGCTTTCTGATTGCTCAAGTCCACCCGACATGGCCTCTATGAGAAGACTCTCGCCCGAAGAGCTGAACAAGCAACTTGAAAAACTTCTGGAGGATGTGGCTAGCGATGAACAAATCTTCGACTGGGTAGAGGTACAAGGCAGTTGAAGTAATTTCATTCAGGGTTGTGGTGCTAAACTCTTACATCAAGGTGCGTTTTTCAAAACACTATTGTTTTGTTATGCTGTTTTTATTTTGTGTGATTTTCTCTATCAGGCAAATCTAGAGGAGTTAGAAATGAGTTCACCACCCTTCCTCAGAGCTCTGATGACTGCTGTGTGTAAAGCAGCAGTCAAATGTAAGTGGCTGTCTATCGAATAGTCCATTTACTACATTCAGACACATAATGATGCACATTCCCTTTGTTTTATTTACCTCTAATCCCAGCAGTCTAAACGTGCTCTGTGCGTGTTTGTACACACAGGGGAGAACAACTCCTGTAGAGTGGACACGGCCATTATCCAAAAGCGTTTGCCTGTATTACACAAGTACCTTAACTCGGATACGGAGAGACAGTTGCAAGCACTTTATGCACTTCAAGCTTTGATAGTGAAACTGGACCAGCCTCCGAGTGAGTACCTTTTCTAGCTTTGTAACATTCTGAGCCTACACTCGCACTACCAAACAACAATTATTTTTGATGTATGTATGGTTGTAGTCAGAAGGTTTTATACATGCTTGTGAATGCCAACATTGGACTTTCAGTGATTTTCTTAGAACTGTTCTTTTTTTGCACAGAATGCTTGTACAACATGCATCAGTAGAAAAAAAAAATTCTGAAATCAACACTATATATGTTTGTGTGTGTATGTATGTATATACACGCGCACTAGTGCATCTCAAAAAATTAGAATACCATGAAAAAGTTCCTTTTTTTTCATAACTTAATTCAAAAACTTTCATATATTCTATATTCATTACATGTAAAGTGAAATATATTTAAAGCCTTTTTTGTTTTAATTTTGATGATTATGGCTTATAGCTCATGAAAATCAGAAATCCAGTATCTCAAATTATTAGAATATTCCCTAAGATCAATCAAAAAAAGGATTTACAATACAGAAATGTCCAACTTCTGAAAAGTATATTCATTTATACACTCAATACTTGGTTGGGGCTCCTTTACCATGAATTACTGTATCAATGCGGTGTGGCATGGAGGTGATCAGTCTGTGGCGCTGCTGAGGTGTTATTGAAGCCCAGGTTGCTTTGATAGTGGCCTTCAGCGTATCTGTATTTTTGGGTCGGGTGTTTCTCATCTTCCTCCTGACAATACCCCATAGATTCTCTATGGGGTTCAGGTCAGGCAAGTTGGCTGGCCAATCAAACACAGTAATATCATGGTCAGCAAACCATTTGGTAGTAGTTTTGGCACTGTGGGTAGGTGCTAAGTCCTGCTGGAAAAGGAAATCAGCATCTCCAAAAAGCTCGTCAGCAGATGGAAGCATGAAGTGCTCTAAAATCTCCTAGTAGATGGCTGTGTTGACTTTGGACTTGATAAAATACAGTGGACCAACACCAGCAGATGACATGGCACCCCAAATCATCACAGACTGTGGAAACTTCACACTGGGCTTCAAACACCTTGGATTCTGTGCCTCTCCACTCTTCCTCCAGACTCTAGAGCCATGATTTCCAAATTAAATGCAAAATGTACTTTCATCTGAAAAGAGGACTTTGGACCACTGAGCAACAGTCCATTTCTTTCTCTCCTTAGCCCAGATAAGACACTTCTGACATTGTCTCTGGCTCAGGAGTAGCTTGATATTAGGAATGCGAAAGTTGTATCCCCTTTCTTGAAGATGTCTGTTCGTGATGGGTCTTGATACACTGACACCAGCCTCAGTCCACTCCTTGTGAAGCTCTCCCAAGTTCTTGAATCAACTTTTCTTGACAATCCTCTCAAGACTGCGGCCATCCCTGTCGCTTGTGCACCTTTTCCAGCCACCCTTTTCAGCAATGACCTTTTGTGGCTTACCCTCCTTGTGGAGGGCATCAGTGATCATCTTCTGGACAACAGTCAAGTCAGCAGTCTTCCCCATGATTGTGGTTGTGTGTACTGAACTAGCCCGAGAGATACACTGTGTTCATACTGTTTTACTCAAACTCGAAATGAAATATTCTAATATTTTGAGATGGGGTTTTGTTTTTGTACTATATGCCATACTGATTAAAATTAAAATAGAAAAATGCTTGAAACCTTTTAGTTTGTGTAATGAGTCTATAATATATAACATTTTCACTTTCTTAAATAACTGATGGGAAATATTGAACTTTCACAATATTCTAATTTTTTGAGATGCACTAGTGTGTGTGTGTGTGTGTGTGTGTGTATATATATATATATATATATATATATATATATATATATATATATATATATATATAAATAAAATATGCATGCATGCACAGGGTCAAATATATATTTACAGCACACCTAATATTTGGTTAAATGTCCCCTAGTAAGTTTGATCTTGACCAGAAGCTTTTGGCAGCCATCAGCAAGCTTCTGGCAGAATTCCAGTTGAACATTTGACTACTGTTCTTGGAAGAATTGGTAGAGTTTGATTAAATTTCTGTGCTTCCTGGCACTGACCCGACTTTTAAACACAGCCCACGTATTTTCATTAGGGTTGAAGTCAGGACTTGTTTTAGGCGTAATGTTAGCCTGCTTTATCCATTCCATAACCAGCTTTGATGTGTGTTTTGTTCTTTTGGAGCACCCAGTTGTGTCCAAATTTCAACTGTCCAGCTGTTGGTTTGAGGTTATGCTGAAGAAATCAGAGGTTCTTCGTGATCCCATCCATTTTGTGCAATGCACCAGTACAACTGGCAGCAAAACAGCCTCAGAGCATGCTTAACAACTGGTACAGTGTACTTCTGGCCATTGTAGCCAGACAACTCAATCTTTTGTTTAAATTGACCACAAAACTTTCCTCTAGAAGGTTTTTATCTTTGGGCAGCACAGTGGTGTAGTGGTTAGCACCGTCGCCTCACAGTACGAAGGTTCTGGGTTTGAGCCCAGTGGCCGACAAGGGCCACAGTCCAAAGACATGCAGGTTAGGTTAACTGGTGACTCTAAATTGACCGTAGGTGTGAATGTGAGTGTGAATGGTTGTCTGTGTCTATGTGTCAGCCCTGCGATGACCTGGCGACTTGTCCAGGGTGTACCCCGCCTTTCACCCGTAGTCAGCTGGGATAGGCTCCAGCTTGCCTGCGACCCTGCACAGGATAAGCAGCTACAGATAATGGATGGATGGGCTTTTATCTTTATCCATGCGGTCAGCTGCAAACCTTAAGTCGACCTTGAAGATGTCGCATTTGGAGGAGGGGCTTCTCTCTTGGACTGCAGCCTCTCCGTCCATGGCGATATCAAACTCGTTTGACTGTGTCAAGTGCTGTCAAACAAACTGTTATGTTTTACAAGAAAACTACTAGCTGTAGCCAAACATGATCACGAACAGGAAGTTAAGAGGCATTGGCAGATTAAAAGATATTTTGGAACTTTCAGCGCCACTGAATTAATAACTTGTTTTGTTTTTTTTTTAAACACACACACACGTGTATATATAATGTATTAAAATGTTATTCCACGTAGCACCGAGTCGGCTATAAGCCATGTAAGAGGAGATTGAGTGGAATAACTGTTTTATTCTGTCCACATTCACTGGATTTTGAGAAACAGAGCATTATTTTTATTTTTTGCAAGTTCAATAAATAAGTTTGTACAAAACGTCTGACAAAATAATTTCTGCTTAGAATGTAACCAAACAGTAACAATTTGTGAAATATGCAATAATAATTCTTGAAAAATAAAAAAAAGATGCATTCTGACCATGAAATGCTTTTTTCCATATTTTGTTGGGGTTTTGTTTTCAGGTCGAGTTTTTATTTTGTCCTCGGTTGGTTCAGTAACAAGGGCCGCCATTTTCTTTAGTGTTTTTTGGTGGTTGGCAAACCAACTTTAAGGTGCATTACTGCCACTAACTGGGCTGGAGTGTGGAACAGGAGATATTAGGAGGAGGGAGGGAGGGACTATCTTCTTTTAGCTATTTCTGTTTTTTAAATACTTGATGATAAAGTGATCTCTGACTTGATGCCTGACCATTTTGTTTTTCTCTACTCACTGTATATGATTTGATATCCTAACAGTAGCCAATCAGAGCATGCGATTGCTCACATCCAGTGAAATGTGTGTGTGTATGAAACTCTCTAGGTACAATTTTAACAGTGTTGATTTCAGAAAACCCAAAATAAATTAAACCTTGTGTGCCAAATTCTTTTCCCCCTTCCTATTGAAGATGCATGTTGTCCGATCATTATACCTCAGAAAAAGTCCATTGAGAGCGCAATGTTGCCGTGCCATTCATGTCTGTGTATGTAAACTTATGACCACACTTGTACTTGCAAATCACAGAGCCACGCTTTCAGCCGCAAGCAACATTTGACTTTATGCAAATTGTTGGTTCAAATCATGCTTGGACCTTTCCAATGGTGCATGTGTTCTGACCCCCCCCCCACTCTCCAGTTCTCCACTCAGAACATTAGTTCCTACCTGTAATTACTTCCCATTTACTGTTTTGATTCTCAAAAATGGAGGAAAAACCTCAAACTGTGGTTTCATCTTGTATTGTCCCGTACAACCATGCGTGTATAGATAGATATTATGAAGAAAAATAAAGCTTGAAAGGAAGTAGCAGAGATCTTGGGGCCGATGGTCAGTGGATGTAGCTGGTATTCTTTATAGCTATGAACACTTAAAAAACGATGCACCATACAGGCCTACAAGAGGCTGCAAATAACATTTGCACTCGTCACTTACTAGTGTGAACGCAGTAATATACAGTTGAAAACTGGACTGTTCTTGAATCTGTAAATGTTAAGTACGTTGTGTCTTTTCTTTCCTCAGACTTACTCCGTATGTTCTTCGACTGTTTGTATGACGAGGACGTAATATCGGAGGACGCGTTCTACAAGTGGGAGGCCAGCAAGGATCCGGCTGAACAACAGGGCAAAGGGGTAGCGCTTAAATCCGTGACCGCCTTCTTCACGTGGCTCCGAGAGGCTGAAGAGGAGTCGGAGGACAATTGACGAAAGGGGAAAAACGGACACGTTTGCGAGCACGTGCTGACAAAGACCATAGTTGCTGAAACAATAACTGCATCTTCGAAAATGAAATACAAGCAAACTTTACGTATCAATGGAAAGAATGAAGAGCACCAGTGCAAATGGTACAGTTCACTGACGTACAGCGGCGTGATGACTTAATTGCTGGAGCACTAAATACATGTATTATTTATAGTAATATTTCATTTAAATTTTTAATTTCCTCTTTTGTTACTTTTTAAGGAAAGACTTTAATAATACATTTGTGCTATAATGAAACAAAAGCTCAGTTCAGACTCTAATTTATGATTTTTTCCCCTCCTTTTTTCTTTTCTTTTTCCTATTTTAAAGACCTGCAAACAATTGTATTTAACATTTTGCATAATGGTCAAAATGAGGCATTGGTGGATATAGAAATAAATAAATAAATAATGTTAATAATGATGATATTAATATAATAACTAAGTTGTTTGAAAGGCTCCCTGACTTTCAGATTGTTCGGTTAAGGACAATCGCATTTAATAGAGAAACGAGTCAGGTTTTTCGGGAAGTTTGACGTAGATTTACGTCAGATGTTTTAAGGTTATTATTGACAACCTTGCCAGTTTTCCTTCTGCTTTAGCTTATTCTACATGGAAACACTGAATCCAGCAGAACTATGCATTCAGAAGACTGCTGAGATTACGATCAAAACAAGACCTTTGAATGGAGCAAATGGCAACTTGTACAAAGACACTAAAGATGTTGCTAAACCTAAAGTGCTTGTAATTCTTAACTGAGAGCAAATTTAAAACATGTAAATAAATTAAAAAGCAAAAAAAACAAAAAAAAAAGTTAAAAAAAGCAAATCATGGTAGAGTGCTATTTCTATGTATTTGAGTGGTCTGAGATTGATTTAACTATTTGTGCAGCTGGAAACGGCATCCAGTGTTGATATTGAAGGTTTTTTTTTTTTTTAAATTACCAACATTTAGAAAAACAGCTCATTCTCCTGTCGGACTGACTGTAAGATGCCTTCCTTGGTCTGAATGGCCTCCAGAAAACAGATCGTTGAGATTCTTCTCTTCCAGGTCAAATCAGACAGAACAACTGCACAATACTGAAAATTTAATTCTTCCCAAATACAAAACTATCACCCACACTTCCTCATAATAAATAAAATATTGATCAGGTGAAAATTACAAATACTAACAGCTTTGCAAAGACATTAATTTTTAAAACACAAGCAGAAAATATCAGATCCAGTATCCTGACTGGTGCATGCTGTGAAACAGATTTGCTCGTTGAGTAACTAGATATGTCCGTCTGTATGCTGAAATGTTGCATGGCTGATGCAAATGGGTTGAAATTTGAGTCTTTGGGACAGATAGGAACAGGCAGGCACGTATTGATGATCATCCCCCCCAAAAAAAAAAAAAAAAATTACACACCCTCTTGTAATCACAGTTCTCCTAACCCCAGCACGGTCAGTATAAATATAAGCAATGAACAGACGTCATGTTTGATCTTTCTTTCAGATGTCTTTTCTTCACTGATTGGTACTACAAGTGTCATCTTCATCTTTAGAACATATCTGTAAAGAAACAATTCACATAGCACCCGAACAAGTCCTTGGCATGTTTAAAAAAAAAAAAAATCCAGTTCTAAAATGTAAACTTGAAATGAAGTGTAAACCTATTGCAATTAGGCATTTTATTAACTTCTTCCTGGTGGGCAGGAATCAGGATCAGCCACTTGTGAACATAATTTAAATCAGATATTTGTGCTTTTATTTCACCAGTGATTATTCCCCTATGGGGTCATGACTAGACTAACCAAACATTCCCTCCTCACGTCTTAGAAAGCTGTGGAAAAAAGTCCAGATTTAAACTTTTGGGGCTCTGAGCTACAGCACGAGTCCACTGGATTCATAACCGTAATGGGATATGAAGAGAAATCAGTGCAGGAGTTTAGGGTGGATTCAGTCCTGAAGGAGAGGCTAGGAGTCTTTGAGCATACTGATGTGGGCAAAGATTTTCAGTGCAGGCCCCAGTTTGATGTTCATAGTGCTCATGAGATGGTCTTCTTTCAGTAGCAGCAAGGCCTGGCCGTCGATCTCCTGAGCACGGAACTCCTCAGCTATCTCCTGGCAGCCTAAAAATGAAAAACGATCTGGATTAGTTTAAAAAAAAAAAAAGACTTTCAGGGATGGACCTTAATTCGCTCCCATGGTGTGCGTTACCCTGAAACCTAATCACTTTTCAGTCTGGTCAGTTAGTTAAGTTTAGCAATGTAATAACATACAGCAAGCTAGTTAAGTGCACTAATACAGACTAAGTAAAAAATAATTGAAGATATGAATTCTTGTGGAGTGGTGACTGTACAGCCACAGATCTTATAAAATTTTCATGTAACGCATAACGTTGGTCTTCAACACAAAGGCAGTGTGAGTACATCAGCTATGAACTGTGGCTTTTCTCCTCACGCTACACACAAAACATTATTCAAGTAGCTATTCTTTCTCACTATATTTAACCGTGAAGTGGCTGCGTACTCTGCTAGCGAACTGCGTGACTGCATTTTATTTTGGTCAGCGTTTCCACGTACCAACGTTCTTGATTCTGGAGGAAAAGGTCAGTCAGTCAGTCATCCAGTACTGAATCCACTTAGTAAAAATCCTACCCACAGCCAGATTGCACCCGTTTAGAGGTAGTAGTGGTTCAGCAGTTATGACTCTGGACTGCTACTGATCAGGGGGTGGGTTTTGCGAAAGCCTCTTAAGTCCAAGAGCATCTTTAACCACCTCCTAAGATCCACTGTCAAGCTAACATGGTTTTCCTGAACATCATCGTAGCCAAAGTAATCCTCGTTCACAACAAAGAGCGACTCGCTTGCTGCCGAATGCGTGTGCACCCCTGAGGGACTCTCACGGTCAACGGTGGAAACTGGTGTTGAGTCTGTTGCCGGTGTTCAATTATTTTTCTTGTATGTTGCAAGTACATCGAGTTAATTATTAAATAAATACA